>NC_090320.1:30151989-30854581 GCF_040869045.1 Eurosta solidaginis
GAAAAAACACAAGCAGGTCCTTGGTGAACTCAATAAACAGGCGTCGGACCTTTATGCCGGGAATTGCCCGGTGAATCCAGTACTCAAACAAAAGTATCCAAAACTCGCGTAAGAGGAACGCATACTCCCCAGGGAAACGCGTGTCACTCTTGCTCAACTCCGTTCTGGATACTGTAACAGGTTAAACTCTTACCTATCCAGAATCAACCCCGACATACAAAATGTATGCCCCGCTTGCAATGTGTCCCCACATGACACCAACCATCTCTTTAATTGTAATGTGGAACCAACGCCTCTAACACCCCTTTCCTTATGGTCCACTCCTGTTGAAACAGCAAGTTTCCTTGGACTCCCGGGATCGATCGGACTCTTTGTGATCGGTCGCGGCTGTTAGGTGGGGCGAGCATTGCTACAACAACAACAACGCGGGTATCTTTCAGCCCGAGCTAATACGTGATGACAATTTGAGTATTGAGGGAGCATTGCGCTAATCTTGCGGAAATCTTAACTGTATTAGTTGAATAGAGGATGACGAGGTTCAGCACTTCATACTTAACTGCCCATATTTTGCAAGGACAAGATGTAAACATTTAGGAAGATATGTAGGCAACTTCGGGGATCGATGCTCGCGTCATCTGGAAGTATGTCGTTGCTACATTGCACTTAATGATCGGAAATCAGTGTCGGCGTTAGTTTATGTGGTATCACAGCGGACCGTAAAAATGTTCAAGTGAGCACATTCTATCTAGTTGGAGCAGCGGCCAGCCAACCTAACCTAACTTAAACACAGCTAAACACATCAGATTCTTCGGGAAACAGGTGCTACAGCAGGGAATTTTTTTTAACCTTTTTTCACAGTTTACCAACCAATCAGACTCACATACTCCCCTTGCTTGCTTTGCAAGTTATACAGCCCTCAGATCTGATTTTCAAGTATTCGGATATCCTTTTGCACATTTATTCACTCTTAATTTTATTGAACGAACATATCACTGTTGAGCTGCTATAATTGTATTGAAGTATTAAGTGTGAGGAGTATGAAGATAATTGTGAGGCATAACTTACATGCACTTATGCACTTATTCGTCCACTTATTTGACATCGAGTATGTTTGCTTGCAATATCTGCTTTTTAACCTTCTTCTCCATATAAACGAGTGTTGCAAGTACATTTTGGTAATTGACATTTTGACATCCATGGCCGCACTTGAAAGTTTTACTGGTCAAACGCCTGTTCACTAAGACAAGTAAGAGTACTTGGAAAGAGTGTCCTGTCGGATACTTTGGCAATGATTGACGCTGAGTATGCAACCATACTCAGCCAATGCGGCTGCTATATAGAATGACCACTTGAGGGATCACACTTCATATGTTAATGAAAATCCGTTTGGAGTATGTAAACATTTATTTGTAAAACCGGGGTGAGCCGCAAACTACGGCTCTTCTAGGAATTTCCACTTGTAATTTGTGCTGTTTTGAATGAGAACGCGTTTGTTTCATTAGAATTTATATTTTAAGAAATTCTAGACCGACCGTAACTTGAGTTGGTTGTTCGAAGGTTAGCTTTGTCATATTGAAAATCTTATTCTAAACGCATCCGTCTGGAAGCTCTTTATAAATTTTCTTAGTTCCTCGCGAGTTTCCTTCATATCTCGTAGGAATTAACAGTCGCTCCACCTAGGTAGAACATTATTTGTGTGGCGAGAACACTATTTTAGTAGGTTGTTGTTGTTGTAGCGATAAGGACACTTCCCGAAGGGCTTGAGGAGTGTTATCTATGTTGTTGGTCCCTTGCCGGATGCAGTTCCGATGAGTTCCGGTAACAAGCACCATTAAGGCACCAGCCCAACCATCTCCGGAAAGTATAACCACATGAAACCATCAAGGCCGTCCCGCCCTCCGGCACCCTAGATCCATGAGAAACTTGGGGTCGCCAGAATTAAGTCGGTAACTTTTGTAACGAAGCAAGCAAAAAAGAATGCCAAACATGCATACATGAAATTATACTGATATACATGTATAGATATTTAGGTAAATCCTTTAGTTGTGAAAGTGTTAAAAAGTATACACGCTTTTAAGTTCAAAGTGCTTTGCAAATGTCATCATAGTCATACACACTTGAATATTTTGCATATTTTGTATGTTGCCTTTGTTCAATGTTCAGTTAGTGTAGCTTCGGCCTTCTAACTTGTTTATACGGAAATATCCTTTGTGGCATATCGTCTGGGTAATAAGTTGAACATGCGTAGATTCGAGAATTATAAAATTCTCAAAAATTCTCTACGTTTGTCGTATATTTGAAGACAGATGTAGGTTATCATCTTAAAAACTAACAAATTTCTTGAAGGTGGCAAAAATATTTGGACGATATTTTTGGAAGGATTTTCGGCTCTTTACGTGGCGATGTCTTACATTTTTTAGATGGACTCTGAGGAAGCGCTATAGCCGTTTATCTCAATCATTGTACCATTAAAGCTATCATAGGGATGATGAAAATATTCTTATCGCTTGCACGTGGAATCAAGTGGTTTTCTGTGCTTTTAAAAATTCAGCCTACAACTAAAATTAAATTAAAACAAGTAAGGAAGGCTAAGTTCGGGTGTAACCGAACATTACATACTCAGCTGAGAGCTTTGGAGACAAAATAAGGGAAAATCACCATTTAGCAAAATGAGCCTAGGGTAACCCTGGAATGTGTTTGTATGACATGGGTATCAAATGAAAGGTGTTAATGAGGATTTTAAAAGGGAGTGGGCCTTAGTTGTATTGGTGGACGCCTATTCGAGATATCGCCATAAAGGTGGACCAGGGGTGACTCTAGAATTTGTTTCTACGATATGGGTATCAAATTAAAGATATTAATGAGGGTTTTAAAAGGGAGTGGCCCTTAGTTGTATATGTGAAGGCGTTTTCGAGATATCGATGAAAATGTGGACCCAGAACATCATCTGTCGGGTACCGCTAATTTATTTATATATGTAATACCACGTGCAGTATTCCGGCCAAGCTTCCAAGGGCTTTTGATTTCGCCCTGCAGAACTTTTTCATTTTCTTCTACTTAATATGGTAGGTGTCACACCCATTTCACAAAGTTTTTTCTAAAGTTATATTTTGCGTCAACAAACGAATCCAATTACCATGTTTCATCTCTTTTTTCATATTTGGTATAGAATTATGGAATATTTTCATTTTTCGTAATTTTCGATATCGGAAAAGTGGGCGTGGTCATAGTCGGATTTCGGCCATTTTTTATACCAAGATAAAGTGAGCTCAGATAAGTACGTGAACTAAGTTTAGTTAAGATATATCGTTTTTTGCGCAAGTTATCGTGTTAACGGCCGAGCGGAAGGACAGACGGTTGACTGTGTATAAAAACTGGGCGTGGCTTCAACCGATTTCGCCCATTTTCACAGAAAAAAGTTATCGTCATAGAATCTATGTCCCTACCAAATTTCACAACGATTGGTAAATTTTTGTTCGACTTATGGCAATAAAAGTATTCTAGACGAATTAAATGAAAATGGGCGGAGCCACGCCCATTTTGAAATTTTCTTTTATTTTTGTGTTTTGTTGCACCATATCATTACTTGAGTTGAATGTTGACATAATTTACTTATATTCATACTGTGAAGATATTAAATTTTTTGTTAAAATTCGACTTAAAAATTTTTTTTTTTTTAAAGTGATCGTGCTCGTCATCCGATTTTGCTAATTTTTATTTAGCACACATACAGTGATAGCAGTAACGTGCCAGCCAAATTTCATCATGATATCTTCAACGACTGCCAAATTGCAGCTTGCAAAACTTTTAAATTACCTTCTTTTAAAGGTGGGTGGTGCCACGCCCATTGTCCAAAATTTTACTAATTTTCTATTTTGCGTCATAAGGTCAATGCACCTGCCAAGTTTCATCGCTTTATCCGTCTTTGGTAATGAATTATCGCACTTTTTCGGTTTTTCGAAATTTTCGATATCGAAAAAGTGGGCGTGGTTGTTGTCCGATTTCGTTCATTTTAAATAGCGATCTGAGATGAGCGCCCAGGAACCTACATACCAAATTTCATCAAGATACCTAAAAATTTAATGAAGTTATCGTGTTTTCGGACGGACGGACATGGCTGAATGAATTTCTTTTGTCGCCCAGATCATTTTGGAAGTCTATATCTATCTCGTTTAGTTTATGCCGTTACGGATGCGAACAAAGTTAATGTACTCTGTGAGCTCTGCTCAGCTGAGTATAATATTAAACCCTTAAGACTGAATCATATTAGGACACCATTGCTAAAAGCTTTGGTGCGCTACCTTGACTTAAATTGATTGTCTGTTTTATTTGGTGTTGAGCCAGATCAGATTTGTCACCCTGCAACTGACTTCCTGTGCTCATCTCAGATACTCAATTAACGTCATCTCGATATTGTACTCACAGTTGCACCTATAGAAAGAGATTCAGCCTCGTCGGTGAGGTGTTATTCTCAAGTCCTCCAATATCTAAATTTAACTCGCGAAAGTCAAAGCTCATCAATGATAGTCGGTCTATCACCGGAATGTTTTCAGAAATAAACTTTCATCCCCTTTTAATGTTTACACTTTGTATGTAGTTGTTAATCCGAACAAAGTGTTCCGCGCTCTCGCCTTCTCACACACACACTAGCTTGTATCATCAGAGGAATATGGCAGATAAAACTCTATGATCTTTTAATTTTCACACAAGACTATTTTTCACTCGAAAAGAGCACTAACGATGTACTACGACTTATCGGCGCAATTCGTGCGCCTGGAATGACGGGGAAAGCAGATAAGAATCTGAAACACCTCATCGTATTAGAGAAGTGTCTCGTGGATTTGTATAAACAGATTAAATGACGATGGAATGTATGTACTTAAGGGTGGGATGACAATTCGCCTTGTGACGACATCAAATAATCATGAGATCATTTCACTTTTTGGTTAAATAGGAAATGTCCCTTTGACCTTATGACCATCCAATACAAAGAAAATGATTGGTGGTGGAAACGGATGTTCTTATTTCAAAATAGTCCTCGACGTAAATCTCTTTAATCCGCAGGTAAAAATTTGTAATATTTAAATTTAATTAATTGAAATTAACTTTATGGTCATTTGAAATGGACAAAATATCAATTGATGTTACGGCCGTTCACTTTATGCCTCCCATCCATGATCATCTAACGTCCTCCACGTGGAAACTTGTTTACAGCGGTTACAACAAAATGTTTGCCAAAGGACTGACTCACGAGCTACCATTTTTGGTAACTCATAGAGGTCGATATAATTTCAACAGAAACTTTCCTGGGATTTTTAATACAATTGGATCAGTTAGTCGTGGCACTTCAAATTCTTGATTCAAGAAAACACAAAGTGTGAGAAAATGGCAATTACGTATAACTCAGTCGTTTCAATTAGCATAAGCATCACCTACCCTGCACTGCCAATTAAATTGAGTACTTAATGACTCAATGACTCCACACTGACCAAACGAACACTTAGTTCATACAGTAAAGTTAACTCACCTTGAGTTGCACGATTTCACACATAACTTGAGGATGCCAGACTTCCCGGAAGCTAAATGTTGCATGCCACGTAGTACGATGTTGCACGACTTAGTAGTTAAATGATGTTTTAATATGTAACTATGAGGGCTTGGGTGTTTCGTATTGCCTTTAGGGATTGAAAATCGATTGAAGGGTTTAACTTTGGATTTCATTTCATTGGGGTTAATATTTTGTTTTTGTAGTAGCCGTGATATAGTAAGTATACTACTTGACTCATCTCATGAAGCTTTTATGTTATACTCGTACATAGTTATCTTATGTGAGTGCTTATGAACGTCCTAGGGCCTTGATGATATCCAGTTATTGATGATTCGAAATGAACTTGGTGGAACTAGGCTCGTAGAGAAAAATCAGTGACATTGTTCCCCGATGATGGTGGTTTGATAGAGTGTTGATTAAGGTGAAGATGAGAGGCTGTTATGCAGACGCCCATGTCTTTTAAATGCCTCCAAACTCCTCACCACCATTGACTTCTACTATTCAAATTCCTGTATATTGAGATCCCCGAGGGTAAATATCGCTTTAAACCCAATATTCAGCCCAGCTTACACAATGCAGAAGTTTCATAACACCGGTTCCAAAAGCTGATTTAAAACTAGTCCTGGGTGCTGACCAAAGACAGAGACAAGCTGATGCCACTTAAAATGTTAATAAGCTGGCTCTAAGGCTGAAACCTATTGCAGCAAGATTTAATACCTGAAACCAGCAAAAGTTTCCACGTACTGTTAGTGTAATTGTAACATCGGTAGTTCATCAAAAAAAAGTTTATATCGATAACAAATTTATAGCACTTCAATATGAAAACAATAAAACAGAAAATAAAATGGAAATGCCCCTGAAGATGCTAAAAAAGTTTTAGCGAAACGTCGGGAAAAATAGTGGAATGTTTCATTTGCACTAATCAGCGGTTAGATCGGATTTGCCTATGGAAAAAGGAAAATTCCTCTAAAAATACATAAATAAATCGTCTATTACTCGTTCAAAATAAAAAATCGTCGACAAGAAATAGATAAGACGCGCATATTACGCCAGTCAATGACAATGAGATAACCGCTCTATAACAGTCCGTTAACACTACGATAACAAATCGATAACGCGCTGTTCCGTTTTGGTTTAGGTTCCGGGTTTAATTTCATTTTTTATTGCCTTTCCCCTCCTTTCCTTCCACTATTCTGAAACATTACGCCTACACTTACCCTACACCTAGGTTAAATATTCCCTAAAACATTTCGAAATATTACGCTTACATCACACTTACGCTTACATTATGCTTACGTTCTGTATTACGCCGTACCGTGTGCCCAGATGTTTACAAAACAACAGTTTCATTAATTTCTATAAATATGACAATCACTCAGTTGGAGCGGAACCGTTTATTGAGGCCGTATTGATATCCCTGTTTCTGGTGAGTACCCCGAGTGCCCAGTTTACATAGCAGCCATCTTATCTTACTCATTTTACGATGCGATACCAATCGCAAATTATTGTATCAGCCACAAAGTTTTAAAAACTCTGCAGGTCTATAACCGCGTTTAATCGCTTTAAGCCAGCACTTAGAGTTGTGACCTTTGATTATCCCACGAACGCAAGAACTTTCACTCATGCGACATCCCGAGCATTTCCATGCTGAGCTAGTTCAACGGCCATCAGTTTATGTTGCTGCAGTTTAGGCCGCTAGCAGGCTGGAGAAAGCTGTTTTCATGGTTCTCTGTTCCTCTTTTTAGTTGAACGATCTTCAAAACTTTGTGTTTGATCAGTACTGCCAAAACAAACTTTTCAATCGCCCATAGTGCAGTCCGTCTCTATTCGGACGATAGAAACCAACCAAAAGCCCTAAACAGAGAAGCAGCTAAGAAATTTATTTTATTTAATCAACGAAACTGTTGTAAATTTTAAGCGCGATAAACTCCTTATCTGCAACAAAAATGTGTTACACTTAATAACATTTATTCGCTTGAACAGCAGCACGATTGACGCATTCGACAGCAGATTCGTAAGATTTTCTAGTCTAATTGCCGTTTATGTATATTTGAGCGTAAAAAAGTCATAAACTACATGCTGTTTAGGTACGGTAATGTAGTAAGATTCCTGTCGACGCTATTAAGCTTACGCTTATCTACACTAAATTTTAATATTTCAAGACACTTGCTCTTATTATTCGCTTTGGTCTATATTACATAATAAAACGACTTCTTGAATGGATATAAATCGCGGCAAGCAATTAACAACAATGTTTGCACTTATTCTCTCTCCCTAGAGCGGCTAATGAAACCGAAGCATGCTACGCTGTTAAAACATAGGAAAGTATCTCTAATGAAGTAAATGTTCATTTAGGTGCGTATAAATAAGATATATATGTATGTGAGGGCAATTATTCGGATTTGTTTGGTTAGTGATTTGTGTGTGGGAGCGTCGGAGAAACGTAAATAGAATAAAATTTATAGACGTTATGTTATAAATTTTGATTTTGGCGACCTTTTTGTTAACTACTCACTTTTTTTTCTTTCTAGCTGGCTTGGGGTCTGAATTGAAATAAAAACACAAGGGTTTTTTTTATATATTACCAATATATTTCGATTACACAAAAAAACTCACAACAACCCTAAAGAAACGACAAGAAGCAAAACACGACAAACTGCGTCAAAATCGAAATCATCTCCTTGCTGACAACAATAAAAATGAAGGTTGGGTTCGTAAACAAAACGAAAGTCGAATTTCCATCAGACATACAAACGCTTTTGACAAAAGGTCCAAAATTTGCGCTTCCAATAGAGAATACAAAATTTCCTTTATTCAAATATATAGCTGATGGAGAGAATCTTGTACAAACAATTAAAGTTAAAGAGAAACAAGAGGAAGCAAGAACAAAACTCTCATTACTTATAAAAGACCATACAACAACAAATAGGCAAAGTGCAATAGATCGTGCAATAACTGATAAAGTGGAACGAACGCAGAAATTTCTTAGTAAAAATAAAAACATTCGCATATTAACATCTGACAAAGGCAACAAAACGGTAGCTATGGATATAAGTGACTACAATAAGAAAATGGGCGATATATTAAACGACTTGACAATGTATAGGGTTCAAAGACAGGACCCTACATCGAGACTACAAAGCAAAAATAACAGTCTGGTCGACAAACTTTATAAATTGGATTTAATTTCAAAAATGGAGAAAAATAAATTATCTACAACAGCAGCTTTACCTCCGAGGATATATGGACTACCAAAACTACATAAGGAAGGAACACCACTCAGGCCAATCTGTTCGGCCACTGGATTACCAGCACATAGCCTATGCAAATATATAGCAGATATATTAAAAAAAGCAACAGCAAACTCGGCATACAACATTAAAAATACACTTGAGTTTAAAACAAAAATTAAAAACACTTACATTTCTGACAATGAAAAGCTAATATCTTTCGACGTAATTTCCCTGTTTCCCAGCATTCCCACACAATTAGTCCTTGAGATCATAAGAGACAATTGGATGAAAATAGAACAACACACAAATATACCAAAAAAACTGTTTATGGAAATACTTACGTTTTGCATCGAAGAAAATAGGTATTTCAAATTCAATGATATATTGTATACACAGCTAAAAGGATTGCCGATGGGATCCCCAACATCACCAGTAATTGCCGATATAGTGATGGAAAAACTATTAGAGAACACAACAACAAAATTAGCAAGAGTACCTAGATTACTCACAAAATATGTCGACGATCTATTTGCTATAATACACGAAGATGATGTAAAAAGTACGCTGGACACACACTAAACTCTTTCAATAAATATATAAATTTTACAACGGAACTTGAAGAAGACGGAAAACTACCATATCTTGACTCAATTGTTATTAGAAGCAAAAACGAATTAAAGTTAAAGTGGTATAAGAAATCAGCATCAACAGGACGAATCATCAACTTTTACTCAAAGCATCCAAAGACGATGATAATGAATCCAGCAATGGGCTGTATAAGAAGAATGTTAGAAATTACGGACGACACTTACCACGAGGAAATTAAAAATGAAATAAAACTATTGTTAAGAAGAAATGATTTTCCTGAAAACATAATTAAAACACTTTTAAATAAATATCAAGAAGAAAAGAATCAAGAAAGAGAAAAAGAAAAACCGCAGAAAATATTTAAGTCAGTAGCTTATGTGCCAAAATTGTCTGAACGATTGGCCAAATCAGACTGCTACAACAAAGATGAAGTAAAAATAGCCCACAAGCCGATAAATACATTAAAAAACATATATAATCAAACAAAATCAAAAATTCCACATACAGAAAAAAGCAATATAGTGTACGAGATCCCTTGCAATGGAACTAGCGCAACACAAATCGGATTACAAATATTGCCACCATACTGCAAACCAAAAAACTGCACTTATGACCCACTGTACTGAAAACTCCCACTCACCAAACTTTGACAAAGCTACTATTCTTCAACAAGAACAACATTACAGAAAACGATTTACTCTCGAAAGGCTTCACATTATTAACACACCAACCAGTAAACGAATGAACTACAAAACGGAAAGTTTTGCTATGTTAGGAGGCTAAGTCATGCTATGTTATGTTATGCCTTGGGGTTCGACATTCTTTTGTTATTTTTTGCTACTTTTCAAGGTAAAGAATAAGTCACGGCCTGATTGATATAACCAGTTGTCCTTTATGATGTTATGTTGAGGTATGTCATGCTATGTTACATTATGTTTTGTTTTATATTGGTTCTTTTTGTTCTTTTGGAGTGTATTGATTTACTAAGTTATTTCGTGTTATCGTACATTAAGTTATGTCATGCTATGTTAAACAAAAATTCATATAAATAGCGCATTTTTCGTTTGAGGCGGTTTAGGCCGAATTTCTCTTCCAATTCGCGTCGTGCTTTTTTTGATTTACCCTACAAATTGGCTCTGCAAGACAGATACATTTTCACTGAAGCTTTTCATGGCTGAAGAACATTGGGAGTGTTTGTCAAATCAATGCCGAGGAGCAACCGCGGCTGGAAAAACTTCTTTGTAATTAAAAAAAACTTTTTTCTAAATTTGCGATGTTACTTTTGTCCGGGGCTTAAACCCAGGGCCCTCGGTGTAGTAGGAAGAGCACTGTACTATTACACCACAGCGGCCGTTATGTTTTCCTATATAATGCGATGTGGTATGCTTAGTTGTGTAAAGTTAAGTTATGCTATGCTCTGTGATGATATATCTTGCAATATAAAATTGCTCTTGTAATCTCAATCAACTTTAGGCTATGTTGAATTACATTATGTTGAAATGTTATGAATATTATGTTATGTTATGACATATGGATTTCTTTTATGTTACCCAAACTTTTGTATGCCTTATAAGTTATTTTATTAAGCCATGCCATATTACAATGGAAAACCAAGTTTAATAACCGGTTTCTTACAAGCTTAACTGAGCATGCGCTCCTGCTCACAACTTGTTCTGATTTGCTTTGAATTAAAACCTAAAGAGTTGTGTGTATACCATATGTTCGATTGTTGTTGTTGTAGCAGTGCTTCGCCCCATCCAATAGGTATGACCGATCACAAATTGTCATCATTATCCTCTAACGGGAGTCCAAGGAAACTTGCTGTTTCAACAGGGGTGGACCATAATGAGAGGGATGTTAGAGGCGTTGGTTCCACAATACAGTTAAAGAGATGGTTGGTGTCATGTGGGGACACGTTACAAGCAGGACATATGTTTTGTATGACGGGGTTGATTCTGGATAAGTAAGAGTTAGTTCTGTTACAGTATCCAGCTCGAAGTTGACCTAGAGTGACTCGCATTTCCCTAGGGAGTGTGCGTTCCTCTTCTGCAAGTTTAGGGTATTGTTCTTTGAGTACAGGATTCACCCGACAATTCCTGGCATAGACGTCCGACGCCTGTTTGTGGAGTTCACTGAGGACCTGCTTGTGTCTTTTGGATTCATACGGCTGTGTTCTCAGGTGCCGTATTTCCTCATAGTGCTTACGGAGATGACTCATTAAGCCCCTGGGCTGTGTTGGCTCATCAATCAGATGTATGTTGGGATGTTCAGGTTTAGAATGTTTGTACGATATGGGTATCAAACGAAAGGTGTTACTGAGCATTTTAAGAGGGAGTGGGCATTAGGTCTATAGGTGGACGCCTTTTCGAGATATCGCCATTAGGGTGGGCCAGGGTGACTCTAGAATGTGTTTGTACGATATGGGTATCAAATGAAAGGTGGTAATGAGTATTTTAAAAGGGAGTAATCCTTAGTTCTATAGGTGGACGCCTTTTCGAGATATCGCCATAAAGCTGGACCAAGGGTGACTCTAGAATGTTTGTACGGTATGGGTATCAAACGAAAGGTGTTACTGAGCATTTTAAGAGGGAGTGGGCATTAGGTCTATAGGTGGACGCCTTTTCGAGATATCGCCATTAGGGTGGGCCAGGGTGCCTCTAGAATGTGTTTGTACGATATGGGTATCAAATGAAAGGTGGTAATGAGTATTTTAAAAGGGAGTAATCCTTAGTTCTATAGGTGGACGCCTTTTCGAGATATCGCCATTAGGGTGGGCCAGGTGTGACTCTAGAATGTTTGTACGATATGGGTATCAAACGAAAGGTGTTACTGAGCATTTTAAGAGGGAGTGGGCATTAGGTCTATAGGTGGACGCCTTTTCGAGATATCGCCATTAGGGTGGGACAGGGGTGACTCTAGAATGTTTGTATGATATGGGTATCAAACGAAAGGTGTTACTGAGCATTTTAAGAGGGAGTGTACATTAGGTCTATAGGTGGACGCCTTTTCGAGATATCGCCATTAGGGTGGGCCAGGGGTGACTCTAGAATGTTTGTACGATATGGGTATCAAACGAAAGGTGTTACTGAGCATTTTAAGAGGGAGTGGACATTAGGTCTATAGGTGGACGCCTTTTCGAGATATCGCCATTAGGGTGGGCCAGGGTGACTCTAGAATGTGTTTGTACGATATGGGTATCAAATGAAAGGTGGTAATGAGTATTTTAAAAGGGAGTAATCCTTAGTTCTATAGGTGGACGCCTTTTCGAAATATCGCCATTAGGGTGGGCCAGGTGTGACTCTAGAATGTTTGTACGATATGGGTATCAAACGAAAGCTGTTACTGAGCATTTTAAGAGGGAGTGGGAATTAGGTCTATAGGTGGACGCCTTTTCGAGATATTGCCATTAGGGTGGGCCAGGGGTGACTCTAGAATGTTTGTACGATATGGGTATCAAACGAAAGGTGTTACTGAGCATTTTAAGAGGGAGTGGGCATTAGGTCTATAGGTGGACGCCTTTTCGAGATATTGCCATTAGGGTGGGCCAGGGGTGACTCTAGAATGTTTGTACGATATGGGTATCAAACGAAAGCTGTTACTGAGCATTTTAAGAGGGAGTGGACACTAGGTCTATAGGTGGACGCCTTTTCGATATATCGCCATTAGGGTGGGCCAGGGGTTACTCTAGAATGTTTGTACGATATGGGTATCAAACGAAAGGTGTTACTGAGCATTTTAAGAGAGAGGGGGCATTAGTTCTATAGATGGACGCCTTTTCGAGATATCGCCATTAGGGTGGGACAGGGGTGACTCTGGTATGTTTTTGTACGATATGGATATCAAATTAAAGGTATTAATGAGGGTTTTAAAAGCGAGTGGCCCTTAGATGTATAT
Source organism: Eurosta solidaginis (assembly GCF_040869045.1). Lineage (NCBI taxonomy): Eukaryota > Metazoa > Arthropoda > Insecta > Diptera > Tephritidae > Eurosta > Eurosta solidaginis. The sequence continues at coordinate 30,165,253 of NC_090320.1, forward strand.
GTGAAGGCGTTCTCGTGATATCCACCAAAATGTGGACCAGGTGATCCAGAAAATCATCTGTCGGGTACTGCTAATTTATTTATATATGCAATACCACTAACAGTATTCCTGCCAAGATTCCAAGGGCTGTTGATTTCGCCTTGTAGAACTTTTTCATTTTCTTCTACTTAATATGGTAGGTGGCACACCCATTTTACAAAGATTTTTCCAAAGTTATATTTTGCGTCAACAAACCAATCCAGTTACCATGTTTCATCCCTTTTTTCGTATTTGGTATAGAATTATGGCATTTTTTTCATTTTTCGTAATTTTCGATATCGATAAAGTGGGCGTGGTTATGGTCAGATTTCGCCCATTTTTTATACCAAGAAAAAGTGAGCTCAGGTAAGTACGTGGGCTAAGTTTAGTAAAGATATATCGGATTTTGCTCAAGTTATTGTGTTAATGGCCGAGCGGAAGGACAGACGGTGGACTGTGTATAAAAACTGGGCGTGGCTTCCACCGATTTCGCCCATTTTCACAGAGAACAGTTACCGTCATAGAATCTATGCTCCTACCAAATTTGAGAAGGATTGGTAAATTTTTGTTCGACTTATGGCAATAAAAGTATTCTAGACAAACTAAATGAAAATGGGCGGAGCCACGCCCATTTTGAAATTTTCTTCTATTTTTGTATTTTGTTGCATCATATCATTACTGGAGTTGAATTTTGACTTAATTTACTTATATACAGTAAAGATATTAAATTTTTTGTTAAAATTTGAATTAAAAAAAATTTTTTTTTAAAAAGTGGGCGTGTTCTTAATCCAATTTTGCTAATTTTTATTTAGCACATATAGAGTAATAGTAGTAACGTTCCTGCCAAATTTCATCATGATATCTTCAACGACTGCCAAATTACAGCTTGCAAAACTTTTAAATTACCTTCTTGTAAAAGTGGGCGGGGCCACGCCCATTGTCCAAAATCTTACTAATTTTCTATTCTGCGTCATAACGTCAACCCATCTACCAAGTTTCGTCGCTTTATCTGTCTTTTGTAATGAGTTATCGCACTTTTTCGGTTTTTCGAAATTTTCGATATCGAAAAAGTGGGCGTGGTTATAGTCCGATATCGTTCATTTTAAATAGCGATCTGAGATGAGTGCTCAGGAACCTACATACCAAATTTCATCAAGATATCTCAAAATTTACCCAAGTTATCGTGTTAACGGACGGACGGACGGACATGGCTCAATCAAATTTTTTTTCGATCCTGATTATTTTGATATATGGAAGTCTATATCTATCTCGATTCCTTTATATATGTACAACCAACCGTTATCCAATCAAACTTAATATACTCTGTGAGCTCGGCTCAACTGAGTATAAAAAGAAGTGTACATTTTGATTGTCACTCCATAACTCGAGAACGGATAGAAAGATTGCCATGACATTTTTATGAAAGATACAGGAAGGAGAGATGATGGTTAGTTGATTTTGAAATCCCAAATCGGTTTAGCCATTCTTGAGTTATGATTTTTTTTTTTTAGATAAAATTCAAAATTTGAAAAAAAAAAGTTTACATTTCGGTCCGACCTAACGAAAAAAATCGATCCAACCTATTACAAGTTAATTTCATTGACAGCATACAAATGTTAAACAGATGAACCTGTCCAAATGCAAATGTTTATAAATCACTTTCTTCTGATGATAACTATTGTTCATGCCTGCCTTTCCAACATATCTTCGTTAAGTTAATAATTTGCATACATACAAACACACACTCCCACTCATCGCACGCATTCATGCTTTTGTTGTACAACGTAACGTCACCGTGTTCGCTTTTGTTTTTCGCTTTTTTTTTTATCATTTTGCTATTATCGCATATTCCTCAATGCACTGCCCCCACTCACTCCCACTCCCACTGCAGCAACATAATGCACACTCACCTGCACTAATATTACTTTGCCTATATACTCTTCGCACTCATTGCTTATTTTGCCAACATTAAATAGCAGGACTTTTCCATGGAAAATTCCTAAACATAAATTCTGCTGCCTAAATTGAATTTTTTCTTAGCATGTAAGATCATTGAATTTGTAATCGTCAAAGAGTTACGACAAAATAAAGCCATATAAAAACCAAATTTCGTTTGCCTATTGATTTGGCATATACATAGATGTAGAAAACGCTCTACATTTCTCCAACTATTATTAATTTAAAAAGTGATTTTAAGTGTGTTCAGTGCAAGAAAACATAGTTAAAAAAGATTTTTTCCATAATTTCATCATATGCATCAAAATGCCACCAACAAGGCGATCAACTATAGGTCGACGTACGCGTAATTCTACATATAGATTTAATCAAAGGAGAGCGCAAAGTGTAGAGGAACGCTCACAACAAAACCAAGTATAACAATTACGAAACGCACGTCGTCATAGATCGACAGATCCAAATCCATTAAATCCAGCATCGAGACGAACGACACGACTTTCACGTCGTGCTGTGCAAGAGATGGAATACGCTGCTTTCGCTTACAATATCGAAAATGATTATAGTGAACGTGCCAATATTGGTGGAATGACGGTGAGATGTCCACACTGTGATGCAGCCAAATTTCAGGGTGAAACGCCTGGCATGTGTTGTGCTAATGGAAAAGTGAGACTACCAGCATTTGAATCTCCCCCCGATCTACTTCATTCATTCATTTTTGGAACGTCGCAAACGTCTAAGCATTTTTTGTCTCACATTCAAGAATACAATGCGGAATTTCAAATGACTTCTTTTGGTGCGACGAAAATTGTAAGAGACAATTTCATGCCGACATTTAAGGTAATTACTTCATGCGGAATATCATATGAAAATTGCGATCTGAGCAGCAATTTTTTTGATGTGTTCAAGAATTCGTATCCAGTATCTAATTACATTTCAAAAAAATATTACAGATTCAAGGTCAGATTTATCATCGAGCTGGATCCTTATTGCCGTATCCTGATGCTGATCATCAATTTTTTCAAATCTATTTTATCGGAGATGCAAATTGTGAATTTGATCGGCGTTGTACAATTGCTGCGCATGCAAGGCGACAACATGTTTCTGAACTTCAAACCTTCTTACATCAGTACAATGAATTAATTCGATTGTTTAAGACCGCTCTCGATCGTATGTCATCACAGAATCGTTATAAGGGCTGACAAAACGCCCTTTGGAGAGTATGCGAGACGATTTAATGCACCAACAATTGATGAAGTGGCAATTGTGATTGTTAGAGAGCAGTATCAATCTCGCGATATTGTGCTACATCGAAGAAATGAAGAATTACGGCGTGTTTCAGAGCTTCACCGCAGCTATGATGCATTACAATATCCATTATTGCACTGGAAAGGTGACGACGGCTATCATATCAAAATACGAACCGGTAAAATTAAATGAATTCAATTTAATATGTATTGTATTTATTTCATAACAAGAAGACATGACTTTCATTTTCTGATAATGTATTGATCATATGTCGTGACATACAAAAAACAGTTAGTGCGATGAATTATTATTCGTATAGATTCATGATTCACCCACAAGAAGACAACTTTATTATGCGATGTGGCAAACTTTTCCACCAATACGTTGTTGACATATATGCGAAAATTGAAGCAGAACGCCTTAATTATCTTCCATTCAATCCAGCCAAATTACGATCCGATGAATACATACACTTGCGAGATGCAATAGTGAATGATGGCAATGTTAATGATATCGGACGTTTAACAATTTTACCATCGACATATGTTGGCAGTCCGCGCCACATACACGAATATACGCAAGATGCAATGTCATACGTTCGAAAATATGGTCGTCCCGACCTATTCATAACATTCACATGCAATCTACAGTGGTCTAACATAAAAAATAATTTATTTGATGGTCAGAATCCAACAGATCGACACGATATAACAGCACGTGTATTTCGACAAAAAGTAAGAGCACTGATGGATTTGATTACCAAATTGCGAACTTTTGTGAGGTGCGTTGCTGGATGTATTCGATTGAATGGCAAAAGAGAGGGCTGCCACACGCGCATATCTTGATATGGCTGGTTCGTAAAATAACACCCGATCAAATTGATATCATTATATCAGCTGAAATTCCAGATGAAATCAGTGATCCAGAATTATTTGAAGTTGTCACGAAAAATATGATCCATGGCCCTTGCGGTCAGATAAATATGAATTCGCCATGCATGATCGATAGAAAATGTTCAAAACGGTATCTAAGAGCATTAACTTCGGATACTATTACAGGTACCGACGTCGGTCACTGGAGGATAATGGCCATACAACAACAATTAAAATACGCAATCAAGACGTTGAAGTTGATAATCGTTGGATTGTGCCTTATTCTCCACTATTGTCAAAAGTATTTCAGGCTCACATAAATGTTGAGTACTGTAATTCTGTGAAATCGATTAAATACATTTGCAAATATGTGAATAAAGGCAGTGATATGGCTGTTTTTGGAGTAGCTGGTGACAATAGCATTGATGAAATGGCACAATATCAAATGGGGCGCTACATTAGCACTAATGAAGCTCTTTGGAGAACTTATTCATCTCCAATTCATGAGCGATATCCTGTTGTGGTTCATTTGGCTGTTCATCTTGAAAATGGCCAGCGTGTGTCTTTTACCGATGCAAATGTACAGCAGAGAGCAACACAACCACCAGCAACAACATTAACTGCATTCTTTCAATTGTGCGAAAGCGATAACTTTGCCAGAACGTTGCTGTATTTAGATGTAACGCTTTATTTCACTTGGACTGCAAAGAAATGGCAACGACGTAAACAAGGAACACCTCTTGATGGTCATCCGGGTGTTTTTTTGCAGATACCATGGGAAGATTGTACACAGTTCATCCAAACAATGCAGAATGTTATTATTTGCGATTGTTGTTAGTAAATGTTGTAGGACCACGTTCATTTCAACATTTGCGAAGAGTGAATGGTCATTTATGTATGACGTATCGTGAAGCATGCGAGCAATTAGGTTTGCTTGAAAATGATGCGCATTGGGATTTAACGCTTCACGATGCATCGATTGCTTCTTCTCCACATCAAATACATATCTTATATGCCATAATCGTGTCAACATGTTTTCCAGCAAATCCTCTTGAATTGTGGAATAAATACAAAGATTTTATGGCAGAATGCGTCATCACACAAGAAACACTGATTTGCTGATTTCATTGGGAATGTATAATGAGGCATTGCTAGCGATTGAAGATATGCGCCTTACGATTGCAAATAAAGGATTAGGGCAATTAGGTTTGTCACCACCCAATCGTCCAATGCATAATTTATTTGATCGAGAATTGCAACGTGAACAACAGTATGATCCCAATGAATTGCAAACATTTGTGAATTTGAATGTTCCTAAATTAAATGACCATCAAAAACATGTCTATGATACCATCATCCAAGCGGTACAAAATGAAGTCGGTGGATTATATTTTTTGGATGCGCCTGGTGGTACGGGAAAAACATTTGTGATATCACTCATTTTGGCAGCCATTCGATAGCAACGAAAAATTGCATTGGCACTTGCTTCGTCGGGAATCGCTGCTACTCTATTGGATGGTGGACGAACAGTGCACTCTGCATTAAAATTGCCGTTGAATGTGCAGGTATGCTTATATTTATTGATTGATCACTTTAAAATTTAATCGATATTAATTAAAATGTAATTATTTTCAAATTAACAGGTGATTGAACATCCCACGTGCAATATTTCAAGAAATTCTGCGATGGCAAAAGTTTTGCAATTGGATGAGTGTACGCTGGAAGCATTACACCGTACAATGCAAGATCTACGTCAGAATCAAGAAATTTTTGGTGGTGCATTAATATTATTGTCAGGGGATTTTCGACAAATATTGCCTGTTGTTCCACGATCAACACCGGCGGATGAGATCAACGCATGTTTAAAGTCTTCCCTTCTGTGGCGACATGTGCAAAAATTGACATTGAACATAAATATGCGCGTTCAATTCCACAAAGACCAATCTGCAGATCGGTTCTCGAAGCAATTGTTAGATATTGGCAATGGAAAAGTTCGAGTCGATAATACAAATGGATTGATTACATTGCCGAACAATTTCTGTACCATTCTCCAATCAACAGAAGAGTTGATTGAAAGTGTGTTTCCAAATATTGTTCAAAATTACAGGAATCACAATTGGTTGAGAGAACGCGCAATACTGGCACCAAAAAATGTACACGTCAATGCAATCAATTATCAGATTCAAGAAAAATTGCCAGGTGCAGTGACATTATATAAATCTGTTGATAGCGCAATACCAAGATAGAGTGAGTTCAGATAAGTACGTAAACTAAGTTCAGTAAAGATTGTCGTATTAAGCGCCGAGCGGAAGTACAGACGGTCGACTGTGTATAAAAACTGGGCGCGGCTTCAACCGATTTAGCCCATATTCACAGAAAACAGTTACTGGCGTAGAAGCTATACCCCTACCAAATTTCACAGGGATTGGTAAATGTTTGTTCGACTTATGGCATTAAAAGTATTCTTGACAAATTAAATGAAAAAGGGCGGAACCACGCCCATTTTGAAATTTTCTTTTATTTTTGTATTTTGTTGCACCGTATCATTATTGAAGTTGATTGTTGACATAATTTACTTATGTATATACTGTAAAGATATTAAATTTTTTGTAAAAATTTGACTTTATAAATTTTCTTTATTAAAAAGTGGGCGTATTCGTCATCCGATTTTGCTAATTTTTATTTAGAACACATATAGTAATAGGAGTAACGTTCCTGCCAAATTTCATCATGATATCTTCAACGACTACCAAATTACAGCTCGCAAAACTTTTAAATTACCTTGTTTTAAAAGTGAGCGGTGCCACGTCGATTTGCCAAAATTTTACTAATTTTCTATTCTTCTAATGAATTATCGCACTTTTTCGGGTTTTCGAAATTTTCGATATCGAAAAAGTGGGCGTGGTTATAGTCCGATTCGTTGATTTTAAATAGCGATCTGAGATGAGTTCCCAGGAACCTACATACCAAATTTCATTAAGATACCTCGAGTATATCGTGTTTACGGACAGACGGGCTAAATAAATTTCTTTTTTCACCCAGATCATTTTGATATACAGAAGTCTATATCTATCTCGATTAGTTTATGCCGTTATGGGGTACCGTTATGCGAACAAATATACTCTGTGAGCTATTCTCAGCTGAGTATAAACATTTTGAGCATTTCCTTTATATAAATAAAATCAGCAAAAATAGTGTCCTTATATAAATACATATTCTTGCTCAACTTTGATTTTAAAATTTTGACATAGAAATTGTATAAATATTTATGAGAAATAAAAATATAAAAGTGGAGCGCACATTACTTGGATTGGAAAGTTGGTAGAAAAGGAGTGAACTTATCAATATTACTTACTTACTTACTTAATTGGCGCTTAACCGTCTAAACGGTTATGGCCGTCCAACAAGGCGCGCCAGTCGCTCCTTCGCTCCGCCAACCGGCGCCAATTGGTCACACCAAGGGAGTTTAAATCGTTTTCCACCTGGTCCTTCCAACGGAGTGGGGGCCGCCCTCTACCTCTGCTTCCATAGGCGGGTTCCGATAGAAACACTTTCTTGGCCGGAGCATCATCTTTCATTCGCATAACATGGCCTAGCCAGCGCAGCCGCTGCGTTTTAATTCGCTGGACTATGTTGATGTCTGCGTATAGCTCGTACAGCTCATCATTAAACCTTCTTCGGTACTCGCCATCGCCAACGCGTAGAGGTCCATAAATCTTTCGAAGAACTTTTCTCTCGAACACTCCCAAAGCCGCTTCATCTGCTGTTGTCATGGTCCATGCTTCTGCCCCATATAGCAGGACGGGTACGATAAGTGACTTGTAGAGTATGATTTTCGTTCGCCGAGAGAGGACTTTACTTTTCAATTGCCTACCTAGTCCAAAGTAGCATTTATTGGCAAGATTGATTGAACTTATCAATATATGATCAATTAATTGCACTCCAAATTCTTATCTAATTATTTAACCGTGCGCGACCTGACGAATTTTTTTCTACTTTTGTTGCATTTTCTTCGTGTCTTAACGTATCTGTGAAGTTTCACGTTTGTAGCTCAATGAGAAGTTACTTGAAAATCGATCGTAAGATTCCCTTCATTCCATACGATTTTTCTAAATAGCTCGATCCGTTCGCCCCCTCACAAAACTGTTTCTTCTCTGTCATCGGCCTCTGTATTAAGTTTGAAATTTCAAGTCTCTAGCTCAACGAGAAATTAATTAAAAACCGATCTGATAATTCCAAATTTCCAAATTCTTATCGAATTATTTCGAACCGTGATCCACCTAACGGATTTCTGTTCTACATTTGTTACATTGTCTCGTTTTCTTAACCTATCTGTAACGTTTCACGTTTGTAGCTCAATGAGAAGTTACTTAAAAATCGTTTGCAATATTTCTATTGAAAATGTGGACAAACATTCAACCGACCTAATATATAGGAAATGCGAAAAAAAATGTTTCATATATAAAAAGCAATGATTATTAATTATACGACATAGAAAACTTTTTAATAACAAATCTGTAACTTTGTGATAACATTTCGATTAATAACCGATAAATTTATGGTAACAAATCGATAACCTGCTCATGATATTGCCAACATAAGCTACTCAACTTGAGCTAATATAACCAGAACTTCTCTTTACTGTGGTTGTGAATATAACATAAGCTCTGTGAAGGTAGGACAAAAGTTAAGGTAGACGACTCTGAATTGATATTCCTACAACAGTTAAAGATAAACACGCCGACAATCAATATAGCATTTAGCTGAGATAAAGCTTCGCCTGCACAAAGCAGACAAGCGATTTTTCGCCTATTGACTCAGCGTAGTGCCATTCGTAATTACTCCAGTCTTCTATTCCATCAAAAGAACATCAACCATTGTGTTGATTTGGCTGGGCGTCCATCGCTTCTTATCGATAACTACGAAATCGGCTAGATATTGGGTTGTTATCGAATGATTATAAGTTTGTTATCGAAGTTTTTTCGGTATATTTTCGCTAACAACATTATGTAAGAGTAATTGGTAAAGTATCGTTTATTCGAATGGGTTTATTCTCGGTTACCATCGATAACTCAAATTCTTATCGGTTTGTTATCAAACATTTATTGGTTTCTTTCTATACTTATTATTAAGAATTTATGAGCTTAACACCGGCTTATAATAATTGAATGTTCAATTATTATGTTTTTCTGAGAGAAACTGAAAAGAAGGAAAGAAACACTTACTGGCATATTGCGATGTTACCATTTCAAAAACAGACACGAATTCATTATCAGGCAATTTCGTAATGTTATCAAAGGTTTCACCGAGATTCGAACCGCGAATCACACGGTGAAACTTGCAGTTGCCTTAACCACTAGGCTATCCTGCTTGTATTTGTTTCGTTGCTTAATTCAGTTTCTTTCATTTCTACACTAACAGCACAATTGAGGCGTTCTGCCTCTATTAATTTACGTGGTCTGTAGATTTGTTATCGTAAAGTTTCTTTTTCGTTTTGTGAAGGAGCAGCTTTGTAAACTCGTGCTTGATTTACATATCTATGTTTGTTTTAATGGTGTGTTCAATTTATACTTATTATTAAGAATTCATGTGCTTAACACCGGTTTATAATAATGGAATGTTCAATTATTATGTTTTTCTGAGAAAAACTGAAAAGAAAAAAAGAAACATTTACTGGCATATTGCGATGGTACCATTTCGAAAACCGCATCATCAGGAAATTTCGTAATGTTATCAAAGGTTTCACCGAGATTCTAACCGCGAATCACACGGTGAAACTGGCAGTTGCCTTATCCACTAGGCTATTCTGCTTGTATTTGTTTCGTTGCTTAATTCAGTTTACCTCATTTCCACACTGACAACACAATTGAGACATTCTGCCTCTCTTAATTTACGTGGTCTGTAGATTTGTTATGGTAAAGTTTCTTTTTCGTTTTGCGAAGGAGAAGCTTTGTAAACTCGTGCTCAGTTTTACATATTTATGTTTGTTTGTTTTAATGGTATGTTCAATTTATACTTATTATTAAGAATTCATGAGCTTAACACCGGCTAGTACAAGACGAAGGGCGCAAAGGGCGGTTGGTCATAGGCGGGGATGCAAATGCGCACCAAAATGCGTGGAGAGGAGCAGATACGAACGAGAGAGGCGAATCTCTATTTTGTTACATCCTGCAAACCAATTTGCAGATAACCAACAGAGGAAATGTCCCTACGTACATTGGTCAAACATCCAGCAATGTTTTGGATATTACACTGAGCTCCGAACGTGACATATCAAGGTATGATTGGATGGTTCTTGATAGAACATCCTTCTCCGACCATGCGTATATCAGCTTCAGCATCCCCCTAAAGAGGGTAGAGAAGGGAGGAACATTTAGAAACCCTAGGCCAACAAACTGGACTAAATTCCAGAAACAGGTGGAAACAAAGCTGGGACAATCCAAAGAGGTTGCCAATGTGGAAGAACTGTAGGATTGTAATGAATTCCTAACAAGGACGCTTATGACTGCCCTTTAAGAAGATTCAGAGGAAGAGCAAAGCCGCCATGGTGGAACAATGAGCTAAGTCTTCTAAGAAGACAGGTAAAATATATAAGCTAGCAAAGAACGCGGAAATCAAAGCGTGTCGGACGAGTCCAGGGATCTACTGAGGATCTACAAGCGTGGCGAAGAGAATCTCATGGAAAAATTTCTGTACGGACATAGAGTGCTCCAGCGAAACAGCACAGTTGCGAAAAGTCATAGCAAGGGAAATATAGTCCAGGGATTAATAAAGAAAGAGAACGGGGAATGGTCACGTAATAGAGAGGAATCCCTTGAGGTGCTTCTTGATACACATTTCCCATCGGGAGATGATTTCGAAGAGCCAGCAGACAACACTTACACTTCCCTCACGGAGCGGGTAGTAGTTGTAGCTTGGTGACCGATACCAAGATCGAATGGGCAGTGAAGACGTTTTCTCAGTTTAAATCGCCGAGCCCCGATGGTATATTCCCGGCCATGCTACAAGTTTTAAGTAAAGCGGTCGTGGAATGGCTTAGAATAATATTCGATAGGTGCATAAGACTGAATCATGTACCGCACTCTTGTAGAACTGCTCGTGTAGGTTTCCTACCAAAGGCGCGGAAGATCGGTCACGTGTATCCCAGAGACCACAGACCCATTAGCTTAACATCATTTCTGCTCAAAAGCTTTGAGAGGCTGTGAGATGTGTACACAAAGACCAACGTGGATGAAAAGCTGCTCTCCACAACACAAGATGCGTACACCAAAGGCAAGTCGGTAGACACCGCATTGCATAGGGTGGTAATAAGCATAGAGAAAGCCCTACAATATGCTCTAGGAATCTTCTTAGACAATGCCGGGGCTTTCAGTAGTGTTCCTAAATGGGCAATTATGGATGGTCTCAATTACATTAAAGTACATCCAGCCTTAACCAGATGGATCGGCTGCATGCTGCATGGTTACATCACAATGGGGATTGTACGAGGCCACGAAATCAGTGGACAGGGGCAAGCCGCAGGGAGGGGTGCTATCACCTCTGCTGTGGACGCTGGTCATCAACCAACTGCTGAGGTGATTTGATGAGGGACCCGTAAAAGTTACGGTTTACGCAGATGACGCTGGTCTACGAGACGAGGTAATAAGTATGAAATGGTAATTTCAATTCTACCTGCTGTGTCTTGTGGTGGCTTAAAAAAACAACACAAGCAATTTTACGATCTGCAATTATTTCACAGTGATGCTTTCATTTTTTAAAACGGTTGAATAAAAAACCCACACAACTATGTTTACGACATTCAAATGCATCACAGTGATGCCTTGGTTTTAAAAGGGGGTTGTAAAAACGCTAATTTCTAATAATTTTTTTTAATTTCTTTTCTATTACTAAGTTAAATTCATTTTTTCATTTTCATATGTTCTGACTAAATAAATTTCTATAGAGAAAAATAAACTCCAAAAAGAAAAAAACATAGGCATTTCAAAGTGGGATTTTTCAAAATTTGCCCCTACGCCCCAAAGGGTGGGGGGGGGGGGACATCAGAATTCGTTTTAGAGGTATGGTTCCTTTGGAAAAGTTTCTTATTTTGATCTCTAGAATATGATTTTCACAGATCAATGGGCGATTTTTTTGCCTCCCCACAAATCGACCCGGCCTAGTGAACATTCTGTTATTTCTGTTGAATGTTTGTGGGGCTCTATAAATGGCATTTCTGCTATCCACGTTCATAAATGCGAGGCATGATGAGTATGCCTCTGGTAAGGATTTTGGTATCTGTATGAGGAGCAGCGTCGGCAAGTCCCCATTTAGACCTCTTATAAAGACGTCGAGTGCCCTTCTTCGGTGTGTCTCCGCCAAAGCCTTAACTATTTCCTTATGCTCGTATTTTTCCGTATTGATAGTGTTTATCATTAGAGATAATCACCCCTATTGCGAGTGTCGATCAGCAGTAGAATAGAAATTTGTCGACCGAGTCCATTGTCTTTTTTTATTTTCGTATTGTGTAACTTGATCGAAAAAAATGTGTAGCATTGTGAATAACTTGCTGCAAGAAGACTAGAAAAAAGAAAACTAGCTGAATTGCAATCAGCTGTTTACCATTTGTTTACATTTTTTCCGTGTTTGATAAAACCAAAATAATAAAACAATTTTAAAATAAATTTAAATTAGATATTTTATAATAAATATTATAAATGGATTTTGTTGAGCTGTGGTTAAGTGATAGTGAGGAAGATGAAGATGCACGTACAAGGCTAATAGAGCTGGCAAGGGAAAGACGCAAGTTGAGGGATTCGTCGAATCCTTTGGAAATGGAAGATCACATGTTGCTATTTGGATTTAATTTGTCTTAAAGTTAAAAATTTATTAAAGCTCCTATTTATACAGATTTTAGAAAAAATTTTGTGTACCGAAAGCTGCATTTGCGGATTTGCTGGCATTGCTAGATGCCAAACTACAACCTGGTGTTAGAAAGATATCTATCCCAACAATTTTAAAGCTTGCAGCAACTTTACGGTTCTGTGCTCACGGATCATACCAGCTAAGTGTAGGCAATGACTTTAATATAGGATTCGGCCAATCTACAGTATCCCTAGTTTTATCTGAAGTATTCCCAGCTTTGGAGGAATACGTTTGCAGAAATTGGGTGACAATTCAATATACTGAGGAGGAAAAGCGTCAAGCAAAGATTTATTTTTTTGAAGAAAGAGGAATACCAGGCGTGATTGGTTGCATAGACGGGACGCATGTCAAAATTGTTGCTCCAAAAAAGGACGTTCAGCATTTGTATTATAATCGCAAAGGGTATTATAGTTTGAATATAATGATAGTAAGTATTTTACAAAGAAAATGTCGTGGAGTTGATGATTTTTGTTATTTCATAGGTTTGCGATAATGCCATGAGAATCCGCTATGTCAATGCCAAGTATCCGGGGGCAACGCATGATGCAAAATTTTCAACATGTCCACATTGAAACCACGATTGGAAGATGACTACTGTAGGGGTGAAAGAAATATAATATTAGGTATGTAAAGTACTCCATACACCTATTTGTGAACGTGAACATGGTCCATGGTGATTTCTGAAGTCTATCCAAAGGCACAGTATTCCATATGAATTCTTAGCAAATCAATACGACAGCATGACGCTCTTAATACCCGTCCAAAAATATTGGGAGGGGTGTCAAAAGATGTGTTTTGGACCCAGTATTCCGAATCCGAAATATAACTTAAAAAATGTTGCTTTTGTCAAGAGATATTTGCAAAAGAAGTTGAACATTTTTATGTGCTTGTTGTACACACAAAAAAATTTGGTGTTGAACTCAGCCAGAGTAATTTTCTGTTGTATAGATTTAACAAATTCCTTTGCATGTTAAAGCACTGCAGCCAATAGAGTCCATTTTCAACAAAATCTATGATTCAACTAGAAATTTGGGGCGGTAATTACGAAAATTAGATTTTTACATGCAATGGCATTGCATACGTATAAATTTAAGTATGAGCTTGAAAGTAAGAATATTCACTGTCTTGAATATAACAATTAGAAAGATATTTGAATTCTCTATTGTTTGATGTATCAAGTGTTGTATATATTCACGTTAGCAAAGAGGTGTATGGAGTGCTTAATGCTTAACTTATTTTCATAACTTTATGGTTGTAAAATATGTAAACATTTAGGCGATGCAGGTTATGCCCTACAACCTTATATGCTTACGCCATACCGAAATCCGGAAGATGGAGTCCTTAAAAATCGATTTAGGTGTTTGTTATGGGCTCGTACGCTCCACTATGAGCCAAAGAAAGCTACACAAATAATAAACGTATACGCAGCTCTTCACAATATTTGTTTATCTTATAATGCTCAATTATCAGATGAAGAAATATCTGACTATCAAAACCCGAACGACGATTTCCAAGATAGCACAACATATGAAGGTGGTTCAGTGGCAAACGAAGAAGCTAGGGCAGTTAGAAATAATATTTTACAACATGGGCAATTCTAGTTTTACGATGATAACAAACAGTTTTTATTTAAATTCATATTCAGTCTATTTTAAATTCAGAGTACACTTATTTTAATTAACTAAGGCTAACTAAAATAAATCATGTGTTTTTTCAAAAACGTAAACCAAAATATCACTTCATGTAAAAAAAAATATCACAAATTCAGGCGTGAATAAAAAAATTTATCTTAAAACTACTATCTACATAAAAAATCAAATTATTTTAAAGTTACTATTTACATTAAAAATATCACATTGCCTTAAAACTACTATTTACATTAGTGCTTTGGTAATTCTCTCCTTCTATTTAAGAATTCATGAGCTTAACACCGGCTTATAATAATTGAATTTTAAATTATTATGTTTTCTAAGAGAAACTGAAAAGAATAAAACATTTACTGGCATATTGCTATGGAACCACCGCCAACGTAATCATCATCAGGCAATTTTGTAATGTTGTCAAAGGTTTCACCGGGATTCGAACCGTGAATTACATGGTGAAACTGCAGTAGCCTTTAACCACTAGGCCATCCTGCTGGTATTTGTTTTCATGCTTAATTCAGTTTTTCTCATTTCTACACTAACAACAACATTCTCTCCTTCTCCAACTCTAAAATCTGTTCTTTCAACCTTAATTTATCTCTCCTATGCTTTTTCTTATTAATAATTTCTTCTTTTAGCAGTTCTAACTCTTTTCAATTTCTAGTTTCTCTTGCTTTAAAGTTACAGCCTCAAAATTTAGCGCAACTAACCTCCTCATATATCCTTCTATATTTACAACACTTTTCTTAATACCTGATGTATTTCTTTTCAGGGCCTTAAAATGTTTGCTTTGAATGTTAATCTGCTTCTCCAACAGTGCTTACCTTTTTTTCCTTTTCGCTTAGATTTTTCCTTTTCGCTTAGATTTTTCGACCTTGCTGGAGTTGCCTGTAGTGCAGCTCTTTCCTGGATCTCACATGGTGCGCTTCTTACAAATTTGTTTATCTTTAACCACTTTTCCCAAGAACGCATCGGTGGTCCCAAGCTATTGAGCTCAGCCGTTATCAATTTCCATCTTGATTTTCCCTGGGCTTTCCCTCACATGCCTTTACCTAAATCAGGATTTTCTTGCATTAGCTGCACCAGTCTTGCGATTTGCCGTTTATTGCTTACAACTTTTTACCTGCAATTAAAATAACCACTTTTTAATATTTATGTTTACATTTTTTACTTTTATTCAAATTTTTTTACTTTTTTCTTCCATTTTTCAATTTTTTCACTTTTTTCTATCATTTAAACGCTTCAACGACTACAAAATGGCTGTAGAAATACAATCGATCAAAATAGTATTCACAGTCGATAAATTAGCGAGCGATCGACATTCGCAATAGGGGTGATAATCGATAATCGCTCTCAGTCGACACTCGCAATAAGGGTGAAAATTGCTTGTTGATTTGAGCGTAAAATTCGGAGACTTCTTGCCGTCCTTGAGTCATGTGGGTTAGATGCTGATCGAGCGTTTCAATGTATCTGGCATCGGCATCGGCATAGTGCAGGGAAAGGATTTCCTTAATACTTTTCCAATCAGCATCCAGGATATTGTGGGATACCAGTGCAGCGTCTGCTGACCCCCTAATCGTATACCTAATATGCTTTAATATGGCCCTATAGATCGGCTTGTGCCGAACAACCTGATAATCCCTAACGATTTGCTTTGCGCTGTGGATCCAAGAGGAATATTGTTTTCGTGATCGGTCAAATATTTGGAGTTCCTTGACAGAATCTGGAAGTTTGGAAATTTCATTCAGTTCGCCCTCAGTCCGAGGGCTTAGGAGCGGCTCCTCTACTGGTTGTGGGTCGGTGTCTGCAGATTGTCTGCACACATCCTCTAGCTGTTCTTCTAGTCTTACCAAATTTTGGATGAGTCCCTGTATCGACTCTACATTGCTCTTTGTTTCGACACTTTTTAGGCGCTCCTCGAAGTGTTTTAGTTGCGAGAGAATGGCATTTACTGCGGCATTCATTTCCATAAGGGATTTTTTCATTTCCTCAGTGTTCATGTTTCTAGGAATATATAGAAAGGAAAAAAAATTTAACAGTTGCGCTATCTACTCACAAATAGCAAAATTTCATTCGGCCGCTTTTGGTGTTTTGGTTCTTGACACTCTGGTACTTGTTTTTTATGATTTCGCTCTCACTCTTTTTTTTCTGAGTGCTCCATTTACTACTTTATATTTTCCTTAGTACGTATTATTTTGTTTCACTTTACTTTCACTTTACTTTTTTTGTGTTCGATTTAAATACTTTTTTTCAAATTGGTACTTTTTTACCAAATGTTTATACACTCTGTACCGAGAACTGCTCGGGCGCCAGTTAAGCCTCACAGCAGACGAGGCGATAAAAAATTTAAGTTGCGGGAAACTGCCCGTTCACCGAATTAAAATAAACACGAGAAATATGTTAAGGTTATAATATTTATTTAGTGCTCTTGCACGATCCAAACTGAACTAATTCGAACAAAGTATTTTACCTAGCAGCTAAGTTATTGTGTTGAAGTAATTAGGCTATGCTAACCAATTATTGTATAAAAAATAGTTTACTTAACTAAAACTAGATTATTCTCTTCAATCACAATTTCTGCAACTACACCAATCGTTGTCCCAATTAACTTCCGCTTATTCTGCGCGTGTGTCGCGTCAGCAAAACTTCAACACGCAACATAGCGCGGTCACATGCTCAGCAACGTGAGTAAATGGGTCAACCGCTGGATACTGCTGTTATAACTCATATATGATAGAGATATACGCCGTCGATAAACGCCGCCGACGCCGCCGCCGAATGTCAAAAATACCGGCGCGGCGGCGGCGGCGTACGGCGAATTTCGTCGTGTTCGCGGCAAGCGGATTTTTTAAAAAATGCCAAAGGCAACGGCTTAAATAAATTAACAACCGAAACTAGACTTTAAGTCGAGAGACTCCAAAACCAAACTGAATTCTTTCTTTATTCCAAATTAAAAGAAAGCGTAAATGTATAATGGTGAAAATGCTTACTACTAATTAACTTGAATTGTTTATTTAATACAATGGTGAAAATGCTTACTACTAATTAACCTGAATTGTTTAGTTAAATTTTGCAATGACTATAATTTTATATTGGGCCGGAAGTTACTTTTATTTATTTTGTTATGCTTAATATGAATTTGTCGATATCGTCTTGTGCTGAGTCTGCACTTACATAAGTTGACGAATTATTGGTAATGGGGGGGTTATTGGCATTATACATAACTGGCGCGTTACTATATTTTCTACTCGTTTAAGACTGTTTCGGCCATTTATTGTTTATGTCGGATATGGTCGAAAGTGGTATCAACGGATGCGCATCACTGCCAGTTATAAGAAACTAATTGGGAAATTTAACTCTTTCTAACTGTTCAAAATTTATTTAAAAAAACAAGTGTTTTCGATGTCAGCTTAACACGGACTTTGCATCACCCATTTCACCAAATTATTAAAACAAAACATTAAAAGAAAAGTTATATAATAAACTATCAGAGTACCCGACGTCGTTCGGGTATAAATAATAGCAGTACTATATAGACTAATATATTAGACTAATCCCAACCCCCATTTGTATGGGCGATGCCACGCCCCTTTTTCGCTACCACCATTTTTTCCCGAGAAGGTAGGGATTAGTCTTATATACCTCCTCACCTAATTTCAGTCGTCTAGCTGTAATACTTTCAGATATATTGACAACGAAAAATTCCAGTTGTATGGGAGGTGCCACGCCCCCTTTTTCGTTATACCCAGTTTTTCTGGAGGGGTAGGGATTGGTCTCATATAACCACTCATCTAATTTCAGTCGTCTAGCCTTAATACTTTCAGATATATTGACTACGAAAAATTCCAGTTGTATGGGAGGTGCTACGCCCCCTTGTCGAAAACTTTTTTTTTATAGCCTACCATAGATTGACGCACTCACGGTATGTCATGGCAAAATTTCGTTCGATTCCATTCTGTGGTTTAGGCTGCAAGTCCAAACATACATACAGACATACTTTGACAAATATATAGTAGAGATTTATATGCTCACTTTGCATATTATTTTTCAAAAAATTAATAATGAACAATGAATTCAGGGCATCCTTTGAAGCTTGCTTCGTAGACGTCCCAGTTAGACTGGGCGAGATTAAGAGATGGCGTTAGGTCCACATGATCGACCAAGCGGGAAAGGCGTGGGTTCAAGCGCGGGCATGAAAAGTGTCGAAGATTATGTGTAGGTCTTACAAACTTAGACTAACAAAGTTGCTTCCATCATTAAAAAGAGAGGACTGCAGCCACATGACAGGATTCTGACTGGACACTGCCTTCTGGCGTCACATGCCTTTAAATTAGGCGTGGTCAGTGATAGCATATGTGGGAAGTGCGGGCTGGAGGAAGAAGCGATCGAGCACGTTTTGTGCTCGTGCCCTGCGCTTGCCAGGCTAAGACTCCAGCTATTAGGAGTGATACAGCTGTCAGATCTAGAAGCAGCAAGTGGCTTAAATCCTAGGAAGCTTCTAGTATTTGCCAAGAGGACGGAGTTATTTTATATCATAGGTCCTGGTTTTTGATAGGGTTTTTCAGTTTGGTCGTTAAAACAAACTTCTGGTAACACTACGGACTCATACAGTCTAAGGTCCTCATGGACCGACCAGTTCAACCTAACCTAACCTGTGTTCAAAGCATGCTGAGTATAACAAGATTGACCTTTAGTGCTTTAGGAGATGTTCCCTTAATCCCCGGGAGGCGGTGCTAGATCAAGCAGTTGTTTGCTAGGATGTCCTGGTTTGTGACAATTAAGTAAAAACTGCTTGTCAGCATTTCGTTGTTCTCTTTAATATTGAGCTCTTAGGCCTCACTATGTAGATGGTGTTCGGAGATCATAAGGAGACATCTAGTGGCAGTTCTAATTGCAGAATTTTGACAGGTCTGTAGCCTTTTCCAGTGTGCATTTTTAAGACCAGACGCGTAGCTCATGAGTGGCCTGCCAATTGCTTTGTATGTGGTTAGCAACGTTTCTTTATATTTTCCTCATGTGCTTCCGGCAAGTGACTTGAGGATTTTGTTGCGACTTTGTACTTTAGAAACAATCTCGGTGGCATGAGCCTCGAAGGTTAGAGTATTATCGAACGTTACCCCTAAGATCTTTGGTTGACTGACAGTCGGTAGTGTGACGCCATCGACGCGTACGTCCAATATTTGCGACATCTGTTCCATCGACATCGTAAACAGGGTGGCCGTAGATTTTGTCGGTGATAATGTCAGGTTTCCCAAGGCGAAGAATCTGGAGAGATCAGGGAGATAGCTGCGGTGGGGTTTGATCTAATCCGTAATTTATCTGTTTGTTAATGGCTTTAAGCGTGGTGGTAGTGCAATTTTCGGAAGCCATGCTGATGATTGGCAAGACGCAAATTTGCCTAGGTCTTAAGCACCGGCGTGGCTATGCCGTCTGGGCCTATTGCTTTAGATGGTTTAAGCGATGGCATCTTCAACCGCTTTGGCGATGATGCTAATTGGGGACGCGCTGTATTTATGCTTGTGTGCGCGCCTGTTGGCCCGCCGTCTGACTTTTTCAACCGCAGAATGCATTACAACATATTGTCGGCAAAAGCGCTAGCGAATTTTTTCGCATCCGACAGCACTTTATCGCCGAAGTCGATGGAGATTTTGTCATTATGCTTAGTCATTTTCGATAGGGACTTTACGGTGGACCAAAGCTTACCTACACTGGCAGAGAGGTACCTCAAAAATATAAGTACATATATATGACCATATATGATGAGGTGCGGACTGGCCCGCGGGTATTGGCTAGTTTTACGAATGTGTGAAAGATGAACAGACGTTTAAATCCATAGCAAATTAACGTTTCATTAATACTTAAGGCAAGATCTTGATTATATCAGCCCACTTAAGTTGTAAGTGTTGTTACTCAAAATTTAGTGTACTGCTCCCAAATCTGGTTTTGTAGTAGTATACGATGGAATATTACCAACTTGAACACAGATAAAACTAATTAATAAAACTAATATGTACTTTTCATAAAATATACGTTCATTCTACACATGTCAACTTAATAACACACTTAGCAAATATTTATGGGCAATTCCTTGGTAACAGGCGCGGCATTCGCACTCATTTGTAAATGTGAGTACATACATATAAATGACCATGTTGTCTTCGTTGGCTAAACAGAAATAAAGTTAGAGGCCAATATACGGATCAACTAATGGAAGAGAGGTAATGAATTTTACAAAGTTTAGACACCAATAAAAATGTTACCCGAACTTTCCGGAAAAATTTTAGTAAACAGACAGACGAGTCCGAGTATGTGAAACTTCACCATATCCTTTCGTATATTGCACATATTGAAATGTGGATGAGATCGGTCGTATATATAGCATATATCCCCCACAACCGATTGTTCATATAAGAAGATTTTATAATTACTGCCCTATTTTACCAGCCATAAGCTTAAAATTTCACCAAATGCTTACGTATAGAGCATTCATTGTTGTCTGAAAAAATTGTATAGACCGGTGGTATGTAGTATGTAGTATGTATGTTTTATATTAACAAATAAGTAATATGAATGTAAATGGAAATATTTAAAAATCATTTAACATTAAAAAGATGATAAACAAATTTTAAGGACTACCTTTATATAAATGGATCAAAAAATAGACGCAATTTTTCTTTTAATACAGACATAGTCTTGTTGAATTTTGACTAAAAAACTTTAGCAATAGCTCTTGTAAAAGAATTTTAGGATTTAAAATTATAAAGGAGGATCGCAATCTTTCAGTTTAAGGGAAACCATGTACTTGGGATTAACTAATTGATTATTTATAATATAAACACGCCAACAAAGGCGATTGCAACTTTGATTAGTAATTTAAGTAATTCCTAAGTGAAAATTCGTATCTTTATTTATTTGTTCAAAATAGCTAGATTTAAGAGAATTAGTGAAGTTTTCGCTGACAACACTGGCGAAAACAACAGAATTCCACCTCGCATCATAACAAGAGAATTCCACCTCTTTTGTCAGCTACTTAATTTGCACAGCTGAAAATCGTGGTGAAATACGCATACGCCTGAAAGTCTAAAAGAATCGTGGAGAAAGTCGCGTACGCCTAAAAATATGCAAAGACGTGCATTGAGTTGCACCTTCAACGAGGTGGAATTCTACAACGCCTGCAACACTCAGGAGGCTAGCCATGAAGGTATGGCCTAATCTTCTAAATAGTTGGACTTGTGCGTTACGTAGCTCAAATTTTTTGATCAAACATTGCACTGTCACCGAGTTTTAAACTATGTGTCAGAACTCAAGTCTCTAGATATCCAGGAATTTAATTAAAAATCTATTGCAAGATTCCCATTTTAAACCAATTTTCTCAATATCTCGATCCCTGCGCCACCTAGCGAATTTTTTATTTTTTTTTGATAAAATATTGCATTGTCACCGGGTTCTGACTTACGGCCCAAGTTTCATGTCTAGCTCATCGGGAAGTTACTCGAAAATCGATCGCAAGATTCCCTGCGTCTTTTCAGTGGTTTTCAGGGATTTTCGTTTATTTCGATTCGTCTGCCACCTGGCGGCATTTTGTTTTCCACGAATTGTAGTGCCATCGACTCGCAAACTATGTACTAAGTTTCAAGTCTCTGGATCACCGGGAAATTAGTTAAAAGTCGATCGCAAAATTTCCATTTTAAAATTAATTTTCTGTATATCTCGATCCGTGCGCCACCTAGCGGATTTTTTTCACTTGCATTTTAATGTCTCCCAGATCTGAACTATGTTCTAAGTATCAAGTATCTAGCTCAACGGGAAGTTACCGAAAAAGACTTCAGTGGGTCAAAAATTCGTATGGAAATGAGGGGACAAACATGAAAGGGACTTAACATAAAAGTAAAAGAAAGTATTTCAGGGGAGTATTGGAGCCTACCTTTTTAAGATATCCAGCATATCAATCCTTTTAATTATCACTGTGTGATTATTTCCGCGACTGCGAACATATCGCGATTTGTTGGGACTATTCAAAGATTATTTTCTGGACGGTCTCGGTACTGTTTTCAATATCATATATTGGTATATCGCAATAGAGCGGACTGGCCCGCGGTTATTGGCTAGTTTTACGAATATGTGAAAGATGGTCAGACGGTTGAATCCATAAAAAATTAAGGTCTCATTAATAATACTTAAGGCAAGATCTTGATTATGACAGCCCACTTAAGTTGTAAGTGTTGTTACTCAAAATTCAGTGCACTGCTCCCAACTCTGGGTTTGTAGTAGTGTACGATGGAATATTACCAACTTGAAAACAGATAAAACTAATTAAAAAAACGAATATGTACTTTTCATTAAAAATACATTCATTGTACACATGTCAACTTCATAACACACTTAGCAAATACATATGGGCAAGTCCTTGGTAATGGACGCGCATTCGCACTCATTTCAACCTGCACAAAAGTGAACATGAGCAGCGGACTGAACGGAAATTACAATATTTGAAGCAACAATTGTAGCTACCTCAAAAATATAAGTACATATATATGATCATATATGTATATGATGAGTTTCGGTCGCGACAAGAATTAGAAGTAATTTTTTGATGCTTGTGAAAGTATGCAAAACTTAAAGAAGCTTTCGGAGATTTTGCATTTATTAAATGAGAGACAGAAGGTGAAATAAAGACCCAATGCCCGTAATCGAAAATCTGATATATCCTTTTAAAACGCTGAATATAAGCTTAAGTGCGGTTACGGACGGCACAATTTTTGCTCAATGAATTACAAATGACATTGAAAATGTATTCTTTGAGAGAGATCAAGTTTTAGGTCTAGTAGAGTAAACTAAACCTGCATACCCTGAAATTTCGAATACGCCCTCAAAGCCGGGCTAAGGGCGCAAAACCCCTTTTCATAAGCGGGGACGTATACTGGTAATAACTTTCCCTCTGTTTATTCTTCGATACATTTTTAGGTCATTAAATATTAGTTTTATAGAAGAAATAGAACAAAAGTACAGAATAAATCAAAACTTTTAAGAGGCCATATATAATTTTCCGTTAAGAAAATCACGAATATAATAAATCCATTGAAATTTGGATAGATATTCCCATTTAACTATTCTAGTCTATATATATATGTATATATATTTTTAAGCCGATAAGATTCACAAGAAAAATGCAAGCTACATAGTTTTTACTGCTTTCTTTTCTGCTTTTCTTCATATCAAATTGTTGAATACACAAATAAAACCTGCATTAATCTTTAAAATTCATTGTTTGATAAGTTTTGTTCATTGGCTAAATAGAAATAAAGTTATTGGCCAATATATGGATAAACTATTGGAAGGGTAAACAGACCTATTTAACATATGAAAGCTTTTTTAATTTCAGGTCCACGTCTGCTTAGTAGGAAAATAATGAGGATAAGGGCAGGATCAATTTATAAAACCTCCATTTTTCAAAGTTTTTAGACAAAGCTTTATTAAAAGAAAAAATATAGATCTGTGTTTAACAGCGCAACAATATAAAGAAAGGACGTTATATTTTATTAGTAAGACATCCAACTTTGCAAAACCGATGAAGTCTTTCTTTGAAATCATGTTTCTCTGTGCAGGATGACGGGAACGAATAAATTATTTGATTTCCACATCATACACATATTTGGCCTTTAATCCCAAGTGATAGAAATAAAGTCTGACCACTTTTGATTTTCGGTTCGTGATGGACCTTATTTGGGAATCGCCCACATATAAATAAACAAACAATTGCAAAGAAATTTTGTTTCAAAAAAAGTATAGCAAAATGCGTCATTTCATTTCGCTAGAATATTAATAAATACGTTTGATTTGTTAATTTGTTTGTTCATTTGTTAAAACAAACAAAAAAGGAAGGGCGTCTAAGTTTGGGTGTAACCAAATATTATATACTCAGCGTGAATTTGAATTGTACTTTCAGATAAATTACGTTTTCGAATTTTGTTACGAAACTTGATAAGTGAAATATCATTGATACAAAACTATTTTTCGCTAAGATATAATTTATTATTCTAGTGCACGACCCTTTTAAACACCATTTATATAAAAGTGGGCGTGGTTTTTAGCCGATCCCGTCCATTTTTCATGGAAATATTTCCTGCTATAAGGAAAATATGTATACCCCATCTTATTACGATCCTTTAGTTTTTCTTCGAGTTATGGCTCCCGAAACATAGAAAATTGTTTGGCCATAAAAGGGGCGGTACCACTCCCATTTTCAAAAATTAAAATTTTTTCCTTTTTCTGGTTATAATTTCACTTGGAAAATGAAACACCATTGATATAAAGCTCTTTTTTGCAATGATATAGCTTATATTATTCGTCCGCGACCCTTTTTAAAATCTTTTATATTAAAATGGGCGTGGTCCTCGCGCCGATCTCGTTCATTTTTCTTCGAAGCATTCTCTATAGTAAAAGCATCCTCTCTGTCGAATTTTGTTATGATAGGTTTAACAGTTTTTGGTTTTATGATTAATAATACTTGACCTTGAGTAGGTTTAACTTAAGTTTTTTATGTATTTTTGTTATTTCAAATTCCTGAAATTTTATTTTTTATTTACACAACTCAATTGGGTATAAATAGCGCCCACAAAATTCATCTCGGTGTACTTGATACTTTAAAAGTGGTAGAAAAGGTTTTAAATTAAAATGAATCTACGAAGTAATTTCGCGTTGTTGTTTGTCCTGCTTAGTTGCATTTTAAGCTATACGGATGCGCAATTTGTCAGTGTACGTGACTCTATCAGTATACGGCAAAGTCCACATTCAGTGGCAATATTTATTAACGACGAATATAAATGTGTTGGTTCCATAATCAATATTATATTGGTGCTTACTACTGCGAATTGCGTAAAAGATGTACCTCGTGATGGACTCTCCGTTCTAGCTGGCGTTACCGATATATACAGAGAAGAAGGGCAACGACTCGGTGTGGTGGATGTACATATTGATCCTGAATATACTCGAGAATCATATTATATGAATATAGCTGTGCTTAAAGTGGAAAGATGCTTTGCACTGAGTAATGAAGTAAAAATAATACATATGTCCGATAACCCTTTACCAACGCACACTTGTTTGGATGTTAGTAGATGGTTTTTGAACAATGAAAACGGTATAAATCGTTCTTCTTTTCTAACAAAGAAGAGAGTGGAAGTAACAGAAATGTGGAATGGGTATGTGAATCTTAGACGACAACAAATGTTAATATATGCTACATGTGATGAAATAGATTTGAGTTTGGAAGATTCTGGAGCAGGAGGCGTCATATATGTTAAATGTAATAAGGATGATTTGGGTGCTGAAGAGTCTAGAGCAGGAGGCTTTCATAAGCCAGAACTTGTTGTGGTGACTCACGAAAACTGTTATAAACATCAAAATGCTTATAGGTGTGGATTTATAAATTTAACAAATGGCAGGGTTCGATCATTTATAGATGATTATGTGCAAAGCAAGGGTGTTTTTTAATATATTGACTATTGATTGGAATATCACCCTAACTCGACTGAGCGCCCAATTTCGAAAAATTTAAAGATAGGGCGTTTTCGAAATAGCAGTTGATTTACGGTGATATTCCGCCCTGCAGTTGAAATGATATTTTTTGCTTGTATTATGTACAAATAAATTGTTATAATTGTGAGTAAATAAATATTTTTTATTTTATGCAATGAAAGCATGAGGCATGTTACTGAATTAAGTTGTGAGACCAAACTATGATAACAACTTTTAAGTTCCCTCGTGTATGAATAGATCATGAGATGGGCACAAAATTGCGGAATGACTACTTTAAGGTCCTGGCAAACTCTATGTAAAACAGCTGATCCAACGAATTCTATACAAGTCAATCTAATCGGTAATTGAACCATTGAATAACTTACACATTTTTGTACTCAGCTGAGCAAAGCTAACAGAGTATATTAACTTTGTTCGCATAAGGCAATCCGTAAAGGCATAAACTAATCGAGATAGATATAGACTTCTATATATCAAAATGATCTGGGCGAAAAAAGAAATTTATTTAGCCATGTCCGTCCGTCCGTCCGTAAACACGATAACTTGAGTAAATTTTGAAGTATCTTGATGAAATTTGGTATGCAGGTTACTGGGCATTCATCTCAGATCGCTATTTAAAATGAACGAAATCGGACTATAACCACACCCACTTTTTCGATATCGAAAATTTCGAAAAACCCAAAAAGTGCGATAATTCATTACCAAAGACGGATAAGGCGATGAAACTTGGTAGGTGGGTTGATCTTATGACGTAGAATAGAAAATTAGTAAAATTTTGGACAATGGGCGTGGCACCGCCCACTTGTGAAAGAAGCTAATTTGAAAGTTTTGCAAGCCGTTATTTGGCATTCGTTGAAGATATCATGATGAAATTTGGCAAGAGCGTTGCTCCTATTCCTATATGTGTGCTAAATAAAAATTTGCAAAATAGGATGACGAACACGCCCACTTAAAAAAAAAAATATTTTTAAGTCAAATTATACCAAAAAATTTAATATCTTTACAGTATATAAGTAAATTATGTCAACATTCAATTATGATATGGTGCAACAAAATACAAAAATAAAAGAAAATTTCAAAATGGGCGTGGCTCCGCCCTTTTTCATTTAATTTGTCTAGAATACTTTTAATGCCATAAGTCGTACAAAAATTAACCCATCCTTGTGAAATTTGGTAGGGGCATAGATTCTATGACAATATCTGTTTTCTGTGAAAATGGGCGAAATCGGTTGAATCCACACCCAGTTTTTATACACAGTCGACCGTCTGTCCTTCCGCTCGGCCTTTAACAACGATAACTTGAGCAAACATCGATATATCTTTACTAAACTTAGTTAACGTAGTTATCTGAACTCACTTTATCTTGGTATAAAAATGGCCGAAATCCGACTATGGCCACGCCCACTTTTTCGATATCGAAAATTACGAAAAATTAAAAAAAAATGCCACAATTCTATACCAAATATGAAAAAAGGGATGAAACATTGCAATTGGATTGGTTTATTATATATAACTTTAGAAAAAACTTTGTAAAATGGGCGTGACACCTACCATATTAAGTAGAAGAAAAAAAGTTCTGCAGGGCGAAATCAAAAGCCCTTGGAATCGTGGCAGGAATACTGTTCTTGGTATTGCATAGATAAATAAATTAGCGGTCCCCGACAATTGATGTTGTGGGTCACCCTGGTCCACATTGTGGTCGATATCTCGAAAACGCCTTCACATATACAACTAAGGGTCACTCCCTTTTAAAACCCTCATTAATACCTTTAATTTGATACCCAAATCATCAAAAACATTCAAGAGTCACCCCTGGTGCACCTTTATGGCGATATCTCGAAAAGGCGTCCACCTATAGAACTAAGGCCACGTCCTTTTAAAATACTCATTAACGCCTTTCATTTGATACCCATATCGTACAAAAAAATTCTAGAGTCACCCCTGGTCCACCTTTATGGCGATATCTCGAATAAGCGTCCACATATAGAACTAAGGCCCACGCCCTTTTAAAATACTCATTAACACATTTCATTTGATACCCATATCGTACAAACAAATTCTAGAGTCAACCCTGATCCACCTTTATGGCGATATCCCTAAATGGTATTCACCCATAGAACTATGGCCTACTCCCTCTTAAAATACTCATTAGCACATTTCATTTGATACCCATATCGTACAAACAAATTCTAGAGTCTGCCCTGGTCCACCTTTATGGCGATATCCCTAAATGGTGTCCACCCATAGAACTATGGCCTACTCCCTTTTAAAATACTCATTAACACATTTCATTTGATACCCATATCGTACAAACAAATTCTAGAGTCTGCCCTGGTCCACCTTTATGGCGATATCCCTAAATGGTGTCCACCCATAGAACTATGGCCTACTCCCTCTTAAAATACTCTTTAATACCTTCCATTTGATGCACATGTCACACAAACACATTCCAGGGTTACCCAGGTTCATTTTCCTACATGGTGATTTTCCCTTATTTTGTCTCCATGGCTCTCAGCTGAGTATGTAATGTCATTAACACCTTTCGTTTGATACCCATATCGCACAAACAAATTCTAGAGTCGCCCCTGGTTCACCTTTATGGCGATATCTCGAAAAAGCGTCCACCTATAGAACTAAGGCCCACGCGCTTTTAAAATACTCATTAACACCTTTCATTTGATACCCATAACGTACAAAGAAATTCTAGATTCGCCCCTGGTCCACCTATATCTCGAAAGGACGTCCACCTATAGAACTAAGGCCCACGCCCTTTTAAAATACTCATTAACACCTTTCATTTGATACCCATATCGTACAAACAAATTCTAGTGTCGCCCCTGGTCCACCTTTATGTCGATATCTCGAAAAGGCGTCCACCTATAGAACTAAAGCCCACGCCCTTTTAAAATACTCACTAAGAGCTTTCATTTGATACCCATATCGTACAAACAAATTCTAGAGTCGCCGCCCCCGGTCCACCTTTATGGCGATATCTCGAAAAGGCGTCCACCTATAGAACTAAGGCCCACGCCCTTTTAAAATACTCATTAACACCTTTCATTTGATACCCATATCGTACAAACAAATTCTGGAGTCTGCCCTGGTCCACCTTTATGGCGATATCCCTAAATGGCGCCCACCCATAGAACTATGGCCTACTCTCTCTTAAAATACTCTTTAATACCTTCCATTTGATACACATGTCACACAAACACATTCCAGGGTTACCCCAGGTTCATATTCCTACATGGTAATTTTCCCTTATTTTGTCTCCATAGCTCTCAGCTGAGTATGTAATGTTCGGTTACACCTGAACTTAGCCTTCCTTACTTGGTTTTATTTAATTGTAATTCTAGTCTGTTCCAAGCGGAAGTTCTAGATAACTAAGCAAGCCCATGGTGCTTAACTCCCAAATCACATCGTCTAAGGCCGTCAATAGCTGCAATAGGTCGCTTTAAGCCGCAGCTAACTTCGTAGACATGAACCCTGGTCACAGGAACATCGAGGCCAATGAGACGGCAGATGAACTTGCCAGGGTAGGGGCCCTGCCTGAAAGCGGTAGAGATGCTTCATTTACTTACATCAATCAAAACAAACATAAATAGAAGATTCAAGGAGTTAGCAGTCTCCAACTGATACTCCTAAGACAACTGCAAGATAACTAAGAGATCCTGGCCGAATTACAATAGTAGGAGAACAGCCGACCTAATTATTTACTTACTTAATTTGCGCTTAACCATTTAAACGGTTATGGCCGTCTAACAAGTTGCGCCAGTCGCTTCTTCGCTCTGCCAGCTGGCGCCAATTGGTCCCACCAAGGGAGTTTAAATCTTTTTCCACCTGGTCCTTCCAGCGCAGTGGGGGTCGCCCTCTTCCTCTGCTTATACATGCCCACATATATATCTTCAATTTGCAACTGTGGTATACAACTCCAATAAACTCGCTTATTGTATAAACTTCCTCTTATTTCTTCAAATTGTGCTCCCTTTATCCACAATTTAGGACTGTGGTCAACCTTTCCAACCATAGACCTGTGTTGGGGGCTTTCCCGCCTCAGCAATATCTTCGCAAAAGCAGTCCGCCCACTG
This sequence comes from Eurosta solidaginis, assembly GCF_040869045.1. NCBI lineage: Eukaryota > Metazoa > Arthropoda > Insecta > Diptera > Tephritidae > Eurosta > Eurosta solidaginis. The sequence goes on from NC_090320.1 coordinate 30,195,514, forward strand.
CATTCATCTGACAACGTCAGACAAATCTTACCACATTTTTGGATGTTGGGGTTGCGACCTGGCAACATGGCGAAATGAAACCCGTCGGAGGGTTGCCATAGCGGAGACCAGAAACATCTAGGAAAGTGGCACCGTCCAAGGCAGGAGCTGCATTGGGCGGATGTCGCAAACATATATATCTTGTGCTGGCAAACTGTGCAAAAGGTAGTAGGGACTAAGAGTCTGTTTCCCTGACCTACACAATTTCTGTCGGAAAAGAGAGGGGAAGAAGACGGGGGCAGGGGCTGATGCTCGGCTTTGCTACCGACTCTACTACGGAGTTAGTAGTTATGAGTGGGAGCGGCCGTATGAGTTGGTGGCGCCGTGGGGCGCGAGCAGCAGCGGGTACTTGTTGTGGCTTACTGAGCAGCGGGACTGCTGGAAGAGATTTTAGGCCGAGCTTCTCTTCCAATTTGCGTCGTGCTCCTTTTTAATTTTTCCTACAAATTGGCCGGACGGGACCTGCTTGTTTTATGCCGACTCCGAACGGCATCTGCGAGGCAGATGAGTTTTCACTGAGAGCTTTTCGTGGCAGAAATACACTTGGAGTGCTTGCCAAACATTGCCGAGGGGCGACCCAGCTTAGAAACATTTTCTTCTAATTGAAAAACCTTATTTCTAAAATTTTGATGTTGCTTTTCCCGGGGTGTGAACCCATAGCATACGGTGTGGTAGGCGGAGCACGCTACCATCACACCACGGTAGCCGCCAGCCACGACAAGAGTATGACCGTCCTAAAAATATTCTTTTCCGGCAGACGCACAAAAACCGTTTCTCAGGACCGGGTCAGGAGCAGACACGGATTTGGTTCGATACCTTCCCAGAGCAAGAGAATGTGGAGCAGTCCCGCTGCAAGGAGATGCTGGAAGGATGACAATTTGTGGGAGCGACGTGACAAATTAAATGGGGTTACACTGTAATGACAGCCCTTGGTCGGGACAAATCCCGGGTCGCTCCGGTACATAGAACCGACTGCCTTGGGAAGCGAAGATGGTTATCGAAGATCTTTGTGCACTAAAGAAAGAGGGCACCAACAGTACTCTATATAAGAAAGAATAGTACCCCGCTGAAAGAAAGCGGCTGGAACCTTATATTCACAGATGGCACCAAGCAAAGCCATGTCACTGCATTCGCAGTTACGAACGCAAATGGAAAAACTTTTTCCCTTACGGATTACGCTAGCATATTCGATGCCGAAGTTCAGGCCATAGCCTCAGCGTTAAATATGCACGGACAGTCAATCAGTGTTTAACGCTGTACAATATTCCACCTGCAACAACTGTTAATTAAAAATACACCATACACGAAACTAATGTGGATCCTTGGACATTCGGGCATAATCGGAAATCAAAATGCTGACAATGCCGCAAAACTTGCTTTAAAATATTGCCTGCCTCCACACGTACAATCCGCTTAGTACAACATCAATAAAAAACATATAATCGAGAGCTTTAAATTCCCATGAGCGCATAAATTGGAACGATTTCCAACATGAATATAAAGCAGTGAACCCTCACTGCCCGCCATAAAACTTCCAACAACGACTACCACCTGGATGAATCGATGCTTTGTACGCCTAAGACTGGGTCATACACTTCTGACTCACCAACACCATCTAACAAAGACTCCGCAGCCCATCTGCAACTTCTGCAATAAAAACAGCTTAACTATACGCCATTTACTTCTACATTGGCCTGGCCTATCCGCCATAAGTTCGTGAACATTCGAAGACTCAGACCCTATCCATATTCTATCTGTTCCTTCCGAACAGAATATTACAAGTGTGTAAATTTTTTGTTTAAAAAATAAACATTTTTCATCGGCGGCCACGGTGGTGTGATCGTAGCGTGCTCCGCCTACCACACCGAATGCCCTGGGTTCACACCCGACCAAAGCAACATCAAAATTTTAGAAATAAGATTTTTCAATTAGAAGAAAATTTTTCTAAGCGGGGTCGCCCTTCGGCAGTATTTGGAAAGCATTCCGAGTGTATTTCTGCCATGAAAAGCTCTCAGTGAAAACTCATCAGCCTTGCAGATGCCGTTCGGAGTCGGCATAAAACATGTAGGTCCCGTCCGGCCAATTTGTAGGAAAAAAGGAGCACGACGCAAATTGGAAGAGAAGCTCAGCCTAAAATCTCTTCGGAGGTTATCGCGGCTTAAATTTATCTTTTTTATTTATAAACATCTTTCACCTCCTTTAATATCTACCACATTATACTATCCGTGATACCATCAATCAAACTTTAAACCTGTTTAAGCCGATAGCCCTGGTCGCCAGTGCATATAAATGAGGTTAATTTGTAATTTTAATTATATTTTAACAATAAATAATAATAATAATAAAAGTTAAAAACAGAGATACAAAGTTTAATATAATGAATTTAATTTAAGAATTGATGAACATTCCTCCTTTGTCGGCAAAAGTACAACTAAACTCTCTCGCTTCTTGTTCGTCTCTCTTCGCTTCCACCAGTTAGCTTCGTTCGCTGCTAGATAACAGAAAGAGAAGAGTACATCTGTATTGGGTCCCAGGGCATAAGGTAATAGTGCAATGTTGGGTCTTTTGCACAATTTAATCTTAACGTTCTGGTTTTTACATTAACAAATAATTAATATGAATATAAATGGAACTATTTCAAAATCATTTAAAAACAAGTAAGGACGGGACTGTCTTCGGCTGTGCCGAAGACTTCATACCTTTGATGAATGGGGCTGAACACTAATCTTATCCCGTTCGTAATCTCCAAATAATTGGATGTATAAGATAAGAAATATATAGTGAACAGATGTAAATACTTAAATGATTTTAAGATAAATATAAAATAAAAAATGGCAAAAAATCCCCTTATCTGAACGATCGGTTGTATGGTATATATATTATATATAGCTCCGATCAAAATTATTTTTACAGGAAAACTTCTATGATATATTAGAATAAATATCACCAAGTTTTACGGTTTTATATTGGAAATTAAGGGAGAAATTGCCAAAAATCTTTCTATCTGAACGATCGGTTGTATGGGATATATAATATATATAGCTCCGATCAAAGTGATTTTTTTCAGAAAATCTTCTATGATATATTAAAATATATATCACCGAGTTTCACGTTTATACTTTCTAAATTGCGGCAGGAATGACCAAAATCGTCTTATCTGAACGATCGGTTGTATGGGAGATATATGTTATAGTGTCCGATCCTACCGACCCGACAAATGTCTAATATAATACAAAAATACATCCTTGTGCCAAATTTCATTGAGATATCTCAAAATTTGAGGGACTAGTTTGCGTTCAAACAGACAGACGGACGGACAGACGGACATGGCTATATCAACTCAGCTCGTCGCCCTGAGCAATTCGGTATACTTAAAGGTGGGTCTATCTTCTATATTTCTCAATGTTACAAACATCGGACCAAAGTTAATATACCATTTCATGTTCATGAAAGGTATAAAAAAAAGTATTTCAGGGGAGTATTGGGGCCTACCTTTTGAAGATATCCAGCATATCATTCCTTCTAGTTAACACTGTGCGACTGCGAACATTTCGCGATTTGTTGGAACTATTCAAAGATTATTTTCTGGACGGTCTCGGTTTTCTTTTCAAGATCATATATTGGTATATCGCAATAGTGCGACCTGGCCGGCGGGTATTGTCTAGTTTTACGAAAATGTGAAAGATGAACAGACATTTAAATCCATAACAAGTTAACGTATCATTAATGCTTGAGGCAAGATCTTAATTATATCAGCCCACTTAAGTTGTAAGTGTTGTTAATCGAAATTTAATGCACTGCTCCCAACTCTGGTTTTGTAGTAGTGTACGATGGAATATTACCAACTTGAAAACAGAAAAAACTAATTAATAAAACTAACATGTATTTTTCATTAAAAAATACATTCATTGTACACATGTCAAGTTAATAGCCCACTTAGCAAATATATATGGGCAAGTCCTTGGTAACGGCCGCGGAATTCGTAAATGTAGGTACATATATATGACCATATATGATGAGGTTCGGACAAGACAAAAAATAGAAGTAATTTTTTTAATACTTTTGAAAGTATGCAAAACTTAAAGAAGCTAAAGGGAGATTTTACATTCCTTAATTGAGGCACAGAAGGTAAAATAAAGATCCACTGCCCGTACATTTTCGATATCTGAAATATCTTTTTAAAACTCTTAAGGTAACGAACGCGGTATAACGGACGCGACAATTTTTTTCTCAATGAATTACACTAAATGACATTGAGAATATATTCTTTACGAGACATCAAGTTTTAGGTCTAGTAGAGTAAACAAAATCTACATACCTGGAATTTCGAATACGCCCTCAAAGTCCGGGTTAAGGACCCCAAACCCCATTTTCATAACCGGAGACGTATACTGGTATATAACTTTCCCTATGCTTATTCTTCGATAAATTTTTAGGTCGTTAAATGTTAGTTTTATAGAAGAAATAGAACAAAAGTGCAAAATAAATCAAAATTTAAAGAGGCCATATGTATATAATTTTGTGTGCAAAAACTTACGAACGTAATAAATCCATTGAAATTTGGATAAGATATTCCCATTTATATACGAGCGAGACCCGTGCGCACCTGACGTAACAAATAGTAAAGTATCATATCAAATATCAACAGAAATCAGCTGTTCCATCAATCAACCATCTATAAACTTACATGCGCTTGCGCTGCCATCTGGCGAATGTTAACAACTGCCGGTAATGCAGTGTTAGCTCTAATCAAATATTTACAATAATGCCATAGTACAAATAGATTTCTTTGTGTGCTCACTATCGTTTATTTTTAACAAATTATTTTAATAAAATATAGCTAAACAAAAGCACTACGACTAATAATGCCCAAAGCTCGCTAATAGCAAGAATTCCCGTCTTTACAACCAAAACTTTATTTATAGATTTGGATTCCAAATAAGAGCGAAAAAGGGACCTGTACACAAAAACAACAACTAGAAATAATAAATAAATATACAAGCTACAAAGCTTGTACTGCTTTCTTTTGTGTTTTCATATGAAATTGTTGAATACACCAATAAAATCTACATCAATCTTTAAAATTTATTTCTTGATAAGTTTTGTTCGTTGGCTAAACAGAAATAAATGTATAGGGCAATATATGGATCAACTAATGGAAGAGAGGTAATGGGCTTGACACATTTTAGACACCAATAAAAAATGTTACCTGAACTTTCCGGAAAAATTTTAGTAAACAGACCTATTTAACATCTGAAAGCTTTTTTAGTTTCAAGTCGACGTTTACCTAATGGAAAATAATAAGCACAAGGGCAGGATAAATTTATAAAACCTCCGTTTTCCAAAGCTTATTTAATGATAAATAAAAGTATATATAGCAACAATATAAAGAAAGGACGTTATATTTTGTTAGTGAAACATCCAAGTTTGCAAAAGCGATGAAGCCTTTCTTTGACATCATGTTTGATTTCCACATCATACTCATATTTGACCTTTAATCCCAAGTGATAGAAATAAAGTTTGACCACTTTTGATTTTCCATTCGTGATGGACCTTATTTGGGAATCACCCACATATAAATGAACAAACAATTGCAAAGAAATTTTGTATTGAAAAAGTATAGCAAAACGCGTCATTTCATTTCGCTAGAATATGAATAAATACATTTAATTTTTTAATTCGTTTGTTCATTTGTTCAGCTAATTAAAACAAACAAAAAACGAGGAAGGATGTCTAAGTTTCGCTGTAACCAAATATTATATACTCAGCGTGAATTTTAATTGTACAGTTCATTTCAGATAAATTACTTTTTCGAACTTTATTACGAAACTTGATAGGTGAAATATCATTGATACAAAACTATTTTTCGCTAAGATAAAAAAATAAATGTAAGGCGCGATAACCTCCGAAGAGATCTAAAGCCGAGCTTCTCTTCCAATTTGCGTCGTGCTCCTCTTAAGTTTCCCTACAAATTGGCCGGACGGGACCTACATGTTTTATGCCGACTCCGAACGGCATCTGCAAGGCAGATGAGTTTTCACTGAGAGCTTTTCATGGCAGAAATACACTCGGAGCGCTTGCCAGACACTGCCGAGTGGCGACCCCGCTTAGACATATTTTCTTCTAATTGAAAAACCTTATTTCTAAAATTTTGATGTTGCTTTGCCCGGGGTGTGAACCCAGGGCATACGGTGTGGTAGGTGGAGCACGCTACCATCACACCACGGTGGCCGCCAAGATATGTGTTATTATTCTAGTCTAAGACCCTTTTAAACACCTTCTACCGTGGGTACATGCATAGATCAGCCATACACATAGTTTTCATATACATTTTTTTAATTTCTTACATTTCAGCTTATATGCAATTTTTTATGATGTTGCTACCCCCTGTACTATCTAACACTAATCTAAATGCAACTTCCGTCAGTCTGTCACTGTTAACATATTAGTTTTGAAAACAAAATATATCGATAATCCATTTTGCATAAGTACCATATGGGCTTCGAGTTCATAACTTAATATCGTTCTTTTCCTGAAGAACTTCCTTGACGAACACATCAATCAACTCTAGTTAAAAGTTCAAGTTTTTTCAAGTACGGTTCTATAAAGTTGTATTGTGTTTTAACTAACCGAAATAATTCGCCTGACTTCGAAAAGTCCTAGCCTCATAGGTACCGCATCCAGTTGCCGGCATAACAATTCTTGCAGAGATTTGGCTATCGTGCACCTATCGAACAGTGGTCTGCAAACATAAATGTGAAGCTGGTGTTGCTGCGGTGGTACTCCTGAAGCTAGCAAAACCATAACCTTTCGACCCACACAGATCCGGCAAAATTTCACTCGCAACCAGTTTTGATAATGAATTTTTAAGAGAGTTTTAACTTTTATAATTGGAAACCCTAAACATGTAAAAGTTAAATTTATAACCAGCGCGGTTTTGCACCGATAGTGGAAGAGGCGGTTTCCCACTTTAGATCCGGAATCATTAGAGACCAGAGTTAAAAGACCTGCGTTATAATGTAAAAAGAAAAAAAAAAGGATTTTTATTCCAGTTGCATGTACAGGTACATGCGCATTAGACTGGATCGATTTATTAACCTATATCGCGCCATCGGTTTTTCGATAGGATTTGGGCTCAGGAAAAAAAGTTCCACTACGCAAACCCAAAAGTATAATTTTGGAGCCTGCAAAATTTCAACGACTTTTCGATTTTTTATGCATCGATGGCGCGATATAGGTTAACTTCCGTCCTTACAAATGACCCAGGTTAATGCGCATACTTACCTTGCCTTAACTTACAATGAACATCTTCAATACTCACTACTAAACTTACCTGTAGTTCCTGAATATTCGTCTCCTGAAAAAATTAATTTATACTTACCTTTAGATTTACCTTTTAGTCTAAATAATTATAGAAAACATACCTAAGCACAAATAAATGAATTTGCCATAATACCTACTTTCACTAGTTTAGCTTAATACATACCCTTATGCAACCTTTTAAATAGAGTAAGCAAATATTTATTAATACCTAGCTTCACTTCAAATAATTATACACTAGCAAAGAAAGGAAGAAGAAGAACATCCTAATGAAAATATTCTTTTTTTTTGAAGAAATTACAATAGAACCATCTTCTTAGGTTCATACATACCTAAATAATGTATGTTATTTGCATTTGTAATAACTTCTAATTAACTACTCAATACTCACCTTTTGTCAAATCGTTATACTTACCTATGAACCATGAACGATAGGACAATTTTATTCTAACTATGTTATTGCATTTTAATTTAGCTAATCGATGTACATTAACATACAAAAAAACAAGTAAGGACGGGACTGTCTTCGGCTGTGCCGAAGACTTCATACCTTTCATGAATGGGACTGAACTATAATCTTATCCCGTTCGTAATCTTCAAATAGTCGGATGTATAAGATAAGAAATATATAGTGAACAGATGTACATACCTAAGCGATTTTTAAGATAAATATAAAATAAAAAATGGCAAAACACCCCCTTATCTGAAAGATCGGTTGTATGGGATATATATTATATATAGCTCCGATCGAAATGATTTTTACAGGAAATCTTCTATGATATATTAGAATATATATCAACAACTTTCACGTTTTTATATTGGAAACTAAGGGAGAAATTGCCAAAAATCTTTCTACCTGAACGATCGGTTGTATGGGATATATACTATATATAGCTCCGATCAAAGTGATTTTTTTCAGAAAATCTTCTATGATATATTAAAATATATATCACCGAGTTTCACGTTTATACTTTCTAAATTAAGGGAGAAATGGCCAAAAATCTTTCTATCTGAACGATCGGTTGTATGGGATATAACTATATATAGCTCCGATCAAAGTGATTTTTTCAGGATATCTTCTATGATATATTAGAATATATACCACCGAGTTTCACGTTTATACTTTCTACGTTGCGGCAGGAATGACCAAAATAGTCTTATCTGAACGATCGGTTGTATGGGAGATATATGTTATAGTGGTTCGATCCTACCGGATCCGACAATACAAAAACACATCGTTGTGCCAAATTTCAATGAGATATCTCAAAATTTGAGGGACTAGTTTGCGTTCAAACAGACAGACGGACGGACGGACAGACGGACATGGCTATATCAACTCAGTTCGTCGCCTGATCAATTCTGTATACTTAATGCTGAGTCTATTTTCTATACTTCTCAACGTTACAAGCATCGGACCAAAGTTAATATACTATTTCATGTTCATGAAAGGTATAAAAACCCATATGATCAGCTGTTAAAACTGAACTAGTTCCACAAAATGTTGTAAATCGTCATGCATTTTTTTAATTTTCTTATCGCTCTTTCGAGGAAACCAAAAACCAAAACTTTGACTTTGTCAGTGTTTGGGAGACTCTTAGTTCCAACTGCCTTCCATTTTCTTAAATTCACTTTTTTTGCTGGCGCTCCTTGGCGACCTTCGCAAACTATATACATATACAATAGTGGCCATAGAAATGACCCCACATAACTACTAAAGTAAATTTGGCTGGATAAAATTGGTCATCATCTTTAAGCATATGGTATACCCAGCAGCTACGTACAAAGCAAGGATGGCCTTCTTCGCTTCGTGGGACAGCGTTGGAGTAAGAAAGCCATTACAACTGAAAAACATGTAAGTAAGTTCACTTATTTCATTTTATCCACCAACCTACTTAGTATACATAAATGCTACGATAGAGAACATAATTGACATGCACTTACATTCATAACCAAATTACGTCTGTGCAAATAGATGCAAGGTTTTTTTTTGTTGATCGCATCATTTTTCTTTACTTACCTTCGTACCATACATATGGATACACATCACCTTTATGGAGTTTGAATCATCTCTTTTCAAAACCAAGAGAATCAGAGGAATAATTTTTTTTGGTTTCTTAATCTTTCTACTTACACTCCAATTTCTCGAGAGCGGGAAGGTCGTTGACATTATAAAATATATAATGCACCTATTGTTGAGGTGGGTTAGTTTTTTTTTCCTGATCAGTACCCAAGAAAAATAAAAGTTAGTTCTTACGGATATAATAATCAAGATATTTGTACTTACTTTTACAATTAGATTGCCATATACATTAAGTCCTTCATACTTTTAAGTTTTCTTTAACCTATAAGAATAAGTAGCTGAATCGTAATAAAGATTTCTAAATATGGATCTGATTCTATAGTGGTGTGGTTTGTCTTTTAGGGCTTTATTAACAGCATTAAAGCCATGGTAGGGTGGGTTATGAGCAGCCGCTAAAATAAGATGCGCGCTGCTAGGTATGGGGTTTTCCAGGCATAATTGGTGGTACTCAGGCTTTCCGGTAGCTTTTCGTTAATGTGCAAAGTTAATGTTCTTGTTAGGCCCCCAAGCTGACAGATGATGTCTTGGTTCGGTAACAGTGTTTGGAACCATCCCCAGGCTGAAGCTCCCACATTAATGCAGTGCACACACCACTTTTACCAACACGCTAGGCAAGCTCATCTTAAGGAAGAGGCTAAATGGGCACGTAACAACCTTTTATATAAAAGTGGGCGTCGTTTTTAACCGATCCCGGCCATTTTTCTTAGAAATATTTCATGCTGTAAGGAAAATATGTGTACCTAGACTTATTACGATTCTTTAATTTTTGTTCGAGTTATGGCTCCCGAAACATAGAAAATGGTTTGGTCATAAAAGGAACTGTGCCACGCCCATTTTAAAAAATTAAAATTTTTTCCTTTTTCTGGTTATAATTTAACTTGGAAAATTAAACACCATTGATATAAAGCTCTTTTTTGCAATGATATAGCCTATTCGTCCGCAAACCTTTTAAAGATCTATAATATAAAAATAAGTCGGGTTTTCCTTCCTGACGCTATGACTCCAGAACGCACGAACCGATTTCCATGGTTTTGCATTTAATGGAAAGGTCTCGGGCTCCGTGAGGTTCATAGCAAAGAAAATTCAGGATCGACGCACAGGGTCTCGGAATATAAGCCACAACGTGGACCCGGGTACCTCTAGAATGTATTTATTGAATATGGTTATCAAATGAAAGCTGTTGATGAGTGCTTTAGGGAAATTTTCATACCCCTGGGTGACTAGGGCTGCGAGATATAGGCCAAAACGTGGACCCGGGTACCCCTGGAATGTGTGTGTATTATGGATATTAAATGAAAGCTATTGATGAGTTCTTTAGTAGAGGGTAATTTTCATACACCTGGGTGACTAGGGTCTCGAGATATAGGCCAAACCATGGGCCCGGATACCCCTAGAATGTGTGTGTATTATGGATATCAAATGAAAGCTGTTGCTGAGAGCTTTAAAGTAATTTTCAGTGTGAAATTCGATTTAGCCGCATCAACCTGGCAAAACTGATAAATATGCATGCGAAACCGAAATAAAGACATGAATTAATAATACCCACATACCTATTTACATATGTCCTATTCGATTTGCCTGAAATTTGGTATATAAGTTTGCCTATATTAGTATTTACGATGCTTTTTTCCGGGAAGTAGACCACAGACGGACTGTGACTGGGATTAGGACTAGGACTTGGACTGAGACTGAGACTCGGAGTGAGACTGGGACTGACACTCGGAATGACTGGAACAAAATACATACCACCCTCTGGGACTGGCAATAAGATATGAAGAAGAATGTTGAGAGAAGTGGAAAGAGAGAAGGAGAAGGAGACTGAGAGAGAGATAGAATGAGACTAAGATGGAGATAGATGAAGCGAAAAATACGGCGGCAGGAGTGGATACAAAGATTAGGAAAAAGTGTAGAGGGGCGAGGGCAGAGTTAGAAGGAAAGAGCTTATTAAAATGTATGCAGATAGACCAAATTTAGGGCAGAACAACGTCTGCCGGGTCTGCTAGTCTTTTATATAAAAACGGGCGTGGTCCTTCACCGATTTCGGTCATTTTTCTTCGAAGCATTGTTTATAGTAATTTTCTTATGATAGGTGTAACGGTTTTTGGTTTTATGATTAATAATACTTGTAAAATTTATTTTATCACAAGTGGGCGGTGCCACGCCCATTTTCAAAAAAATCAAGAGTCTTAATATCAGTCCACACGTCAAATTTCAACAATCTAGGTGTATTATTTGCTAAATAATCAGCTTTTATGTGTTTTCCAAAATGCTATATATGTAAAAAGTGGGCGTGGTTTCCGATTTTCCAAATTTTTCAAGGAACCCATATACCAAACTGCAATATTTTATTCTCAATATTTACTACAGACGGACGGATGGACGGACATGGCTAAATCAATTCCTTTTTTCATCCCCATCATTTTTATATTTATCTCGATTCGTTTAAGCCCGTTATGTTACCAAAGTTAATACACTCTGTGTGGAGTGCTCCAGCGAAACAGCACGGGCGCAGATGGTATATTCCCGGCCATGCTACAAGTTTCAAGTACAGCGGTCGTGGAATGGCGTAAAATAATATTCGACGGGTGCACAAGACTGAATCATGTACCGCACTCTTGGAGAACTGCTCGTGTAGATTCCCTACTAAAGGCGGGGAAGATCGATCACGTGTATCCCAACGACTGTGGACCCATTAGCTTATTTATTTATTTATTTATTTACCAGTCTACAAATTAAACAATTATACAGACCAAATATACCGACACTTAAATCTCAGATGTAATGCTCGATATAAACAACATAAGCAGTCATCAGTTTTAAAGTAATATTTAAACAGTATTTAATTAAACGCTTGACAATTTCAATTAAAAACTTAGAAGTAAGCAAAAGATAAAATGTTGTAAATGTGTTAAAATGTACTCATGAAGGAGCTAGTAAATAATAATTTATGAAATTGACAATAAAGCAAATTAATAGTAGATAAAATATATACAGAATATAATTTATACAGAGTAAATTTGATTGCATACATATAAAAATAATGATCACAACGCAATTTTGCAAACAAGTTTCAAGTAACTGGTACTTCAAATTTGAAACAGAGGGTTGAACAGTATATCACGGTTTAGCGTTCTTTGTTTCATTTCGAATTACAAATTTAATGTAGTTAAAAGGTATTTTTTAATACCAAGAAACGAGTCGCAGACGTCTAAATTTTTACAGTGTTTATTAAAATCACGACATAAACAGTGAAGTGGTTCGTGCATTTCATAATTCGACCTGCATGTAGCTACAAAAATTGATTGAAAATGTCTAGATGGCCTAATAGGAACGTTAAACTTAATTTCACCAAAAATGGACTATTTATTGACCCTCTTATTAATTTAACAATAAATAAGACACCAAGCATCTCCTGCTCTGCAATGTGCGCAGCTGTATTAGTTTTAACCGGCTGCAATAGGGGGGAAGATTTTTAGAAGGATCCCATGGTAAGTGTTTTAAGGCGAAAAGTAAAAATTGTTTCTGGACCGATTCCAGCTTGTCAGAATAAACCTGATAACGCGGATTCCGAATTATTGAAGCATATTCCAAAGTAGGTCTGACCAATGATATAAAAAGAGTTTTTGTAACGTATGGGTCATTAAATTCTTTAGACCAGCGTTTAACGAAAGCCAAAGTACCTTTAGCGCTATTCACGCAAGATTCAATATGAAGTTTAAAATCGAGTTTTGGGTCCATTGTAACGCCTAAATCAATAAAATTAGTGACTTGCTTGATTACATAGTCGCCAATAACATAATCATGGGATTGGAAGGACTTCCTTGTAAAACACATGAACTTACATTTAGGTAGGTTTAGTGACATGGCGTTTACATTACACCAGTCACCAAGACTATTCAGATCAGTCTGAAGACATGCCCTATCCACGGGTGAGCGGATAGGCATTACAAGTTTCACATCATCAGCGTACATCAACGGCTTGCAGCTCTTCAAAACACTAGGAAGGTCATTAATGAACAACAGGAACAAAACCGGACCAAGATGGCCGCCTTGAGGAACACCAGAAGTTACGTTTATGAACCGAGACCAACAATTATTAAATATAACTGTTTGTTTTCTTTCCTTTCCTTAACATCATTTCTCCTCAGAACCTTTGAGAGGCTGATGTGTACATAAAAGAGTTAGGAAGGGTAATCCTACAGGAGAAACCTTGCACAAAATATCAAGGAATCATCCTAGACAGCAAGCTGTCATGGAAGCTCAACGAGGAGGAGAGGATGAGGAAGGCCTCAAAGGCACTTCATGCATGTAAAGTAATGCTGTGGCGTACGTGGGGCTTGTCGCCCTCTCTTTCTCATTGGGTTTTTACAGCGTTTGTAAACCGTATTCTATACTATACAACCTACCTCAAAAAATTAGAGGGGTTATGAAGACTATCAGTGCTTAGCATTACGGGAGCCCTGAAAACAACACCGACGGCTGCTCTGTATGCCATTCTGCACATTCCACCTGTTGACTTGGTAACAAAGAACATAGCGTTAACAACTGCAACCAGACTCGGTGCTTCGGGGCAGCTTGAGCGCCGACCATACGGCCGTAGTAGTATAGCGTCATCAATCACAAGACGAACAGACTACCTGATTCCCTATCTGCGCTTTGAGGGAGATCTTAAGGCCACAATAGAGTTGGATGGTTGGCGCAAGTGTGCTCAAATGGCGGACGAGGCGATACATGTGTACACAGATGGTTCCAAAGTAGTGGAAGGAGTAGGGTCTGCGGTATACTGTGCTGATCCAGAAATAAACAGATCCTACAGGTTTCCAGATTACTTTAGCGTTTTCCAAGCGTAAATATCAGCCTTAACCAAAGCAGTTGAAACACTGGAAGAGAATAGCTTAAGCTGCAACCTTGTTAACTTTTATATTGGCAGTAAAGCAGCAATTAAGGCAAAAATATCGCATATCACAGCATCTAAAAGCGTGTTAGAGTTTGTAAGCAATCTCTGAAGAGAATCGAGACAGGGAGAAGCATACATCTATATTGGGTTCCAGGGCATATGGGAATAGATGGGGATGAAAAAGCGGACGAACTAGCTAAAAAGGGCGCATCCCTTGAAGCTTGCTCTGTAGACGTCCCAATTAGATTGGGCGAGATTAAGCGAAGGCGAGAGATGCACATGATCGACCAAGCGGGAAAGGCGTCGGTTCAAGCGCGGGGCTGTAAAGTGTCGAAGATTATGTGTAGGTCTTACAACCTTAGACTAACAAAGTTGCTTCTATCATTAAAAAGAGAGTACTGTAGACTCTTTACGGATATTCTGACCGAACATGCCTTTAAATTAGGCTTGGTCAGTATAGCAGATGCAGAAGGTGCGGCCAGGAGGAGGAAACGATCGAGCACGTTCTGTGCTCGTGCCGTGCGCTTGCCAGGCTAAGACTCCAGCTATTAGGAGTGATACAGCTGTCAGATCTTGAGGCAGCAAGTGGCTTAAACCCTAGAAAGCTTCTAGTATTTGCCAAGAGGATGGGGTTATTTTATAACATAGGTCCTAGTTTTTGATAGGTTTTTTCAGTTTGGTCGTTAAAACAAACTTCTGGTAACACTACGAACACATCCAGTCTATTTGAGGTCCTCGTGGCCCGGCCAGTTCAGCCTAACCTAACCTGTGTGTAAAGCACGCTGAGTATAACAAGATTGACCTTTAGTGCTTTAGGAGATGTTCCCTTAGCCCCCGTGGAGGCGGTGCTAGATCAAGCAGTTGTTTGCTAGGAAGTCCTGGTTTGTGACAATATTGTGCTCAATGTTGTGCTCTTTAATATTGAGCTCTTTGGCCTCACTATGTAGATGGTGTTCGGAGGTCATAAGGAGACATCCGGTGGCAGTTCTGATTGCAGAATTTTGACAGGACATTGTGGCAAGTCCAAGTGAAAGGAGATGCTTACCCTTCCACTCCTATTTCTGCATGACAGTTTGTAGGAATTGTCTACAGGTTGGATGTTGCTGAGGTCAAGAGGGTCATACATTATTTTTAGTTGGTTAGTAGGGTACTGCTGGTTCGTTTGTGCTTACATGACTTTTTTGTGTTTTTTATTTATTTTATTTTTTTTATGTTTGATAGAGAGCAAATTTCGTATGGAATGAAATTATTTGAATGCTTTGTCCACGACGAATGCATTTTTTTCTCTCATAGTGGTAATGTCTATTTACGCAACATAGAAGGATGATTATCGTACTCGGTACAGATTGTATTTATCATAGCTAGATAAGAGGAGTATAACAAGCATCAAGATTGAGTAGAGTCGTCAAACACAAGCTTAAGTTCTATGCCAATTATCGTTCTCTCGCTGGTCCAATTGACTTGGCATCGACATGAAATTTAATGTGAGCTTATAAATTGAGAGAGAGACCAAAGCCTTTCTAAAAGCCCTGATGTTTCTAGTTAATAGTTTCGCTGAAGTAAGAAATCAGCAGACTAATGAGAGAGTTTAAAGGTGTTGTTCTTATTTTAACAATAAAGACATTCCACCGAAGGTTTTAAGGTGTCTTATCGGGTTATAGGTATTGATGGTCCTTTGCCGAATGTATATAGATCCGGTAAGTTCCGGCAACTTGCACCATTAGCCAAAACATTTCGGGGAAGTTTTCGTATGACCATATTCGACTTTTTAGTTCATCCCACCCAACCCTGGCAAGTCTCATGAGGAACATAGGGTCGCCAGAGTCTCGTGTGCTAAATATGTGTATCATAAATTCACATTTGTAACAGGATTCGCCTCATGTAGATGACGTTGACAATTGGGATGGGCAAGCTGTGAAGTTATAAAAAACACCATTGCGCTTAACAGCTCCTTGAACTGCAAGTGAAAGGTGAAATATCCGTAGATCCATCGAGTCTCACAACGCTATATATTATGGGCCAGCTTTTGTTTGCTTATAAATTTCCCATTGTAGACTTTAGTTAAGTCGAAAAATACGTAAAAAATAAATAAAATTTTGTTGCTATTTTACATCGAAATGCTCAACGATTTTGTATTAGGTCAAACTCCTTTGACGGAAGAGAATAAATTGCAGATCATAAGGTGCAAAACAAAATACTTACTCTTGGCTTCCAAAAAACACGGTGGATTCGATAGTTCTTTCGAAAAAATAGCCTCTCAAACTCTTGCCCCTGTATTAAAGATAACTGGCCAGCCATTTTACAATAAATCACACCCCCATTAACTCCAGCGTAAAACTTTCACATCATGAAGTGCAGTTTAGAGAAAGCTTTTTAGAGAGAGCTTTGAAGAAATATGCAATAAATCTTTATACACATACTCTGCCAGCTCGAACATATTTTGATTTATATTGGTACTAAAACTGCCAGAAAGTTTAAAACCACGAAATAAGACGGTTTATTAATTAATAATTTTGTTCTAGTTGTGGAATAACACGAGTTTGCTCATGCTTACTACATAAGTAGACATCAGTTAAGTTAAAGGAACTCACGTAGGGCTTGGCATACGCCCGACTAAGTCTTATTTTCAGATTGTATGATTAAATATAGCATCTCTTAATACATAAGCTTTCAACCTTTACTTTACAAAGACATGCTTTAAGCATTGTTTTTCGATATCAGAGCCTGAGCTAAGATTTAAGAACGAGTTTACACCTTGAAACATGGTTTGGGAATCTTCAAGAGAAAGCTTTTAAAAAAAATCTCTAAATAAAACTTCAGTAAACCTCTGTTTGTGGTCATTTTTTGTTTTAGTTTTTTAGCCCAAAAAATTATAACAGAAGTTATTATTTCATTAAAACTTTTGAAATAAAATAACGGGCTTTTATGTACGATTTTGTTCCGTTTTACTACATAGCGTCTCAAACTTTAAGTTAAGAGGAGTGTAGCTTTTTTCGATATAAAAGCATCAGTATAGGAACGCATTTTGGGTTTAACATAAGCGAGACTTTATCTGCTCTCAAGATTGCATGACTTAATCATCTGGTGAATTCTTTACGAAAGCCTTAAACTAAGCAGAGATAAAGTTCAAGTTTTAAAAATTCATCTTCGTTTTACAAGTTCTGTTGTAAAATAGCGAACTCCTATCCAAAGCGAAAATTTTTATACCATAAAATCTTTTATTATTCTAATATGAATACAGTGGAACCAAAACTTGTATTGAGCTTTAAAGTACTCATTAAATAAGCTGCTTAAAAGCTTGCACAATTTATATGCACTTGACACTATCAGATTTGTAGTAGTAAATTTTATTGCATTTGTCAACTTACCTCCCCAAAGTTCTCATACCATAGCACTTGTGCAGTAATGGAATCTCAAACACAAGCTGAGTGCCTGTCTGTTTTTCTGTCGCTTGGTTTGTCTCCTGCCATTATAGCTTTTTTTAACATTTTCCTAGTTCTAGTTTTCTTTTATTTTTTCATGTTCTCTATTTCTCGGTTGCTATCATTAACTACTTTCACTTCATTGCTTCGATATACGACAATGACATACAATGACAGCAACAACAATGTGGCAATGCGACTGCTGTCAGCTTCAACTTCAGTACTACTTTATAGCATTTCCATCTCCGGCAAATTGGCGCGTGCTACTGTTATGAGCTGCTTGACGTTTTTATGCTCTGTTTTTCTTTGAAGTTTAAAATTTGTATTTTTTTACACTTTCTCAGCTTGTTGTTGTTCTCAATTTTTCGTGCATGCAACACTTGCTTCAAGAACTCTTGCAGACCATTGCATACTCAACATCTTGGGGACCTCCGTTGCCTACAAAGATTCAATTGTGATGTGTGCCGCGTATATCTGATCAATGACTTACGTGATGTTTGCTTCATACAAATATTAACGAACTCCCTGTGGAGTTTGGGTGTCTCGATGTGTACATGTTTGTTGTACAACATTAATGGGCCACCCAGCAAAAGGAGCTTCCTTGCTGGATAAGTGTAGGAGAAGTGTGGGCTGTTTGCCCGCCTTAGGGAATGAGAATTGATAGCTCATAAATGGTACTCCGGCTGCATGTAAAATATTGGTAGTTTATACAAACTTTGGAAATTCAATAATATTCGGTGTAAATGAGCTGGCGAGCTATGAAGGAGTAACTGATATGAGTTTTTCCTTCTTCTTTTTCGCTTTCTTTTTTTTACCTAAAGCGTGTTAATGAAAATCTTCGGCAGCATAATTAGAATTTTATAAAGATGTTTTCCACTTTACAATTGAAGTGCATCAATAAAGATGAGCCGTTCGAAGCTTCTTTTGCTCCTTTACGAAAAAAAAGAACTAAAGAAAACTTTGCTGTCGGCCACAAAAAGATCACTATGGCGCAAAACAGTAATTGAAAGCGTAATGTACACTGTGGAGGCAAGGAAAGGAGTAGCTAATTGAGCCGGCATCGTCGTAGCTGCGTATGATTAAAAGTGAAAAGACTAGCTACGCTGGATATACCCAGTGAAAAATGATAATGATCTTCATAAAACTCAACTACTAATTGGATACACAGGAAGCTTAATTTTTAAATCATTCGCTCATTTGTTTTTGTTGTAGTTGTAATTTCTAAAAACTTTCCGAAGATATGACGAATTTCCTAGTCCCTTTCGGCAAGGAGCTACTAGTAGTAATCCGACTGCCGATTCCGAACGTTTTATTTTACTTCCCGAAGCTGCGGCTCATCTTACTTTGCCTTGCTTACACTCCAGCGATACGATGTCTGATAACTATTAATAAAGCCATCTGGATAGGAAAACCTATTATCGGTAAGGAAATCTTTATTAATATCGACAAACAAGCGACTATTAAATCAGTTGGCTCTTACTCTTTTAAACTACTAAACTGTCGCCGATATCTTTAAAAGACAAAGAACGTTTATCCAAGCATTCCACATGCATTCCAACGATAGATGGCTAAAAGCCCCAGGGCTTCGGACAACAAAGAAAACCTGACCGGAATGGAAGTAGTCATACAATTTTCACACCTGTCGGTGTAGTAACCGGGCACTGCCTCATTGGTATGCAGGCACAAAGGCTAGGAGTGCCCAATCGTCGATGCTGTAGTAGTTGTAAAAATGACAATTAGGAGTAAACGGTGGATCGCCTCATTTGCAACTGCCCGGCAGGAGGTGGTTCCAGACCGCATTGTCTGCCAGTTCCCTTGCCGGATAATCTACGTCAAGTCGTGTAGTAAGACATCGAGAACTTTCAGATTTATCAGTACTGGAATTCACTAACTTTTTTAACCACATTTGCCATCGCTTCATTTGCGAATCGATAACTATAACGATTTCGTTATTCAGTAACTATTTTGTATCGATTTGTTTATCGACGATCAGCTGTGTTGTTAAATAAACGGCAAGTAAATTGGCTGCGTTAAAAATCACCAAATTATTATTTCCGGCAATTTTAGTAAAAAAAGAAATGGCATTTGAGTACTTGGCGTACGTTTTATCACAAGATGAAGAATTACTAAGTCCATCGGCAGTGGACAGACACCTTCTTAGAGAAGTAGAATGCAACTGAGTTTCGAAAGCTGTACCGACTAACCCCAGACTTGAAGAATAACTGCGATATCAACAGAGAAAAATAGAAATGAATACCGCATTTACTTACCTTTTGTTAAAATATGTAAAAACTTGCACAATGATGACTTTTAAAAGCAGTTAGTATACGGAATTTATTTATTTTTGGCACTTCTTTTGTGCTTTTCGCATTTTTGAGGTTTCGTTAAGCTGTGTTGCCACCTTTCTACTGTTAAAGCGAAATTTAAATGTCAATGTTAAAGCTAAGTTAGTGAATAGTACAATCGATAAGGCAAGCGACAAAATCGTAAATTAAAATCTCGATCGCTTCGTTATAAGTTAGTGAATTCCAGTACAGGTCTTCAAAATAGTTCGAAGTGAAGCGGTTATTGTGCCTTTTGTGATTTGTGTAAAACAACGAGCCTGCACCGGCCAATGTGTGGCTTCGCAGAACAACCTCTCCTCACAGCTGTCAAGCTTTGAAAAGTCGCGTTGTTAATATCAAGCTGCAGTCAATAAATCTTGCGCTGGGAACTCAATCCATATACTTACTTACTTAATTGGCGCTTAACCGTCTAAACGGTTATGGCCGTCCAACAAGGCGCGCCAGTCGCTCCGCCAACCGGCGCCAATTGGTTACACCAAGGGAGTTTAAATCGTTTTCCACCTGGTCCTTCCAACGGAGTGGGGGCCGCCCTCTACCTCTGCTTCCATAGGCGGGTTCCGATAGAAACACTTTCTTGGCCGGAGCATCATCTTTAATTCGCATAACATGGCCTAGCCAGCGCAGCCGCTGCGTTTTAATTCGCTGGACTATGTTGATGTCTGCGTATAGCTCGTACAGCTCATCATTAAATCTTCTTCGGTACTCGCCAACGCGTAGAGGTCCATAAATCTTTCGAAGAACTTTTCTCTCGAACACTCCCAAAGCCGCTTCATCTGCTGTTGTCATGGTCCATGCTTCTGCCCCATATAGCAGGACGGGTACGATAAGTGACTTGTAGAGTATGACTTTCGTTCGCCGAGAGAGGACTTTACTTTTCAATTGCCTACCTAGTCCAAAGTAGCATTTATTGGCAAGATTGATTCTTCGCTGGATTTCAGTGCTGATGTTGTTGCTAGTGTTGATGCTGGTTCCCAAATAAACGAAGTCTTTTACTATTTCGAAATTATGGCTGCCAACAGTAGCGTGGTTGCCAAGGCGCATATGCGCTGACTCTTTGCTCGATGACAGCAGGTACTTCGTTTTGTCCTCATTCACCATCAAACCCATCTTTACCGCTTCTTTTTCCAGCTTGGAGTAAGCAGAACTAACAGCGCGGGTGTTTAGGCCGATGATATCAATGTCATCAGCATATGCCAGTAATTGCACGCTTTTATAGTATATTGTTCCAGTGCGGTTAAGTTCTGCAGCTAGTATAATTTTCTCCAGCATCAAATTAAAGAAATCGCACGATAGGGGGTCACCCTGTCTGAAACCTCGTTTAGTTTCAAACGGCTCGGAGAGGTCCTTCCCAATTCTGACTGAGCTGATGGTGTTGCTCAACGTCATTTTGCACAGCCGTATAAGTTTTGCGGGGAAACCAAATTCAGACATAGCGGCATATAGGCAGCTCCTTTTCGTGCTGTCGAAGGCGGCTTTAAAGTCGACGAAGAGGTGATGTGTGTCGATTCTCTTTTCACGGGTTTTTTCCAAAATTTGGCGCATTGTGAAAATCTGGTCGATGGTAGATTTACCAGGTCTGAAGCCGCACTGATAAGGTCCAATCAGCCGGTTCACGGTGGGCTTCAATCTTACGCACAATACACTTGAAAGGACCTTATATGCGATATTAAGAAGGCTGATTCCACGATAGTTGGTGCATTTTGCAGTATCCCCCTTCTTGTGGACTGGGCAAAGAACACTTAGATTCCAACCGTCGGGCATGCTTTCTTCCGCCCATATTTTGCTAAGAAGCTGCTGCATGCGCCTTACCCACTCCTCGCCGCCGAATTTGAATAGCTCCGCAGGCAATCCATCAGCGCCCACGGCCTTGTTCTTTTTCAATCTGGTTATTGCTATTCTAAATTCGTCATAATCGGGCGGGGGGACATATATTCCATCGTCATCGATTGCGGGATCGGGTTCTTCATCTCTGCGCGGTGAATTGCTGCCTCCATTTAGGAGGACAGAGAAGTGTTCCCTCCATAATCTAAGCACTCTCTGGACATCAGTTACAAGGTCGCCGTTTTCATTCCTACAGGAGTTTGCCCCGGTCTTAAAACCTTCGTCTGTCGCCGTATTTTTGGTAGAATTTTCGGGCGTTATTCCTGGTGGCTAGCAGCTCAAGCTCCTCGCACTCACGCCTTTCTGCTTCTGCTTTTTTCTTCCTGAAAAGGCGTCTCGCTTCCCTTTTCAACTCACGATAGCGTTCACACACTCCTCTTGTCGCGCTCGCTTTTAACGTAGCCCTGTAGGCAGCGTCTTTTCTTTCGGTTACAACGCGGCATTCTTCATCATACCATTTGTTTTTTCGTGGCCGCCGGTAACCAATTTTTTCCTCGGCGGCAGTATGAAGTGCTTTGGAGATATGCTCCCACTGCTCCTGTATTCCTTCAGGATGAGTTGTGCCCTCAGAGAGCAGGTGTGAGAGTCGAGTTGCGAAATCATTGGCAGTCTGTTGTGATTGAAGCTTTTCAATCCATATATCCGTTTCAAATACAAGTCAAACGGAAAAGCGAAGATCAGCGAAGTGATGGTAGACAGTTTCTACAGTGAAATATCCAGGTTTCTTATTTGCAAAGACAAGGTTTTTTTGAGAATCTGAGTTGCTTGACGAGTACCCCAAAATCATTGTTAAGTTTTTTCGCGGTAATTGTTACTGTTACAAGAACAACAGGCTGAAAGACTTTAAAGTCGGTCATTGGTAATAAAGAGAAGAGATGATAGATTTCCAGGTAATTTAAAACATTTTTTTTTGTACAGTTACTTTTTGTCTTGTACGAACCTTGACTTGTGTTACTAGGCATATCATTTGGGCGCTCCATTGATTGTACTCCGATCTTAAATCTCTGTAGCGATCACTAGCAGTGTAAGTAGTTCTTTTTTTTTAACCAGAAAGCCTTTTCATAGCAATTGGAAGCAACTGATGAAACGCAGAATAGATATAGAGAATTGAGATGCTCAGAAGCAGACATCAGAAGAGACTTGGCGCGATTTAATCAGAGAGGAGTAAGGCCGAGTTTCTCTTTCAATTTGTGTCGTGCTCCTTTTTCGATTTTTTCTACAAATTCGTGGCACGGGGCATGTTTTTTTGTGCTGACTCTGGACGGTAGAAAGAAAAGATTTTCATGGCAGAAATACACTTCCGTCATTTGTGGAACCGCAGCCACCTACTCTGGGCATGTCCACGCGAAGTCCGAGCTTTGTCCAAAAATCGTTTTGTATTTCTGTTTTTCTTTTTAAGATAATTTACTTATCATCTCCTCGTATCTGCCACTTTTTCAATTTGCATTTATAGCCTAAATGTAATGTAAATTCAAAAAATCTTATCAAGCAATGAAGGGGACTAAGTCCAAACTTTAATTTTTCTTCTTTTGCACGGAATATTTCACTTTATAATCAAAAGTTTCATATTCGTTCTTGAAGATATCTAGCCTCCTGTGACATTTGTTCCACTTTTGAGCTAATTTTACGCAAAAAAAAAATGTAATGTTTTTTTAATTTTTTTTCTACTTCATCCGAAATTGTATTGTCTTTCATTTTGCCAACAATGTGTTTCCAAACGGCAACAAATTGTCCTTTTTTTGTGCATTCTTTTCGCCATATTTCAAACAATTCTAGTTTTTTTATACCGAGGTTAACTAAAGAAACGAGGTATTAAACGTAAATCGCAAGAAATCGCAATTTAAAATAAATTGCAAATAACACAATATCTATTAATTAATCTACTTATGAAATTTGAAAGAGGTCAAAAGGAGTCAAAATTTTATAGAGCTTACAGAAAATCAAAGTTAGAGATAAATTGCACCGTTTTAAGGTTATGCAGACTATTAAGTTATTTACAAGTATAGCGACATATATAAAAAGCCTTTTAATTAAATTTATTTCTTCTTACTTGTATCTTTATTTTCCATTTTAAATAAGTCAATTATTGTTAACATAATTCAAGAAACACGAACTTAAAATTTACCGAACACTAATGAACTTGCAAGCAAATTGTATTGGTTGACTTTGACGCACAGTTGTGCACACACAGCTGTGTAACGGTTCTTTATATTTAGCATGAACAAAATTCACGTGGCTTTTTGTTGAAGTAATTCCAACTAAAAAACAACAAAAAATTATTTATAACGGCACTTTAATTTTATCACTTTTGCACAGCAAAAGCTGCCATTTAACCTATAGTGCAGCGACATGAGTTGGTTGCGAATTGTTGTCACAAACTTTTCGATGAACGAAATGCTCGTTAATGATTTTAGCTAGCCATGGGCGATGGTTTGCATTATACTTTGCTGTATTTGTATATGCTTTGTGTGTGTTTGTTTCGCACGCATAGGGTTGCATTATATCATGAGTTCTGTTGTAGTATTGTTTCATGGAAAAATTTGTTTGTACAGCAGGGTTCGCATAATATAATATAAGTTTCCGTGAGAGTGTGGCATACCTACCTGTTAATTTTCTACTTTAACAATTATTCGATTTAAAAAAAAAAAACATTTTCAATTCATTTGTTGTCAGTAAAGACAATTTTTTCAGTTAGTTGAAGAAAATTATTTTGGAGAACTGAAGATTTATCAAATAATAAAGCACGTGTTATAAAAATACATTTGTGTAATAAATCAACTTTACAATTGGTGACCCTAGACAGGAAACATGTTTCATACACCGAATAGAGGAAGTGAAGCCAATAATGGGGCGGGAGATTCGTTAATTTCTGATATGCAACAGCCGCCAACAGCATCACCCCAAACACCCGTATATCAAAGGAATTTTTTAGATGAGCCGAATCCAACATTAGAGGTTGCACGTGTGTCCGTTAAAGTTCCGCCATTTTGGAGAACAAATCCAGCTCTATGGTTCAAGCAAGTGGAGAGCCAGTTTATTACGGCTGGAATATCATCAGATGCAACAAAATTCCACACCATTGTAGGATCCATCGAAGCGAGTGTGCTTAGTGAAGTCAGCGATCTTATTCTAAACCCACCTGAAAATAACATGTACGAAGCATTGAAATCTCGGTTGCAGGAGCGATTCATGGATTCGGAGGAAGAGCGATTAAAGAAACTGCTGCGTGACATGGAACTGGGTGACAGGAAGCCTTCTGCAATGTTACGTAAAATGATGGACCTGGCTGCTGGTAAAGTATCTGATGAGTTGCTGAAATCTCTATGGATGCAGCGTCTTCCGAAACAGTCACAAGCAGTTTTATCTGTAAGTACTGAAAGTTTAAGTAGACTCGCCCTTATGGCAGATAAAATATCTGATACATCAGATGCTTGGGAGATAAATAGTGTTTCCAAGACTCCTTCCATAAATCATGATTTGGAATAACGTATTGAAGCTTTGACGAAGCAAGTTGAGCTACTTTCACATCGCTCTCGAAGTCATAGCCGTAATAACAACAAACGCGTTAAACAAACGAATTCCTCAAGAGCAAGAGAAAGTAAGCCTTTTTGTTGGTACCATTATAAATTCGGTGAACGTGCTAAAAAGTGCGTGCAGCCATGTAATTATACTTCACGTTCAAATAATATTTCGGAAAACCATTAGGCCCCTCGTCTAAGGTGACGGATAAGGTTGGCCAAGAAGTATGTCGCCTATTTGTTAGAGAAAATTCATTAAACATAGAATTTCTCATTGATACTGGCGCAGACGTCTCGGTGTTCCCTGCTCTTTCCAGTGAAATGTTGAACGGACCAGCATCTCTTCAGCTATTTGCTGCAAATCAATCCCCAATAAAAACCTTTGGAAACAAAACATTAAAATTAAGTTTGGGCTTAAAAAGAAGTTTTCGGTGGACTTTTATATTAGCAAATGTTAACAAGCCTATAATCGGCGCCGACTTTCTCAGCCATTACGGATTAATAATTGATCTTAAGAATAATAGAATAATAGATAACGTCTCAAACTCTATTAGTAATGCGATTTCACATATTGGGTTGTTACCACCTTCAATTAAGTCAATATTTGAAGACTCTGTTATATATCCATTACTTGAAGAATTTAAGGACCTTACCGCATCGCATGATAAAAATACACCAATTAAACATTCTGTAACGCATCACATTCAAACATCTGGCCCACCTATTTCTTCTAAAGCTCGTAGACTATCTCCTGAGAAACTACAAATTGTTAAGCGTGAGTTCGATACTATGTTAAGGCAAGGCATATGTAGGCCGTCAAAAAGTTGTTGGGCTAGTCCATTACACATGGTACCCAAACCTAATGGAGAATGGCGACTTTGTGGAGATTATCGGCGGTTAAATTCTGTGACAATTCCAGATCGTTATCCCGTTCCCCACATACATGACTTTGGTTTTCTTCTTCATGGCGCAAAAGTTTTCAGCAAGGTTGATTTAGTTAAGGCTTATTACCAAATTCCGGTTGAGAGTTCTGATGTTGAAAAAACAGCTATAATTACTCCAATAGGATTGTTTGAGTTTCCTCGTATGACGTTCGGTTTGTGTAACGCTGCGCAAACTTTCCAACGCTTCATCAATCAAGTTATTCGCGGACTAGATTTCTGTTATGCGTATATAGACGATATTCTGATTGCATCGAAGAATATAGACGACCATGTCAAGCATATTAAATCTCTATTTGAACGGTTTCGAGAGTTTGGAGTTATTATAAATACATCGAAGTCCATTTTTGCGGTACCTGAAGTTCAATTTCTTGGATACTTGGTTACAATCAATGGTTTGCAACCCTTACCTTCTCGAGTTGAGGCTATAAAAACTTACAAAACACCTGAAACAATTAAAGACTTGCGACGATTTTTGGGGATGTTAAACTTTTATCGCCGTTTCATTCCAAAAGCCGCACAGTATCAATCAAAATTACATACACTATATAGTGGAAATAAAAAGGGTGATAATAAGATAATTCAATGGTCCCCGGAACTTACTGCAGCTTTTCAAAACTGTAAAGAGCAGTTATCTGGTGCAACACTTTTAGCGTATCCCTCGCTTAATGCGCCAACATCTTTGTGGGTTGATGCATCGGATACTGGAATGGGCGGTGTTTTACAACAACAAATACATGGTAATTGGAAGCCCATCGCTTTTTACTCTAAAAAATTAACTAGCACGCAAATGAGATACAGCGCTTATGATCGTGAACTTTTAGCAGCATACTCGGCTTTAAAACACTTTCAATATTTTTTAGAGGGTAGACAATTTGCTATATACAGAGACCATAAGCCCCTTATATACGCATTTTTACAAAAGCCAGAAAAGGCATCACCGAGGCAGTTAAGGCATTTAGATTACATTGGTCAGCATACTGTCGATATTCGCCACGTTTCCGGAAAAGAAAATGTTGTAGCCGACGCCTTATCTAGAGTGGATGCAATAGCAATGCCATCGCCGTTAGATTATAAAGCGTTAGCTCTGGCTCAAGAATCTGATTCAGAATTGAACAATTTTTTAAGTACAGCGGACTCTTGCCTTGAGTTAAGAAAAATGAAAATTCCAGAAGTTAATGTTGAAATCTTTTGTGATGTCTCTACAAAAAACATACGTCCGTATATTACACCAACATTTCGAAAACCTCTCTTCGAAAGTATGCATGGACATTCTCATCCCGGAGTGCGAGCGTCAGTAAATTTACTCCGAAATCGTTTTGTTTGGCCATCAATTTCCAAAGATGTAGCTAAATGGACTAAATCATGCATTGCTTGTCAAAAATCTAAAGTTAATCGTCACGTAAGAAGTCCTCTTGGCAATTTCACACCCCCTCTAGACCGTTTCAAATATGTCAGTATAGATATTGTTGGTCCATTGCCATTATGTAAACAGTATAAATACATCCTTACATGCATAGACAGATTTACACGTTGGACTGAAGCAATACCGCTGGAAGACATTACTGCTGACTCCGTTGCTTATGCGTTTTTTTCTGGATGGGTTTCTCGTTATGGTGTGCCAGCTCATATTATTACTGATCAAGGACGACAATTTGAATCTTTACTTTTCGAGAATTATCTAAAATGCTTGGAATAAGAATAACGCATACAACTCCATATCATCCACAGAGTAATGGCCAAATTGAGAGATGGCATCGTACTTTTAAAGCTGCATTAAAATCCCAAAAATCGAATAACTGGGTTAATTCACTCCCTATTGTCATGATGGGTTTGCATGCAAATATTATACAGGATATTGGGTTTTCCCCAGCTGAAATGGCATTTGGAACAAATTTACGACTTCCTGGAGAAATATTTAATAACAAAAAAGAAAACAAATACTCTACACAATGGGTGAAAGAATTTTCTGAAAACATGCATTTTTTAAAAGCCAGCAGTTCACTGCGACATGGGAAGAAAAACGTATTTGTACATCCAGAATTAGGTACCTGCTCTCATGTGTTCATAAGGTGTGACGCAGTTAAAAAACCTTTACAGCAACCATACGACGGTCCATTCAAAGTAATTTCTAGAACTAATAAAATTTTCAAGATTCAAGTATACGGAGAAAATAAAGTAATTTCAATAGATCGTTTGAAGCCAGCTTTTCTTTTGGATAATCAAGAAAATGTTGAGGAAGATTGTATACGTTATATTCCTCGTAGAGTTACTTTTAAAATAAATTAATTATGTATATGTCGTTATCACTAGGAAGGGGGTACTGTGGCATACCTACCTGTTAATTTTCTACTTTAACAATTATTCGATTTAAAAAAAAAAAAACATTTTCAATTCATTTGTTGT
Organism: Eurosta solidaginis; assembly: GCF_040869045.1. Classification (NCBI taxonomy): domain Eukaryota; kingdom Metazoa; phylum Arthropoda; class Insecta; order Diptera; family Tephritidae; genus Eurosta; species Eurosta solidaginis. Next base: position 30,224,363 of record NC_090320.1, read on the forward strand.
CAGTAAAGAAAATTTTTTCAGTTAGCTGAAGAAAATTATTTTGGAGAACTGAAGATTTATCAAATAATAAAGAACGTGTTATAAAAATACATTTGTGTAATAAATCAACTTTACAAGAGTATTAAAATTTGCTCATGTGCTCAGACTTAGTAATACCCAAATTGCGCTTGCACTTATCTTGTTGTTTGTCCTCTCTTTTGTTTCATAACACATATTTTTTTAGTTCTTCAGCGGTCTTCCACGGCTACAAGTGCTCAAACAACCAACCACCAAACCATTGTACATACACAGTTATCTTACGGAATATGTAGAAAAAGACAATTGGACTACATTTCACTGCGTGATCCCCGCACTCTTCTCGTGCACTTTTTCTATTAGCTCATTTAGCTTGTCCTGTTTACCTTTCAACCGAGTTGTGTAACCCGTCTGTCATACTAATTTTGTGAATGGAAGCACGCTCGCCTATTTGCATAGTTTGTCAACGAGTTCACCCAATTCGTTCAACCATTTGGTTTTTATTGCACTGACCCAGTGTCCAGTGTTGACAAACGATGACTTAAGTACTTGGGCAGCTAGCTCGACAACTACAATTTCTCATTGTTTAATCATAGTTGAGAGAAAAAAAAGTAATAAAAAAGTTTTTCATTGCAACCCATTGGGAAATATTGTGGCCTAATGAATAACTGATGATTTGTTGATCTCATTAGTGTAGCGTTTAACGGATGGTGTAGAGAATCATTGTGAATTTTAATTTTTTGGGCATAATTAAGAATGATTAACTGGAGGATGGATGGTAGAATAAGAAAGAAGAAATCTACATAGCAATATATGGAAGACGAGCTATCCAAGTAGTTGTATTCTCATCCATTTCAAGTGTACCAGTTAACGCTCGCATGAATAGACTTTGGGTCATAAGATAATGGCCCAAGTTAGGGCCCACATTCCCTCCTTGTTCTATGTCTGAACGGCTTCCATAAATCAGACAAGGAAACTCTGTTGTTAGAAAAAAGTTTCCAGAACTTGCAAAGTTTCATACTATCGGACTCCATATTAGAACGCAGGTGCTTAAGCATATGATTGAAGCAGCCAGCTACTGATTTGGCATTAGCAAAGATCAAGTGTTTAGGCCCACAGTGTGGCCGGAGGAAGGTGGAAGGAAAATGCATTTATTCCAATGGCACTTTTAACTGGTTATGTTCGTGGCACCGGAGTGTATGAAAACGCTTTACCGGATAGGAAGTTCACTTTATTTTTCTTATTGGCATCATTTTATGGGAAAAATTTACTGAGCCTATTTCACGAAATCATCAAAATTGAAATGAGTTTTCGAATTCTTTTCTGCTACGGTGCATTCTCAGCCTGACCTCTTCTGCACCAGTTTCTACATTACCTTTCCTTTTAGAAAGGTAAGTTTTTTACAGTGATTCAGTTTGACATTTAAGCGGTAATCGACTTAATAAAAAATAAATTAACTTCAGACCTCGCTGTATATTTCAGTTCACGGACTCACCTGATTCCGCCCATACCTCCAATGACTACTCCTGGAGAAGCAACCAGCCGCTGCACAGGTAAATCGAAAGGGTATGCCACCGACACTCACAATCATCCGACTACCCCTGACAAGCGCTCCGACGCCTACTGCCGTTTTGGTTGTTGTTGTTGTTGTATTAACGATAAAGATACTCCCCGAAGGCTTTGGGGAGTGTTATCGATGTTGATGGTCCTTTGCCGGATGTAGATTCGGTACGTTCCGGTAACAAAGCACCATTAAGGTACTAGCCCGACCATCTCGGGAACGATTTATATGACCACATTAAACCTTCTAGGTCATCCCGCCCTCCCCACCCCCTAGTTCCATGAGGAACTTGGGGTCGCCAGAGCCTCGGCTGTTAATGAAATAGGATTCGCCACGGATAGGTGATATTGACAATTGGGTTGAAGAAGATATATACTTTATGCTGGCAACCCCTAGACGGGGGTGTTGAGGAAACCCTCCTTATAAGGGGAAAGACGTAAGGTTTTATGTTGAATTTCATCATAAGTGAATGTTCCCTTGTTACAGTTAGGCCTTGATCACGCTTCTAGGTTGTGTGTTCTTTCCAATGATATATTTTCCAGCTAATGAAAAAAAAGTATGCCAAGATGGCTTTCTCTGACAGGCTCGGTTTGGTAAACGGTGATCCGTATACTGGTCTGTAGATGAGGGTAAATCATTGAGTTTCAATGGGTGAATTGGGAGCCATGAGTGATTGTTCGGTAGCCAAGTTGCCATTGAGTAAAAAACGGTGGAAATGGTGCACAACGAATCAGTCGATTTTCGAAAATGAATGCTGGATGGTCGGCAGGTGTTTTAAAAGAAATCTGGTGATTCCAAAAAAGCCGGTATTTTAGTGGGTGAGTGCTTAGCCCACGCTGAAATAGGCGGTCGACTGGTGAAAGATGCTTCGATGTCAAAAAAACGGCGAATCGCTGAATGCAAAACTAAAATGCATTCGGAGTCTGACTCCATATGTACGGTATCAGCGGACGCACCAGTAACTTGGATACGAGGATATTGCGAATCGCAAGGTTACGACTGTTCCCAGTGACTCGACACACTTATCAGATTGTTCTTAGAGGGTGGGGAGCTACTTAAAAGATTTGCATTCTGCTTTAACTAACTCGATTTCACAAGCTCCTTAATCCGGATTATAAATCAACAAAATCATGCTAAAAGTGTGAAAAAAGATTTTAAATTTCACTACAAAGTAAGAATTTTTTTTAAATCATAATCGGAAATTTTATCATCTTAGTCAGTGCAACTTTTTCCTAATAACCCAAAAAAACTAGAGTTGTTGATACCCGTACATAGAATCAAAATATGTCTTTGCTGGCGCTGTCAGAGGAGCATTTCAAGCATATGTGCCATACACCAAGGTTTAATGATATCCGTTCGGAATAACCTTGGAAACCAGATTAAATTCATGCAAATTGAAATTGTTCGTCTGGATTGCCTGTTGGGGTGTGCAAATCGCCAAGCAAACTTTCAATTCGTTGACTCTTCGGGACTTTCTCGCTGCATATTTTCATATACATCACATGAAATCACATCAACATAACCAGTCACCTCACGGTTTTTTTTTTAATTTGGCATTGCGTTTATTCTTTCGTATTTAGTTCGCTTCGAGGGTTCGAGGTCGGTTAGCGTATTGGCCAGAACCTCTGCTAATTCTGTAATTGTTCCGTGTAATTGCGAGCATTTGATGGTTATGTGTGCTGATGGTTTTTACTGTTGTTATTCCTTTTTTTGATGTGTTGCAACTTGTTGTTTTAAAACGGTTTTATTTAGCTTGACTTGGCAGGCTGGCTGGTGCGAATTTTTTAATTGAAATTTAAGTAACTTCCCGATAAGCTACAAGCTTGAAACTTGGAATATAGTTCATAACCCGATGACAATGCAATAATAAGAAAAAAAAACCGATAAGTGACGCATGGATCGAAATATGTCAAAAAATCGCATTTGTGGTCCGATTTGGTTCATATGCGGAACTCATAATACATACATGAGTAGAAAGCAACCTATGAAAAAAATCGCCGCTAGGTGGCGCAAGGATCGAGATATTCAAAAAATCGTATTTGTGGCGCATACGTGGCGCAGAGTCGAGTAAAGTCTTGGGAAGGATTATGTATTGAGGACCTAGATTGTAACAAATTGTCAGGAAAGAATCTTTGTAATAATGAGTCACTAAATGAACTAAATAGAAGGAGAGATAATAGGCAATTAAATAAACACTAAAACCCTGAAAAAGAAAAAAAAATTAAAAAAAATTTTAGTTAAACGGTTTTATTGAAAACAATACTTACATGAAGTAATAATAATAATACTAAAAGCTAGAAAATAATTAGGTAGGTCCTAAGTACTAGTCATCACACTTCTCATCAATCTAGGGCGTTGATCAGACAATTAAATAAAAGCGTTGGGCGCGTCAAATTTCTATTGATAGTCATATAGAAGGCCAACTGAACCACAAAAAGGCTATGATACGCCTCACATTTTTAGAAATTTCACGCGCCCAACGCTTTTATTTAATTGTCTGATCAATGCTCTAGATTGATGAGGAGTGTGATGACTAGTACCTAGGACCTACCTTATTATTTTCCAGCTTTTAGTATTATTATTACTTCATGTAAGTATTGTTTTTAATAAAACGGTTTAACTTAACATTTTTTTTTTCGCGGGTTTGAATCGAGCTCAAGGCCTAACAATAATTATTTTATCATTTTTATTGTTATGATAAATTTTTTCTTAATTTAAAAAATGATTAAATTAGAATAGAAGAAAGAAAAATTTTAGACAACTGCCAAAGCTCGTTGTATAGATCCATTTCGGGAACTGCCAAATTCCTTCATCGGCAACGTTTAGGCGCCGCTGCTATAACCATTCAGCCATCACAGCGATTTTTTATTTGTCTTCATTATTCCTACTTCTATTATGGTTCTTGCCAATTGATATTCACAGCACTGCGACATCTCTTGCAGAATGGATGTGAAAATTGGACTTGTTTGATGGCAATGATGCCATAGCGTCATATTTTATATATTTATTAAAAAAATTTTTTTTCTTTCTTCTGTTGTAATTTAATAATTTTTTCAATTAAGAAAAAATTTATCATAACAATAATAATGATAAAATAATTATTGTTGGGCCTTGAGCTCGATTCCAACCCGCGATCTTACAAATCAGTAGGCCGATATAACAACAAATTTTTTTTAATTATTTTATTTTATTTTGCTATTGCGTATGTGTTTCGATTTTTTCTCTTATTTTTTTTAGAATTTTTATATTTTCCTCTAACCATACATTGGCTCATTTTTCTTCACACAGCTTTTATATATCTGATGACATTTAGTGTGTTGGTGGATTTTGTGGAAAATCAGTTTATATATACGTCACTTGCAACCGTATGATATATATGGGGTATTCCATCCCATTTCGACCAATTTTGAACCCGACCCCTTTAGAATTGGCTGAAAGTTTTTCTTCTTTTTCTAGCTTACGAAAGACGTTTTTCAGAATTTTTTAAAATTTTTTCATCCAACTCAAAAAAAGTTATGAATTAAAAAAAAAAACACCGTTTTTGTTTTCAAAATGCTATAACTTTTTCAAAAATTTACCGTTTGGGATGTTTTTTTTTTTTAAATTGGTTTTTAAATGTACTTTTCGAAAAAAATACAAAACAATTTTTAAAGTTTTTTTTTTAATTTTTCAGCTTTTCGAGATTTTTCGAATTTCGCCATTTTTTTTTTCTCATAAAAAACTTCAATCAATTCTGCAATCATCCCCACTAATCCCGGAGTGGCCCGATTTTTTTTAAATATTTTTTTTTATTTAATTGAAAAAAAAATTTTCAAAAATGGTCGACATTTGGGACGTCCATGTTGTAAATAAGGTCGCGGAAGATTTAGTCGGTGATAATGCCAGGTTTCGCGAGGCGAAAAAACTGGAGAGATCAGGGAGGTAGCCGTTTATTCTGTTGCAGAGCTCATCGATCTGTGGGCCTGGGCCTGTGGCCATTATTGTGCAGTCATCGGCATATGAAACGATAGTGACTCCTTCTGGTGGTGAAGGTAGGTTAGATATGTAGAAATTAAACAAAAGTGGGGATAGGACACCACCCTGTGGCACCCCTTGTTTAATTCTTCTTGGTTTTGACGCTTCGTTTCTAAATTGCACCGATGCCTGCCGACCACCCAGATAATTTGCGGTCCACCTTTTAAGACATGGGGGAAGGGTAGACCCTTCCAGGTCTTGCAGTAACGTGCCATGGTTGAGCGTATCAAAAGCTTTTGATAGGTCTAGTGCTACGAGTACTGTTCTATGGTGGGGGTTTTGATTTAAACCGCAATTTATCTGGGTGCTGATGGCATTTAGCGCGGTGGTGGTGCTATGGAGTTTTCTAAAGCCATGCTGATGAGAGGCTAGCTGCAAATTTGCTTGGAAGTAGGGGAGCAAAATGGCTTCAAGCGTCTTTGCTACTGGCGATAGGAGAGATATCGGACGATACGACTCTCCTATGTTAGCTGGTTTCCCAGGCTTTAGTAGCGGGACCACCTTGGCCATTTTCCATTTTTCGGGTATGACAAAGGTGGAAAGAGACAGGTTGAAGACATGTGCTAAGTATTTGAAACCCTCTTTCCCTAGGCTTTTAAGCATCGGGATGGCTATGCCGTCTGGGCCCACTGCTTTGGATGGTTTAGCGTTACCAATGGCATCTTCAATCTCTCTGGCGGTGATGGTAATTGGTGACGCGCTGAATTTATGTTTATGTGCGTGTCTGTTGGCCCTCCGTCTATCTTTGTCGACCGTAGAATGCAATATTGACGGCAGAAAGCGCTCGCGCATTTCTTCGAATCCGACAGCACTTTATCGCCGAAGGCGATGGAAACCTTGTCATTATGCTTAGACGGATTCGATAGGGACTTTACGGTGGACCAAAGTTTACCCACACCGGCAGAGAGGTTACAACCTCTTAGGTGCTCCTCCCATTTCGCCCGCTTGTGTTCATCCACAAGCAATCTGATGCGTTGGTTTATGTCCCTTATTTGGGGGTCGCCTGGGTCGAGCTTATAAGGTCACGTTCTCTCGCTAAATTTGCGGCCTCCACCGGGAAGTGGGGCCGAATTTCTGGAATTCTCCCGGCGGGAATGAAACGTGGCGAGGCGGAGTCAATGACCTTGCGGAAAGCACGCTCCCCTTGTTGGGCATCAGTCGGGATAGGGAGGGCAGCAAAGAGGTTGTCTGTAAAAGATTTGTATTCCTCCCACTTTCCTTTTTTAAAGTTTATGTAAGTGCGTTTTTCTGTAACGATGAAGTCGGCGGTAAGCTCGAACGAAATAAGTATAGGCAGGTGGTCGGATGCCAATGTTACCATCGGCTGCCAGTTAACGCAGTTTTCGAGTTCTGCGCTCACGATTGAGATATCCGGCGAACTGTGACAGCTACCTACCATACGTGTGGGGGCGTCTCCGTTTATTGTGCAGAACGTCGTTTCTTCTATTTTATCCGCCAACATCTCATCCCTACTGTCCGCCCGCAAGTTTGAATGCCATAGATCGTGATGGGCATTAAAGTCGCCTAAGATAATGCGATTGTTGCCAGTGAGTAAGGCGCACACACCCACATTATATGATCACATGATATGATGTCATATGCTAAATAACGCATATATCATATGTGATAACGCATTACCTTCACTACATCGCATGAAATCATTGGACATTGATTTTATATTACATCTTATTAAATCTAAGAAATTTCATGTGCTACGATTGTATATTTGAAAGCGCCTATTGACATCAGATCACCATACAGCGATTTGATTATATTATTCCTAGCAAATGATATCACATCATATATAGTTATAAACTTATGTATACATATAAACCCCATAATCGTCACTTTGCGTTACTACAAACACCACTTATTACATGATATCATTAACAGTCTTATTCATAAAACACAACACGTTCCTTTACCTCGTCAGTGAATTCACTTGTCGTTATCTTATTCCCTACCTACTTTTAGGTTATGTTACAAGCAATGTCGTTACTACAAATATCACTACATCATCACGGTTATGTTATAAACAATACCGTACCTACAAATGACATCACATCATCATATCATGATCGCATATTGCAACTATTCAACCAGAAGTGATGCCGAAATTACCCTTAAGGGGCCCTGGGCGGATCCCGTAAACCATCCAGAAACGATCCCGATATAGTCCCGAAGAAGTCCCGAAATGACCCTGACGGGATCCCGGAGAGATCCCGAAATGCATCCAGAAATGATCTTGGGAGGGACCCCAAATGATCCCGAAAAAGTCCCGCAAGGAAAACCATCCAGAAGTAATGCCGGAAAGGTCCTCAAATGATCACCTAATAGTCTCAAAATGACCCTGACGGCATCCCGGACAGATCCCGAAATCCATCCAGAAATGATCTTGGGAGGGTCCCAAAATGATCCCGAAATAGTCTCGGAAAAGTCCAGAAATTACCCTGACGGGATCCCGGACGAATCCTGAAAACCAATCGTAAATGATGCCGAAAGTCCCGAAATGACCCTGATGGGACCCCGAAAGGATCCCGAAAACTATCCAGAAATGATGCCGGAAAAGTCCTCAAATGATCTCCTAATAGTTCCGAAAAGACCCTGACGTGATCCCGAACGGATTCCGACTACTATCCAGAAATGATGCCGAAAGGGCCCGCAAATGATCCCGTATTAGTCGAGAAAAAGTCCCGAAATAACCCCGACCGGATCCCGGACAAATCCCGAAAACCATCCAGAAATAATGCCTGAAGGGATCCCAAATGATTCCGACAAAGTCCCGCATTGATTCCGACGGGATCCTGAACGGATACCGAAAACCATCCAGAAGTGATGCCGGCAAGATCCTCAAAGGATCACCTAATAGTTCCAAAATGACCCTGACGGCATCCCGGACAAATCCCGAAATCCTTCCAGAAATGATCTTGGGAAGGTCCCAAAATGATCCCGAAATAGTCTCGAAAAGTCCAGAAATTACCCTGACGGGTTCCCGGACGAATCCTGAAAGCCATCCTCAAATGATCCCCAAAAAGTCCCGAAATTACCCTGACGGGATCCCGAAGGGATTCCGAAAACTATCCAGAAATGATGCCGAAAGGGTCTGCAAATGATCCCGTATTAGTCGAGAAAAAGTCCCGAAATGACCCCGACGGGATCCCGGACGAATCCCAAAAACCATCCAGAAATGATGCCGGTAGGTATCCCAAATGATCCCGAAAAAGGCCCGCAATGATTCCGACGGGATCCCGAACGGATACCGAAAATCATCCAGAAGTGATGCCGGAAAAGTCCTCAAATGATCACCTAATAGTCCCGAAATGACCCTTAAGGGATCCTGGACGGATCCCGTAAACCATCCAGAAATGATCCCGATATAGTCCCGAATAAGTCCCGAAAGGACCCTGACGGGATCTCGAACGCATCCCTAAATGACCCTGACGGGATACCGGACAGATCCCGAAATCCATCCAGAAATGATCTTGGGAAGGTCCCAAAATGATCCCGAAATAGTCCCGAAATGACCGTGACGGGACTCCGAAAGGATCCCGAAAACTATCCAGAAATTATGCCGGAAAGGTCCTCAAATGATCTCCTAATAGTCCCGAAACGACACTGACGGGATCCCGAACGGATCCCGACAACTATCTAGAAATGATGCCGAAAGGGCCCGCAAATGATCCCGTATTAGTCGAGAAAAAGTCCCGCAATGACCACGACGGGATGCCGGATGAATCCCAAAAACCATCCAGAAATGATGCCGGAAGGGACCCCAAATGATCCCGAAAAAGTCCCGCAATTATTCCGACGGGATCCTGAACGGATACCGAAAACCATCCAGAAGTGTTGCCGGAAAGGTCCTCAAATGATCACCTAATAGTCCCAAAATGACCCTGACGGCATCCCGGACTGATCCCGAAATCCATCCAGAAATGATCTTGGGAAGGTCCCAAAATGATCCCGAAATAGTCTCGGAAAAGTCCAGAAATTACCCTGACGGGTTCTCGGACGAATCCTGAAAGCCATCCTTAAATGATCCCGAAATGACCCTGACGGGACCCCGAAAGGATCCCGAAAACTATCCAGAAATGATGTCGGAAAGGTCCTCAAATGATCTCCTAATAGTTCCGAAAAGACACTGACGGGATCCCGAACGGATCCCGACAACTATCTAGAAATGATGCCGAAAGGGCCCGCAAATGATCCCGTATTAGTCGAGAAAAAGTCCTGAAATGACCCCGACGGGATGCCGGATGAATCCCAAAAACCATCCAGAAATGATGCCGGAAGGGATCCCAAATGATCCCGAAAAAGTCCCGCAATTATTCCGACGGGATCCTGAACGGATACCGAAAACCATGCAGAAGTGATGCCGGAAATGTCCTCAAATGATCACCTAATAGTCCCAAAATGACCCTGACGGCATCCCGGACAGATCCCGAAATCCATCCAGAAATGATCTTGGGAAGGTCCCAAAATGATCCCGAAATAGTCCCGAAATAACCGTGACGGGATCCCGAAAGGATTCCGAAAACTATCCAGAAATGATGCCGGAAAGGTCCTCAAATGATCCCGTATTAGTCGAGAAAAAGTCCCGAAATGACCCCGACGGGGTCCCGGACGGATCCCGAAAACCATCCAGAAATGATGCCGAAAAGGTTCCCAAATGATACCGTATTAGTCGCGAAAAAGTCCCGAAATGACCCCGACGGGATCCCGGACGGGTCCCGAAAACCATCCAGAAATGATGCCGGAAGAGCCCCCAAATGATCCCGAAAAGTCCCCAAATGACCCCGACGAGATCCCGGACGGATCCCGAAAACAATCCAGAAATGATGCCGGAAGAGTCCCGAAAAAGTCCCCAAATGACCCCGACGAAATCCGGGACGGATCCCGAAAACCATCCAGAAATTATGCCGAAAGGGTTCCAAATGATCCCGTATTAGTCGCGAAAAAGTCCCGACAGGATCCCGGACGGATCCCGAAAACCATCCAGAAATGATGCCGGAAGAGCCCTCAAATGATCCCGAAAAAGTCCCCAAATGACTCCGACGAGATCCCGGACGGATCCCGAAAACCATCCAGAAATGATGCCGGAAGAGCCCCCAAATGATCCCGAAAAAGTCCCCAAATTACCCCGACGATATCCCGGACGGATCCCGAAAACCATCCAGTAATGATGCAGAAAGGGTCCCCAAATGATCCGGTATTAGTCGCGAAAAAGTCCCGAAATGACCCCGACGGGGTGCCGGACGAATCCCGAAGACCATCCAGAAATGATGCCTAAAGGGACCCAAAATAACCCCGAAAAAGTGCCGTAATGATCCCGGCAACCATCAAGAATTTATCTCTCGAAGGTACGCAAATGATCCCGAAAGTACCCCGACGGGATCCCGGACGGATCCCGAAAACCATCCAGAAATGATGCCGGAAGGGTCCCCAAATGATCGCGAAATAATCCCGAAATGATTCCGGAATAGTCCCGAAAATGTCCCAAAATAACCCCGACGGGATCCCGGACGGATCCCGAAAACTATACAGAAATGATCCCGGAAGGGTCCCAAAATGATCCCGAAATAGTCCCGAAAAAGTCCCGAAATTACCCCGGCGGGATCCCGGACCGATCCCGAAAACCATCCAGAAATGATCCCGGAAGGGTCTCCATATGAGGTGAAGCTAATTATAAATCCATGTTAATAAGGCAGCAGGCGCAGGAGCGAATGAAAAGTTACATAGAAACGTACAGGTAAAGCTACTAAAAGCGTGCTAATAAAAACAATTGAAGGAGGGCGGATCGCGGGGGTAAAAGGAGAGGACCACTGATCGTTCCTCCAAAATTGTCTAGATCTCGATCTGTATGTGCCAGATACCAAAAACTATTGATTTATGAGAAAATTTATATTGAGTTATAACAATTTATAGATTTTACACCAGAGTGGGAGATAAAGGGGGGAAGGGGGCGGAGGGTGTCACTGCTTACTTTGTAAGCCCTCGACTTATTTGACCCCTTGAGTCTGTGATATTGGTGAAGGCCAGTATACGTAAAGTTATAATGTGTAAAAATTATTAAAAAGTAATTGCTCGAAGAGGTCGTGGGACCCCACCCCTCTTTCCATGTTCGAAAAAAATTTCGCTAGTAGACTACTGTCTGTGTCCCATATTTCATCAAAATCCGTGTAGCTATTCTGGCGTGATTCAGTCGCAAAGACGAAAAAATATAATAATTAAATTATAACTGTTCCTAGGGGGCGGGGACCACGCCCCTTTTCAAAACTATATAGCTAGTAGATCCTTCTAGAGTATTGGCTATATGTGTGCAAAATTTCATCCAAATCGGTTGAGCCGTTCTTGCGTGATTGAGTCACAAAGACAAACGTCTGGACAAACATCCAAACATCTAAACATCCAAACATCCAAACTTTGCCATTTATAATATAACTAGCCTTTACCCGCGGCCCCGTCCGCAAGGAGAAATTTAAATATATGGGCTATTCGCGTTAGCCTGCTTATCAAGTTATCTGTTTAAAATTTTGTTTTCTGTCTAATGCATTTTATTTTTGTAATTGAGTAAAAAAAAGAACTAAATGAGCTGATAACCTGATAGGATCCCAAATGATCCCGAAATTATCCAGAAAAAGCTACGAAATGACCCCCACGTTATAGCGGACGGATCCCGAAAACGATCCAGAAATGCCCCGAAAGGGTCTCCAAAAGTTCCCGGAATAGTTCCAAAAAACCAGAAATGACAACGACACGATTCTAGACGTATCCAGAGAACCACACAGAAATGATCCCTGAAGGTGTTCCAAAATGATCCCGAAAAGGTTCCGAAATGACCATGACTGGCTCCCATCCAGAAAATATCCAGGAAGGGTCCCTAAATTATTCCGACATACTCCAGAAAAACTTCCGAAATGGCTCCGAGGGGATCCACAACGGATCGCGAAAACCATACAGAAATGAAACCGGAAGGGTCCCAAAATGATCCCGAAATAGTCCGGAAATGACCCAAATGGGATCCCGCACATATCCAGAAATGATCCCGGAAGGGTCCAAAATCTATCCCGGAAAAGTAACAAAAAATCCCGAAATGGCTCCTACGGCATAGCGGACGGATCCAGAAATGATCTCGGAAGGGTCCCCAAATGATCCCAAAATAGTCCCGAAATGACCCTGATGGATCCGGCAAACCATCAAGAAATTATGCCGGAAGGGTCCCCAAATGATCCCGAAATAATACAGAAAAAGTCACGAAACGACCCCTAGAGGATCCCCAAATGATCCCGTATTAGCCCCGAAAAGGTCCCGAAATAACCCCGACGGGATCCCGGACAAATCCCGAAAACCATCCAGAAAGAATGCCGGAAGGGATCCCAAATGATTCCGACAAAGTCCCGCATTGATTCCGACGGGATCCCGAACGGATACCGAAAATCATCCAGAAGTGATGCCGGAAAGGTCCTCAAATGATCACCTAATAGTCCCGAAATTACCCTTAAGGGGCCCTGGACGGATCCGTAAACCATCCAGAAACGATCCCGATATAGTCCCGAAGAAGTCCCGAAATGACCATGACGGGATCTCGAATGGATCCGTAAACCATCCAGAAACGATCCCGATATAGTCCCGAAGAAGTCCCGAAATGACCATGACGGGATCTCGAACGCATCCCTAAATGACCCTGACGGGATCCCGGACGAATCCTGAAACCCAATCGTAAATGATGCCGAAAAAGTCCCGAAATGACCCTCATGGGACCCCGAAAGGATCCCGCAAACTATCCAGAAATGATGCCGGAAAAGTCCTCAAATGATCTCCTAATAGTTACGAAAAGACCCTGACGGGATCCCGAACGGATCCCGACAAATATCCAGAAATGATGCCGAAAGGGCCCGCAAATGATCCCCTATTAGTCGAGAAAAAGTCCCGAAATGACCCCGACGGGATGCCGGACGAATCCCAAATACCATCCAGAAATGATGCCGGAAGGGACCCCAAATTATCCCGAAAAAGTCCCGCAATGAATCCGACGGGATCCTGAACGGATACCGAAAACCATCCAGAAGTGATGCCGGCAAGGTCCTCAAATGATCACCTAATAGTCCCAAAATGGCCCTGACGGCATCCCGGACAAATCCCGAAATCCTTCCAGAAATGATTTTGGGAATGTCCCAAAATGATCCCGAAATAGTCTCGAAAAGTCCAGAAATTACGCTGACGGGTTCCCGGACGGATCCCGAAAACCATCCAGAAATGATGCCGGCAGAGCCCCCAAATGATCCCGAAAAAGTCCCCAAATGACCCCGACATACTCCAGAAAAAGTTCCGAAATGGCTCCGAGGGTATCCACGACGGATCGCGAAAACCATACAGAAATGATTGCGGAAGGATCCCAAAATGATCCCCAAATAGTGTGGAATTGACCCAGATGGGATCCCGCACAGATCCAGAAATGATCCCGGAAGGGTCCAAAAACTATCCCGAAAAAGTTACAAAAAATCCCGAAATGGCTCCTACGGCATCCCGGATGGATGCAGAAATGATCTCGGAAGGGTCCCCAAATGATCCCAAAATGGTCCCGAAATGACTCTGATGGATCCGGCAAACCATCATGAAATTATTCCGGAAGGGTCGCCAAATGATCCCGAAATAAAACAGAAAAAGTCACGAAACGACCCATAGAGGATCCCCAAATGATCCCGTATTAGCCCCGAAAAGGTGCCGAAATAACCCCGACGTGATCCCGGACAAATCCCGAAAACCATCCAGAAATGATGCCGGAAGGGGTCCCAAATGATTCCGAAAAAGTCCCGCAATGATTTCGACGAGATCCCGAACGGATACCGAAAATCATCCAGAAGTGATGCCGGAAAGGTCCTCAAATGATCACCTAATAGTCCCGAAATGACCCTTAAGGGATTCTGGACGGATCCCGTAAACCATCCAGGAATGATCCCGATATAGTCCCGAAGAAGTCCCGAAAGGACCCTGACGGGATCTCGAACGCATCCCTAAATGACCCTGACGGGATCCCGGACAGATCCCGAAATCTATCCAGAAATGATTTTGGGAGGGACCCCAAATGATCCCGAAAAAGTCTCTAAAAAGTCCAGAAATTACACTGACAGGTTCCCGGATGAATCCTGAAAGCCATCCTTAAATGATCCCGAAAAAGTCCCGAAATGACCCTGACGGGACCCCGAAAGGGTCCCGAAAACTATCCAGAAATGATGTCGGAAAGGTCCTCAAATGATCTCCTAATAGTTCCGAAAAGACCCTGACGGCATCCGGACAGATCCCGAAATCCATCCAGAAATGATCTTGGGAAGGTCCCAAAATGATCCCGAAATAGTCCCGAAATGACCGTGACGGGATCCCGAAAGGATTCCGAAAACTATCAAGAAATGATGCCGGAAAGGTCCTCAAATGATCCCCTAATAGTCCCGAAATGACCGTGACGGGATCCCGAACGGATCACGACAACTATCCGGAAATGATGCCGAAAGGGTCCGCAAATGATCCCGTATTAGTCGAGAAAGTCCCGAAATGACCTCGACGGGATCCCGGACGACTCCCAAAAACCATCCAGAAATGATGCCGGTAGGTATCTCAAATGATCCCGAAATAATCTCGAAATGACCTCGTCGGCATCCCGGACGGATCCCGAAAATTATTCAGAAATTATGCCGGAAAGGTCCCCAAATGATCCCCTAATAGTCCCGATATTACCCTGATGGGATTCCGGACGGATCCCGAAAACCATGCCGAAAGGGTTCCCAAATGATCCCGTATTAGTCGCGAAAAAATCCCGAAATGACCCCGACGGCATCCCGGATGGATCCCGAAAACCATCCAGAAATGATGCCGAAAGGGTTCCCAAATGATCCCGTATTAGTCGCGAAAAAATCCCGAAATGACCCCGACGGCATCCCGGATGGATCCCGAAAACCATCCAGAAATGATGCCGGAAGAGCCCCCAAATGATCCCGAAAAGTCCCCAAATGACCCCGACGAGATCCCGGACGGATCCCGAAAACCATCCAGAAATGATGCCGGAAGAGCCCCCAAATGATCCCGAAAAAGTCCCCAAATGAACCAAACGAGATCCGGGACGGATCCCGAAAACCATCCAGAAATGATGCCGGAAGAGCCCCCAAATGATCCCGAAAAAGTCTCCAAATTACTCCGACGAGATCCCGGACGGATCCCGAAAACCATCCAGAAATGATGTCGGAAGAGCCCCCAAATGATCCCGAAAAAGTCCCTAAATTACCCCGACGAGATCCCGTACGGATCCCGAAAACCATCCAGAAATGATGCCGAAAGGGTTCCCAAATGATCCCGTATTAGTCGCCAAAAAGTCCCGAAATGACCCCGACGGGATCCCGGACGGATCCCGAAAACCATCCAGAAATGATGCCGGAAGAGCCCCAAAATGATCCCGAAAAAGTCCCCAAATGACTCCGACGAGATCCCGGACGGATCCCGAAAACCATCCAGAAATGATGCCGGAAGAGCCCCCAAATGATCCCGAAAAAGTCCCCAAATTACCCCGACGGGATGCCGGACGATTCCCGAAGACCATCCAGAAATGATGCCTAAAGGGACCCAAAATAACCCCGAAAAAGTCCCGTAATGATCTCGGCAACCATCAAGAATTTATCTCTCGAAGGTACGCAAATGATCCCGAAAGTACTCCGACGGGATCCCGGACGGATCCCGCAAACCATCCAGAAATGATGCCGGAAAGGTCCCCAAATGATGGCGAAATAATCCCGAAATGATTCCGGAATAGTCCCGAAAATGTCCCAAAATAACCCCGACTGGATCCCGGACGGATCCCGAAAACTATACAGAAATGATCCCGGAAGGGTCCCAAAATGATCCCGAAATATTCCCGAAAAAGTCCCGAAATTACCCCGGCGGGATCCCGGACCGATTCCGAAAACCATCCAGAAATGATCCCGGAAGGGTCTCCATATGAGGTGAAGCTAATTATAAAACCATGTTAATAAGGCAGCAGGCGCAGGAGCGAATGAAAAGTTACATAGAAACGTACAGGTAAAGTTAATAAAAGCGTGCTAATAAAAACAATTGAAGAAGGGCGGATGGCGGGGGTAAAAGGAGAGGACCACTGATCGTTCCTCCAAAATTGTCTAGATCTCGATCTGTATGTGCCAGATACCAAAAACTATTGATTTAGGAGAAAATTTATATTGAGTTATAACAATTTATAGATTTTACACCAGAGAGGGTGATAAAGGGGGGAAGGGCGGAGGGTGTCACTGCTTACTTTGTAAGCCCTCGACTTATTTAACCCCTTGAGTCGGTGATATTGGTGAAGGCCAGTATACGTAAAGTTATAATGTGTAAAAATTATTAAAAAGTAATTGCTCGAAGAGGTCGTGGGACCCCCACCCCTCTTTCCATGTGCGAAAAAAATTTCGCTAGTAGTACTGCCTGTGTCCTATATTTCATCAAAATCCGTGTAGCCATTCTGGCGTGATTCAGTCGCAAAGACGAAAAAATATAATAATTAAATTATAACTGTTCCTAGGGGGCGGCGACCACGCCCCTTTTCAAAAATATATAGCTAGTAGATCCTTCTAGACTATTGGCTATATGTGTGCAAAATTTCATCCAAATCGGTCCAGCCGTTCTTGCGTGATTGAGTCACAAAGACAAACGTCTGGACAAACATCCAAACATCCAAACATCCAAACATCCAAACATCTAAACATCCAAACATCCAAACATCTTCACATCCAAACTTTGCCATTTATAATATATATTAGATACTAGCCTTTACCCGCGGCCCCGTCCGCAAGGAGAAATTTAAATATATGGGCTATTCGCGTTAGCCTGCTTATTATCTGTCTAATGCATTTTATTTTTGTAATTGAGTAAAAAAAAAGAACTAAATGAGCTGATAACCTGAAAGGATCCCAAATGATCCCGAAATTATCCAGAAAAAGCTACGAAATGACCCCCACGCTATCGCGGACGGATCCCGAAAACCATCCAGAAATGCCCCGAAAGGGTCTCCAAAAGTTCCCCGAATAGTACCAAAAAAACCCGAAATGACAGCGACACGATTCAAGACGTATACAGAGAACCACACAGAAATGATCCCAGAAGGTGTTCCAAAATGATCCCGAAAAGGTTCCGAAATGTCCCTGACGGGCTCCCGGGCGGATCTAAAAAACCATCCAGAAAATATCCAGGAAGGGTCCCTAAATTATCCCGACATACTCCAGAAAAAGTTCCGAAATGGCTCCGAGGGGATCCACGACGGATCGCGAAAACCATACAGAAATGATTCCGGAAGGATCCCAAAATGATCCCGAAATAGTCCGGAAATTACCCAGATGGGATCCCGCACATATCCAGAAATTATTCCGGAAGGGTGCAAAAACTATCCCGGAAAAGTAACAAAAAATCCCGAAATGGCTCCTACGGCATCCCGGACGGATCCAGAAATGATCTCGGAAGGGTCCCCAAATGATCCCAAAATGATCCCGAAGTGACCCTAATGGATCCGGCAAACCATCAAGTAATTATGCCGAAAGGTTCCCAAAATGATCCCGAAATAATACAGAAAAAGTCACGAAACGACCCCTAGAGGATCCCCAAGTGATCCCGTATTAGCCCCGAAAAGGTTCCGAAATAACCCCGACGGGATCCCGGACAAATCCCGAAAACCATCCAGAAATGATGCAGGAAGGGATCCCAAATGATTCCGAAAAAGTCCCGCATTGATTCCGACGTGATCCCGAACGGATACCGAAAATCATCCAGAAGTGATCCGGAAAGGTCCTCAAATAATCACCTAATAGTCCCGAAATGACCCTTAAGGGGTCATGGACGGATTCCATAAACCATCCAGAAATGATCCCGATATAGTCCCTAAGAAGTCCCGAAATGACCCTGACGGGATCTCGAACGCATCCCTAAATGACCCTGACGGATCCCGGACAGATCCCGAAAGCCATCCAGAAATGATCTTGGGAGGGACCCCAAATGATCCCGAAAAAGTCCCGCAATGATTCCGACGGGATCCTGATCGGATACCGAAAACCATCCAGAAGTGATGCCGGAAAGGTCCTCAAACGACCCTGACGGTATCCCGGACCGATCCCGAAATCCATCCACAAATGATCTTGGGAAGGTCCCAAAATGTTCCCGAAATAGTCTCGGAAAAGTCCAGAAATTACCCTGACGGGTTCCCGGACGAATTCTGAAAGCCATCCTTAAATGATCCCGAAAAAGGCCCGAAATGACCCTGACGGGACCCGAAATAATCCCGAAAACTATCCAGAAATGATGCCGGAAAGGTCCTCAAATGATCTCCTAATAGTTCCGAAAAGACCATGACGGGATCCCGATAACTATCCAGAAATCATACCGAAAGGACCCGCAAATTATCCCGTATTAGTCGAGAAAAAGTCCCAAAATGGCCCCGACGTGATGCCGGACGAATCCCAAAAACCATCCAGAAATGATGCCGGAAGGGACCCCAAATGATCCCGAAAAAGTCCCGCAATTATTCCGACGGGATCCCGAACGGATACTGAAAACCATCCAGAATTGATGCCGGAAAAGTCCTCAAATGATCACCTAATAGTCCCAAAATGACCCTGACGGCATCCCGAACCGATCCCGAAATCCATCCAGAAATGATCTTGGGAAGGTCCCAAACTGATCCCGAAATAGTCTCGGAAAAGTCCAGAAATTAGCCTGACGGGTTCCCGGACGAATCCTGAAAGCCATCCTTAAATGATCCCGAAAAAGTCCCAAATTGACCCTGACGGGATCCCGAAAGGTTTCCGAAAACAATCCAGAAATGATGCCGGAAAGGTCCTCAAATGATCCCCTAATAGTCCCGAAATGACCGTGACGGGATCCCGACAACTATCCAGAAATGATGCCGAAAGGGTCCGCAAATGATCCCGTATTAGTCGAGAACAAGTCCCGAAATGACCCCGACGGGATCCCGGACGAATCCCAAAATCCATCCAGAAATGATGCCGGTAGGTATCCCAAATGATCCCGAAATAGTCCCGAAATGACCTCGTCGGCATCCCGGACGGATCCCGAAAATTATCCAGAAATGATGCCGGAAAGGTCCCCAAACGATCCCCTAATAGTCCCGAAATGACCTTGGTGGGATCCCGGACGGATCCCGAAAACCATCCAGAAATGATGCCAAAAGGGTTCCCAAATGATCCCGTATTAGTCGCGAAAAAGTCCCGAAATTACCCCGACGGGATCCCGGACGGATCCCGAAAACCATCCAGAAATGATGCCGAAAGGGTTCCCAAATGATCCCGTATTAGTCGCGAAAAAGTCCCGAAATTACCCCGACGGGATCCCGGACGGATCCCGAAAACCATTCAGAAATGATGCCGGAAGAGCCCCAAAATGATCCCGAAAAAGTCCCCAAATGACCCCGACGAGATCCCGGACGGATCCCGAAAACCATCCAGAAATGATGCCGGAAGAGCCCCCAAATTATCCCGAAAAAGTCCCCAAATGACCCCGACGAGATCCCGGAAGGATCCCGAAAACCATCCAGAAATGATGCCGGAAGAGCCCCCAAATGATCACGAAAAGGTCCCCAAATGACCCCGACGAGATCCCGGACGGATCTCGAAAACCATCCAGAAAAGATCCCGAAAAAGTCTCCAAATGACCCCGACGAGATCCCGGACGGATCCCGAAAACCATCCAGAAATGATGCCGAATGATCCCGTATTAGTCGCGAAAAAGTCCCGAAATGATGCCGGACGAATCACGAGGACCTTCCAGAAATGATGCCGGAAGGGACCCCAAATGATCCCGAAAAGGTCCCCAAATGACTCCGACGAGATCCCGGACGGATACCGAAAACCATCCAGAAGTGATGCCGGAAAGGTCCTCAAATATAAAATATAAAAAATATAAAAATAGGTAGGTTCTTTGTGTGAGGATGCAAAGCTTCACGTTTTTTGTGGTCTGCATGTAAAAACTATGACTACGAATCACGTATTTCAAAAATATATGACGTAAACGTAACTATTTGTGAAATTTGATGAATTTTGAAGCTTCTAGCCGTAAAAAAGGGGCAAAAATGACAGTTTATATGAAGTATATAATATATATACCACCGATCTCTATGATTTTTTCAGACAACAATATATGCTATATACGTAAGCATTTTATGAAATTTGAAGCTTCTAGCTGTTAAAACGGGGCAGAAATTGCGCAAAGTTTCTTATCTGAACAATCGGTTGTATGAGATATATACTATGTATACCACCGATCTCAATGATTTTTTCAGACATCAATATATGCTATACACGTAAGCATTTGGTGAAATTTGAAGCTTCCAGCTGTTAAAATGGGGCCGAAATCGCAAAAAAAAGAATATATATACTATATATACCATCACATATATTATATATATCACCGATCTCTATGATTTTTTGACACAACAGTACATACTATATACGTAAGCAATCGGTGAAATTTGAAGCTTATAGCTGTTAAAATGGGGTAGAAATTGCGAAAAGTTTCTTATCTGAACAATCGGTTGTATGAGATATATACTATATATACAACCGATCTCTATGATTTTTTCAGACAACAATATATGCTATATACGTAAGCAATCAGTGAAACTTGAAGCTTATAGCTGTTAAAATGGGGTAGAAATTGCGAAAAGTTTCTTATCTGAACAATCGGTTGTATGAGATATATACTATATATACAACCGATCTCTATGATTTTTTTAGACAACAATATATGCTATATACGAAAGCAAACGGTGAAATTTGAAGTTTATAGCTGTTAAAATGGGGTAGAAATTGTGAAAAGTTTCTTATCTGAACAATCGGTTGTATGAGATATATACTATGTATACCACCGATCTCAATGATTTTTTCAGACATCAATATATGCTATACACGTAAGCATTTGGTGAAATTTGAAGCTTCCAGCTGTTAAAATGGGGCCGAAATCGCAAAAAAAAAATATATATACTATATATACCATCATATATATTATATATATCACCGATCTCTATGATTTTTTGACACAACAATACATACTATATACGTAAGCAATCGGTGAAATTTGAAGCTTATAGCTGTTAAAATGGGGTAGAAATTGCGAAAAGTTTCTTATCTGAACAATCGGTTGTATGAGATATATACTATATATACAACCGATCTCTATGATTTTTTCAGACAACAATATATGCTATATACGTAAGCAATCGGTGAAATTTGAAGCTTATAGCTGTTAAAATGGGGTAGAAATTGCGAAAAGTTTCTTATCTGAACAATCGGTTGTATGAGATATATACTATATATACAACCGATCTCTATGATTTTTTCAGACAACAATATATGCTATATACGTAAGCAATCGGTGAAATTTGAAGCTTATAGCTGTTAAAATGGGGTAGAAATTGCGAAAAGTTTCTTATCTGAACAATCGGTTGTATGAGATATATACTATGTATACCACCGATCCCAATGATTTTTTCAGACATCAATATATGCTATACACGTAAGCATTTGGTGAAATTTGAAGCTTCTGGCTGTTAAAGTGGGGCCGAAATCGCAAAAAAAATATATATATACTATATATACCATCATATATATATTATATATATCACCGATCTCTATGATTTTTTGACACAACAATACATACTATATACGTAAGCAATCGGTGAAATTTGAAGCTTATAGCTGTTAAAATGGGGTAGAAATTGCGAAAAGTTTCTTATCTGAACAATCGGTTGTATGAGATATATACTATATATACAACCGATCTCTATGATTTTTTCAGACAACAATATATGCTATATACGTAAGCAATCAGTGAAACTTGAAGGTTATAGCTGTTAAAATGGGGTAGAAATTGCGAAAAGTTTCTTATCTGAACAATCGGTTGTATGAGATATATACTATATATACAACCGATCTCTATGATTTTTTCAGACAACAATATATGCTATATACGAAAGCAAACGGTGAAATTTGAAGTTTATAGCTGTTAAAATGGGGTAGAAATTGCGAAAAGTTTCTTATCTGAACAATCGGTTGTATGAGATATATACTATATATACTACCGATCTCTATGATTTTTTCAGACAACAATATATGCTATATACGTAAGCAATCGGTGAAATTTGAAGCTTATATCTGTTAAAATGGGGTAGAAATTGCGAAAAGTTTCTTATCTGAACAATCGGTTGTATGAGATATATACTATATATACAACCGATCTCTATGATTTTTTCAGACAACAATATATGCTATATGCGTAAGTATTCGGTGAAATTTGAAGCTTCTAGCCGTTAAAATGGGGCTAAAATTTGCGGAAAAATATATATGCTATATATATATACTATATATACCACCATATATATACTATATATACCACCATATATATACTATATATACCACCGATCTCTATGATTTTTTCAGACAACAATATATGCTATATACGTAAGCATTTTTTGAAATTTGAAGCTTCTAGCTGTTAAAACGGGGCAGAAATTGCGCAAAGTTTCTTATCTGAACAATCGGTTGTATGAGATATATACTATGTATACCACCGATCTCAATGATTTTTTCAGACATCAATATATGCTATACACGTAAGCATTTGGTGAAATTTGAAGCTTCTAGCTGTTAAAATGGGGCCGAAATCGCAAAAAAAATATATATATACTATATATACCATCATATATATATTATATATATCACCGATCTCTATGATTTTTTGACACAACAATACATACTATATACGTAAGCAATCGGTGAAATGTGAAACTTATAGCTGTTAAAATGGGGTAGAAATTGCGAAAAGTTTCTTATCTGAACAATCGGTTGTATGAGATATATACTATATATACAACCGATCTCTATGATTTTTTCAGACAACAATATATGCTATATACGTAAGCAATCGGTGAAATTTGAAGCTTATAGCTTTTAAAAATGGGGTAGAAATTGCGAAAAGTTTCTTATCTGAACAATCGGTTGTATGAGATATATACTTTATATACAACCGATCTCAATGATTTTTTCAGACAACAATATATGCTATATACGTAAGCAATCGGTGAAATTTGAAGCTTATAGCTGTTAAAATGGGGTAGAAATTGCGAAAAGTTTCTTATCTGAACAATCGGTTGTATGAGATATATACTATATATACAACCGATCTCTATGATTTTTTCAGACAACAATATATGCTATATACGTAAGCAATCGGTGAAATTTGAAGCTTATAGCTGTTAAAATGGGGTAGAAATTGCGAAAAGTTTCTTATCTGAACAATCGGTTGTATGAGATATATACTATATATACAACCGATCCCTATGATTTTTTCTGACAACAATATATGCTATATACGTAAGTATTCGAAGAAATTTGAAGCTTCTAGCTGTTAAAATGGGGTTAAAATTTGCGAAAATATATATATACATATATACTATATATACATATATACTATATATATCCAAATATATATACAATATATACCACCGATCTTTATGATTTTTTCAGACAACAATATATGCTATATACGTAAGCATTCGTTGAAATTTGAAGCCTTTAGCTCTTAAAATAGGGCAGTAATTACGAAAAGTTCCTTATCTGAACAATCGGTATACTATATATACGACCGATCTCATCAATTTTTTCAGGCAACAATATGTGCAATATACGAAAGTATATGGTGAAGTTTGAAGCTTCAATCTGTTAAATTGGGTAAGATATTACAAAAATCCTCTTTTTCTGAAAAATCGGTTGTATGGTGGATATATGCTATAGTGGTCCGATCCGGCCGGTTCCGACAAATGTCTAATCGGACACCCAAATACACCCGCTCAACAAATTTTATCAATATATCTCAAAAATTGAGGGACTAGTTTGCATACAAACAGACAGACGGACAGACGGACATGGCTAAATCAACTCAGCTCTTCAACCTGATTATTTCGGTATACTTAATGGTGGGTCTATCTATTTTCCTTTAAGGACTTACAATTTTCGGTTTCGTGACGAAATTAATATACCATTTCATTTTCATGAAAGGTATAAAAATAGGTAGGTAATCTGTGTGAGGATGCAAAGCTTCACGTTTTTTGTGGTCTGCATGTAAAAACTATGACTACGAATCACGTATTTCAAAAATATATGACGTAAACGTAACTATTTGATGAAATTTGATGAATTTTGAAGCTTCTAGCCGTAAAAAAGGGGCAAAAATGACAGTTTATATGAAGTACATAATATATATACCACCGATCTCTATGATTTTTTCAGACAACAATATATGCTATATACGTAAGCATATGGTGAAATTTGAAGCGTCTAGCTGTTAAAAAGGGGCAGAAATTGCGCAAAGTTTCTTAACTGAACAATCGGTTGTATGAGATATATACTATATATACCATCGATCTCAATGATTTTTTCAGACAACAATATATGCTATACACGTAAGCATTTGGTGAAAGTTGAAGCTTCTAGCTGTTAAAATGGGGAAGAAATTGCGCAAAGTTTCTTATCTGAACAATCGGTTGTATGGGATATATACTATATATACCACCGGTATCTATGATTTTCTCAGACAACAATATATGCTATACACGTAAACATTTAGTGAAATTTGAACATATCTAAACGATTTTTAAGATAAATATAAAATAAAAAATAGGTAGGTAATCTGTGTGAGGATGCAAAGCTTTACGTTTTTTGTGGTCTGCATGTAAAAACTATGACTACGAATCACGTATTTCAAAAATATATGACGTAAACGTAACTATTTGATGAAATTTGATGAATTTTGAAGCTTCTAGCCGTAAAAAAGGGGCAAAAATGAGAGTTTATATGAAGTATATAATATATATACCACCGATCTCTATGATTTTTTCAGACAACAATATATGCTATATACGTAAGCATTTTGTGAAATTTGAAGCTTCTAGCTGTTAAAACGGGGCAGAAATTGCGCAAAGTTTCTTATCTGAACAATCGGTTGTATGAGATATATACTATATATATTCAACCGATCTCTATGATTTTTTCAGACAACAATATATGCTATATACTTAAGCATTTGGTGAAATTTGAAGCTTCTAGCTGTTAAAATGGGGTAGAAATTGCGAAAAGTTTCCTATCTGAACAATCGGTTGTATGAGATATATACTATATATACAACCGATCTCTATGATTTTTTCAGACAACAATATATGCTATATACGTAAGCAATCGGTGAAATTTGAAGCTTATAGCTGTTAAAATGGGGTAGAAATTGCGAAAAGTTTCTTATCTGAACAATCGGTTGTATGAGATATATACTATATATACAACCGATCGCTATGATTTTTTCAGACAACAATATATGCTATATACGTAAGCAATCGGTGAAATTTGAAGCTTATAGCTGTTAAAATGGGGTAGAAATTGCGAAAAGTTTCTTATCTGAACAATCGGTTGTATGAGATATATACTATATATGCAACCGATCTCTATGATTTTTTTCAGACAACAATATATGCTATATACGTAAGTATTCGGTGAAATTTGAAGCTTCTAGCTGTTAAAATGGGGCTAAAATTTGCGAAAATATATATATATATATATACTATATATATGTACTATATATACCACCATATATATACTATATATACCACCGATCTTTATGATTTTTTCAGACAACAATATATGCTATATACCTAAGCATTCGTTGAAATTTGAAGCCTCTAGCTCTTAAAATGGGGCAGTAATTACGAAAAGTTCCTTATCTGAACAATCGGTTGTGGGGGATATATACTATATATACGACCGATCTCATCAATTTTTTCAGGCAACAATATGTGCAATATACGAAAGTATATGGTGAAGTTTGAAGCTTCAATCTGTTAAATTGGGTAAGATATTACAAAAATCCTCTTTTTCTGAAAAATCGGTTGTATGGAGGATATATGCTATAGTGGTCCGATCCGGTCGGTTCCGACAAATGTCTAATCGGACACCCAAATACACCCGCTCACCAAATTTTATCAAGATATCTCAAAAATTGAGGGACTAGTTTGCATACAAACAGACAGACGGACAGACGGACAGACGGACATGGCTAAATCAACTCAGCTCTTCTACCTGATTATTTCGGTATACTTAATGGTGGGTCTATCTATTTTCCTTTAAGGACTTACAATTTTCGGTTTCGTGACGAAATTAATATACCATTTCATTTTCATGAAAGGTATAAAAAGAATATAGATCTGTGTTTAACAGCGCAACAATATAAAGAATGGACGTTATATTTTATTAGTAAAATATCCAACTTTGCCAAACCGATGAAGCCTTTCTTTGAAATCATATTTCTCTGGCAGGATGAGGGGAAAGAATAAACTTTTTGATTTCCACATCATACACATATTTGTGATAGAAATAAATCTGACCACTTTTGATTTTCGGTGCGTGATGGACCTTATTTGGGAATCGCCACCATAAAAATAAACAAACAATTGCAAAGAAATTTTGTTTTGAAAAAGTATAGCAAAATGCGTCATTTCATTTCGCTAGAATATTAATAAATACGTTTGATTTCTTAATTTTTTTGTTTATTTGTTCAGCTAATTAAAACAAACAAAAAAGTAGGGGCGTCTAAGTTTGGGTGTTAACCAAATATTATATGCTCAGCGTGAATTTGAATTCTACAGTTCATTTCGGATAAATTACTTTTTCAAACTTTGTTACGAAACGTGATAAGTGAAATATCACTGATACAAAACTATTTTTCGCAAGATATGTCTTATTATTCTGGTATACAACGCTTTTAAACACCTTTTATATAAAAGTGGGCGTGGTTTTTAACCGATCCCGTCCATTTTTCCTAGACATATTTCCAGCTATAAGGAAAATATGTGTACCACATTTTATTACAATCCTTAAATTTTTCTTCGAGTTATGGCTCCCGAAACACAGGAAATTGTTTGGTCATAAAAGGGGCTGTGCCACGCCCAGTTTCAAAACTTTTTATTTTTTCCTTTTTCTTGTTATAATTTCATTTGGAAAATGAAACACCACTTTGCAATGATATAGCTTATTTTATTCGCCCGCGTCCCTTTTTAAAATCTTTTATATAAAAAGGGGCGTGGTCCTCTCACCGATCTCGTTCATTTTTCTTCGAAGCATTCTTTATAATAAAAGCAATCTCTCTGTCGAATTTTGTTATGATAGGTTTAACAGTTTTTGGTTTTATGATTAATAATACTTGTAAAATTGATTTCATCACAAGTGGGCGGTGCCACGCCCATTTTCGAAAAATATCAAGAGTCTTAATCTCAGTCCACACATCAAATTTTAACATTCATCAGGTTTTATGTGTTTTCCAAAATGATATATATCGTCGCCCACTAACCAGAAGCATGAATGTGCAATTTTTCCGATTTTGTGTTATAGGCCTCGTTATATTACCCTTTACATTCTCTAGGTTCTACTTAAATCTAGAGCTTCCTACGCACATGGAAAGCCCAATAATTTGCAGTGCCATTTTCACGAATGTGTAATTCAATCACACAAAGTTGTGCCAGAAAAATTAATGTAGCACATTCATGTTTCTGGCTGGCAACAAGGTAATAATTTTCCTGTTTGTATGGCACTTTCGCTGATATGGCTCAACAATTTTTGAAAAAAAGTAAGAACAGCACACATTTGTATTTTCATATGTTCCGGTATACGTGTTTGAAAGTTGGGTACAAATTATTAGAGTAGCCGTAACTCCCCAAAACTTTTCGAGGACCACATACAATTTTATGACAATTTTTTTGTTTATAATTATTTTACCCAGGGTGCTATAAAAATACCCAAGCGATATATATGCTAGTTGAGATACACATAAGATGAGCTGTATAATTTATTTCTCAAAAAAAATTATACCGATGAAGAATTTTTAATAGCTTGTTATTTAGGTGCGTGTTTCTATCAAGGTGTGATGGTGAACAGGCATGCTGGCGAGCCCGGGCTAGCTCGTCGGTGTGGGGGGGGGGCCTTACCACCCTCCTTGATAGCACCAACATTAACAAAATTTTTATTTATCATGCCCGGTTATATTTGTTTCATCAGGGAGGAAATCAAATAGGATTGGGTAAGGATGGGGCGAGGTAAAAAGGTGATGGATACCGGGACAGAAAGTAAAAGGGAGAGAAAATAGGAATTGGGTGCAGGGAAGATGAAGAAAGAAAAGTCCTGTCCTGTCC
Source organism: Eurosta solidaginis (assembly GCF_040869045.1). NCBI lineage: Eukaryota > Metazoa > Arthropoda > Insecta > Diptera > Tephritidae > Eurosta > Eurosta solidaginis. The sequence goes on from NC_090320.1 coordinate 30,253,216, forward strand.
GTTGGAGTCGGCCCTCCCCTCCTGCGGCGTTTCTTGCGCAGCCTTGGGCGTCGCCTTGACTCCAGTGTGCAACGCCCCCTTATCCGAATACTAGATAGTCCGTCCCTAATGCAAGTGTGGTCTAGTCATTTCTTCCTTACTCCCACGGCCCCCTTCCTACCCTAGCGTAACACCCACACCAAAGATATATGCTTAGCACTCCATCATCCAATCTTTAAGGGCAAAAGACTGAAGTATATTTCAAGGTACCAACATTAAATTTTATTGTACTCCTCTACTATCTACCCTATCATAACTACATTATAGTTCAATATTCTAAGGATTAGGTAATTCATTAAATAAAAAAATGTTACCAAAACAAGGCAAATAAGAAGTTTTGGGTATAACTAACACTATGAGATATATATATATGGAAATTCAAGAAATATCCAGTTTATTCTAAAGAAATATAAATCATAATTAGTTTTTTTTTTCTTTTTTTTTTTGTAACCTAACAGCCTAGCTGTCTACGAACTAATGTCACGCGTATCCGTGTAAAAAAAACTCAAAAAGGAAATACACGAGAAACCTTAGGTTTATAGAAAGTTAATCCAACGCAACTTCAGGTTGCTACCGTAAAATTCAAAGCTAGAACTTAAAACAAAAGATAGGTTTGGGGTATGTATTTGCTCATATGTTATCCATGTACATATTTATGTCCACATAAATATAAGCACATACATATGATATAAAAGAAGCAAAACTTCATAGTAAACAATTGGAATATATATGTGTATATGTATATATGATCTCACTCACCTCAGTTTTCCAGCGTTATGGTACCAGAGCGCGGATTCTGCTAAAGAGTGGGAGAGATAGACATACGTGGTTACATCCATACATAAGTTTGTAGATGGTTGCTCAGTGGTCTCTTAGATTTTCTTTTTCTAGTGCCTGGTCGGTCACTCGCTCGTGTTTGGGAGCAGCGAGCGGGTCAACCATGCGTTAGTTGCTTATTTATTGCGTTGAATAGAGCAACTCGGCCATGTTCGCAGGTCAAAATTAATATAAAAAAACATAAAAAGAACCTGCAAGATTTGTTGCGTTCAAAAGTGAAATTTCGCATAAATAATAGATACTAGCGAATCCATGGCGGGATCAAAATAAAATCACCTTAAATCACATCAGCAAATTTGTTAATTTCGGAAGCTAGCGGGAAACGGTAGGAATCAATGAAAAAAAAAGGACAAAAAAAAACAAAAAACGGAAGAGCAAGAAAAGTGTAATTGATAGTGAATTGAACTAAAAAAAACTGAGGCCGAATAGGAGTTTTTTTTTTTCCTACTCCTTGGGTTATTCCGATAATGAATAACTAGTGTCACCTGGGCTGCCTTCCGATGTTACGTGCAAAAAAAAAAAAAAAGCCGGCAGATCTATATTTCTATTTTTTTTCTTTCTTTTTCTGTTTTCCTTTGCCTTTCGCTACCTTGATCGTTATTATAAGCTTTTATTTAGTTTCACTTTTGTTGTCTGTAATGGAATCTTGCAAGTTAAATTTGATACACTTCCCGGTGTCCGATTGAGCTGAAATTTTGCACACATGTATAACTCCCATGACAATGCAATATTACTTTGTTAGAATTCGATAAATTAATCGATAACACTGTTATCGGTAAAGATTTGTATTTACTTTGGCATAACAGCCTAAGTCCCATACAAAGCCGCCGGTACCTATCCGTGGATTGTGATATTTGGACGTGGTGAATCACGCGTGTCACGCGTGGTGAATCTCAACGCTTGCGAAAAGCGGAGACACAACCCTCTGTTGTATTTCTGTGTATAACCAACATAGCTGAATTCTTAAGGCTGTTTAACTCTGTAATCTTTTCTGTAATTTATTTTGCTTTTGGAAAAATTACCTATTTGAAAAAAGCTGGCTGAAAAATATTGGCATAACAGCTTAAGTTAAAGCAAGAATGGAAAATTTGAGCAGATGTGGCAATTTCGCGCGTCCGTTGAACGAAATATTGACAATCTGCTGATCATCGCTAGGAAATTAGCGACATTCCATCAACTAAGCAGCACTTTAGCAATACTACTGTTATTATTTGGCCGCTCAAACACACACATATTAATTGTGCATTAAATCTAAAATATACAAATACATCATAATAATTTACACGGCCAAAGCCATAATAATTTACACGGGTCATCAATGCTTTCTCTGATTCAAAATCTGAACTACCAGCGCTACCGTCAACAGCTCAGTGTCAATAACACCAAACTCGTGCCTGACACACAAAAGTCGTTTCACTCAATAGCGCAAGTAAAATGTACTACGCACTCACTACTAAGTAGCGTCAAAAATTCGCTTGGAGTCATTTCGTCAATGAGCTACCATTGAGCTGGCACCGCATTGGCGCTGGCGCCATGCAATTTACATCACTAAAATTGCGCGAATGCCCAGGCTCATGACTTTGTTAATCCAGATGGTGAAAACGAACACTCAAAGGAATGCAACCTTGCAAACAACAGCCGTCATTTTCAAAGTGTAAAAATTCTGTGATACAACGAACGCTAACGCGGTTAGGCTCTTATCGCTAAGTGTTGCATACTTTTCTGCGCACTTGATTTTGTTTTACAGATTTTTGGCGATGGCATTTTAGCTAAGCGAAAGTTGGAATATTAGCCGTGTTTTTTTATACACGCGTATAGGTTTACGTTTGCGCGTGAAAAAAAACGCCTATCCTCTCTTACATAATGCTTAGGAGACCCATCTAGCGGCAGTGGTTAAACAACTAGCTACAGCTACAGCGTGTACCGAAAAGCGGAGACACGACCCTCTGTTGTATGCCTGTGTATAACATATAGCTAAATCAGTTGCGATGAATTGTGGACACACATAGAATACATAGAATTAGTGTAGGGGGTGAAACAAAAACACATATTTCTCAGTTACATCTGCGTATAATGCGTATTGGAATTTATTAGTACACATTTTATGCGCAGCAACTTCAGAGGTGTATTTAAAGTTTGGCGCTAAGCGTATAGACGTTTACGTGTAAAAAAAAAATACGGCTATTATTTTAAAACAGATTTAACACACAGAGCAGATATCTGCAATGAGCAGTTGTAAACTGAACGCCACATAGGCCAAGTCACAATAAAATATGATTTTAAGTTAGTTAACACTGTTTGACACAATTTTATATGTGCTCTCTGTCAAAAGCCGAGTTAGGTCTTTAGCAGGTATTCGAATCGAAGAACTTGACTGTTCAAAGTTGACTTCGAAGAAACCCTGTAATGTTGATGCATTAAAAGAAATGGATAGAATGAGAAACGTTACAAATAACTAAGTAAAATTTACGTAACTAATTTAAACAATATTTTACCCTACTAAAAATTAAAAAAAAAATCATATTTAAATTAAATTTAAGAAAAAGGCTTTTCTAAGAACAAGCTTCTATTACTTGTTAATAAACGAACTAAAAATTAAAAAATAAAATTAAAGAAAAAAAAACTTTTTTAGTAATAAGCTTTTATTATTTTGGTTAATAAAATTAACTAAAAAGTAAACAATAAATTGACTCTAAAGAAATAGAACACTTTATAAGTTCATTGTAAGCTTAAACGATAATTAGGCTTTTTCTTCTGCGACAAAAAAATTCTATATTGTACATAATTATATATTTTTAACATAAAAACTTTACACCTAAATTATTACAGCTTACAGTTTATATCACAGTCCTAATTGTTCTAATAAAAGCGTGTTACATTGCGATAGCAAGAAAATGAGATCCTGAATGTTCTTAATTATACCATCAAAATTTAACACGTTTTTTATTAGAACAATTTGGACTGTGATATAAACTGTAAGATTTAATAATTTAGGTGTAAAGTTTTAATGTTAAAAATATATAATTATGTACGATATAGATTTTTTTTGTCGCAGACGAAAAAGCCTAATTATCGTTTAAGCTTACAATGAACTTATAAAGTGTTATATTTCTTTAGAGTCAATTTATTGTTTACTTTTTAGTTAATTTTATTAACCAAAATAATAAAAGGTTATTTCTAAAAAAGTTTTTTTTTCTTTAATTTTATTTATTACGCTTGACATACAATACAACATCAAGAAGAATTTCGTTCTCGGGTCTGAGCCTTTTCCCTTTTTTTTCTTTCTCACCTAGAAAATTGCTCAAACGAAATCAAACTTCGAAATATCTATGCAACATCCTTTAATTTCGAATTTTGATCTCCTCGAACTAAATTTTCTTCTTGAAGTTTCCTTGCTTTCAATAATACCAAAATTTGAGTTTATAATGTCGTGCTGGCCTACTGAAATGATATCTAAGGAAACGAAACACAAAGGGAACAAGAAACAAAGCAAAGCATACCGAACTAGTTACGTGTCCTACAAAGCTTGAGAGCATACATTTACAAGAACCTTACAAACAAAGCAAATCAAAAATATATACATATAGAGAGAACTTGAATCTGATCCTCTTGCTGCCTGCTGTGCTGGTACCTTCTCGTTGGTATTTTCTCCGCATGGAGCGGGCGCACTCGCTCTTCGTCTCCTGGTTACACAGCTCTCACGCTCTCTGGTTTTCCATGGGGTATTGTTAGGTGGCCGCTGGAGATCTTGCAGCGGTCAATGACTTTCTTTAGCTTTCCACTTACTTGATCAGCTGTGTTAGCATATAATAACCTGTGGTGGTTGTTGATATCCTTCACCTGTCACCGCTTACAATCTCGCAGGTACTTTTCTTGCTCTTGATGTTGGCGTGTGATTGGCGGGTGGTTGCGGGCATATACAATATTAGTGTGCGTGTGTGATTGTGTGTATGCGTGGGTGATTGTGTGTATGCACGAAGATCAGGGTGCTTGGTGGCGGTTTGCCTTATTGTTGGTAGCCTGTGGTGGAGGAAACTAAAGTTAGTAGGCTGTCTTCAACTACGAATCGTCAGTGCTAAGTGGCAGCCGGTTTCCCGAAGCAAAAAGAAAAATGGTATTTTTTTTTATATCACCTTCACATGACTCTCAAAGAAAACATTTTTTTTTTTCTTTTCTCAATTTCTCTTGTGAAACTGGTGGTGAAAGTGCATTTCTTTCTGCCGTCGGTGAAATGGGCAGCACACAGCCGACCGAAACGCTTTGAGCGATGATACGCGTTTTTTTAAAGCACGTTCTTGACTTACCTTCAGGCGTCCTTACTCGATCGACCCAGGGGTTTCGCTCCTGCATCGGGTTCTAGGTTTGCCGGCACCTACTTCGTCCACTCAAAGTTTTCAGTGATTTATTAGTTTTTGCACTCACTCCACTATTCACCCACTCGCGACTTATACTTTCGCTTGAAAATATACTTCAGCACACTTCACCAAACATAGAAAAATTTTATTTTATTATTTTTTTTTCTAATGCCAATTTTGTTGGCTGCCGATCGCACTTTGCAAAAGAAACGCCCCGTAATGCGGAGTTTACCGCCGTTATGACCCTTTTTATATCCTACGGTTCCTGTTCTTGGCCTAACTGACTAGTTTCATGTGTATATGTATCTCATTGTATCTAATCGCTGAATTTCTCCTACTTTTGCTTAGCAACCGATACGCACACATACGCATAGTGAACTGCCTTATAGTCCCGCATAGTTAGTGCAGTTTAAACTACTATTGCATTTCTAACATACTGTCACGGATATTACCACCCCTAAGTTATCCCATCACTAAGGCGATGCTAAGGCCATGCCAAGCAGTATTTACGTTAATAATCAAATCAAGTATACACATATATAAGGCAGCCCAGAGAGATGTCACACACATATGCATTTACTTATACGGCTATGTGCGCGCGAGAGACTGTAAACTACAAACATTCACATCAATAATTCAATCTTTATGTGTTTACATAAACGAATGAATAATTGCGTCTACACATATGTACGTATACGAGCAGCGAAGCGGCAATGCACAAACACATGCATATATCTAATCTCAGTGGTCACAAGAGAGGGCAATAATTTGTGCACGTAGTTGTGGCTGGCGATTTTGTAGCCGAAACAACTAGTAACTTCTGGAAATCGAAGAGCCTAGAAGTATGCAGCGTAAACTATAAAAGCGGTGCAGGCGAGTAAGAAGTAATTCAGTTTGATTTGAGTTGATCAGCAGTTACGACTAAGAAGATATCTAGCGAGCAATACCAGTATTATTTTGATTAGTGGAGTTTCATTTGAGCTATCAGTTTGGTTATTAAGCTATTCGTTGCACAGTTTGAGTGTTATTGTGAAGCATTTTAATAAAGGCCATTTTTCCATTATTCAATATTGGAGTTATTTTTTCAACAGTTTAGCGATACGAACCTAGCAAAAGGGGCAAATAAGAGGATTTTCAGCAAATTCGTTACAATTGGTGTCAGAAGAGGAATTGTTGAATAAATTCCGGAGGACAACAAGGACATGGCAAAGTTCAGTGAATTGAAGATCCAGCAACTAAAGAAGGAGTTGGAGAGCCGTGGATTGAATAGAAGCGGCGTTAAACTTGAACTTCAGGCACGGCTACGAGAGGCAATGGAAGCGGAAGGAATTGATGTGGAAGAGTATGACTTTCATCTTGATGGCGAGGAAGTAACAAAAATTGAAGAGAAAAACGAAACATCGCAGACAGTTACGAGCACAGACTTGAACATGATTTTGGCTGCAATATCTGCTCAAACATCGACAGTGGCTTCTCAACTGGAATCGCAAAAGACAGATATAACATCTCAACTGGCATCTCAACTAGAATCCCAGGAGAACCGTATAACATCCAAGATGGAAACGCAATTGGAAGAACAGAAGACATATATGGCATCCCAACTGGAATCGCAGGAGACACGCATAACATCAAAGATGGAAGAACAAGAAGAGCGCTTATCATTACAGGTGGCACAAATGTCTTCACAGTTAGAAGCACAGGAAGCAAGGGTAACATCAAAGCTGGAAGCGCAGGATGCAAAAATCGCTCAATTTCAGGCAGAAGTCGATGATTTGAAGGGTCGTATGGAGCAGTTACAATTAAATCGTCCAGCAGTTTCAGCGAGTAATCCAAAGGTAAAAACACCATCCTTTGACGGTTCTGTTCCTTTTCAGGTCTTTAAGCTACAGTTTGAGAAGACCGCAGCAGTGAACAACTGGAATGTGGAAGATAAAGTTGCCGCGCTCTTCGTAGCATTGAAAGGACCAGCTGCCGAAATCTTACAGACTATTTCAGAGTACGAACGGAACAGTTATGACGCATTGATGGCTGCTGTAGAACGACGTTATGGAAGCGAGCATAGAAAACAGATATTCCAAATTGAGTTGCAAAACCGCTACCAAAAAGCAAATGAGACATTGCAGGAGTTTGCTCATCTCTCAAATGCGGACGCACCCGTGGAATAGACCGAGAGGGTAAAAATCCAGAGTTTTATAAATGGCATACGAGACGTGGAAACGAAGCGAGCTACATACGCGAACCCAAAACTGACATTTGCTGAAACGGTATCACATGCATTGACTCAGGAAACTGCCTCCCTATTAAGTAAACCAGCATATAAGGCTCATCGTGTAGAAGTAGAAAGGCCAGAATGGGTAGACACAATTTTGGAAGCAGTGAAGGGATCACAACAGAAAAATGCCGGAGTTATTAAATGTTTCAAGTGCGGCAACCCAGGTCATATTGCACGACATTGCAGCACCGGTCCCAATAGCTCCAACAATGTGGGTGGCCGTAAACGCAGAGCTGAAGGAGATGAGCAAATCTCCAAGTCCACTCAATCGTTAAACTAAAGCGAGTCAGCCGCAAGGGGCGACAGCTGGCTCCCTCAATTGAATGCCCCATAATCTCTATCTCACAAATTGGAAGAAGGTCAAACAATCTTACTGTCGGAGGACATGTGGATGGAAAGGAACGTTTACTGACTGTAGATACGGGTGCATCTCATTCCATCATTCGAGCGGATTTAGTCAACAAGAAGATAACACTAAAACGGTTTCACGAGAGTCATGACTGTTAGTAGATAATTGATAGCAACCGTAAGTCGCCTTTGTGCGTGACCAGCATCTAGCCATAAATGATTTAAAGAAATCGTGGCGACGTCGGGTATTAGAGTTAGCCCAGAACATCTCCTTCGTTGAAGGTACGCTACAAAAGTGTGACCATTTGAAGTATTTCACCCTCTCTCCGCAAGGGAACGATCCACGAGGTTTTAAGGAAAAAACCGCGTATCTTTCCGAAATGGCCGATACGTCGACTTCCTCAAATACATATAAACAAAACCTTTCTAAATATAATTTTTTTTTTTTTGAATTTTCGCTTTACAAGACTCCCAGATACTCATCCGCAACTTTATGATGTTGTTCCAGATAGTCAAAAATACCATTGACGTCAGCAATATGTTTTCATATTCATTAGTTTTGGACAATATGATACTCTGAAATCCAGTCATTCAATTCACGCCGCCGCCGACGGCGCCGATTAAGTGACCGGCGTAAACCTCTAGTATGTATGTACATAAGAATGTAGCTTTTAACTCCGTACTTAAGTGGTCGACAGCTTTCAGATGCCACAGTGGAAGTTTTATATTTTTAAAATGCAATTTATGTAGTTCAATGATCTGACATGTAAATATGTTGGATGAGTTCCGTTCCTGATTAATTTATCGAAAAATTGCACAATTGCTTACAAACTTTCGTACCAGTGGTGGAGAGAGGAAAAAATGTATGGCAGATATTATCATATTAATTTCAAATCGCTACTTGCACTCGTGCACTTTCACAAAAGGGTATTTACCCGCTTCGTGATCAAAGTGTAAGTGTTGTCTGCTGGCTCTTCTACATCATATCCCGATCGGGAAGTTTCGTCGAGAAGCGCCCCAGGTGCTTTTCACTGTATGTGACCGTTTCCCGTGCTCTTTCTTTATTACTTCCTGGACTATAATTTCTCTAGCTAGGGCTTTCCTCAACCACGTTGTTTCGCTGGAACACTCAATGTATGCACAGTAATTTGTCCATGAGACTTTCTGTGCTCTGTGGATCTCACGGTTTTATATCCTTAACAGATCCCTACACTGGTCCCGGCGCGCTTCGCTGTGCGCGACCTTTGCACCTTTAACATTTCTTTTACTCGTTCTGTAAGACGACTTAGCATCATGCTCCACCATAGCGGCTTTGCTGTACCTCTGAATCTTCTTAGAGGCAAGTTCTGTTGTAATCAGTTATAAGCGTCTTTGATAGGAAATCATTGGATTCCTCCAGTTCCCCTATATAAGCAATCTCTTTTTGTTGTCCAAATTTTGTTTCTACATGTTCCCGGAATTTGGTACACTCCGTTGACCTAGGGTTTCTGACGGTTCCTCTCGTCTCTACCTTCTTTATGGTAATGCTGAAGCTGATATACGCATGATTGGAGAAGGATGGCCTATCAAGAGTTTTGATTATAAATTTTTATTTAATTCAATTATTCCCACATTTCCATCACATGAGCGCCATTTAGTAGCTCAAACAATTATGAGTTGTGCAGCTTTAATTGAATGTTCATTCAAGTGTCTCGTTAAAAGCGTAGACGTCAAGTAAAGTTTTGATGATTTTGGTCGATTTTCGAGCATTTCAAAAGTTTTTGGCAACTTTTCAAAAGGTTTACATTAAAAATGTTGAATTGCGGTTTATTTTCACTTTTAATTTATAAAGCAAAGCTGTCAGCATTTTGGCTCAACGAATCTGCAGAAGTGCCACTACCCAAATTTAGCAATTTTTTTGTTTTTATGTAAAATAAAGCTTTATTGATTTCGTTTAATAGAAAATATTTGTATATTGCAGTAGTTCGGTTATATAAATTACGGCTTTTTCAGAAAGTTACGTTGCAAAAGTGTGTGAGTAAACAAAATTTCTGTTTCTGCGGTTGCTGCTTCTACAAAAGTTGAAAAATTATGCGCATAGGGTTGCCAAGCGCACATACTAATTTACTGCAAAATATTCCTGATATAAGAAAACCCTTTTTTTATTACATAATTTTTTTGTTCACACCTCACAGCTACTTAAGACGTTATCTGAAGTGTACTTTCACTTACACTTTGGCAACTCCGCTTCTTATGTCCTCGTTTAGGTTAAGCACATATAATCGTAACACTGCAGCATGTCAAAAACTTACGAATCCATGCAAAGATTTATTTCAAGCTCAAGGATAAAATTGCTGTAAAACTCAGTTGAGTGCAGTGGCAAAAATGTGTGTAAGTACTATACTGGGTCGCTACTCATAAGAAATAAGAAGTAAACAAGTTGTTGTACACAGCCGTCGTAAAACTAATGTTTTTACCACATTTTATCAGTATTTCCAGGTAGCAAAAGGCTACTAATTTCATAAAGTAGGCGTGGTCATCTAGCGATTTTACGTTTTGCAGCGAGGCGCATGCATCTTTTTCATTCCAAAATATGGTCGCCCGAGTGCAGTCTGACGATTGGCATCTAAGAGTTCTTTTGTCCTGTCTTCAAGAAGGAGGATCCTGCAAACTACGACAACTATCGCGGAATCGCATATCCTGTCAAGCGTATTGTGCGATGGATAGAAACCCACCATAAACGGCTGATTGGACCTTATGAGTGCGGCTTCAGACCTGGTAAATATACCATCGACCAGATTTTCACTACGAGCCAAATCTTGCAAAAAACCCAACTCTTTTTTCGATTTTAAATCCGCTTTTGACAACACGAAAAGGAGCTGTCTATAAGCCGATATGTCTAAATTTAGTTTCCGCACAAAGCTTAAACGGTTCTTTAAAATGACGTTGGGCAACATCATCATCTCAGTCAGAATTGGGAAGGATTTTTCCGAGCCGTTCGAAACTGAACGAAGTTTCAGACAGGGTGACCGCCTATCGTGCAATATCTTCAATTTGATGCTGGAGAAAATTATACAGTCTGCAGAACTTATGCGCTATGGAACAGTATTCTATAAAAGTGTGCAATTAGTGGCGCACGCTGACGAAATTGACATCATCGGCCTGAGCCGTGAGTTCTGCTTACTCCAAACTGGAAAAGCGTAAAAGATGGGTTTGATGGTGAATTAGGACAAAACGAAGTACCTGCTGTCATCAAGCAAAGAGTCGACACATTTGCGTATTGTCAACCACGCCACTGTTGGCAGCCATAATTTTGAAATAGTAAAAAACTCCATTTATTTGGGAACCAACTTTAACAAAAACAATAAAGTCAGCTTTGAAATCCAGCGAAGGATCGCTCTTGCCAATAAATGCTACTTTGGACTAAGTAGGTAATTTAAATCATGCTCAACAAGTCATTTATCGTCCCCCTCCTAATATATGGCACAGAAGCATGGACACTGACAATATGTGATTAGGCGGCTCTGAGAGTATTCGAGAGAAAAGCTCTGCGAAAAATTTATGGGCGTCTACGTGTCGGCGACGACGAATATCGAAGAAGTTTTTATGATGAGCTGTACGAACTTTATGCAGACAGCAACATAGTCCAGCGAGTTAAATCACCGTAGAACGCCATGTTATGCGAATGAAATATTACGCTTCGGCCAAGAAGGTATTTTTATCGGAACCTGCCTTCGGAAGCACTTCGTTGGAAATACATGCCACTTCGTTCCATTTCCAAAATTTAGCAAAATCTAATTTGTATCGAAAATTTAATCCAATTGCCATGTTTCATCACTTAATCTGTATTTGCATTTTTCCTAATTAAAATTTTTCGAAATTTTCGATATTGAAAAGGTGGGCCTAGTTAAAATTCGATTTTGCATTTTTTCTGTCTTTGTTTTAGCCCCCGTTTAAAATTTTGGTGAAGAATTTTAAACTTCTGCTCAAATTACCGCATTACGCAAGTACATAAGGGCAGACGAACGGCTGGGTGTAAAAAGTGGGCGTAGCTTTCAACCCGATTTCTCTCATTTTTATAGAAAACATTTAGTATCAACAAACAATGATTTTACACAACTTCTTTAGGAGGGATCAAAAAATGTATTGTTCTCAGTAACTTTTCATATTCAGGGCTGGACTTTTGAAACCTTTTTTCGACCCAGTCTAATGTACAGTCATACATAAAATTTCTTGTGCAAATAATGCATGTGTGTCTACAATAAATATTTGCCACATTCCTTAGTTACCTCAGGAGCTTCTTATGTTAACATATACATTTGCCCATTGCACATATATTTGTTTGTATGTAACCACTTGGCCTGACCAGAGAATTTATACATTCTCTGGTAAAATGTACGCACCATACAAACCATTTACAACAACAACCATACGTGTAAGAGAAACGCTGCTTCATGTGTACTGTGTTTCTTTCTTCGTGTTCTTTCGTTTCTCCTTTCACTTCTCCGTCAACACACAGTATACACGAGGTAGCATCGTCCAATTATATGGTTGGCTCAACGACAAGAACAAAACACCTTTGCACAGATTGTCATAATCTGTGTATTGGTGCTTGGTTTAACTATCATTCAACCATGCCCAACAACAGCCTTTGTTTACATTTTGTATCTCCTTTTGACAACCGCAGCGACCATGTAATGAAAAAAATAAAATCAGCTGATGACTTGAGCCAACCATATCATTCAACCATGCGAGGTAGCATTACTCTTACGCGTGTGGTTGTTGTTGTAAACGGTTTGCATGGAGAGTACATTTTACTCAAATATGTACACAAAACTAGCATTCAAATGCTGCAATGGGTGTATTGTGGTCTTGGTGACTTTGACAGCATTGTTAAAAACAAACATACAACCTGATTGTGTATCTCGAGACCAACGATCGTTTCGTCTGCCAGACGATTCGTTCGTGTATATTTATCATGTAAGTAAACGTTCGTCTGGCCACACGAAAACAGTTTATTGTTACCAGTGTTGCCAGGTTAGCCTTTTCGAGGCTAGATTTAGCCTTTTTTTTTGCCTTTAGCCTCGAAATTTTGGATTTAGCTTCGTGACTTTTTTCTAGCCTTTTTTACTACGAATGTATTTTTAATAATTTCTAAAATAAAATAATTTCAATAGTTCCTGCGAACACCTTGCACATAAGCAACGCCTGGAATGTGTTCTAATCTTTAGTTATTCGTAGCAACCCTGTGACAATGTTGATGTTTTGCTTTCGGCGAAATATAATCATACCAGAGAATTTATACACAATGAGAAGGAGTTTTTTTAGCATCCACTGCTTACGATCCATTTGCATGTGACACGCCTTGCACTTCACCACTATTCCCCAAATTCATGTTAACTTAACAGGGTGCAAGACGTAACAGAAAATTCTCTTAACGATTTTCTCTGTTACCAAAAATTCTCTGATCACAGCAAATATATTGCAAATTTTAATTCTCTGATTTTTTGTAAATAAATTATGATGGTTGGTATTGTTTCATGTAAATTGAATTGCCCCATTAAGTAAGGTCTTAGGAGGCAATTATTTAATAGCATATTTGGTGTATTTGGATGATGGCCTAGTGAATCGGGCTCTTTTTCAAATTTTCTGCCTTCCTCTGTAGCTTATAAAAAGAAACTTTTTATTGATTTTTGATTGATTTTCAAGAAGAAATACAAAAATAAATAATAAATCATGGAGTCGAACTCAGCGTTTATAAAAGTTGTGCGCGCAGCATAAGGCACTTAACCATATACCATATGATTTCGATAAATAAGACGGAAGATGCGTTCGGGAGGAAGAGGGAAAAGTAAAATTGTATGTAGATGAGGAAGATGACAAGTCAATATGGAAATGAGGAAATTCGATATGAACAAAATAAAATTGTATGCAAATGAGTAAGACGGTAACATGAATTGTCTGCAGGTGAGGAAGATGACAACATGGAAATTCGATATTCGAAAGTTAGTTGAAGATGGGGAATTTGTGGTAATATTATTCGAGCAAATATGTTGTTCCCTTTTTCTGATGGCCTGGTAAAATCGGCTGTTTTGGGAAAAATGGGCACCTTTCCTGATTCATGTAAAATGGATGGTAACAATCAATATATAAATAGTAAAACAACGAGCGGCATTTGAACCACAATTTGGAAAAAGAAAAAATAAATTGATACAAGTGCTTTACACCTGCACCAAATATGCTATTAAATAATTGCCTCCTAAGACCTTACTTAATGGGGCAATTCAATTTACATGAAACAATACCAACCATCATAATTTATTTACAAAAAATCAGAGAATTAAAATTTGCAATATATTTGCTGTGATCAGAGAATTTTTGGTAACAGAGAAAATCGTTAAGAGAATTTTCTGTTACGTCTTGCACCCTGTTAAGTTAACATGAATTTGGGGAATAGTGGTGAAGTGCAAGGCGTGTCACATGCAAATGGATCGTAAGCAGTGGATGCTAAAAAAACTCCTTCTCATTGTGTATAAATTCTCTGGTATGATTATATTTCGCCGAAAGCAAAACATCAACATTGTCACAGGGTTGCTACGAATAACTAAAGATTAGAACACATTCCAGGCGTTGCTTATGTGCAAGGTGTTCGCAGGAACTATTGAAATTATTTTATTTTAGAAATTATTAAAAATACATTCGTAGTAAAAAAGGCTAGAAAAAAGTCACGAAGCTAAATCCAAAATTTCGAGGCTAAAGGCAAAAAAAAAGGCTAAATCTAGCCTCGAAAAGGCTAACCTGGCAACACTGGTAACAATAAACTGTTTTCGTGTGGCCAGACGAACGTTTACTTACATGATAAATATACACGAACGAATCGTCTGGCAGACGAAACGATCGTTGGTCTCGAGATACACAATCAGGTTGTATGTTTGTTTTTAACAATGCTGTCAAAGTCACCAAGACCACAATACACCCATTGCAGCATTTGAATGCTGGTTTTGTGTACATATTTGAGTAAAATGTACTCTCCATGCAAACCGTTTACAACAACAACCACACGCGTAAGAGTAATGCTACCTCGCATGGTTGAATGATATGGTTGTCTCAAGTCATCTGCTGATTTTATTTTTTTCATTACATGGTCGCTGCGGTTGTCAAAAGGAGATACAAAATGTAAACAAAGGCTGTTGTTGGGCATGGTTGAATGATAGTTAAACCAAGCACCAATACACAGATTATGACAATCTGTGCAAAGGTGTTTTGTTCTTGTCGTTGAACCAACCATATAATTGGACGATGCTACCTCGTGTATACTGTGTGTTGACGGAGAAGTGAAAGGAGAAACGAAAGAACACGAAGAAAGAAACACAGTACACATGAAGCAGCGTTTCTCTTACACGTATGGTTGTTGTTGTAAATGGTTTGTATGGTGCGTACATTTTACCAGAGAATGTATAAATTCTCTGGTCAGGCCAAGCGGTTACATACAAACAAATATATGTGCAATGGGCAAATGTATATGTTAACATAAGAAGCTCCTGAGGTAACTAAGGAATGTGGCAAATATTTATTGTAGACACACATGCATTATTTGCACAAGAAATTTTATGTATGACTGTACATTAGACTGGGTCGAAAAAAGGTTTCAAAAGTCCAGCCCTGAATATGAAAAGTTACTGAGAACAATACATTTTTTGATCCCTCCTAAAGAAGTTGTGTAAAATCATTGTTTGTTGATACTAAATGTTTTCTATAAAAATGAGAGAAATCGGGTTGAAAGCTACGCCCACTTTTTACACCCAGCCGTTCGTCTGCCCTTATGTACTTGCGTAATGCGGTAATTTGAGCAGAAGTTTAAAATTCTTCACCAAAATTTTAAACGGGGGCTAAAACAAAGACAGAAAAAATGCAAAATCGAATTTTAACTAGGCCCACCTTTTCAATATCGAAAATTTCGAAAAATTTTAATTAGGAAAAATGCAAATACAGATTAAGTGATGAAACATGGCAATTGGATTAAATTTTCGATACAAATTAGATTTTGCTAAATTTTGGAAATGGAACGAAGTGGCATGTACTTCCAACGAAGTGCTTCCGAAGGCAGGTTCCGATAAAAATACCTTCTTGGCCGAAGCGTAATATTTCATTCGCATAACATGGCGTTCTACGGTGATTTAACTCGCTGGACTATGTTGCTGTCTGCATAAAGTTCGTACAGCTCATCATAAAAACTTCTTCGATATTCGTCGTCGCCGACACGTAGACGCCCATAAATTTTTCGCAGAGCTTTTCTCTCGAATACTCTCAGAGCCGCCTAATCACATATTGTCAGTGTCCATGCTTCTGTGCCATATATTAGGAGGGGGACGATAAATGACTTGTTGAGCATGATTTAAATTACCTACTTAGTCCAAAGTAGCATTTATTGGCAAGAGCGATCCTTCGCTGGATTTCAAAGCTGACTTTATTGTTTTTGTTAAAGTTGGTTCCCAAATAAATGGAGTTTTTTACTATTTCAAAATTATGGCTGCCAACAGTGGCGTGGTTGACAATACGCAAATGTGTCGACTCTTTGCTTGATGACAGCAGGTACTTCGTTTTGTCCTAATTCACCATCAAACCCATCTTTTACGCTTTTCCAGTTTGGAGTAAGCAGAACTCACGGCTCAGGCCGATGATGTCAATTTCGTCAGCGTGCGCCACTAATTGCACACTTTTATAGAATACTGTTCCAGAGCGCATAAGTTCTGCAGACTGTATAATTTTCTCCAGCATCAAATTGAAGATATTGCACGATAGGCGGTCACCCTGTCTGAAACTTCGTTCAGTTTCGAACGGCTCGGAAAAATCCTTCCCAATTCTGACTGAGATGATGATGTTGCCCAACGTCATTTTAAAGAACCGTTTAAGCTTTGTGCGGAAACTAAATTTAGACATATCGGCTTATAGACAGCTCCTTTTCGTGTTGTCAAAAGCGGATTTAAAATCGAAAAAAGAGTTGGGTTTTTTGCAAGATTTGGCTCGTAGTGAAAATCTGGTCGATGGTATATTTACCAGGTCTGAAGCCGCACTCATAAGGTCCAATCAGCCGTTTATGGTGGGTTTCTATCCATCGCACAATACGCTTGACAGGATATGCGATTCCGCGATAGTTGTCGTAGTTTGCAGGATCCTCCTTCTTGAAGACAGGACAAAAGAACTCTTAGATGCCAATCGTCAGACTGCACTCGGGCGACCATATTTTGGAATGAAAAAGATGCATGCGCCTCGCTGCAAAACGTAAAATCGCTAGATGACCACGCCTACTTTATGAAATTAGTAGCCTTTTGCTACCTGGAAATACTGATAAAATGTGGTAAAAACATTAGTTTTACGACGGCTGTGTACAACAACTTGTTTACTTCTTATTTCTTATGAGTAGCGACCCAGTATAGTACTTACACACATTTTTGCCACTGCACTCAACTGAGTTTTACAGCAATTTTATCCTTGAGCTTGAAATAAATCTTTGCATGGATTCGTAAGTTTTTGACATGCTGCAGTGTTACGATTATATGTGCTTAAC
This sequence comes from Eurosta solidaginis, assembly GCF_040869045.1. Classification (NCBI taxonomy): domain Eukaryota; kingdom Metazoa; phylum Arthropoda; class Insecta; order Diptera; family Tephritidae; genus Eurosta; species Eurosta solidaginis. The sequence goes on from NC_090320.1 coordinate 30,270,614, forward strand.
CTAAACGAGGACATAAGAAGCGGAGTTGCCAAAGTGTAAGTGAAAGTACACTTCAGATAACGTCTTAAGTAGCTGTGAGGTGTGAACAAAAAAATTATGTAATAAAAAAAGGGTTTTCTTATATCAGGAATATTTTGCAGTAAATTAGTATGTGCGCTTGGCAACCCTATGCGCATAATTTTTCAACTTTTGTAGAAGCAGCAACCGCAGAAACAGAAATTTTGTTTACTCACACACTTTTGCAACGTAACTTTCTGAAAAAGCCGTAATTTATATAACCGAACTACTGCAATATACAAATATTTTCTATTAAACGAAATCAATAAAGCTTTATTTTACATAAAAACAAAAAAATTGCTAAATTTGGGTAGTGGCACTTCTGCAGATTCGTTGAGCCAAAATGCTGACAGCTTTGCTTTATAAATTAAAAGTGAAAATAAACCGCAATTCAACATTTTTAATGTAAACCTTTTGAAAAGTTGCCAAAAACTTTTGAAATGCTCTAAAATCGACCAAAATCATCAAAACTTTACTTGACGTCTACGCTTTTAACGAGACACTTGAATGAACATTCAATTAAAGCTGCACAACTCATAATTGTTTGAGCTACTAAATGGCGCTCATGTGATGGAAATGTGGGAATAATTGAATTAAATAAAAATTTATAATCAAAACTCTTGATAGGCCATCCTTCTCCAATCATGCGTATATCAGCTTCAGCATTACCATAAAGAAGGTAGAGACGAGAGGAACCGTCAGAAACCCTAGGTCAACGGAGTGTACCGAATTCCGGGAACATGTAGAAACAAAATTTGGACAACAAAAAGAGATTGCTTATATAGGGGAACTGGAGGAATCCAATGATTTCCTATCAAAGACGCTTATAACTGATTACAACAGAACTTGCCTCTAAGAAGATTCAGAGGTACAGCAAAGCCGCTATGGTGGAGCATGATGCTAAGTCGTCTTACAGAACGAGTAAAAGAAATGTTAAAGGTGCAAAGGTCGCGCACAGCGAAGCGCGCCGGGACCAGTGTAGGGATCTGTTAAGGATATAAAACCGTGAGATCCACAGAGCACAGAAAGTCTCATGGACAAATTACTGTGCATACATTGAGTGTTCCAGCGAAACAACGTGGTTGAGGAAAGCCCTAGCTAGAGAAATTATAGTCCAGGAAGTAATAAAGAAAGAGCACGGGAAACGGTCACATACAGTGAAAAGCACCTGGGGCGCTTCTCGACGAAACTTCCCGATCGGGATATGATGTAGAAGAGCCAGCAGACAACACTTACACTTTGATCACGAAGCGGGTAAATACCCTTTTGTGAAAGTGCACGAGTGCAAGTAGCGATTTGAAATTAATATGATAATATCTGCCATACATTTTTTCCTCTCTCCACCACTGGTACGAAAGTTTGTAAGCAATTGTGCAATTTTTCGATAAATTAATCAGGAACGGAACTCATCCAACATATTTACATGTCAGATCATTGAACTACATAAATTGCATTTTAAAAATATAAAACTTCCACTGTGGCATCTGAAAGCTGTCGACCACTTAAGTACGGAGTTAAAAGCTACATTCTTATGTACATACATACTAGAGGTTTACGCCGGTCACTTAATCGGCGCCGTCGGCGGCGGCGTGAATTGAATGACTGGATTTCAGAGTATCATATTGTCCAAAACTAATGAATATGAAAACATATTTCTGACGTCAATGGTATTTTTGACTATCTGGAACAACATCATAAAGTTGCGGATGAGTATCTGGGAGTCTTGTAAAGCGAAAATTCAAAAAAAAAAAAAATTATATTTAGAAAGGTTTTGTTTATATGTATTTGAGGAAGTCGACGTATCGGCCATTTCGGAAAGATACGCGGTTTTTTCCTTAAAACCTCGTGGATCGTTCCCTTGCGGAGAGAGGGAGAAATACTTCAAATGGTCACACTTTTGTAGCGTACCTTCAACGAAGGAGATGTTCTGGGCTAACTCTAATACCCGACGTCGCCACGATTTCTTTAAATCATTTATGGCTAGATGCTGGTCACGCACAAAGGCGACTTACGGTTGCTATCAATTATCTACTAACAGTCATGACTCTCGTGAAACCGTTTTAGCGATTAGCATGAATGCTGGCTTATTGTTGATCGTGCCTAAGGGCGCCTTCAGTTTTTTCGGCTGTTTTTAAGAGCTGCAATTCCCGACGTGCGAACAGTAGCAATCCCGATCACCAGCCGCTACCACGCATCCTGGCCCTTATACCATATGCCAGCACAGAAGCCATAGGACTTCGACTTCGAACTCATACCTTCATAGACGTCACTTTCCTCGAAGCTCTAGGTATAACTCCGAATACATTCTGACGGATTTTTTTGTCGCGCTATGCTTCCGAGTTACAAAAAAAAAAACATCTTGAAACGTTAGGGATTAACTATTCGGTCAAGGATGCCACCCTCGAAATCATAAGCAGTCTAAGTGAATATCATTACGTAACTCATGTGTGAAAATCGTATAATCCTTGGCGCATCTATATAAATTAAACTTTATAAGGACCGTGGATAAAAGTTTAGAAATGTAGACCAAAATTTGTAGACGTTTGTGTTCGATACATTGACCTCAATATTCTTCGTTTTCGGCCTTATGATATAAGAGCTCATTATGGATGACCGCGTAGCTTCACCTTTCAGACTAGTTCGACTGTCCACTACGTTATGGTAGTAGCACATACGGACCTTAGTTCGACTGTCTTGGGAAAGCTTTTGCTTCACCACTTTGAGTGTTCTTTTGCGAAGGGGAAAGCCTAACCTGGTTAAAAAATGTGCCCACTTATTCACATTTGTTACAGGAGCCGTCACGTGTAGGGCGTATTTAAGCATATTTGATAGGCTATATCCAATGTGATTCACTCCAAGGAACTAATTGGGGATAGGGCCGCCAACTTTAGGAAATGTAAAACCGAGAGACTTGGGTGTTGAATGATGAAGTGCGAAAATCAAAATTAAGATTTCATACGCTATTTTATAGTTAAGCAAATAAAGTGATTTTTCAAACCTTTTTCATACGTGTTGAAGATATATGCAAGTTAAGTGTGAGCTGAGAATCATTTCAAAGGAGAAGTTAAACCACTGGAGCCTACTAAAGGATTTTGCATCACTGATTTCGCTTATTCTTTCAGCCAATCGGAATATAAAATTCGACACCTTTTTCGCGTAACTTGCTTTTTTAACAACTTGAGGACAATTGAAAATATATTCGACTTGGGAAATTTTATTTAAATTCATTGTACTTTATTAATTTTTTGAAAAAAATATGCGAGCATTTAAATTTATTATATACATTTTCTTTAAGTGTTTTGTTTTAATACATTTCGCAATTGGATTTTTATAACTGGCAGTGATGCGCATCTCTTAATACCCCTTTCGACCATATCGGAATAATTTTCGAGATGAACAACAAATAGCCTAGACAGTCTTAAAAGAGTAGAAAATATAGTAACGCGCCGAACGCCGCCGTCGCCGCGGCCATATTTTTGACATTCGGCGGCGGCGTGCGAAAAACGTCTCAAATCGGCGGCGTTTATCGGCGGCGTATATCTCTAATACATACAAATACATATATAACAACAATTGCAATAAAAAATACATTAGTAAATTGCATTTCCTTGCTGCATAAATTTGTAGCTGCTTTCATTTTTAATTAACACAATTTCAGAACAAATTTCTACTGCGCCACCTTTCCTCCACACCCTCCACATTGCATGAATTTGCATAGCCAAAATAAATGAAATGCAAAGCTGCAAACTTGCAATTTTATGCATGTTTGCGTGTATTCTTGTAAAGTTGGGCAATACTAAATGAAGCATAATGTGGAAGATGTTGGCAAATGGAAGCCATCGAGCATATTTTCGTTGCCTCAAACTTTCATTTCAGTGCTGATATGCATTTGGAAGTGTTTATGCAGGTGTAATTTATTCTTAACCACGGAATGTACATGCAAAATGCGCATATATAAAAGTAAATATGTATACGTATATGAGTGCACAAACTGTACCTTTGTATGTATTCCTAGTCAGTCACACCGAAACTTTCTACACAAAAAGTACAAAGGAATAAGCAAATAACTTTTGACAAGCAACAATTCAAAACGACAATGACGCGATGCCAACTCGATGTCAAAAGTAACAATTAGGATGACTGAAGGACATTGAAAGACATGTCCTTCAGTCATACTAACGTTTAGTAAAACAACAAAAATAAAACTTTTAGCTGCGCAAAAAAATAAAACTTTCGCTGCCCATTAGGGTGAGCCCACCTTTTTGCTGCATCGTTCCGAGAACCTTCTCATTCCTCATAAAATTCTATAAGAAACTAGAGTAACATTGATTTGCCTACATTTCAAGAGTGAGCCTCGCTTCCCTATTCACTCCGTATCCCATTCTCGTCGACTTTATCTTCCGTTTATTTTCTTATCCTTGTCCATCCCTTATTTCATTTAACTGCCACCCAGTCCCGTACCCATTCCCACACCAACTACCGTTTCCACTTCAAATAACACATTCACTTACTCCCACCCACTCCTTACTCCCACATACCAGCTCTTCCTTTCTTTCCTCTCTATTTCCTCTCACCATTCTCATTCTCTCCGTCATTTTTCTCTTTTTCAGCCTACAGGTTTTTCCCTCTTGTTTTGCTTTTTAACCACCACCCCTCCTAAAAATCCTCATCATCCTATTTGATACCCATATTGTCAAAATACATTCTGGGATCACCCTAGTACACATTTTGGTCTATATCTCAAAAACGTTCCGAAAATAACTAACTAAATAATAAATTTCAAACAAATCGCACAATTCTAGTCCACTTTCCACAAAGAAAGGCTCCCAAATATTAAGCTTAAGCTACTAAAAAGATCTTGGGTCTAAAATTGAGCCGAAGGCTAGGTACCAGGATGCAGAAATCTCAGAACATACTATAAACGTATATACTGAATGGTTAATGGAAAGGGACGGGTCTGCTGTTTACTGTGTCGATCCAGAAATAAGTAGATCCTTCAGGTTGCAAGAGTAGCGTCCTTCAGGCGGAAATTATAGCCGTGAAGAAGCGTGCTTAAGCTGTAGTCCCGTCAATATATATATTGATAGTCAGGCGGCAATTTAGGCAATCATCACATACAGTACTTCATCAAAAAGTGTTCTGGAATGCAAAGAACTATTGGAAAAACTTCGCTCAGGCCGGACCATACATCTATACTGGCATCCCGGTCATAAAGGGATAGAACGTAACGAAAAGACTCGATGAATCGACGATAGACATCCGTTGGAAGAAATCAAAATGTGAAAGGTGTAACAAATGATGCATCAAGCAGGAAAAGGGTGGACAAAAGCGCGGGGCTGCGCAATTTCTTAAATCATATACAAAGAGGAGAGAAGAGAGAAGACTAAAGACTTACAATGGGCATACTAACTGGTCATTGCCTTCTGGCGTTACATGCTTATAAGTTACGCCTCGTCAGTAACAGCAGGTTTAGGAAGTGCGAAGATGAAGAAGTGGTGCAGCACGTCAGGTCAAGGATTTAGCTATAAGGGCAGCACAGTTGCAAAATCTCGAGACATAAATTAGGCTAGGTACTAGAAAACTTCTAGTATTTGCCAAAAGGACAGAGTTTTTATATAACATAAGTCCTGGCACCTGATTGGGGTTCTGCCGTTTGGTCGTCCGTTCCGTTTGGTCGTTCTGGTAACACTATAAACACATTCAGTCTATGTGAGGTCTTTATTGACCGGCCAGTTCAACCGAACCTAACCCATCTCGGAAGCAATTTTATATAGAAAATGAATTATAAATTCTGAAAATACACATTTTCAAAAACTTTAAAGATTGGGTTTCAAGAGGGAAATTAAAAAAATTCTTGAGCGTTTTCTTGTGATCTGCACACCGCACTTTAAACTAAAACTACAAATACATCTAAGGTGAACACGTAATATTATTTATACGAAACTACGTAATTTTATGCTGTAGTGTGAACGAAGCCTTAGGAAATTTTAAACTCTTAGCATAATTTTAGGCGTATAGTCAAAGCAAAACGGTAGGCTTATTGGCGTATTGTTAAATTGAAATTCAAATTAATTTCGCTGTTAACTTAGTATGTAATTCTATAAAAAAACAATTTTACTTTAAAATAATTTAAATAATATAAAATTTGAATTAGAATGCGTTTAAATGCTATGATATCATTCAAAGAAGTATTAGAAGTGAGATTGTAAGGCACCAACTTCAGTTATCAAATATGTACGTGAAAGGAAGAAGAAAAAATTATAAGCAGAACAACTCGAATTCACTTTCCTTCCAGCAGTTTGGAAAACGAAGCTTCATTTTGCATATTTTGCTTTACATTTGGCTCATTAAAAGTACAAAATTTTGCTTGGCTCGAAGAAAGCAAGGAAAGCTAGAAAAGTATGAAAAGCACTTTAAGTTGCAACAACAACAAAAACGCCTAATCGCATGACTTCTCCATTCATCAGCGGCGCACGCTGTAAGCTTTCTGAGCACTCAACTTGCGACTGAAGTTGAAAAGAATCAATTTATCAAATTATGACAAACTTCTAATTATTTTGGAATGTCAACGAATCTGGTGGAAGGATGTCATGGAGAAGCAATTAAATAAACTGATTAATATTAATTAATGACGAGTTGTTAATATACGACTCAAAGGCACAAAAGGTACTGTGAAGTGAGGTGCCTTGCATATTAATTAATATTGAATGCTAGTAACGCTTATTCCTCAAACTTTATTCGAGCTCGTTGTCGGTTGTCGGCTAGCGATTAAAAACATTTAATCTCGATTGGCCAGCTAGCGGCAATTAATTATCGAGGGGTTGATAAGCGTAGTACAAAGCTTTATAGCTTCAAAGCTTCCGCAAACCAATTGTCAACCTCACCTACGCGAGGGGAATCCTGTTACAAATATGAGTCTGTCATACACATATATAGCAGGCGAGGCTCTGGCGACCTCAAGTTTCTCATGGAACAAGGAGGTGGAGAGCGGGATGGCCCAGAAGGTTTAATGTGGTCATATTAAATCATTCCCGAGATGGTCGGGCTAGTACCTAAATGAAGCCTGCTACCGGAACGGAACGTATCGGTCCTCTATTCAGCGAAGGATCATCAACATCGATAATACTCACCGAAGCCTTCGGGGAGTCCCTTATGGTTAACACAACGGCCTTAGGCTAAGATTTTTACTCCTATAATTAAAAAGAGATAACTGTAGACTCATTTCGGCTATTCTGACTGGAAACATGCCTGGGCTTGGTCAGTGATAGCAGATGTAGGAGGTGCATGTTGGAGGAGGAACGATCAAGCACGCTTTGTGCTTGTGTCCTGGGCTTGCCAGGCTGAGACACCAGCTATTTTTTTTTTTTTTTTAATTTGAATTTGAAGAGTGATACAGCTGTCAGATCTAGAAGCAGCAAGTGGCATGGGTCCTAGAAAGCTTCTAGTGTTTGTCAAGAGAACAGTGCATTTTTATAAAATAGGTCCTGGTTTTTAATTGGGGCTTTCAGTTTGGACGTTAAACAACGTGTTAATACTACGGACTCATTCAGTCTATGTGAGGTCCTCATAAACCGGTCAACCATACCTAACCTGACACTGACATAAATGGAGAGACTAGTACCATAATTACATGAAACAAGACTCCATCAATTGCAAGAGGTCTTTCTGTAATTGGTTTGGTGTAGACAATATTCCTATCGGTGCATACTTTTTGGCATTGGAAAAAATGCTTAGATGTCTGTGTGTAAATTAATCAGTGTAATCTTACATAATTTTAGGTGTTTTTTAAGCTGAACAGTAGTAGAGCCTATTAGAATAAGGAACCTGCATGTACTCTGCATTTCGTGTTGATAAAAAAGTATTGACTTTCATTTCTATCTCTATTATATTATATATCCTGACTTGCTTTTTTTTGATAAAATAAAGGCTTTTCAATAAAAAATCATTCGTTTAGTGTCATTTTCACGTCTAAGTTTGATGAAAATATATTTTCATATAAGATCTGAAAAGCAATTATTTATGTATGTATAAAAATATTTTCATATCAATAAACTAAATAACATGTCAATAAGTCAACATTTATTTTCATAATTATTTTTTTCTTTCTTATTTGCAGCACAAATAATGACCATTAAAACATGAAGATAAAAGAAATTGATGCCAAAATGCATTTCTGGGTCATATTATTGGTAAGTGCGAATCTTTATTAAATAGTTTAAAAAACTGAGCGCAACGAACATTATTCTGTGGAACTGAGAAAAAATTTCATTCAACATATCAGCCAAAAAGTATGCAATAAAACTTTGCATTGATTCGCAAATCGTTAAAATGCAATTGCTAAGTTGGCGACAATTTAATTCACTCTTTGCTATGACGTGCTTTGGCAGCCACGTAGCAGTTGACGGATATAAAGTCAAGACTCTGAAAGGCTCGTCTGTTTGGGAATCAGACTTTAGAGCGAAAAAAGGAAATAAGTCTTGCGAACAAGTGCTACTTTGGACAGAATATGCGATGGGAAATTAAAGTACTCTCTCGATGAACAAAACCCCGCTTAAGCTCTTCATCATACCTGTCCCATTTTATGTCTTGATAATATGGACGGTGTTGAGATGTGATGGCATGGCTCTTGGAATACTCGAAAGTAAAGTTCTCCGGAAGATGGTCATATCCATGATACCGACGTCTAGTATTGAAGCGTCTAAATAATTTTCCCCAAGGTTCTACCGCCAAATGTTCCGTATATGTACTTACGCTTGATCATTAATAGGATTTTGTGTGCTCCCGGGAAATTCACTATTACGAAGCGCATGCCGGCTGGTTCCCATGCATACGTTTATAAAGTGGGAGCAGCTACTTCTTTTATTGGAAGTTTTATATTTAGGTAGTTTTCTAATTCCTTTTTTTACAAATGTGTTACGCTCCCATGTCCTTATTTGAGCAGGTTGAAGAGGCCTTGTCTTGCCGCTAGCCATTTTTTGTTACTTTCGAGTATCTGCCTCACAAGTGTCTCGGCAGTGTAATCTTCCCCAAATATGCTGTTGATCTATAGCAATTAGACCTTGAATTCGAAAAATACATGGTAAATACCCTCTTCTGATTCAGCCACACAATTATGGCACTTGTTATTCTCTTCGTGTTTGAAACCGTGAAGACACTTCTTAAGATATCCATCCCCGGTTCAACTTTTGCCACAAAATCCACAAGAGCACCCGTTTTTGTAGAAATTAAAAAAGACTCATTTGTCTTACTTTAGTTCCTATTGTATACAAATTTCTGTCTGTCCATAATTAAGTATTTTTATACCTTTCATGAACATGAAATGGTATATTAACTTTGGTCCGATGTTTGTAACGTTGAGAAATATAGAAGATAGACTAACCATTAAGTATACCGAATTGATCAGAGCGACGAACTGGTTTGATATAGCCATGTCCATCGCTCGTCTGTCTGTTTGAACGCAAACTAGTCCCTCAAATTTTGAGATATCTCAATGAAATGTGGCATAAGGATGTATTTTTTTTATTATATTAGACATTTGTCGGATCCGGTAGGATCGGACCACTATAACATATATCTCCCATACAACCGATCGTTCAGATAAGACGATTTTGGTCATTCCTGCCGCAATTTAGAAAGTATAAACGTGAAACTCGGTGATATATATTTTAATATATCATAGAAGATATCCTGAAAAAATCACTTTGATCGGAGCTATATATAGTTATATCCCATACAACCGATCGTTCAGATAGAAAGATTTTTGGCCATTTCTCCCTTAATTTAGAAAGTATAAACGTGAAACTCGGTGATATATATTTTAATATATCACAGAAGATTTCCTGAAAAAATCACTTTGGTCGGAGCTACATATATGTATATAGTATATATCTATCCCATACAACCGATCGTTCAGATAGAAAGATTTTTGGCAATTTCTCCCTTAGTTTCCAATATAAAAACGAGAAACTTGGTGATATATATTCTAATGTATCATATAAGTTTTCCTCTAAATATCATTTCGATCGGAGATATATATAATATATATCCCATACAACCGATCGTTCAGATAAGGGGGTTTTTTGCCATTTTTTATTTTATATTTATCTTAAAAATCGTTTAGGTATGTACATCTGTTCACTATATATTTCTTATCTCATACATCCGATTATTTGGAGATTACGAACGGGATAAGATTATTGTTCAGCCCCATTCATGAAAGGTATGAAGTCTTCGGCACAGCCGAAGGCAGTCCCGTCCTTGCTTGTTTATATTATCTATCTGTAAGCAAACGAACTTGTATGAGCATTGTCAGCATCAAATGTTTGCAACATAATTTCCATTCAGTTTTTTATGCCAGCGACCATTAGCATTTTCCTACTGAAAAACTCACTTTTTCGTTGTTTCTTATCCTTTTGGGCCTTGCACTTCTCCTCTTCTTTTTTGTATCTTCTGCATTTCATTTTTGCCTCTTTTTTCTTCCTTTTCAATCTTTCAATTGTTCTCAATTAATTCAAGCTTGCAGTTGAGTTGCCATTTTTTCCACGCTACTGTAGCTTGTGCTTCTCGCTCAATTGCTGGCCTATGGTCTTGAGGCCATATTGCTCACTTTTTCTGCTACTATTTACATACTTTAAATTGTACTTTGTTCCGGAAATCGCGGTTTGTGCACTTTGTGTTGTCGCATGACAAATGTAGGCACAGCAAAGTAGGATAGCGAGGCGAATATAAAAAAGAGTTGCTCTTTCAGAATAAATCACAGCCATTAGTTATAACATCAATTTGCTATGAAAGCTGAATATAATTTATATATTTGCAATTCTAAGGTACGCACGTAGTACAGTAATAGCAACAAATCTTCTATATATAAAAAGAACGGGTAACTCGCCTAAAATTATGCTCCAATTTTGTTTGTGGATCAAATTATAGTTGGCAGCTTCGAAGAGTGATTGAGAAATTTATAATTTATTTGTAAGTAAATCAGATTTTCATTTAATTATATAACTCAACCAACTTTTGGTGTTCGATTGAAAAATAAAAATTCAACTTATGCTTTAATATTGAGCTACGGGTGACTGATTACTCATTAGCTTGGATAGTAGCGGAAATTAAAAGGAAGAACTTATTGTGAAATGTTTTTAATAGTATTTGTTTGTTTCTATAGCCAGTATTCAATTAATAGCTTGTGCTACAAACCCATAATTGATAACCTCTAAGATAAGGAAGTTAGAACAGCTATCTACTGTTGCATAATTTTAGGCGCCCCTAAAACTTGTTGCGCGATAAAGCTTTGGCGAAAACTTGTATTCATCCACAGTAACACTCTAACCCCACTCTAGCAATTATCGATTGCTATCAACTAACAACAGGCGTCTGCTTCACAATTTTCCCAAAGTTTTTCATCGGTTCAACACATTTAAGGAATGGGAACAACATTTGTTGTGACATTTTACAAAAGCTTAGAAACTAACATCGAGACCGCTTTCCCCAGGTGGGACAATCCCAAGGGACAACTTGAATATTGTCAACTTATGGACCCAAATCAAAAGAGAACTCTACTCGCATATGAAGTAACCACATCCACCGCGCTACTACCTAAAAGAGCCGCTTACACGAAGTGAAACCTCTAAACAGGGCTTCTGCTCCCCGCGGCACCAGTTAAAATCGACCATTTAGAAATGGTTGCGTCACAGCTTGCTACCTTTTGAGGAGCCCATTACGGCCGACTTGCCTCCAGGAGTGCATTTCAAACCCTTAATCCATTCTGCCTCAACCCGCTGGGAGATGCGACATCATGGAAGCTGAATTTTCCGACTGTATGGCCTTGTACACCCTCGTGCCGAAGTCGTCAAGCTAGATACTGATATCATGCCGGGCGCAGTTATTGTGTGTCTCTACAGTTGTTGTTGTTGTAGCAGTGCTTCGCCCCATCCAATAGGTGCGACCAATCACAAATTGTCATCAATGTCCTCTAACGGGAGTCCAAGGAAACTTGCAGTTTCAACAGGGGTGGACCATAATGAGAGGGGTTGGTGTCATATGGGGACACATTGCAAGCGGGGCATATATTTTGGGGAGTATTCTCGCCTCATTATGTAGATGGTGTTCTGGTGACATAACAAGACAACCCGTGGCGGTTCTGAGGGCAGTAATTTGGCAGGCCTGTAACTTTAGGCTTGGCGACCATATCGGGGACGCGTCGCATGCAGTCGGCTGGCCAATTGCTTTATAAGTGGTAATGAGCGTTTCTTTATCTTTTCTCCAAGTACTGCCAGCAAGAGATTTGAGGATTTTATTACGGCTCTGGATTTTCGGTACAATTGCGGCTGCATGCTCACCAAAACGTAGATCCTGATCAAACATCACACCCAATATTTTGGGGTGTAGAACATTCGGTAGCGTAGTGCCATCTACGTGTGTCTCTACTCTACCACTTTACTTAAATCTAGTTACCAAAAATGTTCTCATTTTTACACCTACAAAAAACCTTCAAGTACAAATACTTGAAGCTTATGTTTACGTATACGCTTTCTGTCTTTCGCGGTGCAAAGCTTCTAGTATTTGCCGAAAGAGTTCAGTTCAGCCTAACCTAACCGAACCTACGTATAGACTTTCTCCTATTCCCGAAACACAACAATTTCTTGGATGCTACTCGTTCCAAACATGGCCACATAGCCTAAAAGAAACACACTCGAGGAAACTGCAGGCCCGTCAGAACACCGCACTCAGAACTGCCACGAGATGTCTTCTTATGTCCTAAGAACATAATCTACACAGCGATTCGAGAATACTCCTCATAAAGAGGAGAACTGAAATGCTGAACAAACGGGAACTTAAGAAGTTATCTCCATAGCCACTACGATGAGATACGAAGAATAATAATAAAAAAGGCCCTTAGAGATATCCAAAAAAAGTTCTGGGACCACTATGCCAACAATTTCTCGGTGAACCTTGTTCTCAAAGGCGAATACCCTCAACTCGTAGTTGAGGAAAACAAGCTCCCCAGGGAGACGCGCATTACTCTAGCTCAATTTCGACCTCGATGCAGTAATATGTCGCCACATGACACCAACCATTTGCGTTGTGGAACTAAAGGTTCTAACACCATTATCTCTTTGGCTCAACCATGTTGAATTAGCAAGTTTCCACGGACTTCTGGATATTAATGACAATTTGTAAGTGACGGCACCCATTGGCTGGGGCTACAACAATTTACCACTTTCTCTAAAAGCTTTCGCTTATTTTACACCTGTTTTGATTTCTTCTATCCTTCTATGTAAATAAAATAAAAGCTCAGTGATAATTTGTATTCCTTTTATGCGTCTTTTGCTACTTCTTCCATTTTCCTCTTTTGGTGCTTAATTTTCCTTAACGCTTGCTGACTTTAACGTGTTAGCTTCTTTTATTAGCTTTTGAGTATTTGCGAAATTTTTCAAATTGATAAATTATTTCGGCAATTGCAACTGAAATCAAATAAACAAATTTTTGTTCTTCTACTACATTCCTTTGCGTGTTATACTTCTTCTTCGGGTCAATGATTAGGAAACGACAACACTGATTCTGACTCGCGCTTAGCTGGTACTGGAGCGTAGCTATAGAAAAATGCCAAAAAGGCGGTGAGTGCTGTGAAGCGTGACTATTGAGCTGACCATGGTAAAAAAAACTTCGATATTATCTGTGAATATTAGTCGAGAGCTTTATGGACGCTCCTGTAGAAAATATCATGCTGGGAAAGCACTTTGTAAAGGACGAAAGACATGTGCCTTACAAGGCTCCTTCACAAAAGTTGAAGAGTGCCTGGCAGCAAGTGAATTTAACATGGGTATTTTTTTGGTGTTGGTGTGTTCTTCCGCCCTTCTGGTATTAAGCTCCTGCAATGGATGAGATTTCAGAACTGGTCCTGGCGATCAAAATGGTGGAGTAGAATGGAATGTTAGGATTGCACTGAAACCTTTAGATTTTTGTGACTTGATTCCTTCAAAGTCCCTCATCCGAACCGAGGCTCTGCTAAAAGTCGAACATGGCAACCGACTTTGTGGAGTAAACCGAAAACTGATACCTTCTTTTTGTAGTGGTATCGCTTTAGAAGCTTTGCATCACTTCAAAACAGGTTCCGGGTTTCGATTTGGATCTTTTGGGTATATTATGATGTCTAAGTATGTCGGAACATAATTTTTAACTAGCTTTGTATGGCTTTGCATTTTGTCTGCTTGTGTTGGATCAGTCACCGAAATACTGTTAAAAAAAATGGAAGACAGTTGGCAACCACACTTGTACCAATAGCGGTTAAGTCTGAGTTATATATACTTTTTTCGAATAAATAAATGAAAGGCAGGCTGCAACTATTTCAAAATTACCACCGACCGAACAGGTCTAGAGCGCTTTAAATAGTTTGCACAGATGGATCATTGATATTTCACAGAACATCACAATGTTAAAAGAGTCAATTGAAAGAACTGTGAGAAGACAGAATTGGAACACGTCCCATCTCTTAATGTGATAGTTCTTCGCTAGTTCGGGCTGATGCTATTCCCTACAGGGCTGGAACTAACGCTATTGTTCTATAGCCAGAGCTCATATACCCTTATGTAGACCAATATTAACAAAAGAGTTTCGGTACGTAATCAGAGCCAAATGTACTATAGAATGGTCTCAACAAAGAATATTGTGTATACATGATGTGGACTGCTTTAACCCAGCCTCACTTCGATAATCATATTATAAGTCTATATATCTCTGCTCTAAAATTCAGGCGAACGTATCCTCCTGAAAGATGACCAAAATTCAGTTACAATAGTATAAACCTATTTGTTCTGGCGTAAAAAAACGATTTTGATGCTAAGATGCATACATACTTTGGAAATACTTCCTTACCTCTAGCCGACAGTGGCTTTGAAATTTGGTACTTGCGCAAGTTCGATTTAAATACCCGCAAGGCATTGTAGTTTGTGAAGTAGTTTCTGCACTGCCACAAAAGTTGCTCAACATTCCCAGCCAATTGCTCAGTATACCATAATAGATCAAACTTTCACGGTGTCTATCTATCTATGGATTTTGAATCTATATGCCAGGTATTCTGCGAGATGTATCGTAATAACTTTGTGACTCGTTGAAGTGACTTACCTCGGTCACATCTTTCAACTGTAGTTCGTCATAGCCGACTGCTCTTTGCAATTTCAACTATATCGATTATGATGCTCCTAAACTCTCATCTTGAAAAAATGACGTTGGCTTCCTCATATTCCTAACAGAGAACTACATAGTTTGATACTACGTTAGACAACGCAGAAAGAGTAAAACGAATCCTCCCTATTTACAGCCTTTTGTTGTCCTAAGTGCTACCAGTTAATCTATATTTGGCTCTATGAGGGAATATAAGCGTAAGTGTAGTCACTACACTCTGGCACAATGCGCGAAAGAAAAGAAATGGTAAGGAAAGGAAGGAAAAGGAAAGGAAAAAGAAGAAGAGGACGAGGAAGGAAGGTAGAAATTAGAAGTCAAGTGCGAAACTAAAATCTTACTTGGAACCGGACGACTTGTTATCAATTTGTAACCCACGTTTTTGTTACAGATGAGTTATATACGAGCTATCTACGAGTTATCGACTTATTTTCAAAGTGTTATAATCATATAAATTGCTATCCAAAACAAATGTTATTAATATGTTATTAATTTTTTATCGACGAGATATCGGTTTGTTGTCGAAAGCTTATCGATTAATTATCGAAAAAATATTCATTGTTTATCGAAATATAAAAAAATGTCGATAAGTTAGCTATCAAAAAATGTATCGGTATGTTATGAAAAAGTGTTCGGTTTGCTATCGATATGTTATCGAAAAGTTAACGATGTGCTATGGAAATATCACCAAGTTGTCTTCGGCGTTTCACAGATACTTATGTTATCGAGAAGCTATTGATTGGTGATGGAAAAAGTATCTATTTGCTACTAGAAAGTTATCGGTTTGATACCGATTGTTATGAAACACAATCCTATAAAATTTAAATATTAAATCGACATTATATATAAATAGACAAGATGAAAAAATGTGGAACCGTTTTCTGCTAAACTATAATTCTAAGGTATACAAATTATATATGTATTGATAGGAAATTTTGAGCTGCACTGTTATCCATAAATAAAAAAAAATTGAAAAATCATTTCAATATAAAAAATTTAAAAGTCACACCACTACACATGCACTTATTCATACTACAGACACGCTGTGTGTGTGTACTTGCTTTTTGTGTACTATGCTGAATCGTGAGCATGGCCGAGGAGTTGCTTTGTACGCAATAAAAATTAAACAATAACACATAGCTGATCATGCATCAAGTCTATTTCTTTTCTTTCCTTTGCTTTCCTTTATTTTCCATTCTATTCTTTTATTTTCCTTTCCTTTGTTTTCTTTTCTTTGCTTTCCTTTCCTTTCCTTTCCTTTCATTTCCTTTCCTTTCGTTTCCTTTCTTTCATTTCCTTTCCTTTCCTTTCCTTTCCTTTCCTTACCTTTTTTATTTTCCTTTCCTTTCTTTTAATTTTCTTTTTATTTTTTTCTTTTACTTTCATTTCTCTTCCATTCATATTCCTTCCTTTCCTGTCCTTCCTTTCTTTTCCTTTCCTTTCCTTTCCTTTCCTTTCGTTTCCTTTCCATTCCTCTACTTTTCTTTTCTTTCATTTCTTTTATTTTCATTTCCCTTCCATTGATTTTCCTTCCTTTCCTTTCTTTTCCTTTCCTTACCTTTCCTTTTCCTACCTTTTGTTTACGAGAAGCAGATTGATTAAATCATACCCTTCCTGCCAGAGCAATATAAAATTCCCCTATTTTGAGCTTACTTATTCATTATATTACCCATCGAATGTTCCTATTATTATATTAAAATAACAAATCATATTTCTTTTATTTTCATTTTCCTTCCATTGATTTTCCTTACTTTCCTTTCCTTTCCTGTGGTTGAATTTCAACCACTGGGCGAACTCTAGTATATGTAATACGGCTATAACAAGCCGATACGAAACCTATAACAATCCGATGACTGGACGATATCAGGCTGATAGCAAACCAATAAC
The DNA here is from genome assembly GCF_040869045.1 of Eurosta solidaginis. Classification (NCBI taxonomy): domain Eukaryota; kingdom Metazoa; phylum Arthropoda; class Insecta; order Diptera; family Tephritidae; genus Eurosta; species Eurosta solidaginis. The sequence goes on from NC_090320.1 coordinate 30,287,735, forward strand.
TCGAGAAAAGGAAGTCGCTGTCTCGCTGTATCGGTTGTTACAGCCCGAAGTTATTTATTTTTGGCGAAGTTACTTCTGTTCTGGCATAACTTCAAACCCTGTTCGAGCTTTAGTTAACTTAAAAACATCTACTTCACATCTACTCACTCTTTTTTTTTGTTAAGTTCGCCATCCCAAACTTACACTGCATACATTGTTTGCTGTCCTTGTTTTTGTAACGCTATCACAAAATAAATATAATTTGCGAAATGAAATATTTCGTTTTCGTTGTCATATTCGGTCTCCCCTGGTGCTTGTTTTTTGTCTCTATGTTTTTATTTATTTGCCATTCATTCTCAATTTTGACTTACACCACAATCCATCTGACCATTATAGTTGACTTTTGTTTGAAAATTGAAAAGCGAAAATTAATCATTCGGTATTTGGTGTTGGTATAATAAGCCAAAGCAATTTGATGTAATTAATTTTTGCTGGTTTTGTTGCTGTCGAGTTATTATACATTTGTATTTTCATATTAATTTATGATTGGCATGAGCTGAATACGAAGTGCGAATCGCTCTTTAACATAAAATCCAGCTTATTTATTTCATGCCCGGCTACAATGGCAATCAGAAATGAGTCATGAAGTTTTTGCGAATACTAATTTCACCTTATTGAAATATTCTTAAGGATACGAATTTGGTACATTGTTTTAAATGTTTTTTTTTTTTTGTTTTAAACAATTATGCTCTCACATCGTCATTTATGAATTCGTGCTTAACAATCTATGCGATTTAAGCCATTGCCACGCCATTCTTCCTTTATCTGTATCCCCAAAACTTGCGGTCACCTCTTTGCTGCATAAAGGGACAAACCCTAACTTTTACTATTACTTATACACTAACCTTCCGCTGGACGGACCATACATCTTCCGGATAATTTTTTCTCGAATATTCCATCCATTCCATCTCCTTCTTACTTCGGTATTTTAGAGAAAAGTTTCGCAGATTTCTTATCGATAACAACCGATAATGAAAAATTATTGTTTTGTTTTCGGATTGTTATGGTTTTACTGGCTTCTGGCATAATTCCCTTGAGCGAGTAGTCCATCTTCCCTATATCTGCTATGATAAGGCTATAATATAGCACGCATTGCTATATCTGCAAGCATCGTTTCTACTTTTTTAAGTGATGCCATTCCTGGTCGCTCCAGTTATTTTTCAGAGATCCCAAATTGCTGTGCATAAGCTTTCACCCAATACTCGGTTACGAATATTATTCTCAGTGAGCAGGTGTACTTTTTTAACAGAGACGGAGCCTTCAAAAATGTCTTAGCAGCCCGGAATTGAAAGGGTCCTCTCGAAACTGGAGGGTGAATCGACTCTGGTAGAATTGATCAGCAGATTGTTGAGAGGCAGAACTGTGACGGATGGAAGGAAGGTGACGGCTAAGGAAAAGTTCAGGGGGGAAGCTACAGTGGTGTTGTTTCTCCTCTGCGTTGGGTCGTGGTAATGTAATCAGTTGGTTCGAATCATGCTATCAGCAATAGCGGAACGGAAATCGTTTTATTTACACGGAGGTAAAAGGCTCCTGAATCGCTGGTTCTGATAGAGTTTAGACTTTGGGATCATCTTGACGGGAAGCTATCATGGAAGCTTAATGTAAGGGAAAGGGCTAGGAAGGCTTCGGTTGATGTCTACCGCAATTGGGCGCAATTGCAAAACGTGGGGGCTCTCTCCAAAGGTGGTACATTGACAAGAAAGACAGACTACTATACGCCAGCTTCTTCTCTTGTTGTCACATTCACGACCCATGTTCCTTCAAGCGATGAATGGAGTGGGGGATAAATATTTAACAGGAGTCTGGTAAAAATCTGCACGCTGCTTAATCACTGCAGTGCCTTGCAGGCGGAGGTTGCCGCTTAATAGCATGCGGTAGATGGAATCATACCCCGTCACTGTTAGGGAATTCAAGATCTATTAAGATAAACAAGCGGTTATCAATGCGCAAAGCTCTGTCAACGTGAGGTCGAGGGCTATGGATGGTGGATATCCCTGGCTACTGTTAGGCTGATCTCGCGGCCGGGGCAGACAGCGGATTTGATGTATCTGCCAGTTGAGATGTTGGGATTCCGCTGGCCTTTGCTCTCTGCTTTGCGACAGAAAGGCCTCGAGGCAGCTTAGCAAATGCTGGGCGGACGTTTTCAGCCACTCAATTCATCAATCTAAATAAATCTAACAGATACTTTTATCACTTTTCACATATTTTATTTAATCAGAACACGCTTCAGCAATTCTCAATCATTTTGACCCATTTTCGATCTATTTCTATTTTTTGCTTCAAACTGATTACGTGCCAAAAGCCGCTAATTCACGTTGAGCTGATTTACGACAGAATATTTGATTCAAATCAATAAATTTGCGGTTAAACTACCCTTTCGTAAATATTTAGTTTTTTCCCCTTTTAACACCTGACCAATCTAATTCACTTTCTATCAATTTAGAAAAACGCGTTTCCGTTGGCTTGCCAATCACACAACCACCCCTCACTTCGTCTGACAGCTATCGAGCGCCATGACTGTCTGTTTTTATTATCTCAATCTATTTGCGTTTATTTATTTTTTGTTCATGTACTAATGCTGTACTAATACTTAGAAAGATTCATAAAAGCAAAATATAAAACGAAAATCCTTTGTTTGTAGCGAGAGCCAAAATTGAGCTTTGACGATGCAAAAGAAGATTATTTCAGCTCAAAACCAATTTGTCCAAGTGTGAATCCTAATAAAAGGAATCGTGGGATATCCATTCTCATACAAAATAATATGAGGACAAACATAAGTACTCATCAACTCGTTTGCAAATTCATTAAGTCTTATGTGTTGTGTCATCTGAGACTACTTAGTACTTCCAGGGGGAAAAAATTTAACTAAATTTCAAAGCAATGATGAATGACTAAGTGAGAGAAAAATGAAAGTATGTAGCAACTTTTATAAGACTAGCGGCCTCACTTCTTTTCCGCTCCATATATCCATATCTCTCTATATCCGCCTAACTCAATCACTTTCTCCTTCCCTCTTTTCTCCACCATCTAGTTCTTCTTGTTCTTCTCCATCCCTCTCCCAGTCCCAATCCCAGTTCCAGTCTCAGTGCCACTCCCAGTCCCAGTCCCACTCGGTCCCTGCTCCGTTTCCCGAAGAAAAGTGTCAAAAATACTTATCTAGGCGAAGCGCTAGCTATATTCCCAATTTCAGGTAAATCGAACCAAGAACAGAATTTTTTCGAAAAGATCGGTTCCTGGTCATCTTCCCGGCAAAAAAGTATCATAAATACTAGTCTAGGCAGACGGCTACCTAAATAAAAAAAATTTAGGCAAATCGAACCGGTGCACATGATGTGCAAATTTATCGGTTAAGTAGCTTAGGAGTCCATTAGGGACAAACACGAAATTGGAGTATATTAAGAAAGTACAGCTGCAGCTCCAATTTAATTTATCAGTCTTGTGACGAACGTTTTAGAGTAGGCTGCAAACGCGTACTTTGAGAAACAACGAGATATGTGATTACGACTTCTCAGCCGCAGACATTTTTTTTTTTTACCTGTATGTGACTAAATGGAGATAGAATAGATAGAAGATATAATCCAAATCATAGTTTACAGTCACGCTTATGAATAATAGCAACCACATCTGTGATAATAGTTCAAGTATTAACTCGGAACACGTGGACAAAACCGACTCGACCCCTTTCCTTTAGTGCTGTCAACTTAGTTCACAGAGTGAGAGAGAGAGGCGAGGAGGAGATTGAGCGATGGTAATGATACGAACGCATGAAATGGCGGAAGATCTCAGAACAGTAGTGCAGGTTCGACGGTGGCACTCACCGGAGAATACTGGTAGTACCGGTCGATTTATCTTATCCCAAGAGCGAACGTTTACAGCTCACGCAGCGGGGTATGCTGATGCTTCAGTGGCTGTTGCTTTTCGGGTACGGCAGCGAGTGGTAGTTTTATCTAAGAGAAGTTTATCGATTATTGCATATATAACAATAAATTTTAAGAATCTTTGATTATTATGTACCTTCTGTAAGTTCGAAACTCAAATAAATAACTAAAATATTTAGTATAACAAAAAGTTCTTTATTGACAACACTACGATAGTAGCAGCAGTTCACAATTAAATTACTCGCGTACTTCACTTATGGCGTGCTAAAATCAAACTGATTCATTATTCCACAGCTTGCACTGCTTTTATACTCTCGGTTACATCGTTCGCCGAAGCCTCCTAAGGTCTAGACTTTTCACGAAGAGCCTTCTCGAACAGTTGTATCCCATAGATGGTTATTTATCTACATACATTTATATGTATGAGTAATGTCATCTTCGCCCTTAGCTTATGATTGCATGATGTGGGACCGTTTCTCTTCTTCGCTCTTGGCTGCTGACTATATGTATGTACATATGTGAAATATTTTCTTTGCTCTTAACTGCGCTGTTTACATGCATGTTGGGCTGCTTGCTTTTTTGTTGTTGTGCATTTATTTTCTATTAGCATAGTGACGTATCAAAATGCTAATATTAGCCACAATGTGTACTAACTGGTGCCTCGGCAGACTTAACCAGTCAAGCTGAGATTGAAACTCATCAAGGCGGGGGCACCTGCTCAAAGGTTGCTTTAAAACGCAGACAGTCACTAAACAAACTAGCCTTCGGGTGCACCACGATAGTGATGTGAGTCCAGGTTCCAAGTGGTGTATTTGGGAACTGTGTTGCTGATGAACTACCTTGGAAAGCCACTGCACAAACCCAGTTAATTCAGTTAAGACGCTATGCCCTTCCTCTGGCCAAGTGCAAACACTTCCTCATGTCTCCATTTACCGAGAAAGCCAACATCAGAGAGGCACCAGATCCACCTGTGAGGTGTCCTGGCAAACTTGCCCTCTCATAGATGAGAACCAAACTAGGTTCTTTAACAATCTCAATCATCTCCCTAGATCACATTAAAGGGACACTGTTTGATGGGAGTACATGGTGAATGCATGGGAATCCCGAAATAACTTCTGTCGAAGCCGTGCGGTTGAAGAGAAATATCCTCTATAACCTAACCTAAGCTAAACTATTCAACCAAAGTTGTATTACGCAAGCCTACCTGGAGATCATTAGTAAATGCATCCATTCATACATCTGTACTGGTATTATAGCAAGTGGTCCAGCAAAGATACAATACCGAATAATCCGTTCAACATTTATTTTAACTCCATTTGCATCGAGTTAATGACTGCAGACATGCAAAAATCCCTTTCAGATTGCAGACGTACATCTTGGCTGAATGAAGAGTAGGAAGAAAATGGGGCTGGCATACACAATTCCACATGGGCAACGTGCAATGAATATCTCAAATATTGCAAGTATTGTTGCAGAGAAGTGCCTGCACGCAACTTTTTCGCTACATTTCACATTCTGCTTCCTACACCATGCCCAAAAGTTGTATGACTCTATGTGTGCGTGATCCTGAGCTCAATTGTGTGAGGATACCGAAAAAACGAACACAAAGGCTAAAGTTCAAATGTTTCGATATAGCAACACTTAATGTCAAGGCGGGTCGGGAACTAATAAACTGCGCTGCTAATACGAACAAAAGTATAAAGTACAAAACACAAAATACTACGTACTTAAAGCTTGAAATGAAAACAAAAGAGAAGGGGGTTTGATGATTTTTTTTGTGTTACAAGTTTTGAATTGCATGCGTCAATTGCTCTCCGCCTGCTACCCACAAGCACATGCGAGTACATTGACATCCATTTGAAGGACTTGCTTTAGCCATTAAAGTCTTTAAAAAATACTCCTTTTATCTGTGTTTTGTATATAACTCGTACCGTTGCCAAAACTTGCTCAGTTGTAATTCTCTTCATCTGCATTACTTTTCTCTCTCCGTCCACTTATCATCCAATATAATAGCAACACTTTTTCGTGCAGTAAAATACTTGAACTTCAACTTCCTATTTTTTGCAACTCTAAATGTGTAATGAATATGTTTGTGAAGAAAGAGTGAAGAATAATGAATAAGAAAAGAAGAATAGAAGAGTACTTTTGTGTGCATACATTTTTTTGCAGAGAACTATCCAATAGAGAGGTAGATAAGTAGGTGCGAACCAGCTCGCCCAAGAAGCTAAGCAAAACCCGTTTTGATGCCATAAAACTCACTTGAATATACTGAGTGCTACATTGGATAAGTACTACAACCAGCCTGAGTTGTTTATAATATCAGAAATATTTGGAATACTTATATCCGAAAATGTACCGATATTTTCCAAAAAGGGACTTCCGAAGGATCTTAAACGTGTTCTAGCCAGAGCCTGACATTTAAACAGAAAATGCTCAACAGCCTCTTTTGCAGTTACGTCTTTAACGCTTCTGCACTGGTCATTATGCGGGATAATCATCTTTTCCGAATGCGTTCCTTAAGCCAGTGACCGCTGCAGACGGCTATAAGTTTATGGGTGTCGGTCCTAGATCTTCTCAGTAGACTCCTTGTCATCCTTTCATTGTAGTCTGGCCATGTACCCTTTAAAATTGGACAGCCCGTGGAGCTCCTTCACTTTTGTTGAGATTTTCCGAAAAATTCCGAATTTCCCCCTTTTCCACCCCAGATACATACTTTTAGGCGTAATTTACGAATAGTAATATCTGTATTAATTTAGACAATCTAGTTTCCCCATACTTACCACGCAAGAAGTGTGTCACACAACAATCTCTGTGTCGCCATTTACAACAAATGGCAATTTAATAAGTAGTTTTCTTTGAATTCAGCCAAGTAAATTTACCAAACCAATAAGATATTTGTAATTATTTTAAAGCATATAGACTGGCGCATTTACTCTTGCCGCCATTTATCAAAAGCATTCTCTACTTTCTTTTTGTCAAATTGTTCAAGTAACCAAATGTCGGTGCATCTACACAGCACTAAAACAATTACAAGCTGTCATTTGAGGGAAATTACCAGAAGCTTATTCTCTACTCGTATGTATCCGTACTTTGATACCCAGTAGCGCATTAAGCGAATTTTAGTTTGATAAAAAGAAATGGAAATAAGCTCAGACTTCATTGATCTCTAATAGAGCAGTGGTATGCCACTGAACTCTGCGCTATCTTAGCTGTTATCTTGGCTTTAATTGAACCTAAATTGGTTCGTACTTATCGGCCTCTCGGATAGTCCTTCGAGATATGTGGAAAATATTGTGATACCTTGAAAGAGCGTTGTAGTGCTTCGAGCATATCGTTCCACCTGGAAGCGTTAGAAGAACTTTGATATTCAACATCACCAGTAGCGCTCTAAGACTTGCTAGGAGCCACGCTATCTTGGTTTCTTCTATGCGTAAATTACAGATGCTATAGCACCTGTTGTATAGTGTCCTCTCTAGAAACAATAATTTGGGTGAGGCAGTCTTTCTCTATCTTCCTAGGCTATCGTGTGACGTTGCTGAGAACGTTCACCATGTTGTTTCCTTACGCTTCTTCGCATGAGAAGTAGCCGTGCTGCATTCCATTTAAAGAGAACCTCTTTTTTCTTCAAAGCATTTTTTGCACATGTGCGAAGCTGTTTCAGAGCACTGCTCTTGTGCGGGCTTTACTGAATAACTTTCTCTTCCTTTTAGATTGGTTTAGTGCGAAGCAGGCCCGATCAATCAAGCAGATCAACAACAACTCTCATATCGCTCTCGTTCATCGTCAGCTTTGGTGGACGTGAATTCTTTATTATTCTGTAATCTTGTTCCCAAAGTCTCATTGCACTTCTTCGAAAATCGCAATCACTAGATCGCCTCCATCTTTTTTACATAGGGCGTGCTCGATATGTCTCTGGTCGGATAATGTTATGGTGTATGTAAGTTTCGTTTTGATGTTTTATGTCATGTTGTGTTATATGATGAAACGTTATGCTCATTGTGAATTATGTCACGTTGATTTGTTTTAAGTTGTGTTGTGTTATTTTACGTTATGGGATGTTGTGTTGTATTATTATATGTGTGTTTATTTCGATTTGTTATGCTATGTAGTGCCTTGCTAGGCTTTGTTTTGTTATAATGTTATGTTGTCTTATATTACGTCATGTAATGTAACGTTATGTTATTTTATTTATTTATTTATTATTACAGCTTCTTAGGCGTAATAATTATAGTAATACATTTCAATCAAACTACTTAATTGTAGCTAATATGTACGCTGTTGGAAAGCAAGGACTCCGATTAGCACAATAACTGGCAGGTCAGAAGACGAATAGCTGAGTCTTATCCTCTTAGAGTGATTAGAAAGCATGTGTTACAAATCCTGCCCTACTCCAGGACTCAACTTAAAATGTCTTTAATTTATATTTTTTTAATACTGATCGCTGTCGGAATGCATCGGATGCCGATCAGCTTAGTAACAACAGTTTAGCAGAACGTGCTGCTAACTTTTCGAGGTTTTAAAGGACGTCTTTCCAATCCTTTCTATTCCAAATCTCATATAGATAGAGTTTCTCATAGTATTTTGCTTGTTAATAAAGTATTTATCAATGTTTTCGGAATGCAGCTAACGGTCTAAAGCGACACTCTCTACGGTCATCCTATAGAGGGTTAACTCGTGTCCAATCCTCCAGCTTTGCTTGTATTTGTTTAAAGGCGAGCCATTGGTATGTTATATTATCTTTTATTATGCTATGATATGTTATGGTCTCTTATGATATGTGTAGGTCTTACAACCTTAGACTAACAAAGTTACTTCTATCATTAAAAAGAGAGGACTGTAGACTCAGGACGGATATTCTGACTGGACACTGCCTTATGGCGTCACATTCCTTAAATTAGGCTGGGTCAGTGATAGCAGATGTAGGAAGTGCGGGTTGGAGGAGGTAATGATCGAGCACGTTTTGTGCTCATGCCCTGCGCTTGCCAGGCTAAGACTCCAGCTATTAGGAGTGATACAGCTGTCAGATCTAGAAGCAGAAAGTGGCTTAAGTCCTAGAAAGCTTCTAGTATTTGCCAACAGGACGGAGTTATTTTATAACTTATGCCCTGGTTTTTGATAGGGTTTTTCAGTCTTTAAAACAAACTTCTGGTAACACTGCGGACTCATTTAGTGTACGTGAGGTCCTCATGAACCGGCCAGTTCAACCTAACCTAACCTATGATATGTTACGTTTTGTTATATTGTGTTATGTTTTACTATGTTATATCATATTATGTTATCTATGTTATGCTGTGTCATGTCATAGGTTATAACATAGCTGCTAAAGTTAAGCCAGCTTATGTTATATTTTGTTATGTTATTTTTAACACGTTATGCTATGCTATGCTTCGTCATGTTATTTATCTTTTTAAATTTTGAAATACTGCTCTTCTGCTGGGTATTTAGTAAGCGGTGCTTCCCCAACAAAACCTTAACATTTTTTTACTTTTTCTTTTACTACATTCAAATAGCATTAACAAGTCTGCCAGACATTACAATCCGATACTTACACTTAACGCTTCGTCTCACATTCAAATTAACTATTTTTTCTAATATTTTTTGAGTCGCCGCTAGACAAGTGAGAAAAGTATCAGGAAGCCTTATACTACACAGTTCTATGTACATGCAGTATAGGCCGCTAATCTGCGTGCATCGTCCAGTAAAATGTCTGAATGAATGGATTTGAGAAACTCGTTGATTGCCATTTGCGGAAAGGGTTATATTGCACAATACTTGCTCTTATGTGTTTTTTTTTTTGTTGTTTGTCTAGTCGGCTGATAGTCTGGCTCGTTTTGTAGGTTCCTACCGACAACCAAAAATAGTAGACAAAACAACAAAAAAACAATAAGTACTAAAATTTTAATAGCGATTACGTTATGGGCACTTATGTCAGTTAAACGGCCTCATATTAAATTGTTGTTGTCTGTGGCAGTTTCAATATGATCCGTACAATGACAGTGTGTTTGTGTGTCAGAGCTTTTCTTTATGTTCTTTGAATGTGTTTCATTTACTCAATAAAAAATGGTAGTAAAAATAGTGTTGAGCGAAACACGCGTAAAGTGACTTCAAGAAAATCGAGAGCAAAAAAAGAAGGAGGCACAAAAGCAATAACAGGAAATAAGTTTTTACTGTAAAACATTTAGCTGCTGCAATGCCAAGAACTTTTCGTGTAAGTACAATAGCTCAAAATTTTCAGAGCGTATTATTGCCACTTGAGTTGAGCTGAGTAACGCGACTGCGAAGCTACGGACGTTTTGAGTGGTTGAGTTGGGCGTGAGCGCTGAATGCTGGAAAAAATTTAACTAGAAGGTGAACTTCCGGAGTCGGCATAAAACATGTAGCTCCCGTCCCGTAAATTTTTAGCAAAAATGAAAAGGAGCACGATGCAATTTGGAAGAGAAGCTCGGCCTAACATCTCTTTGGATTTTTTTAATTCTTGCCAGTTAAATATTTTATGAAGCGTTTGTAATTAACGGTTATACGTATAAAGTCGTAGAGGGTTCTTTTATGGAAAGAGAAGTGGAATTTTTTTCTATTCATAGGACAGCATGTTGTTATTGTACCATCACTCACAAATTGTCTTCGATATCCTCTAATGGAAGTTCAAGGGAACTTGCAGTTTCAACAGGGTTGAACCAAAAAACATGGATGTCAGAGGATTAAGTATTCTGCTTTCTTCATTTGCGAGTTCCGGGAATTTAACACTGAGAATCTGGTTCGCCGGGCCATTTATTGGCATATAACCTTGCCGACTCTTTGTGGATGACTTTAAGGACCTTTTTATGCTCTATTGGTACACACGACTGAATTCTGCATAGAACTTGCGAAAGTTACCCCTTAAGACCCTGGGAGGCAGGTACTATTCTATCAGATGCCTGTTAGGAAGCCCAGGTTTCTGAGTATTTAACAGAAACTGTCGGCTCTCTCCTTTATGAGAAGTATTTCCTCCTGCGATTAGTCTCGCTGTTTACAAATATCGCCGTTAGACGCCTACCATACTGAAGATCCCCGGGCAAAGCAACGTCAGAATTTTAGAAATACGTTTTTTTCAGTTAGGAGAAAATTTTTCTAAGCGGTGTCGCCCCTCAGCGGTGTTTGGCAAGCACTCCCAGTGTATTTGTGCCATGAAAAGCTCTCAGTGAAAACTCATCTGCCTTGCAGATACCGTTCGGATCCGGCATAAAACAAGGTTCCGTCCCACCAATTTATAGGAAAAATTTATAGAAGCACAGCTCAAATTAGAAGAGAAGTTTGGCACAAAACCTCTTCAAAGGTTTATCGCGCCTTAAATATATAGTTTTTTTTATTAGTGAAGTACGCGATTATTGTAATTGTGAAATACTACTACTACAGTAGAGTGGTAAATAAAGGAGATATTGCTATACTGAATATTTGAGTTATTTATTCGACTGTTCTGCGATTCGAACGATATCACAAGGTGCAACATAATCAAAATTTCCCAAAATTCGTTATAATATCATATAACCAAAAATATTGATCAAAGTATATAGTCATACCTAAATGTATTGATTTAGCTTGTCCTATATTTTCCCAACGGTATAAATGGATAAATGTGAATGTATAAACAGATGTATCAATACACTCCCTGCTGATAAACCTCAACACCAATTAAATTCCAACAAAACTCAAGTGAACTTGTTGGAAAATTAATGACAAAGTAATGTCAGTCAAGCGGAATGAAAGACAACACAAACAATCCAAAAATGAAACAAACATACATACAGACAAACATTTATATTAATAAATGAGCAGGTAGACAAATCGTCCGAAGGGGCATTCACACACGCGTTTATGTTACAAGGGATTTAAAGCAGCATCCAAAACAATAAGAGAACTCGTGTTTTGAACTTTTTTATTGTTTTCTTTTTCTTTTTTTCCAGAAGCATATGTAAGTAGATATTTGTCGTAATTCGTCCCTCGTCAAATAAGCCATGCATAGACTATTAAATCTGTTAAAGCTTTTTACCCTTTCTGTAATTTATTGCATATTTACAGGCGACGAATTGTGTGGAGAGTGGTTTGTGGCTTACCTTCGTTATAGTTGTAGGTTCCACAATGACAATGACTGCCTCCTTTATAAATAAATGACTCTCACTTTCCTAAAAGAAATTAGGCAAAAAGTACATTCGTATACTCAGAAAAATCCAAATATACAAAAAGTGAGGCTTGCAATTTCAACATAACATAGCATAACACAACATCACATAACATAACATAACAAAGCGTCACAAATAACAACATAAAATTACCTAGCATAACATAGCAAATATAAAATGTCATTTACCACAAAATAAAAGAACACTACATAACATAATGTAATTAGATAATGCAAACAGCGCAACATAAATAAGCATAGAATAATACAAAAGAACATGATATAACAGTTCGTGCATTCATTTACTAGCAACATATTTATGTGTCGAAATGTTAATATTCGCCACAATAATATAACGTAATATAACAAAAACTAACATAAGAAAGCATTACCCATAACTAAGTAAGGTTATGTATGATCGATTATCAAATTGAAAAGCCTAGGAGCATTGTTTAAAATAACTCCGTCCAACTTCTACTTGCTGCAGATTTAACGATGAGCTGTACGAGGTCTACGCAGCCATCAACATAGTCCAGCGAATTAAAATGCAGTGGCTGCGCTGGCTAGGGCATGTCATGCGAATGGAAGATGGCGTTCCGGCCAAGAAAGTGTTTCTATCGGAACCCGCCTATGGAAGCAGAGGTAGAGGGCGGTCCCCACTACCCTGGAAGGATCATGTGGAAAACGATTTAAACTCCCTTGGTGTGACCAATTGGCGACGGTTGGCAGAGAGAAGAAGCGACTGGTGCGCCTTGTTGGACGGTCATAACCGCTTAAACGGTTAAGCGCCAATTAATTAAATAAGTAATCTGTTTGGGACCTCTACATTACAGGTTTCAAGGATTGCGTTTGAGCGCTCGGGAGGAACAAAAAAAAACCATTCCGAATGCTGTTAGGCTGGTTCCAGAATGTGCTAATACCTGAACGTACTGGGGTTGTTTCCCCGACTGTTTATGTACCAAATATAGACGCGTGTTTCTCCGTTTACCAATTCTTTCTGGGAACTGCTTACACTCTAACATACCAGTTGCCTCTCGGCTGTCAATACAAAAGTTTTCTCGTGTAAAGCTTATATGTATCTACGGCATTGGCCATGGCGGCCATGGCTACTACTACCGCCTGAAACGATCTCTTTATTTCCGGATCAGCGTAGTATACTGCAGACCGTACCCCTTCCATTAGTTAAAAACATCAGTATACGAGTTAAACACGTCGTCTGAGGTCTCTGCTCCACATCGATTTTCCACAGCATTTAACTGTCTGGAAAGATTTCTAGATATTTTATTTTATAAAACCGCCATTTTAATAATCTTTTTTAATGAACTTTGGTTTCGTATCAGAGCCTTTGTTGAGTTTTTTATAAAACTTTATTGAACTCAAGAATCACCTTTTTAGAGTCATATTCGAGCCTCTTTTTTTGATTTATTTCGAACCTCCCATAAAACTAAAATATCGGTTTCGATTTGGTAATTTTTGGAGAAAGCACTACATTAATGAGTTAAGTTATAAATATTAATTCGAAAGGACTCTGAACTCGGTGAATCCTATTCGAACAGAATTTGTTACTCTTACATGTTATATTTTTCTATTTACTTTTTAATTTACTCAGCTGATCAGAGCTCACAGAGTATATTAACTTTGTTCGCATAACGGTAATCCGTAAGGGCATAAACTAATCGAGATAGATATAGACTTCTATATATCAAAATGACCTGGGCGAAAAAAGAAATTTAGCCATATCCGTCCGTCCGTCCGTAAACACGATAACTTGAGTAAATTTTGAGGTATCTTGATGAAACTTGGTATATAAGTTCCTGGGCGCTCATCTCAGATCGCTATTTAAAATCAACGAAATCGGACTACAACCACGCCCACTTTTTCGATATCGAAAATTTCGAAAAACCGAAAAAGTGCGATAATCCATTAACAAAGACGGATAAAGCGATGAAACTTGGTAGGTGCGTTGACCTTATGACGCAAAATAGAAAATTAGTAAAATTTTGGACCATGGGCGTGGCACCGCCCACTTTTAAAAGAAGGTAATTTAAAAGTTTGCAAGCTGGAATTTCGCAGAAGTTGAAGATATCATGATGAAATTTGGCAGGCAAGTTACTCCTATTACTATATGTGTGCTAAATAAAAATTAGCAAAATCGGATGACGAACACGCCTACTTAAAAAAAAAAATTTTTTTAAGTCAAATTTTAACAAAAAATTTAATATCTTTACAGTAAATTATGTCAGCATTCAACTCCGGTCATGATATGGTGCAACAAAATACAAAAATAAAAGAAAATTTCAAAATGAGCGTGGCTCCGCCCTTTTCCATTTAATTCGTCTAGAATACTTTTAAGGCCATAAGTCCAACAAAAATTTACAAATCCTTGTGATATTTTGTAGGTGCATAGATTCTATGACGATAACTGTTTTCTGTGAAAATGGCCGACATCGGTTCAAGCCACGCCCAGTTTTTATACACAGTCGACCGTCTGCCCTTCCGCTCGGCCGTTAACACGATAACTTGAGCAAAAATCGATATATCTTTACTAAACTTAGTTCACGTACTTATCTGAACTGACTTTATCTTGGTATTAAAAATGGCCGAAATCCGACTATGACCACGCCAACTTTTTCGATATCGAAAATTACGAAAAATTAAAAAAATTCCATAGTTCTGTACCAAATATGTAAAAAGAGATGAAAGATGGTATTTGAATTGGTTTATTGACGCAAAATACAACTTTAGAAAAAACTTTGTAAAATGGGTGTGACACCTCCCTTATTAAGTGGAATAAAATGAAAAGGTTCTGCAGGGCGAAATCAAAAGCCCTTGGAATCTTGGCACTGTTCGTGGTATTAAATAATAAATAAATGTAAGGCGCGATAACCTCCGAAGAGATCTAAGGCCGAGCTTCTCTTCCAATTTGCGTCGTGCTCCTCTTGATTTTTCCCTACAAATTGGCCGGACGGGACCTACATGTTTTATGCCGACTCCGAACGGCATCTGCAAGGCAGATGAGTTTTCACTGAGAGCTTTTCATGGCAGAAATACAATCGGAGCGCTTGCCAGACACTGCCGAGGGGCGACCCCGCTTAGAAAAATTTTCTTCTAATTGAAAAATCTTATTTCTAAAATTTTGATGTTGCTTTGCCCGGGAGTTGAACCCAGGGCATACGGTGTGATAGGCGGAGCACGCTACCATCACACCACGGTGGCCGCCGTGGTATTACATATATAAATAAATTAGCGGTGCCTGACAGATGATGTTCTGGGTCACCCTGGTCCACATTTTAGTCGATATCTCGAAAACGCCTTCACATGTACAACTAAGGATCACTCCCTTTTAAAGCCCTTATTAATGCCAACCATATCGTAAAAACACATTGTAGAGTCACCCCTAGTCCACCCTTATTGCGATATCTCGAAAAAGCATCCACCTATAGAACTAAGGCCCACTACATTTTAAATAATCATTAACACCTTTCAGTTGATACCCGTATCGTACGAACACATTCTAGAGTCACCCCTGGTCCACCTTTATGGCGATATACCGCAATGGCGTCCACCTATAGAACTATGGCCCACTCCCTTTTAAAATACTCTTTAATACCTTCCAGGGTGATACCCATGTCATACAAACACATTCCAGGGTTACCCTAAGTTCATTTTCCTACATGGTTATTTTCCCTTATTTTGCCTCCAAAGCTCTCAGCTCAGTATGTAATGTTCGGTTACACCCGATCTTAACCTTCCTTACTTGTTTTTGCTTATTTTTGTTTTTTTCCTTCCCTCTTCACAAGAGACCGATCCGTCATTCTTACCTCTGCTTTTGCTCCACCGCTCCGTCTGCTCTCAATTATTTTACATTCTGCATATTTCTCTACTTTCTAAATTTATTGAGTTTTCCTGCACGTCATCTTGCCTTCTTCACTATGCCGACAACTGACATTTGCTACATCATGTGAAATGAGTTATTGAAACTGTTTCAACTTATCTAATATCTAATATATATTATAAATGGCAAAGTTTGGATGTGAAGATGTTTGGATGTTTGGATGTTTGGATGTTTGTCCAGACGTTTGTCTTTGTGACTCAATCACGCAAGAACGGCTGGACCGATTTGGATGAAATTTTGCACACATATAGCCAATAGTCTAGAAGGATCTACTAACTATATATTTTTGAAAAGGGGCGTGGTCCCCGCCCCCTAGGAACAGTTATAATTTAATTATTATATTTTTTCGTCTTTGCGACTGAATCACGCCAGAATGGCTACACGGATTTTGATGAAATTTGGGACACAGACAGTAGTCTACTAGCGAAATTTTTTTCGAACATGGAAAGAGGGGTGGGGGTCCCATGACCCCTTCGAGAAATTATTTTTCATAATTTTTACACATTATAACTAACTGGCCTTCACCAATATCACAGACTCAAGGGGTCAAATAAGTCGAGGGCTTACAAAGTAAGCAGTGACACCCTCCGCCCGCCCCCCTTTATCACTCCCCCTCTGGTGTAAAATCCATAAATTGTTATAACTCAATCTAAATTTTCTCCTAAATCAATAGTTTTTGGTATCTGGTACATACAGAACGAGATCTAGAAAATTTTGGAGGAACGATCAGTGGTCCTCTCCTCTACTCCCGCCATCCGCCCTCCATCAATTGTTTTTATTAGCACGCTTTTATTAGCTTTACCTGTATGTTTCTATCTAACTTTTTATTCGCTCCAATGCGCATGCTGCCTTATTAACATGGTTTTATAATTAGCTTCACCTTATTTGTAATCCCGTAAGGGTCATATCGAGACCCTCCGGGATCATTTCTGGATGGTTTTCGGGATCGGTCCGGGATTACGCCGGGGTAATTTCGGGACTTTTGCGGGATAATTTGGGGTCTCCTCCGGCATCATTTCTGGATGGTTTACGGGATCCGTCCGGGATCCTGTCGGGGTCATTTTGGGACTTTTTCGGGATCATTTGGGGTCTCTTCCAGCATCATTTCTGGATGGTTTTCGGGATCCGTCCGGGATCCTGTCGGGGTCATTTTGAGACTTTTGCGGGATCATTTGGGGTCTCCTCCGGCATCATTTCTGGATGGTTTACGGGATCCGTCCGGGATCCTGTCGGGGTCATTTTGGGACTTTTTCGGGATCATTTGGGGTCTCTTCCGGCATCATTTCTGGATGGTTTTCGGGATCCGTCCGGGATCCTGTCGGGGTCATTTTGGGACTTTTGCGGGATCATTTGGGGTCTCTCCCGGCATCATTTCTGGATGGTTTTCGGGATCCGTCCGGGATCCTGTCGGGGTCATTTTGGGACTTTTGCGGGATCATTTGGGGTCTCTTCCGGCATCATTTCTGGATGGTTTACGGGATCCGTCCGGGACCCTGTCGGGGTCATTTTGGGACTTTAGCGGGATCATTTGGGGTCGCCTCCGGCATCATTTCTGGATGGTTTACGGGATCCGTCCGGGACCCTGTCGGGGTCATTTTGGGACTTTAGCGGGATCATTTGGGGTCTCCTCCGGCATCATTTCTGGATGGTTTACGGGATCCGTCCGGGATCCTGTCGGGGTCATTTTGGGACTTTTGCGGGATAATTTGGGGTCTCTTCCGGCATCATTTCTGGATGCTTTACGGGATCCGTCCGGGATCCTGTCGCGGTCATTTTGGGACTTTTGCGGGATCATTTGGGGTCTCTTCCGGCATCATTTCTGGATGGTTTACGGGATCCGTCCGGGATCCTGTCGGGGTCATTTTGGGACTTTTGCGGGATCATTTGGGGTCTCTTCCAGCATCATTTCTGGATGGTTTTCGGGATCCGTCCGGGATCCTGTCGGGGTCATTTTGAGACTTTTGCGGGATCATTTGGGGTCTCCTCCGGCATCATTTCTGGATGGTTTACGGGATCCGTCCGGGATCCCGTCGGCGTCATTTTGGGACTTTTGCGGGATAATTTGGGGTCTCCTCCGGCATCATTTCTGGATGGTTTACGGGATCCGTCCGGGATCCTGTCGGGGTCATTTTGGGACTTTTTCGGGATCATTTGGGGTCTCTTCCAGCATCATTTCTGGATGGTTTTCGGGATCCGTCCGGAATCCTGTCGGGGTCATTTTGAGACTTTTGCGGGATCATTTGGGGTCTCTTCCGGCATCATTTCTGGATGGTTTACGGGATCCGTCCGGGATCCTGTCGGGGTCATTTTGCGACTTTTGCGGGATCATTTGGGGTCTCCTCCGGCATCATTTCTGGATGGTTTTCGGGATCCGTCCGGGATCCTGTCGGGGTAATTTTGGGACTTTTGCGGGATCATTTCTGGATGGTTTACAGGATCCGGCCGGGATCCTGTCGGGGTCATTTTGAGACTTTTGCGGGATCATTTGGGGTCTCTTCCGGCATCATTTCTGTATGGTTTTGGGGATCCGTCCGGGATCCTGTCGGGGTAAATTTGGTACTTTTGCGGGATCATTTGGGGTCTCTTCCGGCATCATTTCGGGATGGTTTACGGGATCCGTCCGGGATCCTGTCGGGGTCATTTTGGGCCTTTTGCGGGATCATTTGGGTTCTCTTCCGGCATCATTTCTGGATGGTTTACGGGATCCGGCCGGAATCCTGTCGGGGTCATTTTGGGACTTTTGCGGGATCATTTCTGGATGGTTTACAGGATCCGTCCGGGATCCCGTCAGGGTCATTTCGGGACTATTTCGGGATAATTTGGGGTACCTGCCGGCATCATTTCTGGATGGTTTTCGGTATCCGTCCGGGATCCCGTCGGTGTCATTTCGGGACCATTTGGGGTCCATTCCGGCATCATTTCTGGATGGTTTTCGGGATCCGTCCGGGATCCTGTCGGGGTCATTTTGGAACTTTTGCGGGATCATTTGGGGTCTCTTCCGGCATCATTTCTGGATGGTTTACGAGATCCGTCCGGGATCCTGTCGGGGTCATTTTGGGACTTTTGCGACATCATTTGGGGTCTCTTCCGGCATCATTTCTGGATGGTTTACGGGATCCGTCCGGGACCCTGTCGGGGTCATTTTGGGACTTTAGCGGGATCATTTGGGGTCTCCTCCGGCATTATTTCTGGATGGTTTTCGGGATCCGTCCGGGATCCAGTCGGGGTCCTTTTGGGACTTTTGCGGGATCATTTGGGGTCTCTTCCGGCATCATTTCTAGATGGTTTTCGGGATCCATCCGGGATCCCGTCGGAGTCATTTCGGAACTTTTTCTCGACTAATACAGGATCATTTGGGGACCCTTTCGGCATCATTTCTGGATAGTTTTAGGGATCCGTTCGGGATCCCGACGCGGTTATATCGGGACCATTTGGGGTACCTACCGGCATCATTTCTGGATGGTTTACGGGATCCGTCCGGGACCCTGTCGGGGTCATTTTGGGACTTTAGCGGGATCATTTGGGGTCTCCTCCGGCATCATTTCTGGATGGTTTCCGGATCCGTCCGGGATTCCGTCGGCGTAATTTCGGGACTATTAGGGGGTTATTTGGGACCTTTCCGGCATCATTTCTGGATAGTTTTAGGAATCCGTGCGGGATCCCGACGGGGTCATATCGGGACCATTTGGGGTACCTACCGGCATCATTTCTGGTTGGTTTTCGGGATCCGTCCGTTATCCCGTCGGGATCATTTCGGGACTATTTCGGGATCATTTGGGTACCTACCTTTATCATTTCAGGACTTTCGGGATCCACCCGTGATCCCGGCGGGGTCATTTCGGGATCATTTGGGGTACCTAGATGGATAGTTTTCGGGATTCGTCCGGGATCCCGTCTGGATCATTTCAGGACTTTTTCGGGATCATTTGGGGTATCTTCCGGCCACTTTTCTAGATGGTTTTCGGTATCCGTCCGGGATACCGTCAGGGTAATTTCGGGACTATTTTGGGATAACTTGGGAACCTTTCCGGCATCATTTCTGGATAGTTTCCGGGATCCTTCGGGGATCCCGTCAGGGTCATTTCGGAACCCGCGACTAATGCGGGATCATTTGGGGACCCTTTCGCCATCATTTCCGGATGGTTTTCGTGATCCGTCCGGGATACCGTCAGGGTAATTTCGGGACTATTTGGGGATAACTTGGGAACCTTTCCGGCATCATTTCTGGATAGTTTACGGGATCCGTCGGGAATCCCGTCAGGATCATTTCGGAACTATAAGGGGATCATTTCATTTTTCATCTTTCTTTAAGGGGATCATTTCACCTTCCAGCATCATTTCTGTATACTTTTGGGGATCCGTCCGGGATCCCGACGGGGTCATTTCTGGCCTATTTCGGGATCATTTTGGGGTACCAACCGGCATCATTTCTGGATGGTCCGGGATCCGTCCGGGATCCCATCGGGGGAATTTCGGGAATTTTTCGGGATAATTTGGGGTCCCTTCCGGCATCATTTCTGGATCGTTTTCGGGATCCATCCGAGATCCGGTAGGGTTTATTTTTTTACTTTTTCGGGAAAGTGTCAGGGAGTTTCGAGACTGTTCTTGGATCATTTGGGGATCCTTCAGGGATAATTTCTGGATGGTTTTCGGGATCCCGTCGGGGTAATTTCGGGACTTTTTCACGACTATTTCGGGGTCAGTTGCCCTTAAAGGTCATTTCTGGGTGGTTTTCGGGATCCGTCCGGGATCCCGTCAGGGTTATTTCGCGCCTTTTCGGGACTATTTCGGGATCATTTTGAGACCCTTCCGGGATAATTTCTCTATGATTTTCGGGATCTGTTCGGGATCCCTTCGTAGTTTTTTCGCGACTTTATCTGGGATAAATTGCGGACCCTTTAGAGATCAATTCTGGATGGTTTTCGGTATCGGTCTGGGATCCCCTCAAGGTCATTTCGGGACTTTTTCGGGACTATTTCGGAATCATTTTGGGACCCCTCCGGCATAATTTCTGGGTGATTTTCGGGATCTGTCCGGGATCCCGACGGAGTTTTTTCGGGACTTTTTCCGGACTATTTCTGGATTATTTGGGGATGTTTCAGAGCTCAGTTCTGGATGATTTTCGGGATCTGTCCGGTATCCCGTCAGAGTTATTTCGGGGTAATTTTGGGACCCTTCCAGGATAATTTCTTCATGATTTTCGGGATGGGTCTGAGTTTTTCGTGACTTTCGGGACTATTTCGGGATCATTTGCGGAACCTTCAGAGATCAATTCTGGATGGTTTGTGGACTTTTCCGGGATCATTTTGGGATCCTTCCAGAGTCATTTCTGGATGGTTTTCGGGATCCCGTCAGGGTCATTTCGGGCCTTTTTCGTGACTACTATTTTGGAATCATTTTGGGACTCCTCCGGGATAATTTCTGGGCGATTTTCGGGATTTGTCCGGGATCCCGTCAGAGTTTTTTCGGGACTTTTTCGGACTATATCGGGATCATTTGCGGACCGTTCAGGAATCAAATCTGGATGGTTTTCGGGATCCGTCCGGGATCCCGTCAGGGTCATTTCGGGACTTTTCGTGACTACTTCGGGATTATTTTGGGACCCTTCCGGCATCATTTCTGGATAGTTTTCGAGATTTGTCCAGGATCCCGTCGGCATCATTTCGTGACTATTTGGTGTCATTTAGGGACACTTCCGGGATCATTTTAGGTCTCTTCGAAACCGGTAATTCAGCACACATGGCCGTGGATTTACGGCAAATTATTCGTAATTAAAATTCGGTATGTTTTATCTTTAACTAGCCTTTACCCGCGGCCCCGTCCGCAAGGAGAAAATAAAATATATGTGCTATTCACGTTAGCCTGCTTATCAAGTTGTCTGTTTAAAAATTTTTTCTGTCAATGTATTTTATTTTTTAATACAGTAAAAAAAAAGAACTAACTGAGCTGATGGGCACGCTTACATGAATAGTACAATACACTTTTTTCGAATTAAAAAAAATACATTTTGTTTCTAAGCTAAATTAATTGATATGACAGGGGTGAAAGAATTACTACTCATAGAACAAAGGAGTGAAACTACAATTAGCTAAAACCAAAAAGAAGTTTTTAAATGAAAGCAGTGTTGCTTTTTCGGGTATTCAGTTGGTTAAAATATTACAAAAATTTTAATTATGGTTGTAATAGTTCGTTACAGGATTCATTTAAAAATAGAACGAGAAAGCTGTGATATATTAAAGATAAAACATACCGAATTTTAATTACGAATAATTTGCCGTAAATCCACGGCCATGTGTGCTGAATTACCGGTTTCGAAGAGACCTAAAATGATCCCGGAAGTGTCCCTAAATGACACCAAATAGTCACGAAATGATGCCGACGGGATCCTGGACAAATCTCGAAAACTATCCAGAAATGATGCCGGAAGGGTCCCAAAATAATCCCGAAGTAGTCACGAAAAGTCCCGAAATGACCCTGACGGGATCCCGGACGGATCCCGAAAACCATCCAGATTTGATTCCTGAACGGTCCGCAAATGATCCCGATATAGTCCGAAAAAGTCCCGAAAAAACTGACGGGATCCCGGACAAATCCCGAAAATCGCCCAGAAATTATCCCGGAGGAGTCCCAAAATGATTCCAAAATAGTAGTCACGAAAAAGGCCCGAAATGACCCTGACGGGATCCCGAAAACCATCCAGAAATGACTCTGGAAGGATCCCCAAATGATCCCGGAAAAGTCCACAAACCATCCAGAATTGATCTCTGAAGGTTCCGTAAATGATCCCGAAATAGTCCCGAAAGTCACGAAAAACTCAGACCCATCTCGAAAATCATGAAGAAATTATCCTGGAAGGGTCCCAAAATTACCCCGAAATAACTCTGACGGGATACCGGACAGATCCCGAAAATCATCCAGAACTGAGCTCTGAAACATCCCCAAATAATCCAGAAATAGTCCGGAAAAAGTCCCGAAAAAACTCCGTCGGGATCCCGGACAGATCCCGAAAATCACCCAGAAATTATGCCGGAGGGGTCCCAAAATGATTCCGAAATAGTCCCGAAAAAGTCCCGAAATGACCTTGAGGGGATCCCAGACCGATACCGAAAACCATCCAGAATTGATCTCTAAAGGGTCCGCAATTTATCCCAGATAAAGTCGCGAAAAAACTACGAAGGGATCCCGAACAGATCCCGAAAATCATAGAGAAATTATCCCGGAAGGGTCCCAAAATGATCCCGAAATAGTCCCGAAAAGGCGCGAAATAACCCTGACGGGATCCCGGACGGATCCCGAAAACCACCCAGAAATGACCTTTAAGGGCAACTGACCCCGAAATAGTCGTGAAAAAGTCCCGAAATTACCCCGACGGGATCCCGAAAACCATCCAGAAATTATCCCTGAAGGATCCCCAAATGATCCAAGAGCAGTCTCGAAACTCCCTGACATTTTCCCCAAAAAGTAAAAAAATAAACCCTACGGGATCTCGGATGGATCCCGAAAACGATCCAGAAATGATGCCGGAAGGGACCCCAAATTATCCCGAAAAATTCCCGAAATTCCCCCGATGGGATCCCGGACGGATCCCGGACCATCCAGAAATGATGCCGGTTGGTACCCCAAAATGATCCCGAAATAGGCCAGAAATGACCCCGTCGGGATCCCGGACGGATCCCCAAAAGTATACAGAAATGATGCTGGAAGGTGAAATGATCCCCTTAAAGAAAGATGAAAAATGAAATGATCCCCTTATAGTTCCGAAATGATCCTGACGGGATTCCCGACGGATCCCGTAAACTATCCAGAAATGATGCCGGAAAGGTTCCCAAGTTATCCCCAAATAGTCCCGAAATTACCCTGACGGTATCCCGGACGGATCACGAAAACCATCCGGAAATGATGGCGAAAGGGTCCCCAAATGATCCCGCATTAGTCGCGGGTTCCGAAATGACCCTGACGGGATCCCCGAAGGATCCCGGAAACTATCCAGAAATGATGCCGGAAAGGTTCCCAAGTTATCCCAAAATAGTCCCGAAATTACCCTGACGGTATCCCGGACGGATACCGAAAACCATCTAGAAAAGTGGCCGGAAGATACCCCAAATGATCCCGAAAAAGTCCTGAAATGATCCAGACGGGATCCCGGACGAATCCCGAAAACTATCCATCTAGGTACCCCAAATGATCCCGAAATGACCCCGCCGGGATCACGGGCGGATCCCGAAAGTCCTGAAATGATAAAGGTAGGTACCCAAATGATCCCGAAATAGTCCCGAAATGATCCCGACGGGATCCCGGACGGATCCCGAAAACCAATCAGAAATGATGCCGGTAGGTACCCCAAATGGTCCCGATATGACCCCGTCGGGATCCCGCACGGATTCCTAAAACTATCCAGATGTGATGCCGGAAAGGTCCCCAAATAACCCCCTAATAGTCCCGAAATTACGCCGACGGAATCCCGGACGGATCCGGAAACCATCCAGAAATAATGCCGGAGGAGACCCCAAATGATCCCGCTAAAGTCCCAAAATGACCCCGACAGGGTCCCGGACGGATCCCGTAAACCATCCAGAAATGATGCCGGTAGGTACCCCAAATGGTCCCGATATGACCCCGTCGGGATCCCGAACGGATCCCTAAAACTATCCAGAAATGATGCCGAAAGGGTCCCCAAATGATCCTGTATTAGTCGAGAAAAAGTTCCGAAATGACTCCGACGGGATCCCGGATGGATCCCGAAAACCATCTAGAAATGATGCCGGAAGAGACCCCAAATGATCCCGCAAAAGTCCCAAAAGGACCCCGACTGGATCCCGGACGGATCCCGAAAACCATCCAGAAATAATGCCGGAGGAGACCCCAAATGATCCCGCTAAAGTCCCAAAATGACCCCGACAGGGTCCCGGACGGATCCCGTAAACCATCCAGAAATGATGCCGGAAGAGACCCCAAATGATGTCGCAAAAGTCCCAAAATGACCCCGACAGGATCCCGGACGGATCTCGTAAACCATCCAGAAATGATGCCGGAAGAGACCCCAAATGATCCCGCAAAAGTCCCAAAATGACCCCGACAGGATCCCGGACGGATCCCGAAAACCATCCAGAAATGATGCCGGAATGGACCCCAAATGGTCCCGAAATGACACCGACGGGATCCCGGACGGATACCGAAAACCATCCAGAAATGATGCCGGCAGGTACCCCAAATTATCCCGAAATAGTCCCGAAATGACCCTGACGGGATCCCGGACGGATCCTGTAAACCATCCAGAAATGATCCCGCAAAAGTCCCAAAATGACCCCGATAGGATCCCGGACGGATCCCGAAAACCATCCAGAAATGATGCCGGAAGAGACCCCAAATGATCCCGCAAAAGTCCCAAAATGACCCCGACAGGATCCCGGACGGATCCCGAAAACCATCCAGAAATGATGCCGGGAGAGACCCCAAATGATCCCGCAAAAGTCCCAAAATGACCCCGACAGGATTCCGGCCGGATCCCGTAAACCATCCAGAAATGATGCCGGAAGAGAACCCAAATGATCCCGCAAAAGGCCCAAAATGACCCCGACAGGATCCCGGACGGATCCCGTAAACCATCCCGAAATGATGCCGGAAGAGACCCCAAATGATCCCGCAAAAGTACCAAATTGACCCCGACAGGATCCCGGACGGATCCCCAAAACCATACAGAAATGATGCCGGAAGAGACCCCAAATGATCCCGCAAAAGTCTCAAAATGACCCCGACAGGATCCCGGACGGATCCTGTAAACCATCCAGAAATGATCCCGCAAAAGTCCCAAAATGACCCCGACAGGATCCCGGACGGATCCCGAAAACCATCCAGAAATGATGCCGGAGGAGACCCCAAATGACCCCGCAAAAGTCGCAAAATGACCCCGACAGGATCCCGGACGGATCCCGTAAACCATCCAGAAATGATGCCGGAAGAGACCCCAAATGATCCCGCAAAAGTCTCAAAATGACCCCGACAGGATTCCGGACGGATCCCGAAAACCATCCAGAAATGATGCTGGAAGAGACCCCAAATGATCCCGAAAAAGTCCCAAAATGACCCCTACAGGATCCCGGACGGATCCCGTAAACCATCCAGAAATGATGCCGGAGGAGACCTCAAATTATCCCGCAAAAGTCCCAAAATGACGCCGACGGGATCCCGGACGGATCCCGTAAACCATCCAGAAATGATGCCGGAGGAGACCCCAAATGATCCCGTAAAAGTCTCAAAATGACCCCGACAGGATCCCGGACGGATCCCGAAAACCATCCAGAAATGATGCTGGAAGAGACCCCAAATGATCCCGCAAAAGTCCCAAAATGACCCCGACAGGATCCCGGACGGATCCCGTAAACCATCCAGAAATGATGCCGGAAGAGACCCCAAATGATCCCGCAAAAGTCCCAAAATGACCGCGACAGGATCCCGGACGGATCCCGTAAAGCATCCAGAAATTATGTCGGAACAGACCCCAAATTATCCCGCAAAAGTCCCAAAATGACCCCGACAGGATCCCGGACGGATCCCGTATACCATCCAGAAATGATGCCGGAGGAGACCCCAAATGATCCCGCTAAAGTCCCAAAATGACCCCGACAGGGTCCCGGACGGATCCCGTAAACCATCCAGAAATGATGCCGGAAGAGACCCCAAATGATCCCGCAAAAGTCCCAAAATGACCGCGACAGGATCCCGGACGGATCCCGTAAACCATCCAGAAATGATGCCGGAGGAGACCCCAAATGATCCCGCTAAAGTCCCAAAATGACCCCGACAGGGTCCCGGACGGATCCCGTAAACCATCCAGAAATGATGCCGGAAGAGACCCCAAATGATCCCGCAAAAGTCCCAAAATGACCCCGACAGGATCCCGGACGGATCCCGAAAACCATCCAGAAATGATGCCGGGAGAGACCCCAAATGATCCCGCAAAAGTCCCAAAATGACCCCGACAGGATCCCGGACGGATTCCGAAAACCATCCAGAAATGATGCCGGAAGAGACCCCAAATGATCCCGAAAAAGTCCCAAAATGACCCCGACAGGATCCCGGACGGATCCCGTAAACCATCCAGAAATGATGCCGGAGGAGACCCCAAATGATCCCGCAAAAGTCTCAAAATGACCCCGACAGGATCCCGGACGGATCCCGAAAACCATCCAGAAATGATGCTGGAAGAGACCCCAAATGATCCCGAAAAAGTCCCAAAATGACCCCGACAGGATCCCGGACGGATCCCGTAAACCATCCAGAAATGATGCCGGAGGAGACCCCAAATTATCCCGCAAAAGTCCCGAAATTACCCCGGCGTAATCCCGGACCGATCCCGAAAACCATCCAGAAATGATCCCGGAGGGTCTCGATATGACCCTTATGGGATTACAAATAAGGTGAAGCTAATTATAAAACCATGTTAATAAGGCAGCATGCGCATTGGAGCGAATAAAAAGTTAGATAGAAACATACAGGTAAAGCTAATAAAAGCGTGCTAATAAAAACAATTGATGGAGGGCGGATGGCGGGAGTAGAGGAGAGGACCACTGATCGTTCCTCCAAAATTTTCTAGATCTCGTTCTGTATGTACCAGATACCAAAAACTATTGATTTAGGAGAAAATTTAGATTGAGTTATAACAATTTATGGATTTTACACCAGAGGGGGGGTGATAAAGGGGGGCGGGCGGAGGGTGTCACTGCTTACTTTGTAAGCCCTCGACTTATTTGACCCCTTGAGTCTGTGATATTGGTGAAGGCCAGTTAGTTATAATGTGTAAAAATTATGAAAAATAATTTCTCGAAGGGGTCATGGGACCCCCACCCCTCTTTCCATGTTCGAAAAAAATTTCGCTAGTAGACTACTGTCTGTGTCCCAAATTTCATCAAAATCCGTGTAGCCATTCTGGCGTGATTCAGTCGCAAAGACGAAAAAATATAATAATTAAATTATAACTGTTCCTAGGGGGCGGGGACCACGCCCCTTTTCAAAAATATATAGTTAGTAGATCCTTCTAGACTATTGGCTATATGTGTGCAAAATTTCATCCAAATCGGTCCAGCCGTTCTTGCGTGATTGAGTCACAAAGACAAACGTCTGGACAAACATCCAAACATCCAAACATCTTCACATCCAAACTTTTGTATTTGTATTTGTATTTGTAAACTTTGCCATTTATAATATACTAGCCTTTACCCGCGGCCCCGTCCGCAAGGAAAATTTTAAATATATGGGCTATTCGCGTTAGCCTGCTTATTATCTGTTTACAATTTTGTTTTCTGTCTAATGCATTTTATTTTTGTAATTGAGTAAAAAAAAGAACTAAATGAGCTGATAACTTGATAGGATCCCAAATGATCCCGAAATTATCCAGAAAAAGCTACGATATGACCCCAACGCTATCGCGGACGGATCCCGAAAACCATCCATAAATGCCCCGAAAGGGTCTCCTAAAGTTCCCCGAATAGTCCCAAAAAAACCCGAAATGAGAGCGACACGATTCTAGACGTATCCAGAGAACCACACAGAAATGATCCCTGAAGGTGTTCCAAAATGATCCCGAAAAGGTTCCGAAATGACCCTGACGGGCTCCCGGGCGGATCTCAAAAACCATCCAGAAAATATCCAGGAAGGGTCCCTAAATTATCCCGACTAACTCCAGAAAAAGTTCCGAAATGGCTCCGAGGGGATCCACGATGGATCGCGAAAACCATACAGAAATGATTCCGGAAGGATTCCAAAATGATCCCGAAATAGTCCGGAATTGACCCGGATGGGATCCCGCACAGATCCAGAAATGATCCCGGAAGGGTGCAAAAACTATCCCGGAAAAGTAAAAAATCCCGAAATGGCTCCTACGGCATCCCGGACGGATCCAGAAATGATCTCGGAAGGGTCCCCAAATGATCCCAAAATGGTCCCGAAATGACCCTGATGGATCCGGCAAAGCATTAAGAAATTATGCCGAAAGGGTCCCAAAATGATCCCGAAATAATACAGAAAAAGTCACGAAACGACCAATAGAGGATCCCCAAATGATCCCGTATTAGCCCCGAAAAGGTCCCGAAATAACCCCGACGGGATCCCGGACAAATCCCGAAAACCATCCAGAAATGATGCCGGAAGGAATCCCAAATGATTCCGTAAAAGTCCCGCATTGATTCCGACGGGATCCCGAAGGGATACCGAAAATCATCCAGAAGTGATGCCGGAAAGGTCCTCAAATGATCACCTAATAGTTCCGAAAAGACCCTGACGGGATCCCGAACGGATCCCGACAACTATCTAGAAATGATGCCGAAAGGGCTCGCAAATGATCCCGTATTAGTCGAGAAAAAGTCCCGAAATGAACCCGACGGGATGCCGGACGAATCCCGAAAACCATCCAGAAATGATGCCGGAAGGGACACCAAATGATCCCGAAAAAGTCACGCAATAATTCCGACAGGATCCTGAGCGGATACCGAAAACCATCCAGAAGTGATGCCGAAAAGGTCCTCAAATGATCACCTAATAGTCCCAAAATGACCCTGACGGCATCCCGGACAGATCCCGAAATCCATCCAGAAATGATCTTGGGAGGGTCCCAAAATTATCCCGAAATAGTCTGGGAAAAGTCCAGAAATTACCCTGACGGATCCCGGACGAATCCTGAAAACCAATCTTAAATGATGGCGAAAAAGTCCCGAAATGACCCTGATGGGACCCGGAAAGGATCCCAAAAACTAACCAGAAATGATGCCGGAAAGGTCTTCAAATGATCTCCCAATAGTTCCGAAAAGACCCTGACGGGATCCCGAACGGATCCCGACAACTATCCAGAAATGATACCGAAAGGGCCCGCAAATGATCCCGTATTAGTCGAGAAAAAGTCCCGAAATGACCCCGACGGGATGCCGGACGAATCCCAAAAACCATCCAGAAATGATGTCGGAAGGGACCCCAATGATCCCGAAAAAGTCCCGCAATTATTCCGACGGGAATCTGAACGGATACCGAAAACCATCCAGAAGTGATGCCGGAACGGTCCTCAAATGCTCACCTAATAGTCCCAAAATGACCCTGAGGGCATCCCGGACAAATCCCGAAATCCATCCAGAAATGATCTTGGGAAGGTCCCAAAATGATCCCGAAATAGTCTCGGAAAAGTCCAGAAATTACCCTGACGGGCTCCCGGACGAATCCTGAATGATCCCGAAAAAAAACTGAAATGACCCTGACGGGATCCCGAAAGGATTCCAAAAACTATCCAGAAATGATGCCGGAAAGGTCCTCAAATGATCCCCTAATAGTTCCGAAATGACCGTGACGGGATCCCGAACGGATCCCGACAACTATCCAGAAATTATGCCGAAAGGGTCCGCAAATGATCCCGTATTAGTCGAGAAAAAGTCCCGAAATGACCCCGACGGGATCCCGGACGAATCCCAAAAACCATCCAGAAATGATGCCGGTAGGTATCCCGGACGGATACCGAAAATTATCCAGAAATGATGCCGGAAAGGTCCACAAATGATCCCCTAATAGTCCCGAAATTACCCTGATGGGATCCCGGACGGATCCCGAAAACCATCTAGAAATGATGCCGGAAGAACCCCCAAATGATCCCGAAAAAGTCCCCAAATGACCCCGACGATATCCCGGACGGATCCCGAAAACCATCCAGAAATGATGCCGGAAGAGCCCCCAAATGATCCCGAAAAAGTCCCCAAATGACCCGACGAGATCCCGCACGGATCCCGAAAACCATCCAGAAATGATGCCGGAAGAGCCCCAAATGATCCCGAAAAAGTCCCCAAATGACCCCGACATACTCCAGAAAAGGTTCCGAAATGGCTCCGAGGGAATCAACGACGGATCGCGAAAACCATACAGAAATGATTCCGGAAGGATCCCAAAATGATCCCGAAATAGTCCGGAAATGACCCAGATGGGATCCCGCACAGATCCAGAAATGATCCCGGAAGGGTCCAAAAACTATCCCGGAAAAGTAAGAAAAAATCCCGAAATGGCTCCTACGGCATCCCGGACGGATCCAGAAATGATCTCGGAAGTGTCCCCAAATGATCCCAAAATGGTCCCGAAATGACCCTGATGGATCCGGCAAACCGTCAAGAAATTATGCCGGAAGGGTCCCCAAATGATCCCGAAATAAAACAGAAAAAGTCACGAAACGACGCCTAGAGGATCCCCAAATGATCCCGTATTAGCCCCGAAAAAGTCTCAAAATGACCCTGACGGGATCCCGAAAGGATTCCGAAAACAATACAGAAATGATGCCGGAAAGGTCCTCAAATGATCCCCTAATAGTCCCGAAATGACCGTGACGGGATCCCGACAACTATCCAGAAATGATGCCGAAAGGGTCCGCAAATGATCCCGTATTAGTCGAAAAAAAGTCCCGAAAGGACCACGACGGGATCCCGGACGAATCCCAAAAACCATCTAGAAATGATGCCGGTAGGTATCCCAAATGATCCCGAAATAGTCCCGAAATGACCTCGTCGGCATCCCGGACGGATCCCGAAAATTATCCAGAAATGATGCCGGAAAGGTTCCCAAATGATCCCCTAATAGTCCCGAAATTACCCTAATGGGATCCCGGACGGATCCCGAAAACCATCCAGAAATGATGCCGAAAGGGTTCCCAAATGATCCCGTATTAGTCGCGAAAAAGTCCCGAAATGACCCCGACGGGATCCCGAACGGATCCCGAAAACCATCCAGAAATGATGCCGAAAGGGTTCCCAAATAATCCCGTATTAGTCGCGAAAAAGTCCCGAAATGACCCCGACGGGATCCCGGACGGATCCCGAAAACCATCCAGAAATGATGCCGGATGAGCCCCAAAATGATCCCGAAAAAGTCCCCAAATGACCCCGACGAGATCCCGGACGGATCCCGAAAACCATCCAGAAATGATGCCGGAAGAGCCCCCAAATGATCCCGAAAAGGTCCCCAAATGACCCCGACGATATCCCGGACGGATCCCGAAAACCATCCAGAAATGATGCCGGAAGAGCCCCCAAATGATCCCGAAAAAGTCCCCATATGACCCCGACGAGATCCCGCACGGATCCCGAAAACCATCCAGAAATGATGCCGGAAGGGTCCCCAAATGATCGCGAAATAATCCCGAAATGATTCCGGAATAGTCCCGAAAATGTTCCAAAATAACCCCGACGG
Organism: Eurosta solidaginis; assembly: GCF_040869045.1. NCBI lineage: Eukaryota > Metazoa > Arthropoda > Insecta > Diptera > Tephritidae > Eurosta > Eurosta solidaginis. Next base: position 30,319,908 of record NC_090320.1, read on the forward strand.
GATCCCGGACGGATCCCGTAAACTATACAGAAATGATCCCGGAAGGGTCCCAAAATGATCCCGAAATAGTCCCGAAAAAGTCCCGAAATTACCCTGGCGTAATCCCGGACCGATCCCGAAAACCATCCAGAAATGATCCCGGAAGGGTCTCGATATGACCCTTACGGGATTACAAATAACGTGAAGCTAATTATAAAACCATGTTAATAAGGCAGCAGGCGCATTGGAGTGAATAAAAAGTTAGATAGAAACATACAGGTAAAGCTAATAAAAGCGTGCTAATAAAAACAATTGATGGAGGGCGGATGGCGGGAGTAGAGGAGAGGACCACTGATCGTTCCTCCAAAATTGTCTAGATCTCGTTCTGTATGTACCAGATACCAAAAACTATTGATTTAGGAGAAAATTTAGATTGAGTTATAACAATTTATGGATTTTACACCAGAGGGGGAGATAAAGGGGGCGGGCGGAGGGTGTCACTGCTTACTTTGTAAGCCCTCGACTTATTTGACCCCTTGAGTCTGTGATATTGGTGAAGGCCAGTATACGTAAAGTTATAATGTATAAAAATTATGAAAAATAATTTCTCGAAGGGTCGTGGGACCCCCACCCCTCTTTCCATGTTCGAAAAAAATTTCGCTAGTAGACTACTGTCTGTGTCCCAAATTTCATCAAAATCCGTGTAGCCATTCTGGCGTGATTCAGTCGCAAAGACGAAAAAATATAATAATTACATTACAACTGTTCCTAGGGGGCGGGGACCACGCCCCTTTTGAAAAATATATAGCTAGTAGATCCTTCTAGACTATTGGCTATATGTGTGCAAAATTTCATCCAAATCGGTCCGGCCGTTCTTTCGCTATTGAGTCACAAAGACAAACGTCTGGACAAACATCCAAACATCCAAACATCCAAACATCCAAACATCCAAACATCTAAACATCCAAACATCCAAACATCTTAACATCCAAACTTTCCCATTTATAATATACTAGCCTTTACCCGCGGCCCCGTCCGCAAGGAGAAAATGAAATATGTGGGCTATTCATGTTAGCCTGCTTATAAAGTTATCTGTTTAAAATTTTTTTTCTGTCTAATGCATTTAATTTTTGTAATTGAGTAAAAAAAAGAACTTTATGAGCTGATAACCTGATAGGATCCCAAAATGATAACGAAATTATCCAGAAAAAGCCACGAAATGACCCCGACGCTATCGCGGACGGATCCCGAAAACCATCCAGAAACGCCCCGGAAGTGTTTCCAAAAGTTACCGAAGTAGTCCCAAAAAAACCCGAAATGACAACGACACGATTCTAGACTTATCCAGATAACCACACAGAAATGATGCCTGAAGGGTACCTAATTGATCCCGAAATAGTCCCGAAAAAGTTCCGAAATTACCCTGACGGGCTCCCGGACGGATCTCAGAAACCATCCAGAAAATATCCAGGAAGGGTCCCTAAATTATCCCGACTAACTCCAGAAAAAGTTCCGAAATGGCTCCGAGGGGATCCACGATGGATCGCGAAAACCATACAGAAATTATTCCGGAAGTATTCCAAAATGATCCCGAAATAGTCCGGAATTGACCCAGATGGGATCCCGCACAGATCCAGAAATGATCCCGGAAGGGTGCAAAAACTATCCCGGAAAAGTAACAAAAAATCCCGAAATGGCTCCTACGGCATCCCGGACGGATCCAGAAATGATCTCGGAAGGGTCCCCAAATGATCCCAAAATGGTCCCGAAATGACCCTGATGGATCCGGCAAACCATCAAGAAATTATGCCGAAAGGGTCCCAAAATGATCCCGAAATAATACAGAAAAAGTCACGAAACGACCCCTAGAGGATCCCCAAATGATCCGGTATTAGCCCCGAAAAGGTCCCGAAATAACCCCGAGGGGATCCCGGACAAATCCCGAAAACCATCCAGAAATGATGCCGGAAGGAATCCCAAATGATTCCGTAAAAGTCCCGCATTGATTCCGACGGGATCCCGAACGGATACCGAAAATCATCCAGAAGTGATGCCGGAAAGGTCCTCAAATGATCACCTAATAGTCCCGAAATGACCCTTAAGGTGTCATGGACGGATCCCATAAACCATCCAGAAATGATTCCGATATATTCCCGAAGAAGTCCCGAAATGACCCTGACGGGATCTCGAACGTACCCCTAAATGACCCTGACGGGATCCCGGACAGATCCCGAAATCCATACAGAAATGATCTTGGGAGGGACCCCAAATGATCCCGAAAAAGTCCCGCAATGATTCCGAGGGGATCCTGATCGGATACCGATAACCATCCAGAAGTGATGCCGGAAAGTTCCTCAAATGATCACCTAATACCAAAATGACCCTGACGGCATCCCGGACTGATCCCAAAATCCATCCAGAAATGATCTTGGGAAGGTCCCAAAATTATCCCGAAATAGTCTCGGAAAAGTTCAGAAATTACCCTGACGGGTTCCCGGACGAATCCTGAAAGCCATCTCTAAATGATCCCGAAAAAGTCCCGAAATGACCCTGACAGGACCCCGAAAGGATTCCGAAAACTATCCAGAAATGATGTCGGAAATGTCCTCAAATGATCACCTAATAGTTTCGAAAAGACCCTGACGGAATCCCGAACGGATCCCGACAACTATCTAGAAATGATGCCGAAAGGGCCCGCAAATGATCCCGTATTAGTCGAGAAAAAGTCCCGAAATGAACCCGACGGGATGCCGGACGAATCCCAAAAACCAGCCAGAAATGTTGCCGGAAGAGACACCAAATGATCCCGAAAAAGTCCCGCAATAATTCCGAAGGGATCCTGAGCGGATACCGAAAACCATCCAGAAGTGATGCCGAAAAGGTCCTCAAATGATCACCTAATAGTCCCAAAATGACCCTGACGGCATCCCGGACAGATCCCGAAATCCATCCAGAAATGATATTGGGAGGGTCCCAAAATTATCCCGAAATAGTCTGGGAAAAGTCCAGAAGTTACCCTGACGGATACCGGACGAATCCTGAAAACCTATCTTAAATGATGCCGAAAAAGTCCCGAAATGACCCTGATGGGACTCGGAAAGGATCCCGAAAACTAACCAGAAATGATGCCGGAAAGGTCCTCAAATGATCTCCCAATAGTTCCGAAAAGACCCTGACGGGATCCCGAACGGATCCCGACAACTATCCAGAAATGATACCGAAAGGGCCCGCAAATGATCCCGTATTAGTCGAGAAAAAGTCCCGAAATGACCCCGACGGGATGCCGGACGAATCCCAAAAACCATCCAGAAATGATTTTGGAAGGGACCCCAATGATCCCGAAAAAGTCCCGCAATTATTCCGACGGGAATCTGAACGGATACCGAAAAGCATCTAGAAGTGATGCCGGAACGGTCGTCAAATGCTCACCTAATAGTCCCAAAATGACCCTGAGGGCATCCCGGACAAATCCCGAAATCCATCCAGAAATGATCTTGGGAAGGTCCCAAAATGATCCCGCAATAGTCTCGGAAAAGTCCAGAAATTACCCTGACGGGTTCCCGGACGAATCCTGAAAGCCATCCTTAAATGATCCCGAAAAAGCCCCGAAATGACCCTGACGGGATCCCGAAAGGATTCCAAAAACTATCCAGAAATGATGCCGGAAAGGTCCTCAAATGATCCCCTAATAGTTCCGAAATGACCGTGACGGGATCCCGAACGGATCCCGACAACTATCCAGAAATTATGCCGAAAGGGTCCGCAAATGATCCCGTATTAGTCGAGAAAAAGTCCCGAAATGACCCCGACGGGATCCCGGACGAATCTCAAAAACCATCCAGAAATGATGCCGGTAGGTATCCCAAATGATCCCGAAATAATGCCGAAATGACCTCGTCGGCATCCCGGACGGATACCGAAAATTATCCAGAAATGATGCCGGAAAGGTCCACAAATGATCCCCTAATAGTCCCGAAATTACCCTGATGGGATCCCGGACGGATCCCGAAAACCATCCAGAAATGATGCCGGAAGAGCCCCCAAATGATCCCGGAAAATCCCCAAATGACCCCGACGATATCCCGGACGGATCCCGAAAACCATCCAGAAATGATGCCGGAAGAGCCCCCAAATGATCCCGAAAAAGTCCCCAAATGACCCCGACGAGATCCCGCACGGATCCCGAAAACCATCCAGAAATGATGCTGGAAGAGCCCCAAATGATCCCGAAAAAGTCCCCAAATGACCCCGACATACTCCAGAAAAGGTTCCGAAATGGCTCCGAGGGAATCAACGACGGATCGCGAAAACCATACAGAAATGATTCCGGAAGGATCCCAAAATGATCCCGAAATAGTCCGGAAATGACCCAGATGGGATCCCGCACAGATCCAGAAATGATCCCGGAAGGGTCCAAAAACTATCCCGGAAAAGTAACAAAAAATCCCGAAATGGCTCCTACGGCATCCCGGACGGATCCAGAAATGATCTCGGAAGGGTCCCCAAATGATCCCAAAATGGTCCCGAAATGACCCTGATGGATCCGGCAAACCATCAAGAAATTATGCCGGAAGGGTCCCCAAATGATCCCGAAATAAAACAGAAAAAGTCACGAAACGACCCCTAGAGGATCACCAAATGATCCCGTATTAGCCCCAAAAAAGTCCCAAAATGACCCTGACGGGATCCCGAAAGGATTCCGAAAACAATACAGAAATGATGCCGGAAAGGTCCTCAAATGATCCCCTAATAGTCCCGAAATGACCGTGACGGGATCCCGACAACTATCCAGAAATGATGCCGAAAGGGTCCGCAAATGATCCCGTATTAGTCGAAAAAAAGTCCCGAAAGGACCACGACGGGATCCCGGACGAATCCCAAAAACCATCCAGAAATGATGCCGGTAGGTATCCCAAATGATCCCGAAATAGTCCCGAAATGACCTCGTCGGCATCCCGGACGGATCCCGAAAATTATCCAGAAATGAAGCCGGAAAGGTTCCCAAAATGATCCCCTAATAGTCCCGAAACTACCCTAATGGGATCCCGGACGGATCCCGAAAACCATCCAGAAATGATGCCGAAAGGGTTCCCAAATGATCCCGTATTAGTCGCGAAAAAGTACCGAAATGACCCCGACGGGATCCCGGACGGATCCCGAAAACCATCCAGAAATGATGCCGGATGAGCCCCAAAATGATCCCGAAAAAGTCCCCAAATGACCCCGACGAGATCCCGGACGGATCCCGAAAACCATCCAGAAATGATGCCGGAAGAGCCCCCAAATGATCCCGAAAAAGTCCCCAAATGACCCCGCCGATATCCCGGACGGATCCCGAAAACCATCCAGAAATGATGCCGGAAGAGCCCCCAAATGATCCCGAAAAGGTCCCCATATGACCCCGACGAGATCCCGCACGGATCCCGAAAACCATCCAGAAATGATGCCGGAAGGGTCCCCAAATGATCGCGAAATAGTCCCGAAATGATTCCGGAATAGTCCCGAAAATGTTCCAAAATAACCCCGACGGGATCCCGGACGGATCCCGTAAACTATACAGAAATGATCCCGGAAGGGTCCCAAAATGATCCCGAAATAGTTCCGAAAAAGTCCCGAAATTACCCCGGCGTAATCCCGGACCGATCCCGAAAACCATCCAGAAATGATCCCGGAAGGGTCTCGATATGACCCTTACGGGATTACAAATAGTGTGAAGCTAATTATAAAACCATGTTAATAAGGCAGCAGGCGCATTGGAGCGAATAAAAAGTTAGATAGAAACATACAGGTAAAGCTAATAAAAGCGTGCTAATAAAAACAATTGATGGAGGGCGGATGGCGGGAGTAGAGGAGAGGACCACTGATCGTTCCTCCAAAATTGTCTAGATCTCGTTCTGTATGTACCAGATACCAAAAACTATTGATTTAGGAGAAAATTTAGATTGAGTTATAACAATTTATGGATTTTACACCAGAGGGGGAGATAAAGGGGGCGGGCGGAGGGTGTCACTGCTTACTTTGTAAGCCCTCGACTTATTTGACCCCTTGAGTCTGTGATATTGGTGAAGGCCAGTATACGTAAAGTTATAATGTATAAAAATTATGAAAAATAATTTCTCGAAGGGTCGTGGGACCCCCACCCCTCTTTCCATGTTCGAAAAAAATTTCGCTAGTAGACTACTGTCTGTGTCCCAAATTTCATCAAAATCCGTGTAGCCATTCTGGCGTGATTCAGTCGCAAAGACGAAAAAATATAATAATTACATTACAACTGTTCCTAGGGGGCGGGGACCACGCCCCTTTTGAAAAATATATAGCTAGTAGATCCTTCTAGACTATTGGCTATATGTGTGCAAAATTTCATCCAAATCGGTCCGGCCGTTCTTTCGCTATTGAGTCACAAAGACAAACGTCTGGACAAACATCCAAACATCCAAACATCCAAACATCCAAACATCCAAACATCTAAACATCCAAACATCCAAACATCTTAACATCCAAACTTTCCCATTTATAATATACTAGCCTTTACCCGCGGCCCCGTCCGCAAGGAGAAAATGAAATATGTGGGCTATTCATGTTAGCCTGCTTATAAAGTTATCTGTTTAAAATTTTTTTTCTGTCTAATGCATTTAATTTTTGTAATTGAGTAAAAAAAAGAACTTTATGAGCTGATAACCTGATAGGATCCCAAAATGATAACGAAATTATCCAGAAAAAGCCACGAAATGACCCCGACGCTATCGCGGACGGATCCCGAAAACCATCCAGAAACGCCCCGGAAGTGTTTCCAAAAGTTTCCGAAGTAGTCCCAAAAAAACCCGAAATGACAACGACACGATTCTAGACTTATCCAGATAACCACACAGGAATGATGCCTGAAGGGTACCAAATTGATCCCGAAATAGTCCCGAAAAAGTTCCGAAATTACCCTGACGGGCTCCCAGACGGATCTCAGAAACCATCCAGAAAATATCCAGGAAGGGTCCCTAAATTATCCCGACTAACTCCAGAAAAAGTTCCGAAATGGCTCCGAGGGGATCCACGATGGATCGCGAAAACCATACAGAAATTATTCCGGAAGGATTCCAAAATGATCCCGAAATAGTCCGGAATTGACCCAGATGGGATCCCGCACAGATCCAGAAATGATCCCGGAAGGGTGCAAAAACTATCCCGGAAAAGTAACAAAAAATCCCGAAATGGCTCCTACGGCATCCCGGACGGATCCAGAAATGATCTCGGAAGGGTCCCCAAATGATCCCAAAATGGTCCCGAAATGACCCTGATGGATCCGGCAAACCATCAAGAAATTATGCCGAAAGGGTCCCAAAATGATCCCGAAATAATACAGAAAAAGTCACGAAACGACCCCTAGAGGATCCCCAAATGATCCCGTATTAGCCCCGAAAAGGTCCCGAAATAACCCCGAGGGGATCCCGGACAAATCCCGAAAACCATCCAGAAATGATGCCGGAAGGAATCCCAAATGATTCCGTAAAAGTCCCGCATTGATTCCGACGGGATCCCGAACGGATACCGAAAATCATCCAGAAGTGATGCCGGAAAGGTCCTCAAATGATCACCTAATAGTCCCGAAATGACCCTTAAGGTGTCATGGACGGATCCCATAAACCATCCAGAAATGATTCCGATATATTCCCGAAGAAGTCCCGAAATGACCCCTGACGGGATCTCGAACGTACCCCTAAATGACCCTGACGGGATCCCGGACAGATCCCGAAATCCATACAGAAATGATCTTGGGAGGGACCCCAAATGATCCCGAAAAAGTCCCGCAATGATTCCGAGGGGATCCTGATCGGATACCGATAACCATCCAGAAGTGATGCCGGAAAGTTCCTCAAATGATCACCTAATACCAAAATGACCCTGACGGCATCCCGGACTGATCCCAAAATCCATCCAGAAATGATCTTGGGAAGGTCCCAAAATTATCCCGAAATAGACTCGGAAAAGTTCAGAAATCACCCTGACGGGTTCCCGGACGAATCCTGAAAGCCATCTCTAAATGATCCCGAAAAAGTCCCGAAATGACCCTGACTGGACCCCGAAAGGATTCCGAAAACTATCCAGAAATGATGTCGGAAATGTCCTCAAATGATCACCTAATAGTTCCGAAAAGACCCTGACGGAATCCCGAACGGATCCCGACAACTATCTAGAAATGATGCCGAAAGGGCCCGCAAATGATCCCGTATTAGTCGAGAAAAAGTCCCGAAATGAACCCGACGGGATGCCGGACGAATCCCAAAAACCAGCCAGAAATGTTGCCGGAAGAGACACCAAATGATCCCGAAAAAGTCCCGCAATAATTCCGAAGGGATCCTGAGCGGATACCGAAAACCATCCAGAAGTGATGCCGAAAAGGTCCTCAAATGATCACCTAATAGTCCCAAAATGACCCCGACGGCATCCCGGACAGATCCCGAAATCCATCCAGAAATGATATTGGGAGGGTCCCAAAATTATCCCGAAATAGTCTGGGAAAAGTCCAGAAATTACCCTGACGGATACCGGACGAATCCTGAAAACCTATCTTAAATGATGCCGAAAAAGTCCCGAAATGACCCTGATGAGACTCGGAAAGGATCCCGAAAACTAACCAGAAATGATGCCGGAAAGGTCCTCAAATGATCTCCCAATAGTTCCGAAAAGACCCTGACGGGATCCCGAACGGATCCCGACAACTATCCAGAAATGATACCGAAAGGGCCCGCAAATGATCCCGTATTAGTCGAGAAAAAGTCCCGAAATGACCCCGACGGGATGCCGGACGAATCCCAAAAACCATCCAGAAATGATTTTGGAAGGGACCCCAATGATCCCGAAAAAGTCCCGCAATTATTCCGACGGGAATCTGAACGGATACCGAAAAGCATCTAGAAGTGATGCCGGAACGGTCGTCAAATGCTCACCTAATAGTCCCAAAATGACCCTGAGGGCATCCCGGACAAATCCCGAAATCCATCCAGAAATGATCTTGGGAAGGTCCCAAAATGATCCCGCAATAGTCTCGGAAAAGTCCAGAAATTACCCTGACGGGTTCCCGGACGAATCCTGAAAGTCATCCTTAAATGATCCCGAAAAAGTCCCGAAATGACCCTGACGGGATCCCGAAAGGATTCCAAAAACTATCCAGAAATGATGCCGGAAAGGTCCTCAAATGATCCCCTAATAGTTCCGAAATGACCGTGACGGGATCCCGAACGGATCCCGACAACTATCCAGAAATTATGCCGAAAGGGTCCGCAAATGATCCCGTATTAGTCGAGAAAAAGTCCCGAAATGACCCCGACGGGATCCCGGACGAATCTCAAAAACCATCCAGAAATGATGCCGGTAGGTATCCCAAATGATCCCGAAATAATGCCGAAATGACCTCGTCGGCATCCCGGACGGATACCGAAAATTATCCAGAAATGATGCCGGAAAGGTCCACAAATGATCCCCTAATAGTCCCGAAATTACCCTGATGGGATCCCGGACGGATCCCGAAAACCATCCAGAAATGATGCCGGAAGAGCCCCCAAATGACCCCGACGATATCCCGGACGGATCCCGAAAACCATCCAGAAATGATGCCGGAAGAGCCCCCAAATGATCCCGAAAAAGTCCCCAAATGACCCCGACGAGATCCCGCACGGATCCCGAAAACCATCCAGAAATGATGCTGGAAGAGCCCCAAATGATCCCGAAAAAGTCCCCAAATGACCCCGACATACTCCAGAAAAGGTTCCGAAATGGCTCCGAGGGAATCAACGACGGATCGCGAAAACCATACAGAAATGATTCCGGAAGGATCCCAAAATGATCCCGAAATAGTCCGGAAATGACCCAGATGGGATCCCGCACAGATCCAGAAATGATCCCGGAAGGGTCCAAAAACTATCCCGGAAAAGTAACAAAAAATCCCGAAATGGCTCCTACGGCATCCCGGACGGATCCAGAAATGATCTCGGAAGGGTCCCCAAATGATCCCAAAATGGTCCCGAAATGACCCTGATGGATCCGGCAAACCATCAAGAAATTATGCCGGAAGGGTCCCCAAATGATCCCGAAATAAAACAGAAAAAGTCACGAAACGACCCCTAGAGGATCCCCAAATGATCCCGTATTAGCCCCAAAAAAGTCCCAAAATGACCCTGACGGGATCCCGAAAGGATTCCGATAACAATACAGAAATGATGCCGGAAAGGTCCTCAAATGATCCCCTAATAGTCCCGAAATGACCGTGACGGGATCCCGACAACTATCCAGAAATGATGCCGAAAGGGTCCGCAAATGATCCCGTATTAGTCGAAAAAAAGTCCCGAAAGGACCACGACGGGATCCCGGACGAATCCCAAAAACCATCCAGAAATGATGCCGGTAGGTATCCCAAATGATCCCGAAATAGTCCCGAAATGACCTCGTCGGCATCCCGGACGGATCCCGAAAATTATCCAGAAATGAAGCCGGAAAGGTTCCCAAAATGATCCCCTAATAGTCCCGAAACTACCCTAATGGGATCCCGGACGGATCCCGAAAACCATCCAGAAATGATGCCGAAAGGGTTCCCAAATGATCCCGTATTAGTCGCGAAAAAGTACCGAAATGACCCCAACGGGATCCCGGACGGATCCCGAAAACCATCCAGAAATGATGCCGGATGAGCCCCAAAATGATCCCGAAAAAGTCCCCAAATGACCCCGCCGATATCCCGGACGGATCCCGAAAACCATCCAGAAATGATGCCGGAAGAGCCCCAAATGATCCCGAAAAGGTCCCCATATGACCCCGACGAGATCCCGCACGGATCCCGAAAACCATCCAGAAATGATGCCGGAAGGGTCCCCAAATGATCGCGAAATAGTCCCGAAATGATTCCGGAATAGTCCCGAAAATGTTCCAAAATAACCCCGACGGGATCCCGGACGGATCCCGTAAACTATACAGAAATGATCCGGAAGGGTCCCAAAATGATCCCGAAATAGTCCCGAAAAGTCCCGAAATTACCCCGGCGTAATCCCGGACCGATCCCTGAAAACCATCCAGAAATGATCCCGGAAGGGTCTCGATATGACCCTTACGGGATTACAAATAGTGTGAAGCTAATTATAAAACCATGTTAATAAGGCAGCAGGCGCATTGGAGCGAATAAAAAGTTAGATATAAACATACAGGTAAAGCTAATAAAAGCGTGCTAATAAAAACAATTGATGGAGGGCGGATGGCGGGAGTAGAGGAGAGGACCACTGATCGTTCCTCCAAAATTGTCTAGATCTCGTTCTGTATGTACCAGATACCAAAAACTATTGATTTAGGAGAAAATTTAGATTGAGTTATAACAATTTATGGATTTTACACCAGAGGGGGAGATAAAGGGGGCGGGCGGAGGGTGTCACTGCTTACTTTGTAAGCCCTCGACTTATTTGACCCCTTGAGTCTGTGATATTGGTGAAGGCCAGTATACGTAAAGTTATAATGTATAAAAATTATGAAAAATAATTTCTCGAAGGGTCGTGGGAACCCCCACCCCTCTTTCCATGTTCGAAAAAAATTTCGCTAGTAGACTACTGTCTGTGTCCTCAAATTTCATCAAAATCCGTGTAGCCATTCTGGCGTGATTCAGTCGCAAAGACGAAAAAATATAATAATTACATTACAACTGTTCCTAGGGGGCGGGGGACCACGCCCTTTTGAAAAATATATAGCTAGTAGATCCTTCTAGACTATTGGCTATATGTGTGCAAAATTTCATCCAAATCGGTCCGGCCGTTCTTTCGCTATTGAGTCACAAAGACAAACGTCTGGACAAACATCCAAACATCCACACATCCAAAACATCCAAACATCTAAACATCCAAACATCCAAACATCTTAACATCCAAACTTTCCCATTTATAATATATATTAGATTAGATATTAGATATATCACAGCTTTTTCGTTCTTCTATTTTTAAATGAATCCTGGAACGAACTATTACAACCATAATTAAAATTTTTGTAATATTTTAACCAACTGAATACCCGAAAAAGCAACACTGCTTTCATTTAAAAACTTCTTTTGGTTTTAGCTAATTGTAGTTTCACTCCTTTGTTCTATGAGTAGTAATTCTTTCACCCCTGTCATATCAATTAATTTAGCTTAGAAACAAAATGTATTTTTTTTAATTCGAAAAAAGTGTATTGTACTATTCATGTAAGCGTGCCCATCAGCTCAGTTAGTTCTTTTTTTTTACTGTATTAAAAAATAAAATACATTGACAGAAAAAATTTTTAAACAGACAACTTGATAAGCAGGCTAACGTGAATAGCACATATATTTTATTTTCTCCTTGCGGACGGGGCCGCGGGTAAAGGCTAGTATATTATAAATGGCAAAGTTTGGATGTGAAAATGTTTGGATGTTTGGATGTTTGGATGTTTGGATGTTTGTCCAGACGTTTTTCTTTGTGACTCAATAACGCAAGAACGGCTGGACCGATTTGGATGAAATTTTGCACACATATAGCCAATAGTCTAGAAGGATCTACTAGCTATATATTTTTCAAAAGGGGCGTGGTCCCCGCCCCCTAGGAACAGTTATAATTTAATTATTATATTTTTTCGTCTTTGCGACTGAATCACGCCAGAATGGCTACACGGATTTTGATGAAATTTGGGACACAGACAGTAGTCTACTAGCGAAATTTTTTTCGAACATGGAAATAGGGGTGGGGGTCCCACGACCCCTTCAAGAAATTATTTTTCATAATTTTTACACATTATAACTTTACGTATACTGGCCTTCACCAATATCACAGACTCAAAGGGTCAAATAAGTCGAGGGCATACAAAGTAAGCAGTGACACCCTCCGCCCGCCCCCCTTTATCTCCCCCTCTGGTGTAAAATCCATAAATTGTTATAACTCAATCTAAATTTTCTCCTAAATCAATAGTTTTTGGTATCTGGTACATACAGAACGAGATCTAGACAATTTTGGAGGAACGATCAGTGGTCCTCTCCTCTACTCCCGCCATCCGCCCTCCATCAATTGTTTTTATTAGCACGCTTTTATTAGCTTTACCTGTATGTTTCTATCTAACTTTTTATTCGCTCCAATGCGCCTGCTGCCTTATTAACATGGTTTTATAATTAGCTTCACCTTATTTGTAATCCCGTAAGGGTCATATCGAGACCCTTCCGGGATCATTTCTGGATGGTTTTCGGGATCGGTCCGGGATTACGCCGGGGTAATTTCGGGACTTTTTCGGGACTATTTCGGGATCATTTTGGGACCCTTCCGGGATCATTTCTGTATAGTTTACGGGATCCGTCCGGGATCCCGTCGGGGTTATTTTGGAACATTTTCGGGACTATTCCGGAATCATTTCGGGACTATTTCGCGATCATTTGGGGACCCTTCCGGCATCATTTCTGGATGGTTTTCGGGATCCGTGCGGGATCTCGTCGGGGTCATATGGGGACTTTTTCGGGATCATTTGGGGGCTCTTCGGGCATCATTTCTGGATGGTTTTCGGGATCCGTCCGGGATATCGTCGGGGTCATTTGGGGACTTTTTCGGGATCATTTGGGGGCTCTTCCGGCATCATTTCTGGATGGTTTTCGGGATCCGTCCGGGATCTCGTCGGGGTCATTTGGGGACTTTTTCGGGATCATTTTGGGGCTCATCCGGCATCATTTCTGGATGGTTTTCGGGATCCCGTCACGGTCATTTCGGGACTATTAGGGAATCATTTGAGGACCTTTCCGTCATCATTTCTGTATTGTTTTCGGAATCCTTTCGGGATCCCGTCAGGGTCATTTTGGGACTTTTTCGGGGCTAATACGGGATCATTTGGGGATCCTCTAGGGGTCGTTTCGTGACTTTTTCTGTTTATTTCGGGATCATTTGGGGACCCTTCCGGCATAATTTCTTGATGGTTTGCCGGATCCATCAGGGTCATTTCGGGACCATTTTGGGATCATTTGGGGACCCTTCCGAGATCATTTCTGGATCCGTCCGGGATGCCGTAGGAGCCATTTCGGAATTTTTTGTTACTTTTCCGGGATAGTTTTTGGACCCTTCCGGGATCATTTCTGGATCTGTGCGGGATCCCATCTGGGTCATTTCCGGACTATTTCGGGATCATTTTGGGATCCTTCCGGAATCATTTCTGTATGGTTTTCGCGATCCGTCGTTGATTCCCTCGGAGCCATTTCGGAACCTTTTCTGGAGTATGTCGGGGTCATTTGGGGACTTTTTCGGGATCATTTGGGGGCTCTTCCGGCATCATTTCTGGATGGTTTTCGGGATCCGTCCGGGATCCCATCAGGGTAATTTCGGGACTATTAGGGGATCATTTGTGGACCTTTCCGGCATCATTTCTGGATAATTTTCGGTATCCGTCCGGGATGCCGACGAGGTCATTTCGGGATTATTTCGGGATCATTTGGGATACCTACCGGCATCATTTCTGGATGGTTTTTGGGATTCGTTCGGGACTTTTTCTCGACTAATACGGGATCATTTGCGGACCCTTTCGGCATAATTTCTGGATAGTTGTCGGGAACCGTTCGGGATCCCGTCACGGTAATTTCGGAACTATTAGGGGATCATTTGAGGACCTTTCCGGCATCATTTCTGGATAGTTTTTGAAATCCTTTCGGGATCCCGTCAGGGTCATTTCGGGGATTTTTCGGGATCATTTAAGGATGGCTTTCAGGATTCGTCCGGGAACCCGTCAGGGTAATTTCTGGACTTTTCCGAGACTATTTCGGGATCATTTTGGGACCTTCCCAAGATCATTTCTGGATGGATTTCGGGATTTGTCCGGGATGCCCTCAGGGTCATTTTGGGACTATTAGGTGAGCATTTGAGGACCGTTCCGGCATCACTTCTGGATGGTTTTCGGTATCCGTTCAGATTCCCGTCGGAATAATTGCGGGACTTTTTCGGGATCATTGGGGTCCCTTCCGACATCATTTCTGGATGGTTTTTGGGATTCGTCCGGCATCCCGTCGGGGTCATTTCGGGACTTTTTCTCGAATAATACGGGATCATTTGCGGGCCCTTTCGGTATCATTTCTGGATAGTTGTCGGGATCCGTTCGGGATCCCGTCAGGGTCTTTTCGGAACTATTGGGAGATCATTTGAGGACCTTTCCGGCATCATTTCTGGTTAGTTTTCGGGATCCTTTCCGGGTCCCATCAGGGTAATTTCGGGACTTTTTCGGCATCATTTAAGATTGGTTTTCAGGATTCGTCCGGGATCCGTCAGGGTAATTTCTGGACTTTTCCCAGACTATTTCGGGATAATTTTGGGACCCTCCCAAGATCATTTCTGGATGGATTTCGGGATCTGTCCGGGATGCCGTCAGGGTCATTTTGGGACTATTAGGTGATCATTTGAGGACCTTTTCGGCATCACTTCTGGATGGTTTTCGGTATCCGCTCAGGATCCCGTCGGAATTATTGCGGGACTTTTTCGGGATCATTTGGTGTCCCTTCCGGCATCATTTCTGGATGGTTTTTGGGATTCGTCCGGCATCCCGTCGGGTTCATTTCGGGACTTTTTCTCGACTAATACGGGATCATTTGCGGGCCCTTTCGGCATCATTTCTAGATAGTTGTCGGGATCCGTTCGGGATCCCGTCAGGGTCTTTTCGGAACTATTAGGTGATCATTTGAGGACATTTCCGGCATCATTTCTGGATAGTTTTCGGGATCCTTTCGGGGTCCAGTCAGGGTCATTTCAGGACTTTTTCGGGATCATTTAGAGATGGATTTCAGGATTCGTCCGGGAACCCGTAAGGGTAATTTCTGATCTTTTCCGACACTATTTCGGGATCATTTTCGGACCTTCCCAAGATCATTTCTGGATGGATTTCGGGATCAGTCCGGGATGCCGTCAAGGTCATTTTGGGACTATTAGGTGATCATTTGAGGACCTTTCCGGCATCACTTCTGGATGGTTTTCGGTATCCGTTCAGGATCCCGTCGGAATCATTGCGGGACTTTTTCGGGATCATTTGGGGTCCCTCCCAAGATCATTTCTGGATGGATTTCGGGATCTGTCCGGGATCTCGCCGGTGTCATTTGGGGACTATTTCGGGATCATTTGGGGTACCTTCCGGCACCATTCCTAGATGGTTTTCGCGATCCGTCCGGGATCCCGTCGGGATCATTCCTGGACTTTTTCGGGACTAATACGGGATCGTTTAGCGACCCTACCGGCATCATTTCTGGATGGATTACGGGATCCCTACGGGAACCCATCAGAGTAATTTCGGGACTATTTCGGGATCATTTGCGGACCCTTTAAGGGTAATTTCGTGAATTTTTTGTATTATTACGGGATCATATGGGGATCCTCTCGACATCATATCTGGATGGGTTTCGGGATCCGTCCGGGATCCCATCAGGGTTATTTCGCGACTTTTCGGGAATACTTCGGGATCATTTTGGACTATTTTGGGATAATTTGCGGCCCCTTTAGAGATCAATTCTGGATGGCTTTCAGGATCCGTCCGGGATCCCGTCAGTGTCATTTCGGGACTTTTTCGAAATCAGTTTGGGACTCCTTCATAATTTCTGCATGATTTCGGGATCTGTCCGGGATCCCGTCGGAGTTATTTCGGCACTTTTTCGGGACTATTTTGGGACAATTTTTGGACCATTTCGGGATAATTTCTGAATGATTTTGTGGATTCGGTCGGGATTTATAACCCGTCGGAGTTATTTCTGGACTTTTCCGGGATCCCGTCAGGGTCAAATGGGTACTTTTCGGGACTATTTCGAGATCATTTGGAGACCCTTCCGGCATTATTTCGGGATGTTTTTCAGGATCCATACGGAATCCCGTCAGCGTACTTTGGGAACTTTTTCAGGGCTTCGTTAAAAACATTTCGGGTATTTTTTGGGAGTATTTCGGTATCATTTCAGGATAGATACCTCAGGGATAATTTCTGGATGGAATTATTCGTAATTTAAATTCGGTATGTTTTATCTTCAATGTAACAGAGCTTTTTCGTTCTATTTTTGAGTTTTTTAAATGAATCGTGTAACGAACTGTTATAACTATAATTGCACTTTTTGTAATATTTTAACCAACTAAATACCCGAAAAGGCAACACTATTTTCATCTAAAAATTCTCTTTGGTTTTAGCTAATTGTAGTTTCACTCCTTTGTTCTATGAGTAGTATTTCTTTCACCCCTCTCATATCAGATAATTTAATTTAAAAACAAAATGTATTTTTTTTTTAATTCGAGAAAACTGTATTGTACTATTCTTGAAAGCGTGCCGTTCAGCTTATCTTCTAATTTAGTTCTTTTTTTTTACTAAAATACAAAAATAAAATACATTAGACAAAAATAATTTTTAAACAGATAACTTGATAAGCAGGCTAACGTGAATAGCACACATATTTTATTTTCTCCTTGCGGACGGAGCCGCGGGTAAAGGCTAGTATATTATAAATGGGAAAGTTTGGATGTGAAGATGTTTGGATGTTTGGATGTTTGGATGTTTGTCCAGACGTTTGTCTTTGTGACTCAATAACGCAAGAACGGCTGGACCGATTTGTATGAAATTTTGCACACATATAGCCAATAGTCTAGAAGGAGCTACTAGCTATATATTTTTCAAAAGGGGCGTGGTCCCCGCCCCCTAGGAACAGTTATAATTTAGTAATTATATTTTTTCGTTTTTGCGACTGAATCACGCCAGAATGGCTACACGGATTTTGATGAAATTTGGGACACAGACAGTAGTCTACTAGCGAAATTTTTTTCGAACATGGAAAGAGGGGTGGGGGTCCCACGACCCCTTCGAGAAATTATTTTTCATAATTTTTACACATTATAACTTTACGTATACTGGCCTTCACCAATATCACAGGCTCAAGGGGTCAAATAAGTCGAGGGCTTACAAAGTAAGCAGTGACACCCTCCGCCCGCCCCTTTATCTCCCCCTCTGGTGTAAAATCCATAAATTGTTATAACTCAATCTAAATTTTCTCCTAAATCAATAGTTTTTGGTATCTGGTACATACAGAACGAGATCTAGACAATTTTGGAGGAACGATCAGTGGTCCTCTCCTCTACTCCCGCCATCCGCCCTCCATCTATTGTTTTTATTAGCACGCTTTTATTAGCTTTACCTGTATGTTTCTATCTAACTTTTTATTCGCTCCAATGCGCCTGCTGCCTTATTAACATGGTTTTATAATTAGCTTCACCTTATTTGTAATCCCGTAAGGGTCATATCGAGACCTTCCGGGATCATTTCTGGATGGTTTTCGGGATCGGTCCGGGATTACGCCGGGGTAATTTCGGGACTTTTTCGGGACTATTTCGGGATCATTTTGGGACCCTTCCGGGATCATTTCTGTATAGTTTACGGGATCCGTCCGGGATCTCGTCGGGGTTATTTTGGAACATTTTCGGGACTATTTCGCGATCATTTGGTGACCCTTCCGGCATCATTTCTGGATGGTTTTCGGGATCCGTGCGGGATCTCGTCGGGGTCATATGGGGACTTTTTCGGGATCATTTGGGGGCTCTTCCGGCATCATTTCTGGATGATTTTCGGGATCCGTCCGGGATATCGTCGGGGTCATTTGGGGACTTCTTCGGGATCATTTGGGGGCTCTTCCGGCATCATTTCTGGATGGTTTTCGGGATCCGTCCGGGATCTCGTCGGGGTCATTTGGGGACTTTTTCGGAATCATTTTGGGGCTCATCCGGCATCATTTCTGGATGGTTTTCGGGATCCGTCCGGGATCCCGTCGGGGTCATTTCGGGACTTTTTCGCGACTAATACGGGATCATTTGGGAACCCTTTCGGCATCATTTCTGGATGGTTTTCGGGATCCGTCCGGGATCCCGTCGGGGTCATTTCGGGACTTTTTCGCGACTAATACGGGATCATTTGGGAACCCTTTCGGCATCATTTCTGGATGGTTTTCGGGATCCGTCCGGGATCCCATTAGGGTAATTTCGGGACTATTAGGGGATCATTTGGGAACCTTTCCGGCATCATTTCTGGATAATTTTCGGGATCCGTCCGGGATGCCGACGAGGTCATTTCGGGACTATTTCGGGATCATTTGGGAACACCTTCAGGGATCATTTCTGTGTGGTTCTCTACATACGTCTAGAATCGTGTCGCTCTCATTTCGGGTTTTTTTGGGACTATTCGGGGAACTTTTGGAGACCCTTTCGGGGCATTTCTGGATGGTTTTCGGGATCCGTCGGCGATAGCGTTGGGGTCATTTCGTAGCTTTTTCTGGATAATTTCGGGATCATTTGGGATCCTATCAGGTTATCAGCTCATTTAGTTCTTTTTTTTTACTCAATTACAAAAATAAAATGCATTAGACAGAAAACAAAATTGTAAACAGATAATAAGCAGGCTAACGCGAATAGCCCATATATTTCAAAATTTTCCTTGCGGACGGGGCCGCGGGTAAAGGCTAGTATATATTATAAATGGGAAAGTTTGGATGTTAAGATGTTTGGATGTTTGGATGTTTGGATGTTTGTCCAGACGTTTGTCTTTGTGACTCAATAACGCAAGAACGGCTGGACCGATTTGTATGAAATTTTGCACACATATAGCCAATAGTCTAGAAGGATCTACTAGCTATATATTTTTCAAAAGGGGCGTGGTCCCCGCTCCCTAGGAACAGTTATAATTTAATAATTATATTTTTTCGTCTTTGCGACTGAATCACGCCAGAATGGCTACACGGATTTTGATGAAATTTGGGACACAGACAGTAGTCTACTAGCGAAATTTTTTTCGAACATGGAAAGAGGGGTGGGGGTCCCACGACCCCTTCGAGAAATTATTTTTCATAATTTTTACACATTATAACTTTACGTATACTGGCCTTCACCAATATCACAGACTCAAGGGGTCAAATAAGTCGAGGGCTTACAAAGTAAGCAGTGACACCCTCCGCCCGCCCCTTTATCTCCCCCTCTGGTGTAAAATCCATAAATTGTTATAACTCAATCTAAATTTTCTCCTAAATCAATAGTTTTTGGTATCTGGTACATACAGAACGAGATCTAGACAATTTTGGAGGAACGATCAGTGGTCCTCTCCTCTACTCCCGCCATCCGCCCTCCATCTATTGTTTTTATTAGCACGCTTTTATTAGCTTTACCTGTATGTTTCTATCTAACTTTTTATTCGCTCCAATGCGCCTGCTGCCTTATTAACATGGTTTTATAATTAGCTTCACCTTATTTGTAATCCCGTAAGGGTCATATCGAGACCTTCCGGGATCATTTCTGGATGGTTTTCGGGATCGGTCCGGGATTACGCCGGGGTAATTTCGGGACTTTTTCGGGACTATTTCGGGATCATTTTGGGACCCTTCCGGGATCATTTCTGTATAGTTTACGGGATCCGTCCGGGATCTCGTCGGGGTTATTTTGGAACATTTTCGGGACTATTTCGCGATCATTTGGTGACCCTTCCGGCATCATTTCTGGATGGTTTTCGGGATCCGTGCGGGATCTCGTCGGGGTCATATGGGGACTTTTTCGGGATCATTTGGGGGCTCTTCCGGCATCATTTCTGGATGATTTTCGGGATCCGTCCGGGATATCGTCGGGGTCATTTGGGGACTTCTTCGGGATCATTTGGGGGCTCTTCCGGCATCATTTCTGGATGGTTTTCGGGATCCGTCCGGGATCTCGTCGGGGTCATTTGGGGACTTTTTCGGAATCATTTTGGGGCTCATCCGGCATCATTTCTGGATGGTTTTCGGGATCCGTCCGGGATCCCGTCGGGGTCATTTCGGGACTTTTTCGCGACTAATACGGGATCATTTGGGAACCCTTTCGGCATCATTTCTGGATGGTTTTCGGGATCCGTCCGGGATCCCGTCGGGGTCATTTCGGGACTTTTTCGCGACTAATACGGGATCATTTGGGAACCCTTTCGGCATCATTTCTGGATGGTTTTCGGGATCCGTCCGGGATCCCATTAGGGTAATTTCGGGACTATTAGGGGATCATTTGGGAACCTTTCCGGCATCATTTCTGGATAATTTTCGGGATCTGTCCGGGATGCCGACGAGGTCATTTCGGGACTATTTCGGGATCATTTGGGAACACCTTCAGGGATCATTTCTGTGTGGTTCTCTACATACGTCTAGAATCGTGTCGCTCTCATTTCGGGTTTTTTTGGGACTATTCGGGGAACTTTTGGAGACCCTTTCGGGGCATTTCTGGATGGTTTTCGGGATCCGTCGGCGATAGCGTTGGGGTCATTTCGTAGCTTTTTCTGGATAATTTCGGGATCATTTGGGATCCTATCAGGTTATCAGCTCATTTAGTTCTTTTTTTTTACTCAATTACAAAAATAAAATGCATTAGACAGAAAACAAAATTGTAAACAGATAATAAGCAGGCTAACGCGAATAGCCCATATATTTAAAATTTTCCTTGCGGACGGGGCCGCGGGTAAAGGCTAGTATATATTATAAATGGGAAAGTTTGGATGTTAAGATGTTTGGATGTTTGGATGTTTGGATGTTTGTCCAGACGTTTGTCTTTGTGACTCAATAACGCAAGAACGGCTGGACCGATTTGTATGAAATTTTGCACACATATAGCCAATAGTCTAGAAGGATCTACTAGCTATATATTTTTCAAAAGGGGCGTGGTCCCCGCCCCCTAGGAACAGTTATAATTTAATAATTATATTTTTTCGTCTTTGCGACTGAATCACGCCAGAATGGCTACACGGATTTTGATGAAATTTGGGACACAGACAGTAGTCTACTAGCGAAATTTTTTTCGAACATGGAAAGAGGGGTGGGGGTCCCACGACCCCTTCGAGAAATTATTTTTCATAATTTTTACACATTATAACTTTACGTATACTGGCCTTCACCAATATCACAGACTCAAGGGGTCAAATAAGTCGAGGGCTTACAAAGTAAGCAGTGACACCCTCCGCCCGCCCCTTTATCTCCCCCTCTGGTGTAAAATCCATAAATTGTTATAACTCAATCTAAATTTTCTCCTAAATCAATAGTTTTTGGTATCTGGTACATACAGAACGAGATCTAGACAATTTTGGAGGAACGATCAGTGGTCCTCTCCTCTACTCCCGCCATCCGCCCTCCATCTATTGTTTTTATTAGCACGCTTTTATTAGCTTTACCTGTATGTTTCTATCTAACTTTTTATTCGCTCCAATGCGCCTGCTGCCTTATTAACATGGTTTTATAATTAGCTTCACCTTATTTGTAATCCCGTAAGGGTCATATCGAGACCTTCCGGGATCATTTCTGGATGGTTTTCGGGATCGGTCCGGGATTACGCCGGGGTAATTTCGGGACTTTTTCGGGACTATTTCGGGATCATTTTGGGACCCTTCCGGGATCATTTCTGTATAGTTTACGGGATCCGTCCGGGATCTCGTCGGGGTTATTTTGGAACATTTTCGGGACTATTTCGCGATCATTTGGTGACCCTTCCGGCATCATTTCTGGATGGTTTTCGGGATCCGTGCGGGATCTCGTCGGGGTCATATGGGGACTTTTTCGGGATCATTTGGGGGCTCTTCCGGCATCATTTCTGGATGATTTTCGGGATCCGTCCGGGATATCGTCGGGGTCATTTGGGGACTTCTTCGGGATCATTTGGGGGCTCTTCCGGCATCATTTCTGGATGGTTTTCGGGATCCGTCCGGGATCTCGTCGGGGTCATTTGGGGACTTTTTCGGAATCATTTTGGGGCTCATCCGGCATCATTTCTGGATGGTTTTCGGGATCCGTCCGGGATCCCGTCGGGGTCATTTCGGGACTTTTTCGCGACTAATACGGGATCATTTGGGAACCCTTTCGGCATCATTTCTGGATGGTTTTCGGGATCCGTCCGGGATCCCGTCGGGGTCATTTCGGGACTTTTTCGCGACTAATACGGGATCATTTGGGAACCCTTTCGGCATCATTTCTGGATGGTTTTCGGGATCCGTCCGGGATCCCATTAGGGTAATTTCGGGACTATTAGGGGATCATTTGGGAACCTTTCCGGCATCATTTCTGGATAATTTTCGGGATCTGTCCGGGATGCCGACGAGGTCATTTCGGGACTATTTCGGGATCATTTGGGAACACCTTCAGGGATCATTTCTGTGTGGTTCTCTACATACGTCTAGAATCGTGTCGCTCTCATTTCGGGTTTTTTTGGGACTATTCGGGGAACTTTTGGAGACCCTTTCGGGGCATTTCTGGATGGTTTTCGGGATCCGTCGGCGATAGCGTTGGGGTCATTTCGTAGCTTTTTCTGGATAATTTCGGGATCATTTGGGATCCTATCAGGTTATCAGCTCATTTAGTTCTTTTTTTTTACTCAATTACAAAAATAAAATGCATTAGACAGAAAACAAAATTGTAAACAGATAATAAGCAGGCTAACGCGAATAGCCCATATATTTAAAATTTTCCTTGCGGACGGGGCCGCGGGTAAAGGCTAGTATATATTATAAATGGGAAAGTTTGGATGTTAAGATGTTTGGATGTTTGGATGTTTGGATGTTTGTCCAGACGTTTGTCTTTGTGACTCAATAACGCAAGAACGGCTGGACCGATTTGTATGAAATTTTGCACACATATAGCCAATAGTCTAGAAGGATCTACTAGCTATATATTTTTCAAAAGGGGCGTGGTCCCCGCCCCCTAGGAACAGTTATAATTTAATAATTATATTTTTTCGTCTTTGCGACTGAATCACGCCAGAATGGCTACACGGATTTTGATGAAATTTGGGACACAGACAGTAGTCTACTAGCGAAATTTTTTTCGAACATGGAAAGAGGGGTGGGGGTCCCACGACCCCTTCGAGAAATTATTTTTCATAATTTTTACACATTATAACTTTACGTATACTGGCCTTCACCAATATCACAGACTCAAGGGGTCAAATAAGTCGAGGGCTTACAAAGTAAGCAGTGACACCCTCCGCCCGCCCCTTTATCTCCCCCTCTGGTGTAAAATCCATAAATTGTTATAACTCAATCTAAATTTTCTCCTAAATCAATAGTTTTTGGTATCTGGTACATACAGAACGAGATCTAGACAATTTTGGAGGAACGATCAGTGGTCCTCTCCTCTACTCCCGCCATCCGCCCTCCATCTATTGTTTTTATTAGCACGCTTTTATTAGCTTTACCTGTATGTTTCTATCTAACTTTTTATTCGCTCCAATGCGCCTGCTGCCTTATTAACATGGTTTTATAATTAGCTTCACCTTATTTGTAATCCCGTAAGGGTCATATCGAGACCTTCCGGGATCATTTCTGGATGGTTTTCGGGATCGGTCCGGGATTACGCCGGGGTAATTTCGGGACTTTTTCGGGACTATTTCGGGATCATTTTGGGACCCTTCCGGGATCATTTCTGTATAGTTTACGGGATCCGTCCGGGATCTCGTCGGGGTTATTTTGGAACATTTTCGGGACTATTTCGCGATCATTTGGTGACCCTTCCGGCATCATTTCTGGATGGTTTTCGGGATCCGTGCGGGATCTCGTCGGGGTCATATGGGGACTTTTTCGGGATCATTTGGGGGCTCTTCCGGCATCATTTCTGGATGATTTTCGGGATCCGTCCGGGATATCGTCGGGGTCATTTGGGGACTTCTTCGGGATCATTTGGGGGCTCTTCCGGCATCATTTCTGGATGGTTTTCGGGATCCGTCCGGGATCTCGTCGGGGTCATTTGGGGACTTTTTCGGAATCATTTTGGGGCTCATCCGGCATCATTTCTGGATGGTTTTCGGGATCCGTCCGGGATCCCGTCGGGGTCATTTCGGGACTTTTTCGCGACTAATACGGGATCATTTGGGAACCCTTTCGGCATCATTTCTGGATGGTTTTCGGGATCCGTCCGGGATCCCGTCGGGGTCATTTCGGGACTTTTTCGCGACTAATACGGGATCATTTGGGAACCCTTTCGGCATCATTTCTGGATGGTTTTCGGGATCCGTCCGGGATCCCATTAGGGTAATTTCGGGACTATTAGGGGATCATTTGGGAACCTTTCCGGCATCATTTCTGGATAATTTTCGGGATCCGTCCGGGATGCCGACGAGGTCATTTCGGGACTATTTCGGGATCATTTGGGAACACCTTCAGGGATCATTTCTGTGTGGTTCTCTACATACGTCTAGAATCGTGTCGCTCTCATTTCGGGTTTTTTTGGGACTATTCGGGGAACTTTTGGAGACCCTTTCGGGGCATTTCTGGATGGTTTTCGGGATCCGTCCGCGATAGCGTTGGGGTCATTTCGTAGCTTTTTCTGGATAATTTCGGGATCATTTGGGATCCTATCAGGTTATCAGCTCATTAATTCTTTTTTTTTACTCAATTACAAAAATAAAATGCATTAGACAGAAAACAAAATTGTAAACAGATAATAAGCAGGCTAACGCGAATAGCCCATATATTTAAAATTTTCCTTGCGGACGGGGCCGCGGGTAAAGACTAGTAAATAAATAATTAAGGAATTGTAAATGAGTCAAAGTGTTTTAAGTCTATTTTGGTACTTGTTCGGCCTTTTCTGAGTATATGCGCACGTGTAGGTGTAAAACGGCATACGTATGTACGTATTTGCGCCTCACTGCCTCTTGCAACAACAGTAAATGCGTTTCTATTTATGAAAGTCTGCAGCATCTGCTGAGGAGTCACAACCTTTTGGGCGTCTAATGCCATTTACTGTGCTTTAAGGCATTCAAGAGTCGATTAAGACACGTGTGTTTAAGAATAGGAAAATATATACATCAATCCATATGAAATGTCAAGTCATGTCCTAACGTCAACACTTCAGCACTTAACGTAGTCCAGCAACATCTTTAATTCCTTCATTCATTATACATTCGCAAACACTCAAGACTCAGTGTGGCTATCACATTGTCACAGTAACTTCAGTGGACTAAGTACAAGCTCTGGACATTAATATTCACTGGGAGTGGAGCAATTTCATGGTTATTGCCATACCCAAAAACATGATCCAGTGCTACTTTTGGCAACGTTGTAAATATTCTTGTTCACTGTTCTCCTCCGTATTTGAACAGCACGGCTGGTAGTTCGTCGTTTCCTGTAGTGTAGGGAAAGTGTAGCGTAAGCGTTGTGTTTAAAAGTGGTATGGTATATAGTGAATGTATCGAATGCCTCTTGATGAAATCGAATGAGAAATGTATAACTTATGCAAAGTCTACACTCGACCGAGCAACCTGCATTCCAAGGCTTACTTCATTTTCATAAAATCAATATCGAAGCAATTTAGCAACCATAAACAAATATTTATATCCGCCAACATATATAAACCAAACAGCGGTCATGAGTTAGTTTGCTAAAGCAGTCTGGATTAAACATCCGGTGCCATAGTAAATATGAAAAACCTACCGAAACCCATTTGTCGCTCCAACCACTTATTTTCCATGCCACCTTAAAATTTTGAATGAATGCGCCTTCTTGTAATGTTGTAATCGCCAGAAAATGGTGAGCATATGGCAGACTTTTTTATGTTTCCACCAAATTTTTATTCCACAAATTCATTTGCCGCGTCAGTTACTTGTTATAAATGTTGTATAGCGCATTTTGAATGGCAAATAAAATCGTCAGGGTCAGGCAAATTTACATTCAACAAATGTTTAATGGTTGTAAATGTTGTTGTTGATTCATGATGCCCTATCATTTTTAGGTTTTTTTTTTTTTTTTTGATTTTTATTTTATTTCATATTTTTTATGATCTTCAAGTAAAGAAGTAAATAGACTTTCTGAAAGATTGAATCAGGAGTGAACGTGTTACGTGTAGACGGACTGGACATTTTAGACACGTATGAATCCCCCCGTGTCGCCCGTACTGCTGCGGGCAACGCAAATAACAATTCGACGAACATGCAGGGAATTAAAAACTGGAAATACTTAGCAGGGCGCTGTTGATTGCTTGGCTTTACTTGGGTAAGTAGCATTTCGTTTATGAGTCCTGCTGCTCAGGTCGTTGCAAAGCTTTTATGTGAATTCAGTAATAGTATAATTTATTTTGAGAAAAAAATATCTTCGGACTTAACTTTCCATTTGCTGAATTTCAACTTTTTATCTCTAAGAACAAAATGTGCTGATTCTACATAAAATAATCAGTTACAGTAAATTGCGAATCGATTTGAATAAGCGAAAACGTTTATGTAGTAAGTTTTAGTTTGATTATTTTGCTTTCAAGTTGAATATGGTTAATACTTATTCATTTTGAAAGCGTCCATCAGAGTGCTTGAAAGTTTTAATAATTTTCGTATCAAAAATCATCGCAGTGTCCTGGAATGCAAAGAACCATTGGGAAGGCTTCGTTCAGGCCGGATCATACGTCTATACTGGGTTCCCAGTCTTAAAGGAATAGAAGGTAGCGAAAACGCCGATGAGTTGCAGGAAGGCATCATCTATCTTTGAAGCAGAGGTCGTCAGCTAGTGAAAGAAATATTCGCGCTCACTTCACACACTATTGCGGTGAGAGTTAACAAATATGCGTGCGTATGCCTTGCCTTGTTGCTCGTTAATCAACTACTACTCTTACCAACACAGTTGCAGCTTAATTTTTGGTGATCACTGGTTTAAGCTCACTCTTGTTATTATTATTTCATTTAAATAATTTATCTTTATTGTTCTGACCTCACTGCTGGTTATACTACTTATCTATATGTTGTAGCTCTTTCTTATTATTATAGCGACTACTGTGATTGACAGCGATGCTGCGTTATTTGTTTGATTATTTCTTATAAACAGTTACTGGCTTTAAACAAATATCCTTGTTATTTTCATATATCCTTCTGGCTTATCTCTTCCTCTTCCTATTTTTCTTTATTATAACTCATATTAAAGTCACAGATGTCATTTGCGTTTTTGCCAATTTCCGGTGATTAATGTTGAACGCAAAGTTGTTTGTCGCCATTGAGGTTGAACCAACTGTTTATAAAGGCAGGCTTAATGGATACAGCAGTGAACAGAAAAAAACGCGTTGTTAATTTTTATCAAATTTTTTATCAAACATTTTTTTTTATTTTAATTGCTTCGAGGAAATTTTCTAGCTGAAATTATGCAAACTAAAATCAAATACGTTTTCGAAAAAATTCGAGAAAATTTTACGCAATTTTCGAACTACATATTTGGTGTTCTCTGATTTTTTTTGGTATGCAGTTTTGAAGCCCAATCAAATTTAGTCTAAACCAGTACAAGTTGTAAAGTTTCTTAAATTCGCATTAATTTTTCACAATTTCATTTCATATTTGCTCACATACTACGCCTGAAAAGTTGTTGTTATATAGAAGAAAATCTGATACACCGTTCAGGAAAAAAATTTTCAAAAATCAAAACGAATTTCCAGAGACCCTTACACATGTATTTTGTTAGACTTAAATTGATTGGGCTACAAAACTGTATAATCAAGAAAGTTTTGAGAACTTCCAATAAAAATGTCGACATTTTGGTCAAACTTTCTCGAATTTTGTCGAAATTGCGTTTGAGTTTGGTTTGCATAGTTTCAATTACAAAATTTATAGAAGTGTTTTCTTAAAATATGGAAAACTTTTAAAGAAGAATTTAGTTGATGAAATATGATAAAAATTGCCTCTGATATTTTGCTCTTCGCTGCTGTATATTACAGTTACAGTTGAAACCAGAATCCCATTGTTGACAAAATGTCCTTGAGCTGTATATGAAAAGGATAAAATAAATGAATAACTGTGCTTAGAGCTTCTCCAATTCCCACCTTCTTGTGCTGCTCGCTATGTCTGGTGCATTGCCGCGAGATTTAATATATTGTAGAAAAGTATGCGTTTAAAACACTCCTGCTACAACTTACTTACTTAATTGGCGCTTAACCGTCTAAACTCCTGCTACAAACCTACCAAAAATTAGAAGTGAAGTGTTTAGTGCTTACCAAATGGCCACAGGTATCAGGATTTGGAAAACAACGCCTTCTTTGAGTATTCAGTCTTCGAAGATCACTTTTCGTGCCGTACAAAACCGAAAAGTTAATGACTGTTAGGGGGGGGGGGGGGGGGGAGCCTTATTTACCTAACCTAAAACATTCTAAATTCAGTGATAATGTCAAAGGTGGATTGTTTGTCGTTGGTACTCAAATAAATAAAAACTTCCTCCTTTAATTTAAAAACTCAAGTCTGGTCAAATGCTCAGCTTTTATGCATGATGCCCGCTGGATCTTCGCAGAAAATGGACATATTATATTTTATATGGCCTAACAATCAGTGGAACACACGTTAGCCGAGTAAGCCAATTTTTCATCGCATAGTTTGTTTAGAATCTTTTGGACGACAAGATTTGCGAAATAATCAGCGCAGGCTTAAACTTTTGAGTACCCTACACCATAAAAAGGACGTTTATAATCAATGCATTGAAAACGAAGTTCTTCGTCTGGCGTAGACTTCTTAATTAATTTTGGGTTGTGTAATTGGTTGTGTAATTTCTGGTAAATTTACTTGTTTACCTAATAACATCCTAAGCCATTAGAGCTCTTTTAACAGTTCCTGGAAAGAAGTACGTAAAACACTAGTCCTTGCATGACAAAAAAACGGTGTGATGAGTTTATTTGTGTTCGAGAGATCATATTCTAATCTCATCAGTTTTACGATTAAGTAGATAAACGCTTCCAATATCAACAGTCCCCCCACGAAGTAGCATGTACCTTGTACACATATATGTACATTATTACATCAGTCCGTCAGTATTTTTACAAGGGACCACGGGATAGTGATTGGTCCGAAATCTTTGGGATGTACGTGAAAGCTTTTGTACATGATTGTAAAAACTTAATATGTCTGGAAGATTGTTGAATATTCCATATAAAATTAGTCGCCATCACGCATCTCCACATAATACGGGGGACTGAAGGGCCCCGGCATGCGAAAAGTCGAAATTAAACTTATCTTTTGGGGGCTTTTCAGCTCCACTTTTGGTTGTGGATTTGAATTTAAATCCATAAATGTGCCAAAGCATATAGGGATAAGTACTTTAGCTGGAACATAGCCCCCAATATCCCAATAGGATTAATAACAACCAAAGAGCGCCATGTATCTAGAGGCCACCATAATAAGCCAATGTAGTGTCATTCATTTTATCGAGTTGTTTTCCCAAAGTCCACCATACCCGATAATGGAAAGTGTGGGACACCTTATGCAGTGTGTGAATCTTTTTCAGCCGGTCTTCTTGAAGCCCCTGCTCCATAAAAAAATTGGCCTGAATGAAACAGGAGAGGGCTACCGATGGAAGCTGAAATGAAATCATGTTATTATAGAGAAGAGGTGGTGGTGCAATGGCTACTAGGACATGTTTCTGAATTTTACTTGAAATCTCCTGCATTCATACTGGTGTAAAGGCAGATGCCTTTATCAATTCAGCTATGTGAATATCCCGCTGTGTAATTTGTCTCTAAGTGTTGTAATTTTTTTTTTTTTTGTTATTACGTAAAAATGTATACTCTATGTGTTTTTATAAAATTGTTTGGAATATATTCAGGCGCTTTCAACAGAATTGTATTAGCAACATTGATTTTAGCAGTGCCTTATTAGCAACTCTTTCGCTGTTCACATTTTAAATTTGTATATAGGACAAATAACGGCCAAAACTGGAAATCCTTCAAACCTTCACATAGCTTCCAAATCAATTTTTTTTCCAGCAAAACCCTGCATATATTCATCGATTTTTGTTTCTTTTTCTACCTAGTTCTGCCTTTGTTTCTTCCTGTGTGCTATTTTAGTATTCCCCCTCACTTATGCACAACATTGATAGCCGGTCTTTGACGTGGAATTAATATTTTAACGATCATTAAAGTTCCGGCTACCAAAAGCTGCCTCTGCTGTTAAGCCATTTGTTCCCAGCAGAGCCTATAACTGTGTCTACGCCGCTGTTATCCTTGCTCCCCACAACAAAATAACTTCCTAGTTCAATAGTCGACAGCCATGCCACTATGAGCTCTACACTCAAAATAGTAGCAACGTAACTGACTTACTGACTGACAGCAAACGACAAATATCAATTATTTAAATGCCAGCAGCGGCTACCGAAAAGCAACTAAAGCAAAAAAAAAATAAAGCAACAAGCATAAATAACCAAGCAGTGAGAGCAATAAATGTAACGGTGGTGTAATGGTGCAATAACGGTGTAAATAATTTAAAGTAATGTACTTTAACATCACCTGCCCATTTGAGTAGGAGTGTATTAGAAAGTTCTTTTGTTTTGTTGTATTTTTGATGCTCAGTGTTGACTGAGTTCTGAATTTTACGGTAGCCAACAAAAGTTGTTGACTAATTTTGAATGAACTCAATTTTACTACTCAATTTTACACTCTCTTTTTTGTTTAATTATTCAACAACTTCTATCTGATATATTGCTTTTATTCCTCCATTTTCAGATGACCATTTTCATTGAGAATACATCTGTGGCGAAACGTCTAAATGCCAGTCAAGCTTTTGATGATACGTGGAACACAGCCTCCGATTTGGAGAATGAACTCGAAGTGAGTGGAAGAAAAGTACATATACTTAGTTATACTTAGTACTTTTAACCATAATTATTAAATTATATAAGAACATAACCATTAACTAACACATATTCCATGATTGTAGTTCAGTGGCGTAGCAGAATGGTGCGAGAGGGCGTTTGAAAGTAAGAGATTGCGAATTGAGTATTCAAAGAAAATTAGTGCAACTTCCTTGTTCTTTCGAGCACTGTAGAACTTAGATTGCCGTTCGAAGAAACATTGAAACTTTAGCTCTCGAAAATCGGTGTTCAAGTCCCAACACCACTTATATCCGGATGCATATTCGGATATACATCATCATATTGGCAGCACTCCAAAATAGCAGAGGGGAGGATGTATCTATAATCATTAAAACAAACATATTTAGGCGATTTGATCTGTTCCAATCGGCCGACAATCCGAACCTCGCTTAATCTGTATACATTAGACTCGGTCGATTTATTAACCGATATCTCGCCATCGATTTTTCGATAGGATTTGGCCTCAGGAAAAAAAGTTCCACTACGCATACCCAAAAAAATAATTTTCGAGCCTGCGAAAAAAAATGGTGAAAGGGTAATTTTTTCGACCAAAACACTCCCCAAAACCCAAAAAATATTTTTTTTTTCAAAAAACTGTTATCGCCAGCGTTATTACCACAGTTAAAAAAAAAAAAAATATCTAATATATAAAATTCTTCTGTCACGGTTTTAGAGGCTGAACTCCTCCGAAACGGCTGAACCGATTCTCATGAAATTTTGTGAGCATATTGGGTAGGTCTTAGAGTCGGCCAACGTCTACCTTTTTTTCGCTACGTGCCTAAGGTCTTGAGATCAAAACGTGGACCCGGGTACCCCTAGAATGTGTTTATACAATATGGATATCAAATGAAAGCTGTCGATGAGTGCTATAGTACATGGTAATTTTCATTACCCTGGGTGACTAGGGTCTCGAGAAATAGACCAAAACGTGGACCTGGGTACCCCTAGAATGTGTTTATACAATATGGATATCAAATGAAAGCTGTTGATGAGTGCTATAGTACAGGATACTTTTCATACAACTGGGAGGCTAGCGTCTCGAGATATAGCCCAAAACGTAGACCCGGGTACCCCTAGAATGTGTTTATACAATATGGATATCAAATGAAAGCTGTTGATGAGTGCTATAGTACAGGATAATTTTCATACAACTGGGAGGCTAGGGTCTCGAGATATAGGCCAAAACGTGGATCAGGGTAACCCCTGAATGTGTTTTTACATTATGGGTATCAAATTGAAGCTGTTGATGTATGCTTTAGTACAGAGTAAGTTTTACACCGCTGGGTGACTACGGTCTCGAGATATAGGCCAAAATATGGACCCGGATACACCTAGAATGTGTTTTTATATTATGGGTATCAAATTGAAGCTGGTGATGTGTGCTATAATACAGAGTAAGTTTTACACTACTGAGTGAGTAGGGTCTCGGGATATAGGCCAAAACATGGACCCGGATACCCCTAGAATGTGTGTGTATTATGGATATCAAATGAAAGCTGTTGCTGAGAGCTCTAAATTTCATTGTGATATTCGATTTAGTCGCATCAACCTGGCAAAACTGATGAATATGCATGCGAAGCCGAAATAAAGACAAGAATTAATAATACCCACATACCTATTTACATACGTCCTATTCAATTTGCCTGGAATTTCATATATAAATTTGCCTATATTAGTATTTACGATGCTTTTTTCCGGGAAGTATACCAGAGACGAACTGGGACTAGGATTAGGACTAGGACTGGGACTGAGACTCGGAGTGGGACTGGGGCTGAGACTCGGAATAGTACTGGAAGAAAATACATACCACCCGCTGGGACTGGCAATAAGAGATGAAGAAGAACGAGAAAAACTTGAGAGAAGAGAAAAGAGAGAAGGAGACTGAGAAAGAGATAGAATGAGACGAAGATGGTGGTGAAGCGAAAAACGCGGAGGGAGGAGTGAATAAAAAGGTTAGGAAAAAGTTTAGAGGGGTAGGGCAGAGTTAGACGGAAAAAGCTTATTAAAATGTATGCAGATAGGCCAAATTTAAGGCAGAACAACGTCTGCCGGGTCTGCTAGTATATATATATATATATTATTTGGGTTTTGGGGAATGATTTGGTCGAAAAATTTACCCTTTCGCCTTTTTTTTCGCAGACTCGAAAATTATTTTTTTGGGTGCGCGTAGTGGAACTTTTTTTCCTGAGCCCAACTCCTATCGAAAAATCGATGGCGCGATATCGGTTAACTTTCGTCCATATAAATCGACCCAGGTTAGTATACATACATACATATATAGAATCTCATGTCACAATGCAAGTGCGTAGTATTTTCCGAACTACTAAATACTTAGGTAGATATCATATAAGCTACTGGATACTATTTTTTATGAATTATTGAAAAAAGGTGGGCGGTGTTGATATAAGCTCGGGTTAATTAGGTTGCAAAAACTGAAGAAAGGGCAAATCTTTATAGAAGGCCAATATTTTGACAGCATTGAGCTTAAGTAGACGGACAGATTATAGTGAGGATATATACTGCGAACTATAGGTCTACGGTGCCCTGATTCTCTTCAAAGCATTTAGGCCAAGACGAGCTCCCTGAGGCAGTCCAAAATGGTGCTTGCCTGCTTTCTGACTTTAGTGATCCAAAGATCTTTTGCCTTCACGCAATGGCATCGCATTCGAAAATCATTCTGCAGTCTAATAATCGCTGTCACAGGATCAACAGATGCTGTTAGACCGTTTGCCTAGCTTGTGTATGTGAATTTTGAGTAAGATTCGCTTTGCGTTGTATCCTGCTATCTTTGCCTTTGCCCTCCGCATTTCTGGCCTTTCACTCCAGTATTGTTCTCTGAGGCATGCATCCTTCTTCATGAACCGCTCTCTCATTGAGTGAGATCCTATCGCCATGATGCGCTTTGGTTTGTATAGACTTTTCGGCCGCTACCTGTATGGTCAGCCCGTACGCTTGTTCGTTTCCGTTCGCCTATTTGTGGCACAATACCCAAGCTAAGCACATGGTGTGATTAGCTCTTATACGATTCAATAATGATTCTCTCATTACTGTAGCCTCGTTGGTTGTAGGTTGAACTCTGTACAATGGATTACGGCGACAACTCCGACCAGGAAGATGGTCGGTTATTATTCGAGTGGTATGTATACCTTGGTTTCGGGGCCGAAAATCCCCGCGTACTATATGAAAGTGTGATCATGATGGAGCGCTTCGAATCTGGAAGTGTTACCCAGTTCTAATTTAAATAGCTTTTAAAACTTAATGAGCTTTCTGATGTCATCTCTGGGAAGTTGGGTGAGTTAAAATCGTTCCTTCAAGCTCTCTTTATTCCGGGATTGTATTCCTTTGCCTCTGCCAAAGCCCTCCTGCAAAGAAATGTTCACCAGCGTGCGCGTGGCGGCGTTAGTTCGAGCAGTACCTTCATTGCAGACACATGTTAGGCGTTGGAACGTTTTGATGAAATACGGCAAGAAACCGGATATCGAAATAGAGGGGAAGGGAAGAGGAGAGGCTTAAAGCAAAATAGACGCAAAGATGACGCGAAAGAAGAAGCTGGATAAATAAAAAAAAGTATGTAGCAAGAGTGGAAAGAAAGAAAAAAAACACGAAAATGTAGAGGAAGGAAAATCGAAAATAGAACTGGCTTCATGAAAACTTACTAATTTATCAATGGACCATTTTGCTTTGCTTACCTAAGCAACATGACTAGAAACACAAAATACTCGCTCTATGCTGGTAAGTGCAGCGTCGTCTACTGCCTTTCTACTGGTGTTCGCTTTGATATTACCGCTGAGCTGGTGCCGAGCCTAGATTTCCGATTGCTATTAAGATCGTTGTTCACCCGTCGCCAGCCGTTACCGCCCGAGCACGCCATGTTGTTAACGGTATGACAATTGTCGTCGTGACCCTTATCAATGCTGCTTGCCACAGTCGTTGGCAGTCTCAGCTGATCGGATACTCTCGCGATCATTTGCCAAAGTGTTTCCGACCATCCACCATGGGCATCAATTGGCCCCTCTTGCCCATATTCTGCTTACGCCACTGTTTATTGATTCATCTAACATAATTTCCCGTAGTAGTAGTAAACATGCGTAGTAGTATAGCGTAGCGGAAGCATACATTTTGGCGCTTCCGCATTTATGCAGTTTTGTTTTCTTTGCCTTTTTTTTGTTTCGTTTTGTCTTTTTTATCTCATGTATTAATTTAGTGCATGTTGCAGCAAAAGCGTGGTGCCAAAAGCAATTCAGCGGCATCTTCATCCTCCAGCAGTGCTGGCAGCACAGATGGCCAATGGTCTGGTTGGTCGGATTAGTCGACGTGTTCACGTACCTGCGTTGGTGGTATTATGCAACAAATACGCCGCTGTTATAACACAAATGGTTGCAAAGGTGAAAGCGTACGCTATCGCATCTGTAATATGCAATCATGTCCGGAGCAACAAGACTTTCGTGCGCAACAATATGCAGCCTACAATGGTGTACCGTATGATGGTACGCTTTATACGTGGACACCACACTACGACTATGTGGAGCCATGCGCTTTAACATGCAGGTGAGTAAGAAGGGATATTATCACATACATATACCAGCTACCAAATATTGCGTACATCCTTGGAAATAGGAGTTCCAGCTTTCGTTTCAATTGTTTTTGTTGGCAACTATCCAGTTTTTTTTTCTGGTTCGAATGCGCTGAAATCGATGTGAAATTTATGATCCATGCAATTCGTGTAAATGTGAAAACCTCAAGAGAATTTTGTTACATGAGCCATAGCGCACATAAAAGCGGCCACTAATTTATGGCGGTAGTGCGATCTATTATCCGAATCTCTAATGTCATAGCAG
Source organism: Eurosta solidaginis (assembly GCF_040869045.1). Lineage (NCBI taxonomy): Eukaryota > Metazoa > Arthropoda > Insecta > Diptera > Tephritidae > Eurosta > Eurosta solidaginis. The sequence goes on from NC_090320.1 coordinate 30,356,309, forward strand.
GATAGCCGGGTACTTTCTGGAAGTTCTATTTAGGGTTGGGATTGTCCGAGTAGCTCTTATACAAGGACGCATAGCTGGAAACCGGTAGTCCAATCACAATCCTGAACCCTGAATTCGATACTCTCCGGAATATGTCCGACTGCTTCCGAAACAATTTCTTTGACTCCTCAAATCTTTTGCATTTGTAAACTTAATTAACTTCTTATAATAGGCCATCTCTTATCTTAAATATCTCCTTATCCCATAATTTGCTAGTGGTGTAACTGCATCTTACGGCTCCTGCTTAACTATCACAAACCACTGTTTCAGTATGACCGGCCTGGTATGTGATTGGCGGATGATCTCCAAAAGCACAATAACATACACAGCCATAATCTTACCAATACTAAGGTCGACAAAACAATGTGTTGTTCGAAAAGCTTCATCAATTATCAAAATATGGATGCTGTAAATGGCATGCTACTCGCTATCATTTCCCGTATGGTCAGTTATTTAACAAAACGCCAAGCTCTCTCCGTTTTTGCACCGATCTAGAACACATAATGACGGAATACTTACATGCCCATATGAATGGTCCGTGTACATATGTATGGTCTTAAAAATTTCTGATTATCTTAGACTTGGCTGCGTATTTTGATCAAAATATCAATTGTCGCAATTTTGCATTTCAGGCTCAGAGACTCTCTCACTATGCTTTTGAACACAGACACTACGTTTAGTTGTACTCCACCAACCAATCAATCGTAGAGTAAGTATCCGAATGACGGTCTACAAACTCTTTTGGCAGTAATTTCCAAGAATATCGTTGACTGAAAGTGCGCTTGGAGCGGTCGTCTTTAAAGCTTAGCAGTATTTGTTGACTTTCAAGAAATGATAAATTCAGGGATTTTCTTTCTAAAGCAAAAATATACAAAAATATGGTTCTTTGAGGAGCTCGCTCTACACCTACTCAATTGTATCAGTGATACATGAGATCCTGATAATAGTTTTGAGCTCTTATGACTGGTTGCCAAGTAACTAAGACTTCTTCGAATGTCCGGAAATCACCGAAATATTTCCCGCAGGCATATGTGATAAGAGAAAAACAAGAATCGGCTCAAAAACCCAAATAAGTTTGAAATCAAACTCGATTGAACCCGATCTTTAAATATAAAAACCTTACGTGACTAGCACACTATGGACACATTCAGTCAATGTGCGGTCTTTATTGATCGGCCAGTTCAACCTAGCACACATCCATAGATTGTTACTCAAACCACGCGCATCAGTAACAAATTATGGTTGGCAAAAGCAGAGCAAAGAGGTTGATATACGTGAATATATCGGTTGAGCCATGATTACGAAATGACCAAACCTTTTGCTAAATATCTCAAAATTTCAAGATTTTGTGTATAATACAAAAAAAAAAAAAAAGCAAAAAAAATACTATCTACAGTATCTGGGGGATTGCACTGGGAAACTAAAAAACAAAATATCACAATCCTTATACGAGGAGCAATCTCACCTATACTTTATTCAAAATAATATATTTCTATCACAGTAAAACTAGATTTTCAGAAGTCATGAACTCCCAAAAGGATGCAATTTTTATCTAAATACTTTCCGTGCGGTCAAAAGTAATCAGCCAACTTTGGAAGTCTAATGACCAATTAGGGGACAAAGTACAAAATCTTCCAAGCAATTTTTAAGATATTTAAAGAATTCAAAATGAAGCAACTTCAAGACGCTGGGTATTTAGAAACTTCTAACCCTCGTTTAATATCCAACTTTTCACACTTCAGTAAAAACAACGAAAGCGCTTAAAGTTTACTCATACTTTTTTTTATTGTAATTTCAGAGGTCGCCCGGCGCATTTACATTTGGGAGACAGCTCTTCAAACGAGAATGAAGGCGTAGAAGATCCTGAGCACTATGATGATCATGTAATTGTACAGTTATCAGCGCGCGTGCAAGATGGCACACGCTGTCGCACGGGTAGCCTAGATATGTGCATACAAGGAAAATGCCAGGTGAGTAACAAAAATATATTAGAAAAAATCAGCGCCTAAAATTATGTCAGTTAAACGAGTACAACTGGCGTCCACCGTGGTGTGATGGTAGCGTGCTCCGCCTACCACACCGTATGCCCTGGGATCACACCCCGGGCAAAGCAACATCAAAATTTTAGAAATAAGGTTTTTCAATTAGAAGAAAATTTTTCTAAGCGGGGTCGCCCCTCGGCAGTGTTTGGCAAGCGCTCCGGGTGTATTTCTGCCATGAAAAGCTCTCAGTGAAAACTCATCTGCCTTGCAGATGCCGTTCGGAGTCGGCATAAAACATGTAGGTCCCGTCCGGCCGATTTGTAGGGAAAATCAAGAGGAGCACGACGCAAATTGGAAGAGAAGCTCGGCCATAGATCTCTTCGGAGGTTATCGCGCCTTACATTTATTTTTTTTTTTTAACGAGTACAACTTGTGGGTGTTGAGTTAATGAAGCAGTGAAAAAAATTTAATTAAATAAAAGCTTCTGCAGTTATTTGGCAGGCACGAGAAAAAAAGGACAAATGAGCGTCTAGAGAGCTTAAGATATTTTAAGCTATGTTTAACTGTGACTACGATGACGTGATAGCATGCATTCGTAATAAATATACTAAAGTTTTTTCGCATGCATATATTTTTATTAGTTGTTAGGCTTAAAGGAATTACCCAGACAGCCAAAAATACCAGGCATGCTTAACCAACGAACCGATATCATTTCGTTACGATAATTAACGTTAATAAACGAAACAAAGTCATTTCGTTTCGTTTATTAACGTTAAGAACGTCAAATTAACGAAATGATTTCGTTTCGTTTTCTGCCATATCAAAACGAAATCAAATCGTTTATGTTGATTATTAATTTCAAACTATGCTGGCAAAGCTGATTGATGGCGGAGTCATTAAAGGTGAAAGCATTAGCCAAGCTGATTGCAACTTTTCTCATGAATTTTGACAGTACGAACATTTCTCAGAGTATTTTTGACATTACCACCAACGAATTACACAAACAAATTACATGGAGTTTGTGTGTGTATGTGCGCTCGTTGTTAGCACCTAACGGCTTCACCATGGCTATAGCATTGCCAGCACAATTCAAACATAAAGTATCACGTTTTTGTTAACGTTTTTAACGTTAACGAAAGCTTTTCGTTTCGGTTAAAAACGAGATACAATTTATCTTGATAATTTCTTTATCGATAATATTTCGAAGTGTTTCAACGGAAACGGTGGAATTTTTTTGATAAACGATTAGCTTAACGTTAAGGTGCATCCCTGAAAAATACAAATGAAATCACGTAAAATATTCTTGCATATGTGCTTTCCTTTAATGTTGCAAAGCAAATATTTGTTTGCCTACTTTTAGGCGTATAAATAAATCATCTTCAAACCTGAATCTGTACGATTTTGGAAAGGATAGCTGTTTAGCATAAATATACGAGTAATTACTTATGGTATTATATTCAGCTTTACACACATGGAAACGTGCCACATTGCGTAATCTTGAAAGATTTTTTCTTGCGTTTTTTGTACGGTAATAAAACACATTTAATACGAGCTTACATCATTTTCTGTGTTTACTGCCACAAATCGGCAGTAAATAGAAATATCTTATTACGAAAAGAAATGGGACCGCCGATTGTGATTATTATACTCAGCTGAGCACCTTCCACACCAAAAGGAGTTACCAATGTGTTCTACGCCGATGACTGCACTATAATTGTAACAGGGACCACCAACTAATGAGCTTTGGTGTGACCTAACAGCTATCTCCTTAGTATTTCCAGGATTTTCACCTCTCGAAATAGGCACTATCACCTACAAATCTTCGGCAACCTTATTTTCTACGTGGACGTTGCAAAGATCTGTCAGATTGGACATCTACGTCAAGGAAACTACGCCAAGGATTCGTCTGTCGCGAGGATTTATCTGACAGTACCTGTAGGGTTTTTTTTTTACCTGTAGGGTTACAAAAAGGACCTGCCTGTCACAACCCGTAGGGGTACAAAGAGACCACTCTTTCACTACCCGTTCGGGCTACAGGTACAAATGGGCTCAAAATGCGATGTGTTCAAAACAAGGGACCACTCCAAACCGCACAAAGATATAAAAACTGGCTATTGTCGCATATTCCTTTGCGACCCATTTCGGATTCAGCCAGACTATAGAAATTTTATGCAGGGTGCATAAGAATCTGAGGATACCATCTATTTTATATAGCGCAGATTGGCCTCCGTTTCCGCAGGGTATGGGTTCGGTAAATCGTCGATTAAGAAGTCTTGCATAAGGTTTCAAGGCAAAATAAGCATTACGTCAATGCTTAGTCTTCCCAGCATCTTTTCTCGCAAGGTCGCTGGTGGCGCAGTTCCTGGTACGCCACTGTAACACGCCCATAAATTTTAAAGTTATGTTAATGTGTCCGCCATCTCACTGCTCATAACTCCGCTTTGAGGCACTCTTTGTGCTAGTTGTCAGTGGACAGAGTATTTACCGGTTTAGTGATAACAAGTGAAGTGAAGTCTGCCCAGCTCTAGATTTGGTATAAGAATTTGTATTTAAATCCATAAATGTACCCACGAGTATAGGGAAAAGTAGGTCAGCTGAGACATAGCCCCAAATATCCCAGTAAGACTAATTACAACCAGGGCGCGCCAGGTATCTGGAGGACACCGTAATAAGGCAACGTAGTTCCATTCATCTTCGGAACCGTTTATCGTGTTGTCCTCTCTAAATCCACCATATTCGATAAAGGAAAGCACCTTATATAGGGAGTGACTCTTCGTCATGTATAGTCGGTCTTGGGCTACAGAGTAGCCCCTGCTCCATCAAAAAATTGGCCCTGAATGAAAGACGAAACCCGTTAACGGTGGGAGTATGGAGTGAAAGGGAAATCACCACGAGAAGGTTCCACCCCAGCATGGGTGGGAGGGTGCAAGCATTTAAAAGTCGAAGTTTTGGGATAACGCCAGTGAGTGCTAGGCGAGATATCCCCATCAAAGACACTTAAAATAATAAAAAGTATCTTTGATTTGAATGGCGGATCAAATCAAAAATCAAAAGTAGTTTAGATTCTGCTGAAGAATCACTTGAAATCGGGATTCCTCTTATATACTAAAAAAATTGGTTGTTTTTAATTTGTTTTGAAAATCTCTATTACCTAAAGTATAATGAATAATATAAGAGACTAGCTGCTATTTTCTACACGCCTTAAACTATGCATCGAAATATTGTCGTTAAATATACTTACTGTATATGGAAGTTTGTTTATATTTTTATCATATTGAAATAAATTATTATCTATTAAAAAGACAATATTTTCTTCACACTTTTTATTTCATCATTTCCTCATCTCTCTTTTTAGCGCGTTGGCTGCGATTTAAAAATCGGTTCAACGAAAAAAATCGACAGTTGTGGAGTTTGTGGTGGCGATAGCACCACCTGTTCGCAGCCACTTTACAATTGGGAAACAACAGCAACAACACAATATTCGGTGACATGTGGTGTAGGTAAGTTGGAGTGTAAACAATTATATATGTATGTATGTAAAACTACGTTTCGACTGTCATTTAATATTCACAAATGCACAAAAGCTCTTGTAATACATCCTTGAAACAATGAGCTCAAATGTTTTTGTAACACAAACGCAAATAATTTGATATAACAATAAAAATAAATAAAGTCAAGGCCACCGTGGTGTGATGGTAGCGTGCTTCGCCTACCACACCGTATGCCCTGGGTTCGCACCCGGGCAAAGCAACATCAAAATTGTAGAAATAAGGTTTTTAAATTAGAAGAAAATTTTTCTAAGCGGGGTCGCCCCTCCGCAGTGTTTGGCTAGCGTGCCGGGTGTATTTCTGCCATGAAAAGCTCTCAGTGGAAACTCATCTGCCTTGCAGATGCCGTTCGGAGTCGGCATAAAACATGTAGGTCCCGTCCGGCCAATTTGTAGGGAAAATCAAAAGAAGCACGGCGCAAATTGGAAGAGAAGCTCGGCCTTAGATCTCTTCGGAGGTTATCGCGCCTTACATAAATTTTTTTGTTTTTAACACAATGCATTTCTCACAGCAAGGGCAATTCTGAGTAGCGAAATTACTCTTGGTAGATAGGCAGGGTACGGCATTGTTGAATGTGACAGGAAGCTAACCTATTTTTGACAGCTTTGCTGTTGTGCTGCCACATGTTATTGTTTACACTGCGGGGAGACAATTACGACACGCTCTCTGTTTAAGCAAGGAACGACTTGTGCCAATATATGGGTTGCGTGTTTCGGTTGAACTTACACGTTCGTGTTAATGGGTGATTCCATGAAAACGCACCACATTCGATTTCGAGAATTTTCAGCAGTGCGATTTATTTGTTAGTTAGAAATAGTTAAGCGTAGAATATTGGTTCATCCAGCGAGTCATGTGTGACCACATGGTTGTGTTTATCTGAGCCCAATTGAGTTGATGAGACAGGCTCAGTGAGTGAGCATAAATCATGTAAGAGCAAAAACAAAAAAGTTAATTAAAAAATAAGCAAAAGAAACAGTTAATGCAGCAAAATAAAGAAGAAAACTTTATACAAAAGGGGGAAAATTAAGAAAACCGTAGAAAAGTGAAAAGAAGAATTAACAAAAGAAGTAGAAGGATAGTAATAAAGAACAATGAAGAAAAGAAAATATAAATGGAATCACTGTTAAAATGATTATTACAGTTATGGCAAGGACTTCTATTTAGACTACGAATTTGGTTGGGACTGGCTTATTTCTAGTTAGTGGATCGATTTTTATACCCAGCGTTTACTTATACACAAGGGTATTATCACTTTAATTGGATAACGGTAGTACGTAATGGCATAAGAAGTCGATATAGATATAAACTTCATTACATCGAAATTATCCGGATCGAACAAGATTTTCATTGAGTTATGTTCGTCCGTGCGTCCGTGAACAGGATAACTAAGATACAAATTTAGATATCTTTACGAAATTTGGAATACTGGCTTATCTGGACACTAAATAGGTTAGTTTAAAATAGGCAAAATCGAACTAAAACTACGCCCATTTTTTCTATATTCGTTTAAAAAAATTTAAAAATAATATAATTCATTTCAAAAGACAGACGGAATGATAAAAATTCATCCGTTAAGCGTATGACATAAAAGTTTTGGTAAAAATTCGGAAAATAGGCGTGGCACCGCCCACATTTTAAAGAAACAAATCAAAAGCGTTTGAAGCTGTAAAACATAAGTCGTTGAAGATGTCTTGCTGAAATTTGGCATGTTTGTTTTTTTTTTCGCTAATATAAATAAAATTAACAAAATCTACTGCGACCACGCCCACTTTCAAAAAAAAAAAAACAAGTAAGGAAGGCTAAGTTCGGGTGTAACCGAACATTGCATACTCAGCTGAGAGCTTTGGAGATAAACAAAATAAGGGCAAATCACCATTTAGAAAAATTAACCTAGGGTAACCCTGGAATGTGTTTGTATGACATGGGTTTCAAATGGAAGGTAGTAATGAGTATTTTAAAAGGGAGTGATTCTTAGTTCTATAGATGGACGCCTTTTCGAGATATCGCCATAAATGTGGACCAGGGGTGACTCTATAATGCGTTTGTACGATATGGGTATCACATTAAAGGTATTAATGAGGGTTTTAAAAGGGAGTGGCCCTTAGTTGTATATATGAAGGCGTTTTCGAGATATCGACCAAAATGTCGATCAGGGTGACCCAAAACATTATCTGTCGGGTACCGCTAATTTATTTATATATGTAATACCACGAACAGTATTCCTGCCATGATTCCAAGGGCTTTTGATTTCGCCCTGCAGAACTTTTTCATTTTCTTCTACTCAATATGGTAGGTGTCACACCCAATTTACAAAGTTTTTTCTAAAGTTATATTTTGCGTCAATAAAGCAATCCAATTACCATGTTTCATTACTTTTTTCATATTTGGTATAGCATTATGGCATTTTTTTCATTTTTCATAATTTTCGATATCGAAAAAGTGTGCATGGTCATAGTCGGATTTCGGCCATTTTTTATACCAAGATAAAGGGGGTTCAGATAAGTACATGAACTAAGTTTAGTAAAGATATGTCGATTTTTGCTCAAGTTATCGTGTTAATGGCCGAGCGGAAGGACAGACGGTCGACTGTGTATAAAAATTGGTCGTGGCTTCAACCGTCATAGAGTCTATGCCCCTATCAAATTTCAGAAGTATCGGTAAATTTTTGTTCGACTTATGGCATTAAAAGTATTCTAGGCAAATTAAATGAAAAAGGGCAGAGACCCGCCCATTTTGAAAATTTATTTTATTTTTATATTTTGTTGCACCATATCATTACTGGAGTTGAATGTTTACATAATTTACTTAAATACTTTAAATATATTCAATTTTTTGTTAAAATTTGACTTAAAAATTTTGTTTAAAAAAGTGGGCGTGTTCGTCATCCCATTTTGCTAATTTTTTATTAAGCATACATATAGTAATAGGAGTAACGTTCCTGCCAAATTTCATCATGATATCTTCAACGACTGCCAAATTACAGCTTGGAAAACTTCTAAATTACTTTCTTTTAAAAGTGGGCGGTGCCACGCCCATTGTTCAAAATTTTACTAATTTTCTATTCTGCGTCATAAGTTCAACTCACCTACCAAGTTTCATCGCTTCATCCGTCTTTGGTAATGAATTATCGCACTTTTTCGGTTTTTCGAAATTTTCGATATCGAAAAAGTGGGCGTGGTTATAGTCCGATTTCGTTCATTTTAAATAGCGATCTGAGATGAGTGCCCAGGAACCTACGTACCAAATTTCATCAAGATATCTTAAAATTTACTCAAGTTGTCGTGTTTACGGACGGACGGACATGGCTAAATAAATTTCTTTGTTCGCCCAGATCATTTTGATATATAGAAGTCTATATCAATTTCGATTAGTTTATGCCGTTACGGATTACCGTTATGCGAACAAAGTTAATATACTCTGTGAGCTCTGCTCAGCTGAGTATAATAAATATGGGAACATGGAAAAATTAAAATATACAATATATTATTGCCAAATTTGATTTATGGGTTGCCTTCATGGCTACAAAAATTAATTTGGTGAAATTTTGGGAAAGAGGCATGGTGCTGCCCACATTTAGAAGAAGACAATTTAAAAGTGTTTAAGCCATATGAATATGCGTAGATTTCATATTGAAATTTGGCACGGAGGTAGTCCTTGCTATTGTATATAGACCTTGCCATCTTAAAAAAATCGATTTAGAAATTTCGAAAAATTGAAAAATTCGATTATTTAATACCAACGATCAATAACAAAATAGATTGGCAACCACGCCAGATAAATAACGTGGTGAAACTTGATACACAGGTTGACCTTATGATGATAAGTAGAAATTTGGCACAGAATGCCCCATACTTATTTATCTATACTCTCACCGTTACCAACACATCTAGTAAGTTTTAAGAGCGACTGATAACAAATAAAAATGGAAATTTAACATGCAAAATTTATTTACATTTCTCTTTTATTTTGATGTCGAAATTTTCGAACTTACAAAACCCCACCTGTCATGACATTTATTTGCATTAACTACCTGTTATAGACATAAGTGCACATATTCACATATATTTTAAGCGCTTTACCGCTATATGGACGACTGATGACGCCACATCTTTTATTTTAAGTAGCACAACAGCTCACAGAGTAATTTGAAGTACGAATTGACTTCAATTCCATGTAAATATTGAAAAAGATAGCAATTGCCATCAGAGTAGGCAGAGATACTTATGTATTCAAGATGGTAGATTGATATATACGCAAATCGAGGCTGCTTGTTGTTGGGTTGTAAACGTTTCGCAATCGGAATATGAAGTACGTGGGAAACAAAAATGCTCTGTTCGTAGAATCAGTTAAACAAATTACGCAAAAATAAGGCAATGAGATGTTTCATGATTTTAACTGGGACACGTATGTTAATATACTGAAAATAACGATTTAAATAAATTTAGCTTTTAGGACGACTTAAAACGAAATATTTTCGCTCGTAATAATTCGCACGATGCGAAAACGCTCCTTAGCCTTCTATTGTCTTATAAGTTATTTCGGCATCTTCAGGCCAGAACGAAAAATTACTCTGAAGATTGCACACTGCAGGAACCTGTTTGTTTCCAAAACAAATATAATTAAAGATAATTGAACATATAAGTTCGGGAATTACCACGGAGCCCTTCGTATTTGGCCTCAATGTGTCACAAATCCTCGAATTCATTCCTATCTGCTGGGTTTCTCGTCAAGATGCAAGCTCGATTAAATGAATTGCTATATTTGCTGATTCGATACAAAAAATCCGATAAAAATCTTTGAAGTGATTTAAAGGGTTTTTGACAATTATCCAAAGACAGTTTTACGAAAATATCGAAGATATGCTGAAGCTTTATGAAATTTCAACAAACATTGTATAAACATTTCAAGAACTTTTTCGAATCAGAAACCTTTTAGGAATCGTGCCAGTAGTATCCGAAATAAATTGGTTTGAGTAATACCTCAATAAAATGGTTCGTTTTAAGATATTGAAATCAGCACGCGAACCTGAGCTGCATATTAAGCCGGAACAAAACCGAATAAGGAATTGAAACCGGAACGCTTCTAAATTCAGAACTTAAACCCAAAACGGCTCTGAATAAGGAACCCAAAACAGAACGGAATCGAAATGGGTAATAAAACCGGATAATGAACCGAAACCGGCACGAAACCAAATATGGAACTGAAACCAAATAAGGAACTGAAAACGAATATGGAACTGAGACTAAATAAGGAACTAAACCGGGAACGAAACCGAATTGGGAACTAAACTCGGCAAACCCGAATAGGGAATGAAATCGGAACGGAGCAGAATCGGGAATGAAACCAGAACAAAACGGAATAAGGAACTGAAACCGAAAAAGAAATGAAATGGAATAAGGAACTCTAACCGAATAAGGAACTGTAACCGGAATAGAACAGAGTTGATTAGCGAAACCGAAAAAGACTGAAATGGTGTAAGGAACTTTCATAGAATAAGGAACTGATACCAAATTAGGAACGGAAACCGGATGAAACCGACTTCCGAACTTAAACGGGAACAAAATCGAATAGGGAGCTGAAAACGAAGCAAAGCCGAAGTGGTAACTAAAATCGGAATGGAACATAAATTAAAACTGATAAGAAGCTGAAACTGGAACGAAACCGAACTGGGAAAGGAAACCGGAACAAAACTGAAAAAGGAGCTTGAAACGGAATAAAATCTAATAAAGAACTAAAACTGGAACTAAACCGAATTTTGAACTGAAACGAAACTGAATAATTCGAAACCTAATAGAGAACTGAAATCGGAACGAAGCCGGCAACGAATCCGAATTGGGAACGGAAACCAGAATAAAAACGGAAAAGAAAATGCACGCCAAAATGTAAATGGAATTGGGAGCTGAAACCGACATCGGAATTGAAACCGAAATCTGAATTGAAATCGGAACCGATTTTCGAACTGAAACTGGAACTGAAACCGAATTCGAAATTGAGATAGAAACCGAATACAATATAGCAATCGGAACCGAAGCGAGAACGCACCTCGAAGCGAAATACCAGCATATGATGAAAAATCACATCCGAAACCATAAGGCTATGCTAAACTCAAAGTTTAGGTTCAAGAAACCTTTTTGAAGTCTTTGAACAAAAAAAAACTGATAATTATTCATTCTAAAAGCTTTCATTTAAGTGGAATATTTAAATTTCTAAGTAAAACACGCACATTTAAATAGCTCAATTTATCAAGTCATGAAATTGTCACACCCACACCTAAGTGCATTAAAATTCAAAAGCAAATTGGACAGCAAATTTAATTTAAATAAAAATTTTATGAAAAAACTTCTAATGTCCTTAAGTGGCGCCTTTGAAGAAAGCACTTCGCATATTTCACTATTTATTTAGATAAATGTTTGCATGCAGCGATCGATATTACTCACATCGCCTCTCTCTCTTTAAAATTGTTTTCAGTTCAGCTTTAGAAAAACTAAAAAAAAAAAAAACAATCCAAATATTGTAGTGCTTCCCACGCGCTTGCCATTTCCACGTGGCATGCCATGGCGTATACGCAACCTATTAGGCGTATTAGTTATTCATTGGCATGAGAAATGATTGATTTCGTGCCATGTAGTCAATTATAGACAACTTACAATCGCTTAACAATAAGCTATCAATTCAGGTGGAAAGTGAACTTAAATAAATGATAAACTGTTAATGTTTTGGACAGGGTGCAATGCGACAATTTTCGTTTAGTTTTGGAAGCATTTTTGTGTATGTAATAAATATTTTCGATAAAGTTATGTAGATAAATGTGTTTATTTACTGCTGTAACAATACTCTTCTATGAATTAATTTGTTATAATTAGTTTCGTCATTGGAAATTTGTCCACTTATGCTCGCATTTTAATACATAATTAGGTTTTATAATTCTTTTGTAGTCTTTAGTATTGACTCTTAACTATTGACTAATTTAACCATATAAATGCATTTTAAACTATGTAAACGAATAAAACTGTCAAATTTTGTGTGAAAACTTCTTTACACAATTTGTATATATTTACGCGATTATTTCATGGTGTAAACGCTGCATACTTAAAGGAATGCAACCTTTCAAATATACTATTTTCATCAGAGATCTCAAACATCAGCAAGTCCATTATAAGAATATCTTGGAAAAGACGTTTTAGTTTTGGTTTTTCACTGGCAGACGTTGTTCTGCCATAAATTTGGTCTATCTGCATACATCTTAATAAGCGTTTTCCGTCTAACTCTGCCTCCCCCTCTTCTATTTTTCTTAATCCTCTTATTCACTCCTCCCTCCGTCTTTTTCTATTCATCTATCTCTATTTCGTCTCACGGTATCTCTTTCTCAGTCTCCTTCTCCTTCCCTCTTTTCTCTTCTTTCAAGTTCTTCTCATTCTTCAGCACTTATTGCCAGTCCCAGAGGGTGGTATGTAGTTTGTTCCAGCCCTATTCCGAGTCCCAGTCCCACTCCGAGTCTCAGCCCCAGTCCTAGTCCTAATCCCAGTCCCAGTCCGTCTCTGGTCTAGTTCCCGGAAAAAGGGATCGTAAATACTAATACAGGCAAATTAATACACCAAATTTCAGGCAAATCGAATAGGACGTACATATGTATATAGGTATGTGGGTATTATTAATTCATGTCTTTATTTCGGCTTCGCATGCTTATTTATCAGTTTTGCCAGGTTGATGCGACTAAATCGAATATGGCAATGGAAATTACTTTAAAGCTCTCAGCAACAGCTTTCATTTGATATCCATATTACACACACATTTTAGGGGTACCCGGGTCCACGTTTTGGCCTATATCTCAAGACCCTAGTCACCCGGCGATATAAAAATTACTCTTTACTAAAGCACACATCAACACCTTTCATTTGATATCCATATTACACACACATTGTAGCGGTATCCGGGTCCACGTTATGGCCTATATCTCAAGACCTTAGTCACCCAGCGATATAAAAAGTACTCTGTACTAAAGCACACATCAACAGCTTTCATTTGCTATCCATATTACACACACCTTCTAGGGGTATCCGGCTCCACGTTTTGGCCTATATCTCGAGACCATAGTCACCCAGCCATATAAAAATTACTCTGCACTAAAGCACACATCAACAGCTTCAATTTGATAATCATAATGTGAAAACACATCCTAGTGTTACCCTGATCCACGTTTTGGCCTATATCTCGAGACCCTAGTCACCAATAGTTATGAAAACTACCCTCTCCTAAGGCATTTATCACAGCTTCAATTTGGTACCCATAATGTAAAAACACATCCTAGTGTTACCCTGATTCACGTTTTGGCCTATATCTCGAGACCCTAGTCACCATTAGGTATGAAAACTACCCCGTACTAAAGCACTCATCAACAGCTTCAATTTGATACCCAAAATGTAAAAACACTATCTAGGCGTTCACGGGCCCACGTTTTGACCTACATTTCGAGACCCTAGTCACCCAGAGGTATGAATTTTACCCTCTACTAAATTAATCATCAACAGCTTTCATTTGTTATCCATATTCTATAGACATATTCTAGGGGTACCCGGTTCCACATTACACACACATTCTAGGGGTTTCCGGGTCTACGTTTTGGCCTATATCTCGAGTCCCCAGTCACGAATAGGTATGAAAGCTACCCTGTAATAAAGCACTCATCAACAGTTTTCATTTGATATCCATATTGTATAAACACATTCGAGGGGTGCCCGGGTCTACGTTTTGACCTATATCTCGAGACCCTAGTCACCAATAAGTATAAAAACTACCCTGTACTAAAGCACTCATCAACAGCTTTCATTTGATATCCATATTGTATAAACACATTCTAGGGGTGCTCGGGTCCACGTTTTGGCCTATATCTCGAGACCCTAGTTACCCATGGGTACGAAAAATACCCAGTAACAAAGTACTCATAAACAGCTTCCATTTTATACCCATATTTTACAAACACATCCCAGAATTACCCAGGTCCACGTTTTAATCTCAAGACCCTAGCCAGAACGGGATAAAAAAAGTATTCTATGTCCGTTCCCTGGCTCTAAGCTACCTCTCCACCAATTTTCAGCCAAATCGGTTCATCCGTTCTTGAGTTATGAGTAGTGTAACTAACACGACTTTCTTTTATATATGTATATAGATAATTGGAAATAATTGAAGCGGCGGCCACCATGGTGTGATGGTAGCGTGCTCCGCCTACCACACCATATGCCCTGGGTTCATACCCCGGGAAAATCAACATCAAAATTTTAGAAAGAAGGTTTTTCAATTAGAATAAAATTTTTCTAAGCGGGGTCGCCCCTCGACAGTGTTTGGAAAGCGCTCCGGGTGTATTTCTGCCATGAAAAGCTCTCAGTGAAAACTCATCTGCCTTGCAGATGCCCTTTGGAGTCGGCATAAAACATGTAGGTCCCGTCCGGCCAATTTGTAGGGAAAATCAAGAGGAGCACGATGCAAATTGGAAGAGAAGCTCGACCTTAGACCTCTTCGGAGGTTATCGCGCCTTACATTTTATTTAGTTTAATTGAAGTGTCAGTTCTTTTCAGTTGTGTTTCCGTTTAATAAAGTTATTATTAAAATAGGTGATTTGCAACATACATGTTAAATTGCAATTAGAATTAGTAATTGATGCAATTGGTTTATATTCTCTAATTCATTAAACAATTAGAAATAGTCAACTAATTCCCATTAGATAATTGAAATTTTTATTCTAATGGTAAATCTAATTGCAATTAGTTGCCATTAGCAAAAAAAATTGGGTTACCTTTACAATTAGAAATGTAGTTGACTTCTGCTAATGCAATTATATATTCAATTAGGTCGAATTAGAATCAATTATTTATATTTATTTACTTCATTATTCGTTCACTTCAATCATTCTTAGAAAAAAATGTATCTTTATCAAAATAATTTATTCTAATTCGAGCTAATTGAATATCTAATTGCATTAGCAGAAGTCAACTACATTTCTAATTGTAAAGGTAACCCAATTTTTTTTGCTAATGGCAACTAATTGCAATTAGATTTACCATTAGAAAAAAAATTTCAATTATCTAATGGGAATTCGTTGACTATTTCTAATTGTTTAATGAATTAGAGAATTTCGTAAATGAAGGTTAATTAGCAATCATTAGCATTAGCTAATCATTACTTAACATCTATGATTTGCACCATATTGATTTTAGATTACATATAGAAACTTGCGTTAGGGCTAAAGGTACTTTGGCGTTCGTGAAAAGGTGGCCTAAAGAATTTAATGATCTGTACGTTACTAAAGCTCTGTTTACATCATTGGTGAGGCCAATATTGGAATATGCTTCGATAATATGGAGCCCACGTTATCAGATTCACTGCGATAAACTGGAATCGGTCCAAAAACAGTTTTTGCTTTTTGCTTTGTAAGACTTGCCATGGGACACGTCAAGGAATCTTCCGCCGTACTGCAGCCGGTTAAAACTATTACAGTTCCCTACATTACAGAGCCGTAGGGAGATGCTTAATGTCTGATTTATAGTAAAACTCTTAATAAGGATGATAGCTAGCCCATTTCTGCTTGGCGAAATTAAGTTCAATGTGCCTGTCAGACCGCCTAGGTATTTTCAACAACTGCATATAATTACATACAGATCGAACTTCGAAATGCATGACCCACTTCGTGGCATTTGTCATGATTTCAATAATCATTGCAAAAACTTGGATGCTTTCGACCCGATTTTCAGAATTAAAAAGTACCTGCTTACTACGCTAAAAATATGTAAGGTGTAACCCCCTATACCTCTGTACGTCTTTTCGACTTTGAATTTGAATGAGTTAATAAGTATACAGTATATTTTTGTAATTATTATTTAAATGTATTTAAGGTGCCAAGACTTTTTGTTTGTTTTTTTTTTAATCAACTTCTTGTATTGTATAATTATTATTATTTTATTTAATTTTGTTTTGATGTATTGTGCCTATCTGTGGGAACTATTTCCTGTAGATATATATAAATAAATACTTATATCGTACACTCCTACTCTCCACAGCTTCAACCTCCCTCTCACTAACATCCTCTCCCACTATATTGTAGTATATCTCCTTTAATTCTGCTTTCCCTGCTTTTACCTACTATCTCCTTTTTTAACTTTCCGTTTCCCTCCATCTCAATCTACTCCTCCCTCAACCTCTCCATCGCCTCATCCTTCCCTTTTCCCCAGAGCGACTCCCTATCTCGGTCTTGACTCCCTTTTCGTTTTCGCCACTTGCGAAATACATTTTTTTCGAATTGGGTTTTCAAAAAATTTATCCCAAAATTAATCTATCGCTCCACAAATAAACGTACATAGATTATGTTGCTCGGCCCCGCCCCAAAGAAAATTATCTTATATATTACCTAAAGAAAGAGGTGCCCATGTACCAAGTTCCAAGCAAAAAGCACATTAGGACTGTCCTTTGTCCACTTTCCAAAAAGAAACTTTTCTCAATTTTGCCAAAATTAAATAAATTTGCAATATATTATATGAAAATCTAGAAAATTTAAGAAAATAAGCAGATTATGAAAAAACTTAATTCAGAAAAATCCAGAAGAATCTTTAGAAATTCATTCAAAAGAGTAATTGTCAACATAACCGGTCAAACTCTATGAAAATTTAAATATATAGATAATGGTCTGAAGCCAGTCATACTGGCGTATAATACAAAATAGTTGGTATACACATATATATATGACACATGTATAACCTGGAGCTTACCGGTATATTCGATTTCGGCTGTTGCGTTTGGTTATATAAAATTATTGATTTACATTCTCTTAGAAGATTATGTAATCATGCAACATCACATTGCCGCTATTTCACAGCAACATTAATGCACGCCCACATGTACCTTATGTATGCATTTAAGTAGATCCAAGGTTAATTACATACCCCCATAAATGCGCGTATAAGCTAGCTATTATGCTTAAATTTAGCCTATAATTCAATTGTGCCGCGCGACAAAGTAACGTCATTGAGATGCATCACAGACTAATAAAAAATGAAAAAGAAGCTTGGCTGCAGCGCACACATTAATGGGCCTGGTGGGACACTTGGAAAGTCCCAAGAACGCGAGTATACAAAGGAAGCGACACACTATGCTTCTACTCGTATTTGCTCTGTGTCGCCAATAAAAACGTGGGAGTTTAGCGCGTGGCAACAGCACATCTGCTTTTTCTTCCTCTTCTTTTTCTTCATCATATATGAAATAACTTTAGTCTGCTCTTCTGCTCATCGCTTAGTTCGCTCTCCATGCAACATCAACTGTTGTTTTACTGTGTAGCCACTTAAACACTTAAATTTCTTACAACGACTTTGCGTGCCTTAGCGACGCGTCGCCTGGCGCTGAGATTGAACGTTTTTTAGTTTGCTCTTGGCGCCATGAGCGCACACAGACTTTTTACATATGTAAGCGCTTCTTCTTAAGTGGTCCGTAACAAGTTTTTGTATTGATTGTCAACGATATTTATACCCAGATGATGTAGTGTACAGAATTTAAAAACCATATGTGATTTCCTATTATAGGAGAAAACGATGATAGAGAGAGAGAAAAGGTCTCAATTTGTATTAAATTAAGTCACTTGACCGAGGACCATCAGTCCCTTTGTTAAACTGTCCGAACATTTAAGCGCCGTCCAGGTTAAAATCGCTGCCTTTTGATAACTTGTAGCTGGCATTGCATTGTTTGGGCGATAGGGCATAAAAATAGTCCTGTAAGCTTTCTTGCGAGTTGAAAATGACAGTCAGAAGTGACTTCGGTATTCCATTGTCCACTTACCATATATGTATGTACTTCTGGACAGGTGGGCCTGAGTCAACTAAGCAAGCATTGGGCTCATACCACCTTTTTAAAATTGTCGCGGTCTGCGAGGCCTGTTGTTGACTTCAATCGCGGGATGGAACCATTAGAGTTTATTCATAGAAATTTTACTCTTAACAAGGCGCTTCCCAGTAGGCGTTCGTCTGCTTCTCCTTGAAGCGTTACTTTGTCTCATCTTCGCCCCATCACTCGTCAATCTATGTCATCGATATCATCTAATGGAAATCCAAGGAAGTTTAAGGGGTTAGACCAAAGAGACATGGGTTTTAGAAGCGTTTGTTCCACTTTACAATTGAAAATATGATTGCTGTCACATGGAGACACATTGCATGCAGGACATAAATACATTGCGTGTGTCCGGGTTGGTTGTGGATAAGTAAGAGCTTAACCTGTCACAGTATCCAGATCGAATTTGTGCTAGAGTGACGCGCATATACCTGGGAATAAGATTTGTGGATGAGGCTGAAGGCCTTTGTATGACTATTTGGTAAAACGGCTGAGTTTTTGTGTGCCGGATTTCTTCATAGTGCTTACGGAGAGGTCCTTTTGTTTTCCTATAAGGCGGGTCTTCATCAGCTTATATGAAACTATTTGTTTGTGAAAAGGCATTCAGTGGCAGATAGCGGTATTTTAACAAGCTTCCTTCAGGGTCTTTTTCAAGCTCGACGACCATATTCGAAACGCCTAGCGCACAAGCTGGACCAATTGCTATGGTCGTTTCTCCGCGGCGGTAAATAGTATTAGTAGTTATTAATTTTTATTTTTTTTTGTTCAAGAATAGGTTTATCAAAATTGTTATTACAGACACGGAATATACCATTAAAATATTTCCGTAAAAATTATGATTGAAACTCGCAACTGGGTATAATGTATACATTTTTAATCGTGCTTAAATTAGTTTCACAACTTTTAGTGATGTTGTATATTCATCAATGAAAGATTGGTCGTTTTATCTCTTTTGCGCGTCATATACACAAACACACTTTTTACCTTTTACTTTCATCGATTAAAATTTCTACTTTCGCCACTTTGGCAGTGATTGTGCTACTGATTTCTTTTTTGTTATATTTATGTATAAAATAATGTCTCTCCCCCATTTTTTCTTTTTACAAACTCACCCACAGGCTACAAGATGTCTCATGCTATATGTCGTAATCGTGTCACTGGCGTAGAAGTCGATGATTCTATGTGCATTGGTCCCCAAAGACCGGAGCCTGCGGTGCTGCTCTGCAATACACACACCTGCCCACCGAGGTAAGTTTTGTAACATTAACTTGAAGGTCTCTTTTTCTCGAAAACTTTTGGTGTCTTTGTTAGTGTATAAAATTCATTGTATGTCCGTTTGTTTCTTCGTTCGTTTCTTTCACTGTCTCTCGCTCTATTTGTCCCTGTCTTCAGTCGCCCTTAGTTATCTGCAATATCTATTGACTTATTTTTTTTATGTTTACTTCTGTTTTTCGGTAGTGAAATCTTAAGAAATCAATGAAGCTCGTCACTTTTTTTCGTTTATTGGTCAACATCTATGTGGGTTTGTTTTATTGTAGAGGATTGGCCAAGACCGACATTCAAAGTTCGTTGATTACAGTTTAAATCGTTTTAAGAATATTTGTTGCTTGAAAAGTATAATGCCACCAATATGCTTTTTTCATTTGAACAAGTGAAAATTTTAGGTTTGTGAGACTAAGACTAATCCCATTTAACCGTATTCTTAATAACTGAAATTTATCTTAGAGATGTTAGATCACATCACAACACATATCTACAAAAGCCAGTTTGTCAATTAAAAATACTATAAATATATATCCGCAACGGCTTAAGCTAGTGAAACAAAACTGACTCAACCTGCGACTTGTGTTCGACAAGATTTTGGGATACTATTCCTCCTATTGACTCCCTCATTAAGTTAGGTGGACAGATTCCCATGTCCCCCTAATGTGATGTCTAGCCTAGAGTTGAGGTAAAGCCACAACAGATGTAACTTTATCAAAAACAAATAATTTTGGGCTGTTCGTTAAGAGCTTTCTTATCTGTGACAACTGATACTGATAGAATATTGTTTAATATCGCCTTATTATCGATAGCGAATTATTATCGTGGAATTATCGGCTTTTTATCGACGGCTTGCAGCCCTCGATTTTATATTAAACTTTTATCGTTCTCTGTATCATAGCAAACCGATAACGCGTCGAAAACAAATCGATAATGCGCCGATAACAAATTGATAACACTCCAACGGGAAGTGGACTAGAATCGGTAAATTTTGCATATAAAACCGATAACTATTAATAACTTTTTGAGAATCAAAGGATCTAAGTGACATTTTTTTTAAAATTGAGTTATACTCATATTTGTATATTTAATATAGTGTATATTTGTTGACAATGCGATCCAAGCCATTTTGGACATTTTAGTGCCATATATTTGCCAGACCAAAAACGTACTAAATTTTATTGCATTAATGTTTGGAGCCAAAAGGATCTATGTGCGCTCCTCCAAGCAATAACATTTAATTGCTCGGCCAAAAGAACATGCAGAAAATTTTCAAGTATGTAGTTTTGTAACCGTTTAAGTTTAGTAAAATAAAATGCTAAGCTTAAGTTCGTAGGAAGTCTCGCTGATTTGAAAGAGGTGAAGAAGCCTCTCCCCTCTCTCGTCTGTGCCGCAGATTTGGGTTCAATACTTGACTAATGTAAAAGCAGGCTTACATAAAAATACATCATCGTATAGCAGTGACAAAATAAAATAAAATGAAACTGACGTTTAGAAAGTCAGCTGTTATTACAAAAAGTTAATCTTAGTTTTGTAAAAAATTTCCCTAATTTTTGAAAATTTTTTTATTGAGTTATACCCCATAGGAATTTTTTAACGTAATTTTTTTTATATGGAAAAAAGTCCTTATCCTCGTAAAAAAAAAATTGCCAAAATCAGCGATACATTCTACGAACTTAAGTTTAGCACTTTATTATGCTAAAATTAAACGGGATACAAAACTGCATACTCGAAAAAATTTTAGATGTTATTTTGGCCGAGCAATCAACGTTCGAAATTTTATTGCAACAATTTTTGGATCCAAAAGGGTCTAAGTGCGCTTGGATCCAGAAAAAAAATTGCCAAAAATCAGCGAGACTTCCTACGAACTTAAGTTTAGCAATTTATTATATTAAAATTAAACGGGCTACAAAACTGCATACTTGAAAAAATTCTGCATGTTCTTTTGGCCGAGCAATCAACGTTCGAAATTTTATTGCAATAATTTTTGGAAATTTTTGCAATAATTTTTGGAAATTAACAGTTATTTTCCATCTGCAGTAAACATCCTTTAAATTAATTGACTAACCTGCATTCATTTAGACAGGAATCATTTCAAATGCATTTACCCAGAATTTACAATAAGTAATATACATTAACCTTAATTATCTCAATTCAACGTCGATGTTACTTAGATCCTTTTGGTTGTAAGCTCTTCATATACGATCTTTCGGGAAATAATCGATAATTTTTCGATAAAATATCAATTGTTTTCGATAACACTTTTCGACAAGAAATCGATTACTTTTGATAACAAAAAAATTTCTTAGCACGCAGATAACAAATTGGTCAAAAACTGTTAACACTCCGATATCAAACACATAACTTTTTGTTAAAATATTGCAATTTTTCGATAGATAATCGAAAAGTTTTCGGTAATAAATCGATAAATCGTTTGATAAAAAATCAATAACTTATATTATCGAAAGAAAATTTAAAACACTTCGATATTAAATGTATAACTCGTCTATTATTCCACCCTGTTACGAACCTTTCCCTTCATTTCCCTTTCATTTTTCTTGAACCCACTAATTTCCCACATATGAATTTGAAGCGTTCTAGGCTTTCATAGGATATTTAGGCCCTTTGAAAGATTCTAGTCTTCCATAGGATATTTAGACCCTTTGAAAGGTCCTAGTCTTTAGGCCCTTAGAATAATTAAAACATCATGATACCTTGACACCAACATTTACATTAATTACTATATAATGCCAATTATATAGGGGTAGTCGCTTTAATTTTCTGTCAGACACTGAAGTGTGTAAACGTGGACGCGGAATCGAAATTTACATAATAAGGGCCTTAGGTGGCGCAAGTATTGAACTCTTAAGGTTTTCGTTGTGGATGATGAGAGTTATATCACATAAATGGTCGGACTAATGTAGCTTTCTTAGATGCTGTCGTAATAGTAGTAGAAAGGCAACCCCAGTTTGGATCGCACCAAAAAGAAAGAAGCCAGCGTGAATGGCTATAAAAGGTAATGAGAAATATTACAGGATATAACGCATTCGCCTCAAATCTGATCGCTCTTAATATTTAAGATTGCTGAAAGTTTTGGAAAAATTTTGGTACGCTTCGAGCTACGTTCTTTTGTAACCGAATCCAAAAGATACAACTCACTAGATATCAGAAAGCAAGTGGAACTACAATTACTAATTAGAGTCATGGATTTTACTCAAAATCTCGTGTTTTTTCTATTGCCCGTTCGATTTCATTTTCAGCAGCTTACGAAACGTACCAAACGGACTTTCATATCGCTAAAGCTTCGTTTATTGCTCTTTAGTGCCTTAGAGCCTTGTCTACTTGCTTCGTAAAAAAATGAAGTATGCGCTTTTTAGACGCGCACAATAAAAGCGTGTCGGTCACACACACAACTTCTCCCACTCATAAATAAACATGCAAAAAAGGATGATGTTGCGTCTGTCAAAACAAGTTCATATGCTCAACTTGTAGGCAAACGAGGCAGGAAAAAACAAGTTGAATCAAAAAACACACAAGAAATACAAGAAAAGAAGAACAATTTTAGGAAGAAGTTTTTAGAAAATACACGACTGGGGCAGTTTAGGTCAAGTGAAATGAAACAAGTAAGGACGGGACTGTCTTCGGCTGTGCCGAAGACTTCATACCTTTCACGAATGGGGCTGAACAATAATCTTATCCCGTTCGTAATCTCCGAATAATCGGATGTATAAGATAAGAAATATATAGTGAACAGATCTACATAACTAAACGATTTTTAAGATAAATATAAAATAAAAAATAGGTATGTACTTTGTGTGAGGATGCAAAGTTTCAGGTTTTTTGTGGTCTGCGTGTAAAAACTTTGACTACGAATCACGTATTTCAACAACATATGACGTAAACGTAACTATTTAATGAAATTTTATGAATTTTGAAGCTTCTAGCCGTAAAAAAGGGGCAAAAAAATACAGTTTATATGGGGTATATAATATATGTACCACCGATCTCTATGAATTTTTCAGACAACAATATATGCTATATACGTAAGCATTTGGTGAAATTTGAAGCCTCTAGCTGTTAAAATGGGGAAGAAATTGCGCAAAGTTTCTTATCAGAACAATCGGTTGTATGAGGTTATATATACCACCGGTCTCTATGATTTTTTCATACAACAATATATGCTATACACGTAAATTTGGTGAAATTTGAACATATCTAAACGATTTTTAAGATAAATATAAAATAAACAAGTAAGGAAGGCTAAGTTCGGGTGTAACCGAACATTACATATTATGCTGCCAAATTACAGCTTGCAAAACTTCTAAATTACCTTCTTTTAAAAGTGGGCGGTGCCACGCCCATTGTCCAAAATTTTATTATCTTGCTATTCTGCGTCATAAGTCCAACTCACCTACATAGTTTCATCGCTTAATCCGTATTTGGTAATGAATTATTGCACTTTTTTGATTTTTCGAAATTTTCGATATTGAAAAAGTGGGCGTGGTTATAGTCCGATATCGTTCATTTTAAATAGCGATCTGAGATGAGTGCCCAGGAACCTACATACCAAATTTCATCAAGATACCTCAAAATTTACTCAAGTTATCGTGTTAACGGACAGACGGACGGACGGACGGACGGACATGGCTCAATCGATTTTTTTTTTTCGATACTGATGATTTTGATATATGGAAGTCTATATCTATCTCGATTCCTTTATACCTGTACAACCTACCGTTATCCAATCAAAGTTAATATACTCTGTGAGCTCTGCTCAACTGAGTATAAAAATAGGTAGGTACTTTGTGTGAGGATGCAAAGCTTCACATTTTTGTGGTCTGCATGTAAAAACTATGACTACGAATCACGTATTTCAAAAATATATGACGTAAACGTAACTATTTGATGAAATTTGATGAATTTTGAAGCTTCTATCCGTAAAGAAGGGGCAAAAATGACAGTTTATATGAAGTATATAATATATATATCACCGATCTTTATGATTTTTTCAGACAACAATATATGCTATATACGTAAGCATTTGGTGAAAGTTGAAGCTTCTAGCTCTTAAAATAGGGCAGTAATTACGAAAAGTTTCTTATCTGAACATTCGGTTGTGGGGGATATATACTATATATACGACCGATCTCATCAATTTTTTTAGGCAGCAATATGTGCAATATACGAAAGTATATGGTGAAGTTTGAAGCTTAAATCTGTTAAATTGGGTAAGATATAACAAAAATCCTCTTTTTCTGAAAAATCGGTTGTACGGAGGATATATGCTATAGTGGTCCGATCCGGCCGGTTCCGACAAATGTCTAATCGGACACCCAAATACACCCGCTCACCAAATTTTATCAAGATATCTCAAAAATAAGGGACTAGTTTGCATACAAACAGACAGACGGACAGACGGACATGGCTAAATCAACTCAGCTCTTCAACCTGATTATTTCGGTATACGGTGGGTCTATCTATTTTCCTTTAAGGACTTACAATTTTGGGTTTCGTGACGAAATTAATATACCATTTCATTTTCATGAAAGGTATAAAAAGGCATCCAAAAAGTCCACTTAGCACGTGGCAATAGTGCGACTGGCCAAGGACAAAATGAGTGTCATGTAAAATGGAAGCGGGAAGCCAATTGAGGAAAAACATGAACACAAAGTCATAACACGTCCTCTTTTAACGGGTCACTGTTAGTGCTAAATACTTTCTTATACGGAAAGCTTAGAGCACTTAGTAATGACCTTCTCACTAAGTATGCAAGAGTAAGGTTAGTTTATTGAAAAAGCGAGTAGAAAACTGACGCAATTATTTAAACAGTTTTGATGAGTTAACATCTTTGCTCATAGTATGGGGGAATACAGAATATGAGAGTTGTGTTAGTGTAGGCGTGATAACTATAGTCATAATACAGGTGGATAGTGTGGTAACATTGCAATGCATGTCAAGAAAGGGAAAGGACAAGTTATCGATTTGTTATCGAAGTGTTATATAATTCTCATCGGAGGGTGGAGCCGTGTGTAGAAGTCCACGAAAGTGGGGAAAGCTTCTGACCGCCATTCACCTGGGAATGGCCAGAGCGATTCTTTTGCATGCGGTTCAAGCAGCTCACTACTGCCGGTCGCTTGCGGCCAACTATCCTCTGGGTAGCTAATGTGAGAAGGCGACAACCTGGCTAGACCACTCTGACATAATCGGTATAAGGGCTAGCCGGGGGAGATCTCATCGGCAGCGTCTGTACACCTCTAGGTGCGGCTGCAAGCGGGCGTCTGTCTTGGAGCAAGCGGCTCGCTATATAAACGTGCAAGTAATATTTTCACCCCCGCTGAGCGGGTTGTGCGCTGGGCTTGGGACCCGCCACGTAAAACCATACTCCAATGAAATATAACAACAAGCCTCCGATAAATACACTCTCTATTGATTACGACCATGGCAAACGTTTGAAGGACAATGAATTGAGGGCATGCACCTGGAAAGTCCGCTCTCTGAATGGGATTGGTGCAGATGCCCGGCTGGTTGATGTCCTCGTCAAAGCAAAATCTGACATCACCGCCATCCAAGAAATGCGTTGGACGAAGCAAGGAAGAAAGAAGATCAAAAATTGTGACATCTATTGGAGTGGCCATACGAATAAGCGCAGTTTCGGCGTCGGATTCGTGGTGGGAGAGAGACTCTGTCGCCAAGTTCTGGCGTTCACGCCTGTGGACGAGCGTCTCGCCGCTATCCTAATAAAAGCAAAATTTTTCAATATATCATCCATCTGCGCCCATGCGCCGACAGAGGAGAAAGACGATGAGGTGAAAGACACTTTTTATGAACAATTAGAACGCACATACGAGCGCTGCCCCCGTCATGATATAAAAGTCGTGCTTGGCTACTTTAACGCCAGGGTGGGCAAAGAAGGTGTTTTTGGCCCTACAGTCGGAAAGTCCAGCCTACACAATGAAACTTCTCCTAACGGACTGAGGCTGATTGACTTTGCCGGTGCTCGAAACATGGTTATTCGAGCACGAGGTTCATGCATAAAAAGATACATCAAGCTACATGGCTGTCTCCCGATCGAAATACTCGCAATCAGATCGATCACGTTGTGATAGACGGACGGCATGCCTCCAGTGTTTTAGATGTGCGCACGATCCGAGGATCTAACATCGACTCCGACTATTATCTCGTTGCAGCCAAAATACGCACCCGTCTCAACGCGGCTAAAACCAAGGAACAAAAAACACAAGGAAAGCTAGACGTCGAAAAGCTTCAATCACAACAGACTGCCAATGATTTCGACTCTCACACCTGCTCTCTGAGAGCACAACTCATCCTGAAGGAATACAGGAGCAGTGGGAGCATATCTCCAAAGCACTTCGTACTGCCGCCGAGGAAAAAATTGGTTACCGGCGGCCACGAAAAAACAACTGGTATGATGAAGAATGCCGCGTTGCAACCGAAAGAAAAGACGCTGCCTACAGGGCTACGTTAAAAGCGAGCGCGACAAGAGGAGTGTGTGAACGCTATCGTGAGTTGAAAAGGGAAGCGAGACGCCTTTTCAGGAAGAAAAAAGCAGAAGCAGAAAGGCGTGAGTGCGAGGAGCTTGAGCTGCTAGCCACCAGGAATAACGCCCGAAAATTCTACCAAAAAATACGGCGACAGACGGAAGGTTTTAAGACCGGGGCAAACTCCTGTAGGAATGAAAACGGCGACCTTGTAACTGATGTCCAGAGAGTGCTTAAATTATGGAGGGAATACTTCTCTGCTCTCCTAAATGGAGGCAGCAATTTACCGCGCAGAGATGAAGAACCCGATCCCGCAATCGATGATGATGGAATATATGTCCCCCCGCCCGATTATGACGAAGTTAGAATAGCAATAACCAGATTGAAAAACAACAAGGCCGTGTGCGCTGATGGATTGCCTACGGATCTATTCAAGTTCGGTGGCGAGGAGTTGGTAAGGCGTATGCAGCAGCTTCTTAGCAAAATATGGGCTGACG
This sequence comes from Eurosta solidaginis, assembly GCF_040869045.1. Taxonomy (NCBI): domain Eukaryota; kingdom Metazoa; phylum Arthropoda; class Insecta; order Diptera; family Tephritidae; genus Eurosta; species Eurosta solidaginis. The sequence continues at coordinate 30,384,001 of NC_090320.1, forward strand.
AAAGCATGCCCGGCGGTTGGAATCTAAGTGTTCTTTGCCCAGTCCACAAGAAGGGGGATATTGCAAAATGCACCAACTATCGTGGAATCAGCCTTCTTAATATCGCATATAAGGTCCTTTCAAGTGTATTGTGCGAAAGATTGAAGCCCACCGTGAACCGGCTGATTGGACCTTATCAGTGCGGCTTCAGACCTGGTAAATCTACCATCGACCAGATTTTCACAATGCGCCAAATCTTGGAAAAAACCCGTGAAAAGAGAATCGACACACATCACCCCTTCGTCGATTTTAAAGCCGCCTTCGACAGCACGAAAAGGAGCTGCCTATATGCCGCTATGTCTGAATTTGGTTTCCCCGCAAAACTTATACGGCTGTGCAAAATGACGTTGAACTTATACTTTGAAAGCAAAGAACCGAACGCATACGCATATAAGCAAACGCAATCGCAAACACACGTTGAGCAACACCATCAGCTCAGTCAGAATTGGGAAGGACCTCTCCGAGCCGTTCGCAACTAAAACGAGGTTTCAGACAGGGTGACCCCCTATCGTGCGATTTCTTTAATTTGATGCTGGAGAAAATTATACTAGCTGCAGAACTTAAACGCACTGGAACAATATACTATAAAAGCGTGCAATTACTGGCATATGCTGATGACATTGATATAATCGGCCTAAACACCCGCGCTGTTAGTTCTGCTTACTCCAAACTGGAAAAAGAAGCGGTAAAGATGGGTTTGATGGTGAATGAGGACAAAACGAAGTACCTGCTATCATCGAGCAAAGAGTCAGCGCATATGCGCCTTGGCAGCCACGCTACTGTTGGCAGCCATAATTTCGAAATAGTAAAAGACTTCGTTTATTTGGGAACCAGCATCAACACTAGCAACAACATCAGCACTGAAATCCAGCGAAGAATCAGTCTTGCCAATAAATGCTACTTTGGACTAGGTAGGCAATTGAAAAGTAAAGTCCTCTCTCGGCGAATGAAAATCATACTCTACAAGTCACTTATCGTACCCGTCCTGCTATATGGGCAGAAGCATGGACCATGACAACAGCAGATGAAGCGGCTTTGGGAGTGTTCGAGAGAAAAGTTCTTCGAAAGATTTATGGATGGCGATGGCGATGGCGAGTACCGAAGAAGATTTAATGATGAGCTGTACGAGCTATACGCAGACATCAACATAGTCCAGCGAATTAAAATGCAGCGGCTGCGCTGGCTAGGCCATGTTATGCGAATTAAAGATGATGCTCCGGCCAAGAAAGTGTTTCTATCGGAAGCCGCCTATGGAAGCAGAGGTAGAGAGCGGCCCCCACTCCGTTGGAAAGACCAGGTGGAAAACGATTTAAACTCCCTTGGTGTGCCCGATTGGCGCCGGTTGGCGGAGCGAAGGAGCAACTGGCGCGCCTTGTTGGACGGCCATAACCGTTTAGACGGTTAAGCGCCAATTAAGTAAGTAGGTAAGTAGGCAGAGGGAGAGGGAGGTACAGGGAGACCAAGAGAATGAGAGGAGGGGAGAAAAAGCGATGGAGAGTGAGAAAGGCAGATTGTTTTTATGAATTCTACTAAAAAAAAAGACGTGTGGCACTCGGGGACTGCCGCGGTAAAGCTATTGCATATTATTTTATTTATTTATTTATTTGTTTGTTAAAGTCAACACAGACACAAAGCGGTTGACTACTGAATATAAGATACAATACATATAACAAGGAAAGAAAACATAAGCGTAAAAAACAAAATTTAAAGTAAAAACTTAAATAATAAACAATCAAATTAATTCAGTTAAATTTTAATTAATACATAAATCAAATCAAAAATAAAGATTAGTTAAAATTAATATTGAAATAAAATTGACATCTTATTTAAAAATCTTTAAAAATATCATGCCAGACGTGAGAGTATTTCCTTACGGATAGCAGCAATCGAATACTCAAAACTAATGCAGTTGTACAGTTCGTTATAGCGCGAGCACCAATTGCGAAGAGGGCTATATTTGGCAAAATTACGCCGTAGAATGGGTAAATGAAAGAGTACATAGTGTCTTGTAGTTCTCGCAGGAACGGAAAAATCCAGTCTGCTTACAAGGTCAGTAGAGTCTATCTCACCGATAATCAGTTTATGAAGGAACATTACCCCGAGTAATGTTCTTCTATTCTCTAAAGTTGGCAAACTAATGAGAAGAAGTCTATTTCTATAAGGTGGAAGATGTTGATTTGATTCCCAGTTAAGACCGCGTAAAGCGAAGATTAGAAACTGCTTCTGTACCGATTCAATCCGATCTATATGATTTTTATACCCCGGGGACCAAATACAGGAACAATACTCAAGTATTGGGCGAACCAAAGATGTGTAAAGGGTCTTGGTTAAATAAGGATCATCAAATTCTTTAGCCCATCTTTTAATAAATCCGAGTACACCCGATGCCTTGTTTACAATAGATGAAATATGCATGTTAAAGCTCAATTTCGCATCAAAAAGAACACCTAGGTCACATACTTCAGATATACGCTCCAAGAGCGCACAATCTAGCATATATGATTTTAAAACTGGGTTGACTCTGTGAAATGTCATTAGTTTACATTTGCAGCAGTTCAAAACTAGTAGATTTACTGTACACCATAATTGAAATGAGTCCAAATCGGCCTGAAGTAGATCCAAACGAGAAGAGTCAGAAGGTAAGTATGTATAGCATAGTTTTACATCATCTTCATAGATTAGAGCTCGGAAATACGAAATAACATTAGGTAAGTCATTAATGAAGAGTGTAAAAAGTAATGGACCCAAATGGCTACCCTGAGGCACACCAGAAGTTACTCAGAGAGACTGTTTTTGAACATAACTTACTGAGTTCTATTTACAAGAAAGCTGCGAAGCCAAAGTAATAATTCTTCGGAAAACGCAGTAAGTCAAGTTTATGAGTTAAAAGCTCATGGTTAACAGAGTCAAATGCTTTGCTGAATAAATAACATCGGTTTGCTTATTGGATAAAAATCCATCCATGACTAGAGAGGTGAACTCAAACAAGTTGGTTGTGGTTGATCTTCTACACACAAAACCATGTTGGCTGGGTGATAATAAAGAAGTACATGCATATTGAATTTGGCAGGTGATGATCTTTTCAAACATTTTAGGAATAGCCGAAAGTTTAGCTATGCCCTTGTAGTTCTCGATATTGGACCTACTACCTTTCTTATGTAAGGGCATAATAAATGATTGCTTCCAAATTGAAGGGAATACAGAAGATTCAAGAGATAGTGTAAATAATTTAAGGATCGGCTTAGATAGGTTGACAGCGCAAAAGTTTAGAACACAACTAGGAACGCCATCTGGACCCGGAGAGGTAATTGGTTTCAACTCCAGAAGACTCTTCAGAACAGTATCTATATCTATGACAGGAACCAGAACACAATTAGAACTTTCTAAGGTGTAAGGATAGAGATCCGATTGAAAAAGTAGAGATGAATAGGTCGACTTAAAGTATTCAGCAAATAAGTTGGCAACATCATCATCCGAGCTTGCGTTCTTACATCCATAGGCCAAAGCAGATGGAAATCCTGAGGTTTTTCTCTTAGAATTGACAAAACTAAAAAATTGTTTCGGGTTGTTAAAAAATTGAAGCTTACACCGATTTAAGTAACGTTTATGGCACTGCTGATTAAGACGATGAAAGTTTGATCTAGCAACTAAATATTTAGAAAAATCGGAGCATGATCCTGATTATTAACTTATGCAATTATAATATTTATGCAACATTTTGTTTTCTTTGATATTAATTCGAGTTTTGTCTTAAACTTTAACCTTAACTTTATTTTTAACTTTAACTTTAACTTAAACTTTCACTTTAACTTTATTTTTAACTTTAACTTTCACTTTAACTTTAACATTCACATTAACTTTAACTTAAACTTTAACTTCCACTTTAACTTTAACTTTAACTTTAACCTTAACTTTAACTTTAACTTTAACCTTGACTTTGAATTTGGATTTGACTTTGACTTTGACTTTGACTTTAACTTTAACTTTATTTTTAACTTTAACTTTAATTTTAACTTTAACTTCAACTTTAACTTTAACCGTAACTTTAACTTTAACTTTAACCCTAACTTTAACTTTAACTTTGACTTTAACTTTAACTTTAACCTTAACTTTAACTTTAACTTTATTTTTAACTTTCACTTTAACTTTCACTTTCGATTTAACTTTAACATTCACTTTAACCTCAACTTTAACTTTAACTTTCACTTTAACCTTAACTTTAATTTTAACTTTAACTTTATTTTTAACTTTAACTTTAACTTTATATTTAACTTTAACTTTATGATAGAGATCCAATTTTATGTATTTGGCCTGTTGCTAACACCGAACCTTTTTCGAACCTTTTCGAACCTTTTTTGACAAATATCCGTTAAGGTTTTTTTTTGATTTATTCCCCAAGCCCGCGATAAAATCTATGCAATAGCTTAAAAATTGTATCTATGGTGCTTGGTAAATGCGAGACTTCAATGTACTTGCCCATGTTTGCATAAGCTGCAACTGCATTATATAACCAATGCCAAAGAGGATAAATACAATAAGAGCCGTCACTCGTTATTTTGTGGCGAGTATTTCGCTGGAAATTGAAAAAATCTATGCCGAATGTTTTCTGAGAGGGACATTTTTCATTGTCTCGCATTTATCCATGCCGTGTAGGCCCCTTGCGTAACTGTGATTTTTGGAAAGAGAATTAAATAAGTTAGTTAAATACAGTCGGAAAAATAAACACAAAAGCCTCACGAAAATGTATAGAAGACATTTATAAACATCTCGCCCAAAAAAAGGTAGCGACTACCTCTCAGTCTACATCGAGTAAATGCCTAACAAATAACGAGTGACGGCTCTTATTGTATTTATCCTCTTTGCCAATGCATGCAATATGCAAGCCATATCAGCACACAATTTAAAGTACATTCGCAAAGCGGAAACTTCAATATGGCCAACTATATAAAACCAAAAGCTCGTTAGATAAACAGGCTAGCAAATTGGTAGACAGAAAGTGTGATATTCAGATAGTCCAAAAGGGGCTTTTGCAATGGCTTGTGTTCGAAAATTGGGGGTGCGATTCAAAGCGTGTTGTTGGGGTTGTGTGTGTGCAATGCACTTTTTCTTAACATAGTAAGAGGGTGTCTTTTGTCCGTTGTGAGTGCTACAATCGGACACATCCGCCTTCATTCGTTGCAGCAGCGTTCCTCTTACCAATTAATACGCTCTACAAACTCTATTTTTGTGCTTTCGATAGTCCTCTGTATCTGCCCAAGAGGTCATAAAATTTAATCGTTTGATAGCGCCCTAACGTTTTTTGTATCCGCAGCTCTAGAGCAGAAAATGTGAACTTCTAATATTATTAGGGTGTACTGAAATATATAGATGTAGTGTGCTGCCCTAACTAAAGAAAGGGTTCGAATCAAGTGACACAAGAATGGAAGATGAAAAAATGGAAAAGATGAACAGAATCAGTTCAACAAAAGAATTGGATGCTAGACTGGAATACGACTCAGTGGCTAATAAAGAGATAAGGCAGCGCTCTCCATCCAGCGGCGTGACATTAGAAGCGATTGAAATCCAGTGGCCCGAAGGTTTTAGTGGTCAAAAAAATCGATCTCGAGGCAGTCGGGCTAGTTCCAGAAGGTGAAAGTTCCGGAATGTACCGGATTCATATTAGAAACATCCGCCACTCTTCACTAAACTATATATAACTAGTTAGCTCTATAATCACTATTACGCCTGTTTAACTATTATCGTTCTCTTAGCGGTACACTTCCAGTCTAAAGGTTTAGTCACGCCAAATCATGCTGTTGTGCGTATTTGGTATCTGTCGCACTGTGCTAACGCTCGCTCAATCTAGGTCTACCTATTTTCTATTAACGACAAGAGTACATCCTTTAGCTTTGAGTGAGTGTGGCCCATTAGAGCTTTCCCTTAGCGTATATGACCACAGTACGCTTGGGTGTTAACACATTTTGATCACAGCCTATCCGCCGCAGAAACTATTCCCCACAATATGGCATTGTCAAATTTTGGCTAGCTGATCTTTAAGAATTTTAGTTGTAGGACATTACTGGTGTGGGAGATGAAAGACGTTATATCCCAAGTTCTGTAATCGAGTGTATGTAATTATCTTAGCAATACTCCGTTTCAGCTTTCGCTGTCCTCTTTTCCTCTCAGCTGACGTTCCAGCAAACAGCTGCCTGATACAGAACAGAATCCCAAGCGGATTATAAGTCATCTTTATCAGAAGAACGGCCAGAAGCGATGATATATAAAAGAGAAATTTGATCCGATACTACCAATGCTTTTGTCATGTACCTACTGTGCTTTTGTCAACTCACGTACACAAAATTTTGTTATTGCAGCTCATTCATCATATATCGCCAAAAAAGAACGAGCTCTTCGTAACGAGATCCTCTGGTGGGTTTGTAGTATTCGTATTGTTCTAAAATTTTACCTAATTCCCATATTAATATTGGGAAACATCGACGCTTGTTTCACTTCAACATACTTACGTGTCTGATTGATTGTATCGGATAAATAGCTCAAATTAGGAGCGCACCAGTTCAAAACCAGTAGCATAAACTACAACAACAACGTAAATACGCTTCATAATACATTTTACCTGGGGCAATGGTGCGACGTGTAGGTGTGGCACAAATTACGTGCGCTTGTTGTACGAATATGATTGCTCTCGCAGACAAGCTGGTGCTCAAAATCGTTTTCGCGCTCAAGTAGGCTTGGCATAAAGAATAATTCTTTTGCAAATACGGGAATTTTTGTATGCGTAGCAGATGATAAATGGATTTTTTCATTTTGTACCAAACGAGGAAAAAAATATACCAAATCATCCAAAAATGTACCAAAAGTCTTCGGATGTGAATTTGAACGGAACTAGAGCTATATTCTGCTTCTTTATCCAAAAACTGGTTTTTTTTTTCTAACACAAATTAAAGGTAGTCTATCAGGAAAATATGATTTATGAAGAAATAATTTTCTAGTAAAAATAATAAAAGAAGTTTATCGATTGAAGCGTACATTCTTTATTGAGTACCAGTAAGGAACATAAAATTAATATTTTAAGAAATAACAGCTGCATTCAATGCAAAAACATTTCATAAAAACATTTAGGTACAAAAGGTTTTGATTCAGGTATAAAAGTTGACAGTTTGCCGCCTACATCTATACTAATAACTCCTATTTCAATCACTACATTAAAAGTTCTTCTTCTTTGAGTTCTTTAAATACCTCAGTTGACAAAAAGTTTTTTTTCGTATCTATATCATGACAACTACTGTTAGTTGATTTCATCAAGTATTTTGTTTTCATTAAATTCGAAACTGTGTTTATTTGAAGTCTATTTCTAACTTAAAAAAAAAAAATAAATGTAAGGCGCGATAACCTCCGAAGAGATCTAAGGCCGAGCTTCTAACTTAGTTTTAATTAAAATTTGTATAGAAAATATCCTTTCTACGTTTGTGGATGAATTTCGAATTGAAAATATGCCTTGAACTATTCTATAAATATTGGAAAACATTTGCGCATTTAATTTATTTTTAACTGATCTTAATTCTTCCCAAAAGCCTCATATATTTAAATTCTTGAATTTTTTAAGGCTCTCATGCTCTGCTAAGCTCTAAATTTAGAATTAATTTTCTCTATTTTATCAAATGCTGATTTCAGAAACAAGTCCATAACTAAAGCACAATACTATTTGTTTCACCGCTTAAAATACTTTCTGGTGAAAGCTATGCAGCCCACAACAAAGTTTTATCATTAAAATTTACTTTCCTTAAAAATATTTCAAAGAAAAAAATTACTTTCTGTAAAATTGTTTAGCACAGCTCTTCAATATGTGTCGTCGGCTTTTTACAAAAGGTTGCTTGATAGAATAATATCCACATTAACACCGCAGTAAACTTCATCTGGAGTTAAGTGATTTCCGTCTGAATCAATATTTAACATCCAAATAGGACTGGAGACTAAATAAGATTTTTTATAAAATTTTTAATTTGGTAATAAGTAAATGTAAGCGAATATCTTCAGACTGCATTTCTATATTCACATTATTTATTTCATTTAAAATATAAGAAAGAAATTAAAATATACTTTATAAATAGCACTTTGAAAAATTTCAGATATAAGATTAATATTTTGATTACTGCTTTTGTTTTCAACTATGTAAAGATTAAAATAATACGAGTACTTGAGGGCATCCCATTGTTCAAGAATTCTATCTATGAATGGCTTGTCTAGGGGCTGTGGGGGCGTACTTTAGTAAAACATGCATTTCTGTACCGAAATGTTCTTGAAAACTCTGAAAGCCTGCCCTCCTAAGCGGGCTGTTACAAAAATGATAGCTTACGTCTTCTAAATGTATCAATTTTGTTGGGAAATACATCACAAGCGGCCATTGAAGCTAAATTTAAAATGTGACAAACACATCCATTAACATGCAGATTTGGAACAACTTGCTTCAGCCTTGCTTGCTCTCCGCTTTTTGCTCCCATCATAACCGAACAGGTGTCGGCAGTGAAACCAATCATTTTGGGGTATTGAATGGTCTTTCAAAGTTTTAATAATGGCATTAAAAATACCCTCCGTGCTACTATCGGCCAAAGGTATCAAATCTAAAAATCCATCAATGCACTTTTTATAAAAAATTCGAATCAGAACTGCCTTTTTTTTGATATACATATATCAGTCGTTTCATCTATTATTAGAGAGTAATAATTCTTCTGACAAAATACAATTATGAATTTATAATTTTCTGGCCCTGTTATATTATTTTCTGTGCTTTGATTCTATTGATAAAAAATTTGTTCACAATTTAGTATGAGTTATGCTATTTTTCATAAGCATATTTAAATGATCCATAATTGCAAATAATGGCAAATTGTGCTCGGCAACAAAACAACTTAACGATATATTTTCTTCGAAAAATTTTAAATTTTTTTGTATATTCAGAGCTGCTTTGCAAATGACTTGAAGTGTAGTGCTGAATTTTACAAAAATGTACGAAATATGTCAATGTAGTACCAACGTACTTTCGGGGAGCGAAATGTACCAAAAAAAGTACAAATGTACCATGATTATCATAACTGATGCATAGGCGTATGGCATGGGTGAGCATAGGTTTGCAGTTTTAGTTGCTTTAATATGAGATCGCGTACATATCGTGGCACTTATGCGAGTTTTGTTTTCATGTTGCAGGAATCGGGAATTTCTATCGTAGCGTAACAACAAATTAGCAAATTGGCGGGAATTGTACAAGTGAAACATGTTTTTTATAAGCATTTCATGCTTCGTCTGGTATATACGGTTTAGCAGCTTGATTTCAGTGTATAAGATTATGAATCAAAAGTGGTGCAGTGAAACAAAAGTGCCTCTCGTTTTGTTACATTCTAAGCTTAAACTGATGAAGAGTTACGAAATGCTACATACAATGGAAAAGAGATTTACGACAGAAAATATTATTATCATCAATTACTGCGAAAGTTGCAGAGTATTTGCAAAACCACTGTTGAGTAGGTTGTTGCCGATGCCGGGCTGGTTAATGTTCTGGTGAAGGCAAAAGCTGGCATATCACAGTGAATGCGTAAACTTCGTTCTAACAATCCCACTGATTACACAGGCCGACAAGAAATTTGACCATAAACCAGACCATACTTTCCTAAAGGTTTTCGATGCGCTGAATTAAAATCTGGACCCAGAATTGCTCTATCACTTCAGATTTTGAGATATCCTAACCTAAATGTGCAAAAAACACCGTTTTTGCCTATTTTTGAGGTTATATATGAACGCAGGTTTTTTTTTTTTAAAGCACACATAGCATCTTAAAGAAGAAGTCTTTCTCTTACGAATGGCGTTGAGTTTGCTCAAATATCTTTTTTTTCGCTAAGATAGAGCAATTTAAAGTTTATAAATTTGCTAATTTTCCTGTGGCTGAAAAACCACTGAATTAACGTAGGTATGATGCAGTAGTAGTAATTTATAAACTTTAAATTGCTCTATCTTAGCGAAAAAAAATATTTGAGCAAACTCAACGCCATTCGTAAGAGAAAGACTTCTTCTTTAAGATGCTATGTGTGCTTTTAAAAAAAAAAAATCTGTCGTTTATATATAACCTCAAAAATAGGCAAAAACGGTGTTTTTTGCACATTTAGGTTAGGATATCTCAAAATCCTGAAGTGATAGAGCAATTCCGCGTCCAGATTTGAATTCAGCGCATCGAAAACCTTTAGGAAAGTATGGTCTGGTTTATGGTCAAAAAAATCGGTCTCATTTTGTCGGCCTGTGTTATTAGCACTTTACTTATTGCAGGAATTCATTGAAATTGAAGCTCTCGCTGACCTTTTTTTAATGCAGTAGATAAGGCGTATGATTTTCCGAAAGGGTAGTAAATTGAGGTATATTGGAACGATGTTCCGTTATCTCTGACCTAATTTGATTTGGAAACAAACCGGTGTCGACGTTGAGCCATCTTCAGTGTAATTTTTCGTTATGATCTGTTGTTTTCTGTCTTATGTTTATAGTTTGTTTGTTCATTCGCAACGAAAAAGGGAACCTTACAAAAACAAATCTACATAACACATAAATTAATATAGAGACAGAATGTCTCAATTGTGTTGTAAGTGTAAAAATGATATAGACTAAAATAAGCAAGAAAATAAAAACAAACTGCTGTTTCACCGTGTGATTCTCGGTTCGAATCTCGGTGAAACCTCTGATAACATTACGAAATTGCCTGATGATGATTATGTGGCGGTTTTAGAAATGGCACCGTCGCAATATACCAGTAAATATATTTTTTTTTGTTGTCTTAAAAGAAACAAAATAATATTCAACTATTATAAGCCGGTGTTAAGCTCATGAATTCTTAAATATTAGGCATAAATTGAACACACCGTTAAACAAACAAACATGGATGATTTTCACTGATCAACTTGTATGGTTAGTTGATGCAGGTAGAAGTCAGTAATTTCAGTTGTTTGTCGTTTTGTGCGTGTTTATTGATTTGGTTCATTGTCACTGTTTTTTGTTTGTTTGATGCGTGTTTGTCTTGTTATACCTGCGTGATAATTTTTTTTCGGTTTTAACAAGTTTTAAAGGTTCAAATATTGGGTTTGCCTGTTCTCTTATTATTGTATATTTCCATATCTTCGAGTACGTTTAGTTGTCGAATTTTCTCTTGTATTTGCAGCAACTTGACTGTTTTATTGATGTTTGGATTCCATATTTTCTTGTTGTAATATTTATTGTATTCTCAGTACCTCGTTCTTACTTGTCGTCCTGTTTTTCCTACACAAAAAAGATCAAACGACTAAAAATAGTGACATCTACCTTACTCAGCTAACAACACAAGTTGATCTGTGAAAACCATCCCGTTTCTGAATGAACACATAACACACACATATACATTCTCAAACATACAATTTTACAATATCTGCACATGCACCTACGAACTATAAATATATAAGGCGAACCGCAGCAACAGCTCAGGCGAAACATTACACTGAAGATGGCAGAATGCCGATATATGCTTTTCGCCTTATACATCTTTAGCTAAAATATTGCAACAAATTAGCCATATTTGCACAAATGTGCACAAATGTTTTATATAGCCACATTTGCTGCATTACATAAAAGTGCGTTTCCATGACAGCAAATGTGCTACAAAAAAAAAATTAAATTAACTTGAATCGTTTTTCGAGTGTGAAAACAAAATTAAAATAATTGGGGAGGGGTGTGTAAATTAGCGCCCACTGCATTGTTACGCATTTCGTCGTGTTTTGCTTATCCAGGCGAAAGGCAAGATACGTACTAAACCTTTAAAAAAATCAAATCCCTGGTCCGATACCAGGATAAAAGCTTTTCTTCGGGTTTCCATGAAGCTATCCACATATCGGCTACATGATTTCGAAGTTTATGGGCTGATTAAAATTTATTAGAAGATGAGTAGATAAACGGACACAAACTTAGAGAGTATGCGTTCTAAATCGGGTTCGTTGCATTTGACCTGGCAACACGATTAGAAAAAATTGTCTTGCAAATTTGAATACATTTATATCTGTTCATGTTTTACACATATTTCCTACTATTTTTTCATCGAAATTGTGGTGAAATCCTCCCGCTGAAGGCTTGTTTGGACGTTTGGTTCGCAGCGAACAAACACACAAACTTTTTTTTCTTGGGAAAAATGTGACTACTGTTTAAATTTGGTAATTAAAACTAGTCAAATATATTTTTTTACAGAAGAAAAGCCAATAAGTATTTAAAAATTTAACTGCCTGTTTAAGCTATTATAGATTTCTTCACATTATGTATATTGCAAATAACCACCCCAAATAGCTTAGCTTTAAGATGTAAAAACTCGTTTTCAAATCGCAGTTTTCTATGAGGAGTTATTACATAAAAGACGTAGTTACCCACTTTAGTTTACAAGGTGCCTGTCATTAACTATTTAAATAGCTCATCTTTCATTTCTACGCAATCAAATTTACTAACGGGTTGACCTTACAAATATTGTGGCCCTTCACATTTACCATAAAAACTTTTGCACCCAACTACTTTAGTGCGGTACAATAATGCGATTTTAATTGTCGTGGATAAGTGAAATATGCTGGAAATTTTAAAAATTAATAGTGCTATGGCTGCGCACAACAAATTAACGTAATTAAATGTGTGCTTAAATAGCAGTAAAATATCATTAATGCCATAACTGGCGATGTGGGATGCTGTGTCTGGCTGGTAGTGATTTTATTGTATGCCCTCACTAAGCGGCTCTTAAGCTTTTATTTGCATGACTAATTGTGTGTATGATTTGTTTACGGGACCACCGTATAAGCGGCCGTCGGCTTTCAGAAAAGCTTGGACCGAAATGTTTTTGCCATGACAGCTTATATAAGTATTTGCTGAGGACTAAGGTCACCCCGACTAAAAACCTCCTCTAATTGCAGCTTAAGTTTTGAGTAATAATAAATTAAATGCTCATTCTGGTCCTAGAAATATTTCTTTATACATTATTTAGCGTGACATGAAAGAAAAACTTTATTTTCATTAAAGGTATAAGATGTACTTATACTGCAACCAAAAATGTGCTCAATGCGTCCCTGGAAATATCGTATTTGACTTGCGATTATTTCTGAGTTCGTTCAATGAGAACACAACAAATGAAATATCAACCAAGTAGCAAATTTTTATTTAAACAAAAAAAAAAAAAAAGAAAAGAAATACTCACTTATATGGCGCTTAACCGTTTAAACGGTTATGACTGTCTAACAAGTTGCGCCAGTCGCTCATCCTCGCTGCCAACCGGCGCCAATTGGTCACACCATGGGAGTTTAAAACGTTTTCCACTTGGTCCTTCCAGCGAAGTTGGGGCCGCCCTCTACCTCTGCTTCATCTTTCCTTCGCATAACTTGGCCTAGCCAGCGCAGCCGCTGCGTTTTAATTCGCTGGTCTATGTTGATGTCTGCGTAAAGCTCGTGCAGCTCATCATTAAATCTCCTTCGGTAAACGCCATCGCCAACGCGTAGAGGTCTCTAAATCTTTCGAAGAACTGTTCTCTCGAACACTCCCAAAGCCGCTTCATCTGATGTTGTCGTCGTCCATGCTTCTGCACCATATAGCACGACGGGTACGAAAACTGACTTGTAGAGCATGATTTTCGTTTACCGAGAGAGGACTTTACTTTTCAATTGCCTACCTAGTTCAAAGTAGCATTTATTGGCAAGAGTAATTCTTAGCAGGATTTAAGAGCTGATGTTGTTATTAGCGTTGATGCTGGTTCCCAAATAAACGGAGTTTTTTACTATTTCGAAATTATGGTTGCCAACAGTAACGTGGTTGCCAAGGCGCATATCTCTTTGCTCGATGACAGCAGATACTTTGTTTTGTCCTCATTTACCATCAAACCGATCTCTACCGCTTCTTTTTCCAGTTTGGAGTACGCAGAACTAACGGCGCGGGTTGTCAGGCCGATGATATCATTGCCATCAGCATATGCCAGCAATACTACCTACTATAAAAAAGATATGTTTAGGATCACTACCACAATCACGAGACACTGGCCGCTTGGTCTGCATTCTGAGAGACAGCATTTCTGATTTCAAATATATATAAATGTGTATAAAAATGCACTATGTGGGGTATGTGCACACGGGAGATAAGGGGAAAGCAGTTCACTGCGAAAGAAATAAAACAATGCGATAACTTTCGGTTTGTATATATATAAATATAAACTTTATTAATATTAATGTTTATTATTTAAGTCTTTGTTTCAGCGATTTGGGATTTAACACTTTTATTTATTTAGTAGGTATGTATCTTTGACGCGATTTTAGGTTCATTTAATTTTAGAGGCGTGAATATAGTTAGGCTGATGGCGAACAACTAACTTAAAAGCGGTCCAATGCATTCAGTTGAATGTGAAGGTCGTCTTTGATAACGACCATATCTCCTTCGTGAATATTTTGTTGGGGATGTTTCCATTTATATCTTTTATGCAAGGTTTGTAGGTACTCGCTCTTCCAACGTGAGCTGAACTGGTGATGCAGAACCTTTAATCTTTGCCATTTCGTAGTAGGGGATACGTTTTCGGCATTCGGTTCGGGTAAGGAGGTTAAGGGGGCTCCTCGAAGAAAATGTCCAGGAGTTAGGGCTAATAAGTCGCTTGGATCCTGTGACATGGGAGACAGAGGGCGAGAATTAAGCAATACTTCGATTCGAATGAGGAGAGTGGTGAATTCCTCAAATGTAAACCTTTGATTTCCAGCTACTTTTGTGAAATGGGTTTTGAAGCTTTTTACTGCGGCTTCCCATAGGCCGCCCATGTGTGGGGCGTACGGCGGTATGAATTGCCAAGAGAGGCCCTGTACCGCATACCTTTGTGCAATATCAACAGCTGCTTCTTTGAGGAATAGGGCTATCTCCCTCTGGATCGCTCGTTGTGCGCCAACAAACGTCTTTCCGTTGTCAGACATTATTTTGTTGGGTAATCCGCGTCGCCCTACGAAGGGGGTGAATGCGGCTCTGAAGGCTTCAGTTGTCAAATTTGTGCATGATTCGAGGTGGACTGCTTTAGTGGAGAAGCAGACGAATACGCAAACGTACGCTTTCGTGTGAGAAGCTCGTCGTAAGAGGGACGTTTTCACCATAAATGGGCCAGCGAAATCAACTCCTGTTAAGTGAAATGGCCCTGAGTAAGTGGCACGTTCGGGGGGTAGAGGGGCTATTATTTGTGAAGCATTTGTTGTTTGTATATCGTGCACGTCTTGCATTGGAATATGCATTTCTTTACTTTCTGCTTGATGCGGGGAATATAGTATTCCGCTTGTATCATGCGAATCCTTGTGGAGAAAGTCTAATAGCAGTGAGCAGAACTTGGAGTTATCTGGGATAATTATCGGGTATCGTTTATTCTCACTGATATCGGCATTAACTCAACGACCCTTAACTCGCAGGATGCCAGCGTTATCTAGCACGGGATTTAGGGTCAACAATGAACTTTTCTTGCTGATGTGGTTTGAGGCTTCTAATTGCGCGAATTCTGCTGGGAAATGATGGCGTTGCGTTAACATGATGAGTTTAATTTTTGCGAAATATAGTTCTTCTTGCGTGAGAACTAGGGAACTGGAAATTGGTTGTTTCTGGGTTTGGCGGATAAACCGGTACATGAAGGCCACAACTCTTAACGCGCGCGGATATGATGAAAATCGTTCCAGTATATCGGCGTGATCGACAGCATGCCAGGCTTCGACGAGTTTCTTCTCCGGAAGGGTTAAGGTAGAAGGGACATATTTTGGCCAGAACAAGCTCGGTTTAGAGAGCCATTGGGGTCCATTCCACCATAACGAGGAGTCAGCTAAGTCTTGCGGCTTGCATCCTCGGGTTCCTTAATCGGCGGGGTTGTCAGCACTGGGTACGTGGCGCCAAGATGCGTTACTAACGTTCTGTAGAATCATGGTGATCCTATTTGCCACGTAGGTTTTCCATGTATGTGGGGGTTTTTCTAGCCAAGCCAACACGATGGCGGAGTCTGACGAGAGCGTTAGTTCGGGTGGTGGCAGATTTAATTGGGATTGAGTGTTTGCTACTAATTTTGATAACAGTACTGCGCCACTGAGCTCTAATCGTGGTAAGCTGAGATGAGAAGGAGTTTTCATCATGTTGTACTCTGATATAGACGCATGCTGCATATGCTTTTTCTGAGGCATCTGAGAAACCGTGTATTTGGATGCATTTATTTGGGGCGAATTGCACCCATCGTGGAATACGTATATTGCTTATGGCTGGGAGACTTTCCCGGAAAGTGTTCCACTTATGAACAGATGCGGGTTTTACCTGCTCATCCCAGTCGGTACCTTCTAACCATAGCTGTTGGAGGAGAATTTTGGCTTGGATCATTATTTGCGAAAGCCATCCTGCGGGATCGAACAGCTTAGCTACGGCCGAGAGTATTTGCCGTTTTGTGTGTGACGTAGAGTCCGGTATTGGGTCGTAAGAGTACGAAACGGAGTCAGTTAGAGCATTCCATCTTATGCCCAGAGTTTTAGTGGAGCTGGTGTCATGGAATTTTAGAAATTCCGCATCTAAGACATCAGAGGCTGGAATCGAATTGAGAATTTCTGCTCTTTTTGCAGTGATTTTTTTGAGTGGAAAGCCAGCCGATTTTAGAGCTTCGATAGTTTGATTCATGGAAGCGAGAGTGGACTGTATATTATGCCCGCCTGAGAGGACGTCATCTACGTAAGTTTCTCGAAGAATGATGTCTTTAGCGAGCGGGTGAGTTTCTTCGCAATCCTGAGCGAGTTGGTGGAGTGTACGGATCGCGAGATATGGAGCGCAGTTTACACCGAAAGTGACGGTTTTCAACTCAAAGTCTTGGAGTGGCTGGTGAGGAGCTTTCCGAAAGAGAATTCTCTGAAAGTCTTGATCCTCTTCCTTGACGAGAATTTGGCGATACATTTTTTCGATATCGCCATTGAACACGAACTTGTAGAGGCGCCAATTGAGAATTATTGACGTCAAGTCGTTTTGGAGAATCGGGCCTGGGTATAAAACATCATTCAGAGAGTTTCCTGAGTGCGATGTCTTTGATGCATTAAATACCACGCGAACCTTTGTGGTTTTGCTGTCGGGTTTGAGAACAGCGTGATGAGGGAGGTAAAATGAGAAATATTTACCATTTCTGATTACTTCTGTGTTTGATGGAGCGGGCTGCATGTGGTCCATTTGGAGGTAATCTGTGAGTACTTCTGAGTACTTTTCACATAATTCGGGCTTTTTTTCCAGACTCCTTTCTACACTGATGTATTGTTGCTGCGCTGCTGGGCGGGAGTGCCCTAGTGCCAATGAGTGGGGGAAATTGGCTTTAAAGGGAAGTTTTACGACGTAACGTCCATCTTCTCTTCTTGTGGTTGTAGATGTGTAGAGGGCCTCACAAAATTGGTCCTCCGGTGATCTGGATAGAGTTGTTTGGATCTCTTCCTGTTCCCAGAACCGTTTGAGTAGAGTGCTGATGTCCGGTTCTGTTGATTCACTGGCTTGTGTAGAGTAGGTGGAGACTAGTTCTTTTACTAGTCCGCTGAGAACCCATCCAAATATTGTGTTTTGAGCTATAAGGGTTTCTTGCGGATTTCGTTGCAGACCATCGAGCAGTATTTGGGGAATTATATCGCTTCCTATAACCATGTCTATTTTTGAGGGATTGAGACAGTTAGGATCTGCGAGCTGGAGAGAGTGGAATGCCTCTAAGCTGACTTTTGAGATTTTCTTATTAGGAAGAAAATGAGTGAGTTGTGGGAGCAAAATTGCGTTGGTGCTAATCTCTTTTCTTAAGTCTGAGGAGCAAAGAGTTACCTCGCAGATTTTGTTTGCTTTTTGCACCACTGTGCCTCCCATTCCTGAGATTTCATATCTTGCATTTTTTGTTGGGAGGCCTAACATTTTTTGGATTCGGGTTGCCAAAAATGTTTTCTGAGAGCCTTGGTCAATAAGTGCGCGAATTTTATGGTACTCCCCGGCATGGTGAATGGGGACTAGTGCCGTTGGGAGTAGTGTTGTTTCACAGCTACTGGAGAAATGTGACGAGACCGTGTGGGTGGTTGAGTCCTGGTGTTTCTGCGCCACTGCTTCAATCGCTGCTTGCCTTGATGTCGATGCTTGTTCATCATTTATTTGATATGGGATTGTGGTTTGGGCTAGTGTATTTTGGGGTCTGAGGCCTGTTGCCCGAGATTCGTTCTGATGTTGTTGACAATGGAGGAGAGAGTGATGTCGTTTTTGGCAATAAACGCATGAAAACTTGCTCTGACAATCACGCTTGAGATGTGAGTATGACAAACAATTCTCGCAATAATTGTTTTCTTTTACAAATTTGAGGCGGTCTGCTACCGTAAGCTCTTTGAATTTCACGCAAAACATCATTGAGTGGTTTGAGTTACACAGCTTGCAAGAGACTTGCTGTGGTTTTGAGTGATGATTATTAGAGTGAAAATTATTTGTTCTGTTTTTATTTGAGAACGTGGAGTTGTGGATTGAGTTTTGGTTTGTGGACCTGGGTGTGAAGTTTGGTAGAGGATTTCTAGGCTTACCTGGTCGGTAATTGTGGAGTCTCTCTACTACTTCATATCTGGAAGTCAAAAATTTGTCCATATCTGACCACAGTGGCAACTCTTTCCGAGAAGTAAGAGATTGCTCCCATAGGGACAGGGTTTCACTGGGCAGTTTTGAGGAGCAAATATACACAAGAATGGGGTCCCAATTAGAGGTTGGGATACCTTGTGCTTCCAGGGTACACAAACAATTATTTATGGTGGTTTGCAGCTTTTGAATTTGCTCACCATTTTCTGAGAAAATTTGCTGAAGACTAAAGAGGGTCTTCAGTTGGTTATCAACCAATATTCTTCGGTTTTCGTACCGAGCTTTGAGGGCGTCCCATGCTAACTGAAAACTGGTGTCTGTGAGAGGGTATTGCTTCACTAACTGACCTGCTTGGCCTCTCGTTTTCTGCCGTAGGTGATATAATTTTTGAGCTTGAGTGAGTTTGGGATGATTGCCGTAGACTGCCGTAAACATATCCCTGAATGCCGGCCAGTCTTCGTATCCGCCGTGGAATATTTCAGTATCGCAGGGTGGTACTTTGAGGTATACTTGTGATGTGTTAGAAGTATTTGGGGGATTTAAGGGCTGAGATATTTGAGGCGAGGGTCGCAGTAGTTGTATGGCGTCCATAATTTGTGACATGCAAATTTCATAGCTTTCAGAGCACTTTTGGTATTTTTGCTCTATCGAATCGGTGGACTCCTGATGGGATGGAGAAAGAGATACATTTCTGTAGGAATCTAGGAGTGATTCCCACAATCTTTCGAGCTGTTGTGTTTTTACCTTGAGAAGTGACTCAGTTTGGTCAGCTATCAGGGTTGCTGACCACTTTGAGTAAAAGGTCTCTAGTCTATTGCTTTCGAAAATAAAAGTATCAAGACTTGTGTCGGGTTGACCTACATCAAGAGTGTCATTTGCTTTTTTGCTCATATTGGTTTTGTTCAGGGTAAACAGGTGTTAATTATAATATTATAATATGGGATACCAAATGAGAAGGGTTCCAAATGTATTGCTTGGTTAAATTTAAAACAGTGCTGAGTGGGGTAGTAGTATGTTAATTGATAGGACACTTTAATTCTACTATGTTTGAAATATAATTTTGGTCTTAACTATTTTCCGGCTTATAAATTTTGTGACACAGTCTAATGCTTGTACACAGGAACGGGAATTTACAGCGAGATGAGAAAATGAGCAAAAGCTGGATCTTATTTATATGTATTTAATTGTGTGCCGGTACTGTGAGTTAGTGCAACAGAAAATACACTACTGTACCGATAACATCATCCCATGTATGATATAGAATCAGTAGTTTACATAAAAAGTATGGTCCTCTTTAAACATTGTCTATCTATCTATTAACCATTATCAGAAACAAAAACATTGTAAGCAAAGATAAGATTTCTATTTAAACATAAACCAAATACAAACATAAACAAAACATAAACAAAACCAAATAAAATATTATCAGCGAACAAAAGATTCCTATTCAACCATTGTAAGCATAGATAAGATTTCTACTTAAACATTATCAGCAAGATCCTTTTTTGAACATTATCAGCAGCCACTAAACAAAAGAAACCAGAGCATATAAATAGACGATTAAGCATAGAAATAAGTTAGTCTTCTATTACACTGAAGCATATGAACTTCAGTTTAGAATTCATTAAAGTACATATAGATACAAATAAAGTATATTGTTTTATTTAAAATCGAAAGTACATGCTTAACTGGGGGCTCAATAAGTGAATAAGTGAATAAGTGTATAATAAAAGGAACTCCTAAAAAATCAAATTCCACACGTCCTGAAAAAGAGGACAAGGAGAACCAGAAAATAAAACTGGACCTCTTCCGCAAAAAACGATTACAAGTGTTTGACCAAAGCAGGGGAATCATTATGGAAGCAAGGTTAGTAACCTTGGAACAAGCTCATGCCGCTATAGAAGCACAATTAGCCCAGCTGCGGCAAGCGCAAGTACCTAATATCGAAGAATTCCTACCGATAAGTCCCAGGATAAACAATGCAAATGAAATAAATCTGAGACTATTCGAACGGCTACCAGTGTTCAACGGAGACACATCCAAATACAGGACATGAAGGGCAACCATTATATCAGCAATGAGTCCCATAGAAGCCTTTATTAATACCAAACCATATTACGATGCATTATTTATAATACGTCACACGAAGATCGAAGGAGAACCAGCAACTCTTCTACAGAATCATGGCACAGTGTTCCACTTACAAGCAATACTCAATCGCCTAGATTACAGCTACGCCGATACTAGAAGCTATAACGCCCTCATAGAGGAAATGAAAAGACAAATACAAGGAAAACAGACGCTATCCGAATTCCACAGCAAGATCTGTCAAATCTTTAATTTAGCAATGACTAAATGTGAAATTGATTTCCCAGGGAATACTCACTCTCTACAGCAGGTCACAAAAGAAATGGCCATAGATTGCTTCCGCAATGGCATAAATGATGAATTTACGCAACACACATTATATGCAGCAAAACCAAGAGATTTAGAAAGTGCATACGCAATTGCCACGGAGATTCTTTATAAAAGGCAGAATAATCCGATACGACGAGAAGCGTATAACTACCCTAAACAGCCACAAAATGAAAGGAGGTATCAACCAGGAGTTCAACCTATTCCCCATATGGGAAGATCAAACCCGACACCAATGGACGTGGATACATCAATAGGAAGATTCCGGCAATCCACGAATAATCAGCATCAACAACAGCAATCGTATCAACAGAATCCTTTCAGAAACAACTATGAACGACAAAGAGCAGGATGTGCACCTTTTAATCCCAATAGAGGAGAACCATTTAAACGAAACCACCAACCAACGTCATCAAGATATAATATAGTACCGCAGAAACTACAAAGGATCAATCAAATAACGGATAATAATAGCGATCAGTCATTAAAGGTAAATATAGATGAAAGTGAATTTGAAAATAGAGCTACTTTTTTAGACGAGTAAATAATCTGCCGTGTCTTCAGATTATTTTACATGATAATAAAAAACTTTTAGTTTTAATAGACACAGGCTCGACATTAAATTATATTAGGAAAAATATTCCAAATGGAAAGACCTTTCCAGTTAAACAATTTGTTAGTAGAACTCTGAATGGTTCAAACACAATAAACTCAGCTAAGAAGATAAGAATGCTAGGACAAGAATTAGTATTTTTTGAAATCGAAGAATTAAAAGAATTTTATATGATATTAGGAGAACAATCCTTGAGAGAAATGAAGGCTAAGATAGATCTGTTCGAATATAAAATGATGTATGTCAGGAGAACAGAGCAGAAGAAAAAAGAAATGGATGTCAGTCAAGTAAATTTCACAATAGATGAGAGCAAATAGAGGTTGAAGAAATTATGAGAATTAATGAGGAAACAAATCCTATTTTACCATTTACAACAACAATTGAAACCACGATTCGCACTAAAACTGAAGAGCCTATATGGACGAAACAGTACCCTTACCCCTTTTCAAACAATAATTTCATAAATAAAGAAATAAATAAAATGCTAGAGAATAATATAATTAAACCCAGTAAGAGTCCCTATAACTCACCCGTTTGGACTGTACCAAAGAAAGGAACTGACGAGTTAGGATACCCTAAGAGAAGAATGGTCATAGACTTCCAGAAATTGAATAGCGAAACCATTACCGATAGATATCCCATACCTGATGTCAACATGACAATACAGAATTTAGGTAAAGCAACTGTTCTTACAACCCTAGATTTGGAAGCAGGTTTCCATCAGATAAAAATCAAGGAGTCAGACACCGAAAAGACAGCCTTTAGCATAAACGGAGCAAAATATGAATTCTTAAGGCTGCCGTTTGGACTAAAGAATGCACCTTCAATATATCAAAGATGCGTAGATGACATATTAAGAAATTACATAGGAAAATTCGTACATGTATATATAGACGATGTGTTAATATATTCATACTCACATGATGAACATATGGAACACATAAGAATTGTTATAAATGCACTGCGTCAAGCAAATATGAAGATTTCATATGAAAAATCTCATTTTTTCAAAGACAGCACTGAATATTTAGGACATATTATTAAACATAACAGAATAACTGTAGACCCACAAAAAATTGAGACCATAAAAAACTACCCTGTGCCTATGAATCTGAAAGAATTAAGATCATTTTTAGGGCTAGCAGGATATTATAGAAAATTCATCAAAGACTACGCCAAGATTACCAAACCCCTAACATTGTTTTTAAGAGGAGAAAACGGTATCGTAAAGAAAAAGCAAAGTGAAAGAATGCAAATAAAATTAGATGAGGAAGCCATAAAAGCGATGAATATATTAAAAAAGGAATTACAAGCACAAGTCGAACTCTTTCAACCCGATTTCAATAAACCCTTTGATTTAACCACGGACGCAAGTAATTTTGCCATAGGAGCTGTATTATCCCAAGGTAGAAATCCCATTTGTTTTATATCCAG
The DNA here is from genome assembly GCF_040869045.1 of Eurosta solidaginis. Classification (NCBI taxonomy): domain Eukaryota; kingdom Metazoa; phylum Arthropoda; class Insecta; order Diptera; family Tephritidae; genus Eurosta; species Eurosta solidaginis. The sequence goes on from NC_090320.1 coordinate 30,407,135, forward strand.
AACACTAAGCGAGACGGAACAAAAATATAGCACAAACGAAAAAGAGTTATTAGCCATAATTTGGGCACTACAAAAACTCAGAAACTATTTATATGGACGATCAGACCTTACAATCTATACGGATCATCAGTCCTTAACCTACTCTATTTCAGAGAAGAACCCTAATAATAAACTAAAAAGGTGGAAAAACCAAATAGAAGAATACGGTGCCAAATTGGTATACAAACCAGGTTCTCAAAACATAGTTGCGGATGCACTAAGTCGGCAACAAATTAATCAATTAACCGACTCAGAATCGCAGCACTCTCAACTCAGCTCACCCACTGAAACCATAAGAAGGGTAGGCACTAGCTAAAACCATTTTAATAATCAAATTATTATCCAAACTAACAATGGATTAGTAAGAATAGAAAGTAAAAATATATTCGGAAAATTTAGACATACCATATACTTCACAACTATAGAACAATTGATAAGTGATATTAAAGGCGTACTACACCCAAACAATATTAACGCCATAATCACTACCGAAGAAATTCTATACAAAATAAAAACTACACTAGTACAAACTTTCCCAACCACTACTTTTGTAATAACAAATGCATTAGTCAGAGACATCACTGACGAAAATGAACAGAATGAGATAGTTGAACAAATACACAGAAGAGCACATAGAAATTATTGAAATAATATAAAAGAACTGTCTGAGAGCTATTACTGGCCTAACATGCGAGATATGGCAAAGAAGGCAGCACAAATATGTGAGATATGTAAAAAATGTAAATACGACAGACGTCCTAATAAATTACTTTACGGAAAAACACCAATACCAAATGAAGTAGGTACACATCTGCACATGGATACATTTTTTATGGACAACCAAATATATATAACTACAGTAGATAGATACTCAAAATTCTGCTATATAAGAAAAATACCAGATAAGAAAAACTCATACACATATTTGAATGAAATACTATCCCAAATATTCCCATACGCAACGAACCTAACAACTGATAACGACCCGACATATGTTAATGTAGTAGCAAAATCCTTATACGATCGACTACATATACAGCACACAGCAGTGCCACCACAACATTCGACAACGAACGGTCAAGTAGAGCGGACGCACAGCACAATAGTGGAGCTAACTAACTTACTAGTAAAGGAAACCAAAGGTAAACACGAAGAGGTAATATTCGAAGCAGTACGACAGTACAATAAAACCATTCACTCGGTCACAGGACATAAACCCGAGGACGTTTTTTTCAACAGGGGAGGATACGACTATACAGTCATCAGAAACAGAATTCGTTATAAGCAAGAAAGAGATATCACCCAACAGAAGGCACCGAACAAACAAATTATTTACGAGAAAGGTGATATTATTTACGTTAAGAGAAGCCGAAGAAATAAAAACACGATAGATTTATGAAAAAAATAATTGAACAGGATAACGGTAAAACAGTCACAACAACTGATAAAAGAGTAATACACAAAGATAACATCCGTACGAACTATAAATGAATCTCACAATAATAATAATCTTGCTGTGCATAAACAGAATTAGTTCAGACACAAGTATTACAGACCTGAAAGGAAAAGATTATATATTAATAGAAACGAATCCAGCTTTTATATTTGATAGCTATGATTATTTATATCATATTACAAATTTAACTAGAATATTAACACCTTACCAAAATATATTAAACTCAAAATATAATTTAGATTCAAATCCTGAAGCGAAAATATTACACCGAAAAATTAAAAGAGGATTAAACGCTTTAGGGACAATATTAAAATGGATAACAGGTACACCAGACCACGATGATGAAGTAGAGATACAGACAAGAATCAATCAACTAATTGAGGGACACAATAAACAAAAAATAATAAATAGTAATTTCGAAAAAATGTTAAACAAATTAAACCCCAAGGATTTCTCTGAAAAATTAATACTCACAGAAGTCTACAATGAACTTAATACTCTCCTAACTACAATTAATTTAGCAAAAAATAACAACTTCCTGTCAACTTCATTGGACTCAGAAGAAATTACAGAAATCATTGCGAAAGAAAAAACAAATGTTTTAACCATAAATATTTTAGAATATGCAGAAATTAAAATTGTTAAATTCAAACAAAACTTTGTAACAGTTTACAAATACCCAAAAATCAAAGAAAAATGTGAACAATTCTACATCCACTCATTAGCTTCAAAAAAAGGAAAATTAGTTATGGATAAAAATATTGCTTTATGTAAAGGAAATCAATACGTAAGAATCAATAAATGTAAAGATTTTATAGATCAAACTATATGTAAGCAGAATAAAAAGGACGGATGTACAATACAAATATTAGAGAAAAATAATGCTCAATGTAAAATGATAAAAGAAAAGAATCTACCCTTTATTAATTATGGTAACGGAAACATTATTATTAGGGGATTGAATATATTAAACAACGAGATTTTAGATGGAGATTTTTCAATTTATTTCAAAACCAATATAACATTAAATAACGAAGTATATATAAACATTAGGGAAACTATGGTAAAAATACTCCATAAAAAGCATAAAGAAAATCTAGATATATTAGAATACTTAGAATCTCAATCAGAATACAAGTTCAATAATCTAGACGAAATATTATCCATATTTGTACCAATTGAACAAAATCCAATCAAGACTACATTTATAACTATATTAATTATAACCCTATTAATCACAATAACCAAACTATTATTAGAATTTAGAGTAAGGAGAAGGAATATACTTTATCAAAGAGCACTAATACAATGTCAAAAAGACCATGAAGAAAGAAAACAAAAATTACTAGAGTCCAAATTGTAAATGAGGACATTTAATTTTAAGAGGGAGGAGAGTTAGTGCAACAGAAAATACACTACTGTACCGATAACATCATCCCATGTATGATATAGAATCAGTAGATTACATAAAAAGTATGTTCCTCTTTAAACATTGTCTATCTATCTATTAACCATTATCAGAAACCAAAACATTGTAAGCAAAGACAAGATTTCTATTTAAACATAAACCAAATACAAACATAAACAAAACATAAACAAAACCAAATAAAATATTATCAGCGAACAAAAGATTCCTATTCAACCATTGTAAGCATAGATAAGATTTCTACTTAAACATTATCAGCAAGATCTTTTTTTGAACATTATCAGCAGCCACTAAACAAAAGAAACCAGAGCATATAAATAGACGATTAAGCATAGAAATAAGTTAGTCTTCTATTACACTGAAGCATATGAACTTCAGTTTAGAATTCATTAAAGTACATATAGATACAAATAAAGTATATTGTTTTATTTAAAATCGAAAGTACACACTTAACTTGTGTTTATATTAGGGTGGGTCGTTGTTGGTTTTTTTTTTTGGAAAAATAAAAAATATATGAAATATTTTTCAGTTGTGCAAATATTTTTAAATATTACTTAGTTAAAGTCTGCGCAATTATACGCGTTGCTGGGGTTTTGTTAATACACCCTAGTGAAGGTGTTTTGTTGTACTTGTTTCTGTACTACCTTAGCGCGTCTAAGTGCAGTTAACTGATTGGGGTTAGATTTATATATATATATATGTTTAATATATAAACTGGCACAAGTGGGAGACTCGAATTTGGGAATTTTGCGGTTATATTTTGTTCATTTGTTGGGATTGAGAACGAGAGACTCAATACAGTGCTCTTATTCCCGTGAAACAGCAATTGATAACGGGAATGTGCCAGTGGGTATGGAGAGTTAATACGCCGTGGGGTATATACGTGATGGGATTTGAGAATATTATGTTATAAGTATATTAGTAACGGTTTCTTTCCAGAGATTTCTTGTGAACAAGAGTGTGTTGAGAAAATGAAATATCGGTAAGTATACGTAGGATATATACTGTTACCGTTTGGAGGAGAGTTAAAGTTCACTAACTTTAATTAACGACCGCTACTTATATACTTCTTAAATTGAGACTTACCGCTAGTCTGCTGTTACTAGGGCTTTTTTGCTTTTATGGGACTGTAGCTTGCTGAATGTTTTTGTTGCTGTTGTGGAAGGGAAGATTTCGTGCTGTTTTTTTTTTTTTCCTTTTTTCTTATTAACTTTATGTTTCAGGTTTGCAGATCACCTCTTTGCTAACTTTTGATTCTTCTTTTCAACAATTTATTCGTTTCTTTGCAGGTTTTTCCGGAGCACCACAGTTATGTAAACCACGCTAATTCGTTTCTTTTTCCGATTTTTTCGAACACCGCATTTATATTAACCTTTTTTATATTTTTTTTCAGGTGTTTTTTTTCACGGTTCTGGTGCACCACTTTTGCAGGTCTACTGCTCGTGTTAAAAAGAAATATTTATTCGTGTGGTTTTATTTTTCACAGCTCTTTTAAAAATTTATACCGCTCTTCTTCTTTTCCGCAGGAATCTTTACTTTGAGTAAATATTTTTTTTCGAACGTAAGCTAATATTTTTCTCCACAGGTAGGTATAAAATTTTTTTCTTTTTTCGATTTTTTGGATTTTCTATTGTTATATTTTTGTTGCACACCCTATTATGCACTATTTATTATTATATGTAACTCTGCTCCAAAACCTTTTTTTTCCACTTCCACAAAAAATTTTTTTCTCAATTATACTGTGTCTCGGCTTTTTCCAATTGTAAATTTGTTCACTCTGTTGATTTCCTTTTTTTTTCGCTCCGCTCTATTTATATGTAGGTACTCTTTTGCGGTTTTCCTTTTGGCATGCACAAAATTCTTTTTTACTTTAAATCATGCACTTTTAATTTTTTCTTTCTAAAAATTTTCTCAATATACTTCTTTTTTGTTTCTTTATTTTCACTTGTGTACAATGTAAGCCTTTAAGTATTTCTTTTTTTTTTGTTTTGTATTTGCACAGTAGGCTTTACAAAGTTTTGTTGATTATTGTATTTTTTGTGTTTTTTTTTTTTTTTTTTTTTAACGAATTCTTTTTCTTAGTTCAGCCTAATGTGCGGTATTTTTTGTATGTACATAAGTATGTACGTGATTAGATTAATGTTTCACTGCACTCTTCTTTTTAAGTTTTTACTTTATTTTCACAATTTTAAAAAGTCAACGCGTGGCGAAAATCGATTTAATTATATTTAATTTTTATTTAAATTTTGAGTATTTTGTAGGTCACTAGCTCACTTTTATGGCTCCAAAAGGACCATGTATAAAAATGCACTATGTGTGGTATGTGCACACGGAAGATAAGGGGAAAGCAGTTTACTGCGAAAGAAATAAAATAATGCGATAACTTTCGGTTTGTATATATATAAATATAAACTTTATTAATATTAATGTTTATTATTTAAGTCTTTGTTTCAGCGATTTGGGATTTAACACTTTTATTTATTTAGTAGGTATGTATCTTTGACGCGATTTTAGGTTCATTTAATTTTAGAGGCGTCAATATAGTTAGGCTGATGGCGAACAACTAACTTAAATGCATTCAGTTGGACCGCTTACTTTTTAACTTAAGGAGAGAGAAAACCGGTAAGTATATAAATAGGTAAATAGGAAAATATGTATGCATTTCTTAAATCTGCATATTTTAGGCAAACGGTAGCTTACTAAATCGATACAGGGTGAATGTAAAATATGAGTATGAGTATGAGTATGAGTATGTGATTTTATACAATTAAATATTTCTGAATGGTAAGTATTTCAAGTAAGGGTAAGTATTTCTGAAATGTCTATACATAATTAAAAAGGGTAGGTATATATTACAAATTTAAGGTAAGCATTAAGATGTAAGTATTATATATATTAATATTGTGTGTGTATGTATATGTATATTCGACTCATGTCTTCAACAAAATGTTAAAAAAGAGATACAAAGTTTAATATAATGAATTTAGTTTAAGACATGATGGATCTTTCTACTTTGCCGGTAAAAGTACAACTCAACTCTCTCACTTCTTGTTCGTCTCTTTTGCTGCCACCAGTTAGCTTCGTTCGCTGCTAACTATCAGAAAGAGAAGAGTACATCTGTATTGGGTCCCAGGGTATAAGGTAATAGATTTCGCGATTTTTGGGACTATTCAAAGATTATTTTCTGGACGGTCTCGATACTGTTTTCAAGATCATATATTGGTATATGGCAATAGTTTTATGTTGTAGAAGTGGGGATAGGACACCACCCTGTGGCATCCTTTGTTTAATTCTTCTTGGTTTGTATGTTATGTTCCTGAATTTCACCGATGCTATGTTCCTGAATTTCACCGATGCTTGCCGACCAGACAGATAATTTGCGGCCCACCTTTAGAGACTTGGGGGATGGGGTGACCCTAACAGGTCTTGCAGTAACGTGCGGTGGTTGACCGTATAAAAAGCTTTTGACAGGTCTAGCGCAACGAGTACTGTCCTATGGTGGGGGTTTTGGTTTAATGCGCAATGATTGGCAAGACGCAAATTTGCATTGAAGTAGGGAAGCAGAATGGCTTCAAGTGTCTTGGCTACTGGCGATAGGAGAGATATCGGACGATAAGAATCTCCTATGTTAGGTGGTTTCCCAGGCCTTAATAACGGAATCACCTCGGCCATTTGTCGGGGATGACAAAGGTGGATGGGGATAAGTTGAAGACATGCGTTAGATAAATAAATCCCTCTTTGCCTAGGCTTTTAAGCATCGGCATGGCTATGCCGTCTAGGCCCAGACGGTTTATATGGTTTAGGCGATGGCATCTTCAACCTCTTTGGCGATGATGCTAATTGGGGACGCGCTGTATTTATGCCTGCGTGCGTGTCTGTTGGCCCGCCGTCTGACTTTGTCACCCGTAGAATGCATTATATATTGTCGGCAAAAAGCGCTCGCGCATTTTTCCGCATCCGACGCACTTTATCGCCAAAGGCGATGGAGATTTTGTCATTGTGCTTAGTCGGGTTCGATAGGGATTTTACGGTGGACCAAAGCTTACCTACACCGGCAGAGAGGTTAAAATTCTTTAAGTGCTCCTCCCATTTCGCCCGCTTGTGTTCATGTACAAGTAATCTGATGCGTTGGTTTATATTCCTTATTTGGCGGTCGCCGGGGTCGTGCTGTCTTATGAGGCCACATTCTCTAGCTAGAGTTGCGGCTTCCGCCGGAAAATGTTGCCGGAAAGCATGCTCCCCTTGACGGGCATCAGTTGGGATAGGGAGGGCAGCTTCCCAAAACTCGGGATTTTTCCCTACCAAGGGCTGTCATTTTAGTGTAAATCCATTTAATTTGTCAGCCCACTTAAGCTGTAAGTGTTGTTAGTCAAAATTTAGTGCACTGCTCCAAACTCTGGTTTTGTAGTAGTGTACGATGGAATATTACCAACTTGAACAGAGATAGAACTAATTAATAAAGCTAATATGTACTTTTAATTAAAAATACGTTCATTGTACACATGCCAACTTGGTAACACACTTAGCAAATACATATGGGCAAGTCCTTGGTTACGTACACGACAATCGCACTCATTTCAACCTGCATAAAAGAGAACATGAGCAGCGGACTGAGCGGATATTACAATATTTGAAACAACAATTGTGGGTACCTCAAAAATATAAGTACATATATATGACCATATATGATGAGGTTCGGATTTAAGATTTTACATTCCTTAAATGAGAGACAGAAGGTGAAATAAAGACCCAATGCCCGTAACCGAAAATCTGATAAATCCTTTTAAAACGCTGGATATAACCTTAAGTACGGTTACGAACGCGACAATTTTTTGCTCAATGAATTACACTAAATGACAGAAAATATTTTCTTTACGAGACATCAAGTTTTATGTCTAGTAGAGTAAACAAAATCTGCATACCTGGAATTTCGAATACGCTCTCAAAGTCCTGGCTAAGACCCTAAAACCCCCTTTTCATAACCGGGCGCGACAATTTTTCTCAATGAATTACAAATGACATTGAAAATATATTATTTGGGAGAAACTCACGAATATAATAAATCCATTGAAATTTGGATAAATACTCCCATTTAACTATTTCTAGTCGACAAATATATATATATGTATATATTTTTTTTTAAGCAGATAAGATTCACAAGAAAAATGCGAGCTACTTACTTTGTACTGTTTTCTTTTGTCTTCATATGAAATTGTTGAATACACCAATAAAACCTACATTAATCTTTAAAATTCATTTCTTGATAGAATCACAACTGATTTTAGATTTTCCTTAGATAATCCTTTGTATGTGTAAATTAAAAAGGAGATACAACAATTTAAAATTTTGTCATATTTTGTAAGATTTCTCTAACATCTCCAAGAATTAATTAACAAAATGCCCTCTTTCTGACAACATATAAGTTTAGTTCGTTGGCTGAAGAGAAATAAAGTTATAGGCCAATATATGGATCAACTAATGGAAGAGAGGTAATGGACTTGATAAAGTTTAGACACCAATAAGAATTTTATCCGAAGTTTCCGGAAAAAGTTTAGTACACAGACCTATTTAACATCTGAAAGCTTTTTTAATTTCAAGTCGACGTTTTCTTACTAGGAAAATAATGAGAATAAGGGAAGGATCAATTTATAGAACCTCCGTTTTCCAAAGTTTTTTTACTGCTAAATAAAAGTATAGACAAAATTGTATTAAGAGAAAAATTATAGATCTGTGTTTAACAGTGCAACAATATAAAGAAAAGACGTCATATTTTATTACTAAAACATTCAAATTTGCCAAACCGATGAAGCTTGTCTTTGAAATCATGTATCTCTGTGCCGGATGAGGGGAAAGAATAAACTATTTGATTTCCAAATCATACACATATTTGACCATTAATACCAAGTGATAGAAATAAAGTCTGACCACTTTTGATTTTCGGTTTGTAGTTGACTTTATTTGGGAATTGCCCACATATAAATAAACAAACAATTGCAAAGAAATTTTGTTTTTAAAAAGTATAGCAAAATGCGTCATTTCATTTCGCTAGAATATTAATAAATACGTTTGATTTCTTAATTTGTTTGTTCATTTGTTCAGCTAATTAAAAAAAAAAAAACAAAAAACAAGTAAGGAAGGCTAAGTTCGGGTATAACCGAACATTACATACTCAGTTGAGAGCTATGGAGACACAATAAGGGAAAATCACCATGTAGGAAAATGAACCTAGGGTAACCCTGGAAGGTATTTGTATGACATGTGTATCAAATGGAAGGTGTTAATGAGTATTTTAAAAGGGAGTGGCCCATAGTTCTATAGGTGGACGACATTTAAGGATATCGCCATAAAGGTGGGCCAGGGCTGACTCTAGAATTTGTTTCTACGATATGGGTATCAAATGTAAGGTGTTAATGAGTATTTTAAAAGGGAGTGGGCCTTAGTTCTATAGGTGGATTCCTTTTCGAGATATCGCCATAAAGGTGGACCAGGGGTGACTCTAGAATTTGTTTCTACGATATGGGTATCAAATGAAAGGTGTTAATGAGTATTTTAAAAGGGAGTGGGCCTTAGTTCTATAGGTGGATTCCTTTTCGAGATATCGCCATAAAGGTGGACCAGGGGTGACTCTAGAATTTGTTTCTACGATATGGGTATCAAATGAAAGGTGCTAAAGAGTATTTTAAAAGGGAGTGGGCCTTAGTTCTATAGGTGGATTCCTTTTCGAGATATCGCCATAAAGGCGTACCAGGGGTGACTCTAGAATTTGTTTCTACGATATGGGTATCAACTGAAAGGTGCTAATGAGTATTTTAAAAGGGAGTGCGCCTTAGTTCTATTGGTGGAAGCCTTTTCGAGATATCGCCATACAGGTGGATCAGGGGTGACTCTAGAATTTGTTTCTACGATATGGGTATCAAATGTAAGGTGTTAATGAGTATTTTAAAAGGGAAAGGGCCTTAGTTGTATTGGTGGACGCCCTTTCGAGATATCGCCATAAAGGTGGACCAGGGGTGACTCTAGAATTTGTTTCTACGATATGGGTATCAAATGAAAGGTGTTAATGAGTATTTTAAAAGGGAGTGGGCCTTAGTTGTATTGGTGGACGCCTTTTCGAGATACCGCCATAAAGATGGATCAGGGGTGACTCTAGAATTTGTTTCTACGATATGGGTATCAAATGAAAGGTGTTAATGAGTATTTTAAAAGGGAGTGGGCCTTAGTTCTATAGGTGGATTCCTTTACGAGATATCGCCATAAAGGTGGACCAGGGGTGACTCTAGAATGCGTTTGTACAATATGGGTATCTAACGAAAGGTGTTGAAGAGTATTTTAAAAGGGAGTTGGTCTTAGTTCTATGGGTGGACGCCTTTTTGAGATATCGCAATAATGGTGGACCAGGGGTGTCTCTAAAACTTTTTTGTATGATATGGGTATCAAATGAAAGGTGTTAATGAGTATTTTAAAAGGGAGTGATCCTTAGTTCTATTGGTGGACCCCTTTTCGAGATATCGCTATAAAGGTGGACCAGGGGTGACTCTAGAATTTGTTTGTACGATATGGGTATCAAATGAAAGGTGTTAATGAGTATTTTAAAAGGGGTGGGCCTTAGTTCTATTGGTGGACGCCTTTTCGAGATATCTCCATAAAGGTGGACCAGGGGTGACTCTAGAATTTGTTTGTATGATATGAGTATCAAATGAAAGGTGTTAATGAGTATTTTAAAAGGGGTGGGCCTTAGTTCTATTGGTGGACGCCTTTTCGAGATATCTCCATAAAGGTGGACCAGGGGTGACTTTAGAATTTGTTTGTACGATAAGGGTATCAAATGAAAGGTGTTAATGAGTATTTTAAAAGGGGTGGGCCTTAGTTCTATTGGTGGACGCCTTTTCGAGATATCTCCATAAAGGTGGACCAGGGGGACTCTAGAATTTGTTTCTACGATATGGGTATCAAAAGAAAGGTGTTAATGAGTATTTTAAAAGGGAGTGGGCCTTAGTTCTATTGGTGGACGCCTTCTCGAGATATCGCCATAAAGGTGGACCAGGGGTGACTCTAGAATTTGTTTCTACGATAAGGGTATCAAATGAAAGGTGTTAATGAGTATTTTAAAAGGGGTGGGCCTTAGTTATATTGGTGGACGCCTTTTCGAGATATCTCCATAAAGGTGGACCAGGGGGACTCTAGAATTTGTTTCTACGATATGGGTATCAAAAGAAAGGTGTTAATGAGTATTTTAAAAGGGAGTGGGCCTTAGTTCTATTGGTGGACGCCTTCTCGAGATATCGCCATAAAGGTGGACCAGGGGTGACTCTAGAATTTGTTTCTACGATAAGGGTATCAAATGAAAGGTGTTAATGAGTATTTTAAAAGGGAGTGGGCCTTAGTTCTATAGGTTGGTTCCTTTTCGAGATATCGCCATAAAGGGGGACCAGGGGTGACTCTAGAATTTGTTTCTACGATATGGGTATCAAATGAAAGGTGTTAATGAATATTTTAAAAGGGAGTGGGCCTTAGTTCTATTGGTGGACGCCTTTTCGAGATATCTCCATAAAGGTGGACCAGGGGTGACTCTAGAATTTGTTTGTATGATATGGGTATCAAATGAAAGGTGTTAATGAGTATTTTAAAAGGGGTGGGCCTTAGTTCTATTGGTGGACGCCTTTTCGAGATATCGCCATAAAGGTGGACCAGGGGTGATTCTAGAATTTGTTTCTACAATATGGGTATCAAATGAAAGGTGTTAATGAGTATTTTAAAAGGGAGTGGGCCTTAGTTGTATTGGTGGACGCCTATTCGAGATATCGCCATAAAGGTGGACCAGGGGTGACTCTAGAATTTGTTTCTACGATATGGGTATCAAACGAAAGGTGATAATGAGTATTTGAAAACGGAGTGGGCTTTAGTTCTATAGGTGGACGCCTTTTCGGGATATCGCCATAAAGGTGGACCAGGGGTGACACTATAATGTGTTTGTACGATATGGGTATCAAATTAAAGGTATTAATGAGGGTTTCAAAAGGGAGTGACCCTTAGTTGTATATGTGAAGGTGTTTTCGAGATATCGACCAAAATGTGGACCAGGGTGACCCAGAACATCATCTGTCGCGTACCGCTAATTTATTTATATATGTAATACCACGGACAGTATTCCTGCCAAGATTTCAAGGGCTTTTGATTTCGCCCTGCAGAACTTTTTCATTTTCTTCTACTTAATATAGTAGGTGCACACCCATTTTACAAAGTTTTTTTCTAAAGTTAAATGTTGCGTCAATAAACCAATCCAATTACCATGTTCCATCCCTTTTTTCGTATCTGGTATAGAATTATGGCATTTTTTTCATTTTTCGTAATTTTCGATATCGAAAAAGTGGGCGTGGTCATAGTCGGATTTCGGCCATTTTTTATACCAATACAAAGTGAGTTCAGATAAGTACGTGGACTGAGTTTAGTAAAGATATATCGATTTTTGCTCAATTTATCGTATTAGGGGCCGAGCGGAAGGACAGACGGCCAACTGTGTATAAAAACTGGGCGTAGCTTCAACCGATTTCGCCCTTTTTCACAGAAAATAGTTATCGTCCTAGAATCTAAGCCCCTACCAAATTTCACAAGGATTGGTACATTTTTGTTCGACTTATGGCATTAAAAGTATTCTAGACAAATTAAATGAAAAAGGGCGGAGCCACGCCCATTTTGAAATTTTCTTTTATTTTTGTATTTTGTTGCACTATATCATTACTGTAGTTGAATGTTGACATAATTTACTTATATACTGTAAAGATATTGAATTTTTTCATAAAATTTGACTTTTAAAAAAATTTTTTTTTAAAGTGGGCGTGTTCTTCATTCGATTGTGCTAATTCTTATTAGGCACACATATAGTAATGGAAGTAACGTTCCTGTCAAATTTCATCATGATATCTTCAACGACTGCCAAATTACAGCTTGCAAAACTTTTAAATTACCTTCTTTCAAAAGTGGGCGGTGCCACGCCCATTGTCCAAAATTTTACTAACTTTTTATTCTGCGTCATAAGTTCAACTCACCTACCAAGTTTCATCGCTTTATCTGTCTTTGGTAATGAATTATCGCACTTTTTGTGTTTTTCGAAATTTTCGATATCGAAAAAGTGGGCGTGGTTATAGTCCTATATCGTTTATTTTAAATAGTGCCCAGGAACCTACATACCAAATTTAATCAAGATACCTCAAAATTTACTCAAGTTATCGTGTTAACGGACGGACGGACATGGCTCAATCAAATTTTTTTTCGATACTGATGATTTTGATATATGGAAGTCTATATCTATCTCGAATCCTTTATACCTGTACAACCAACCGTTATCCAATCAAAGTTAATATACTCTGTGAGCTCTGTTCAACTGAGAATAACAAGGAAGGGTGTCTAAGTTTGGGTGTAACCAAATATTATACACTCAGTGTGAATTCGAATTGTACTTTCAGATAAATTACTTTTTCGAACTTTGTTACGAAACTTGATAAGTGAAATATCATTGATACAAAACTATTTTTAGCTAAGATTTAGGTTTTTATTCTAGTCTACGACCCTTTTAAACACCTTTTATATAAAAGGGGCGTGTTTTTTAACCGATCCCGTCCATTTTTCCTAGAAATATTTTCTGCTATAAGGAAATTTTAAATTTTTCTTCGAGTTATGGCTTCCGAAACAAAGAAAATTGTTTGGTCATAAAAGGGGCGGTGCCAAAAAAATTATTTTTTTTTTCCTTTTTCTGGTAACACCATTGATATAAAGCTCTTCCTTGCAATGATATAGCTAATTTTATTCGTCCGCGACCCTTTTTAAAATCTTTTATATAAAAATGGGCGTGGTCCTCACACCGATCTCGCTCATTTTTCCTCGAAGCATTCTCTATAGTAAAAGCAATCTCTCTGTCGAATTTTGTTATGATACAAGAGGGCGGTGCCACGCCCATTTTCAAAAAAAAAAAAAAAAGTCCTAATAACGGTCCACACATCAAATTTTAACATTCTAGAGAAATTATTTGCTAAATAATCAGGTGGTTACCATCCGACTTCTGTCATTTTTAATAGCAATGGGATATGAGCGCCAAGAAATCCAGAAACCAAATTGCGATATTTTATTCTCAATATTTACGCAAGTTATCGTGTGCACCGACAGGTAGACGGACGGATGGACGGACATGGCTAAATCAACTCCTATTTTCATCCTCAGCATTTTGATATATGGAAGTCTGTTTTTATCTCGATTCGTTTATGCCCGTTATGTTACCAAAGTTAATAGACTCTATGGGCAAAGCGCGCGGAGTATAACAACTTGACCTTGAGTAGGCTTAACCTAAGTTTGTATGTAATTTTGTTATTTCAAATTCCTGAAATCTTATTTTTATTTACACAACCCAATTGGGTATAAATAGCGCCCACAAAATGAGTCTCGGTGTACTTGATACTTTAAAAGTGGTAGAAAAGGTTTTAAACTAAGTAAAATGAATCTACAAAATAAGTTCGCACTGCTGTTGGTCCTGCTTAGTTGCATTTTAAGCTATACGGATGCACAATTTGTCACTCCACCTGGCTCTATAAGTATACGTCAAAGCCCACATTCAGTGGCAATATTTATTAACAACGAATATAAATGTGTTGGTTCCATAATCAATATTATATTGGTGCTTACTACTGCGAGTTGCGTAAAAGATGTACCTTGTGATGGATTCTCCGTTCTTGCTGGCGTAACCGATATATACAGAGAAGAAGGGCAACGAGTCGGTGTGGTGCATGTACATAGTGATCCTGATATAAATATAGCTGTGCTTAAAGTGGAAAGACGATTTGAACTGAATGATGCAGTAAGAATAATAGGTATTGCCTATATCCCTTTATCAACGGACACTTTTTTGGATGTTAGAAGATGGCTTTTTGACAATGAAAATGGTATAAATCGTTCTTCTTTTCTAACAAAGAAGATAGTGGAATTAACAGAATGGTGGAATGAACATGGGAATCTTAGAACACGAGTGCTAATATATGCTACATGTGATGAGGTAGATTTGAGTTTGAAAGATTCTGGAGCAGGAGGCGTCATATATGTTACATGTGGTCCGGATGATTTGGGTGCTGAAGATTGTGGAGCAGGACGCTTTCATAAGCCAGAACTTGTTGTGGTGACTCAAAAAAACTGTTATAAATATGAAAATGCTTATAGGTGTGAATTTATAAATTTAACGAATCGATTTGTTCGATTTTTTATACATGAGTATGTGAGAAGGCAGGGTGTTATAGATTAACTATTGATTGGAATATCAGTTGATATCAGTTGAAATTATGATATTTTTTTGCTTTTATTATGTACAAATAAATTGTTATAATAGTGAGTAAATAAATATTTTTTATTTTATGCAATGAAAGTGTGAGGCATGTAAATGAATTAAGTTGTGAGACCAAACTATGATAACAACTTTAAAGTTCCCTCGTGTACGAATAGATCAAGGTATGAAAACAAAATTGCGGAATGACTACTTTAAGGTCCTGGCAAACTCTGTAAAACAGCTGATCCAACGAATTATATGCAAGTTAATCTAATCGGTAATTGAAGCTATTGAATAACGCCTCATAATCATAACGATACCATAGCCAACCAATTAGTTTTTGGTTTTGCACCATATCCATAATCTATAAATTTTAGCAATGGCGAATTTATTCACATTTTGAGGATTGTATTTTTCGATTTGAAATTTTTCTTATTGTAACGAATTTACTGCAAATCCTCTTATTTGCTACCTTCTGCTAAGTTCGAATCACTAAACTGTTGAATAAATAACTCCAATATTTAATAATGCAAAATGGCCTTTATTAAAGTACTTCACAATAACACTGATACTTTACAACTAATAGCCTGCTTAAATGAAACTGATTGTCGCGCCTCTACTGCTGCTGCTTTTATACTGTGTGATTTCCTCGTTGCATCTTCTAGGCGCTTCCAGAATTTACTTAGTTACTGGTATATTATTATAACTACAGATGCACGTGTGTAGCTCTCATATGCGCGTGTAGTTGTGAGCGACACTTCCGCAATTATAATTGCATACTTTTGGGAGCATCTCACATAAGATATCTGCATGTGTTTGTGCGTTGCTTCTCCGCTGCGTATACGTACATATGTGTAGACATAATGATTGAATTATTGATGTGCACACAAGTCACTGCTTAGCATCGGCTTAGAGATGACAGTACCCTTAGTGTTGCTAATATTCGTAACAGTATTTTCTATTTTATAAAGTTGTGACATTTTTCAGGTTAAGCCACCAATAAGCGATGCAAATATTTATACATTAATCTATGATTAAGTGAAAATATGGTTACGAATTGGGCGTTATGAATATGGCAAGTTTTCCAGGGCCTTTAAAGAGGCGATATTTTACCAAAATAGGATTTTACTTCGGCAGTAGGTGTTGCTGGATGTCGAGCTTTTTAGGAAACGCGCGGACAGTGGTGCCACTATTTAAAAAAAAATCTTGGCGCGTTTTACCTCAAAGTGAATTTAAGCCTAAACTTCGCTTCCCATTTGCGTTGTGCTTTTTTTAGTTTCTCCTACAAGTTGTAGAGGCGGAACCTACATGTATAATGCTAACAGAAATACACTCGCGGTGTTTGCAAAACCACTGCTTAGGGCCAATCTCGCATAGGAGAATTTGTTTTCCAATTGAAACAATTTTTTTCTAAGTTGTTGATGTTGCTTTGTGAGGGACTTTAACCCAAGACCTTCAATGTGTTTGGCGGAGCACGCTACTACCATCCCAGCATACACAGTATTTAACGTTAGTTCTCTATTGAATCTCTAATCGAAAATTAGGTTAGAGAACTAGGTTAGAGTTCGAGTAGAGAACTATTTGGGAAACATTTGAAATGTGATGCTATCAGAGTTATCAATTATTTGTAGGACATGGTAACTCTTCCTTAGTGTTATACAAAAGTATGAAAAATAGTCAAAACTTTTGCCATAATATTGGTAGTAACAAAACCAGTTTTTCATTTGTAATAATTAAAATGTGTAAGTAGAAATTTATAAAAAAAAAAGTTAAAGAGTAAAAGGTAGCAAAATATTAGAATACTCTTTGACTGGCATTAGGAGGAAAACGTGGCCTCATCTACATATATTTCAAATCAAGGCAGAGCTAAATACTGAAGGAATAAGTGGCAGCGAAAATTTCGTTTGTGTTAGGTCATGATGCAATAAACCAGACAGGTGAAGTTAATATTACAATAAAAAGAAAATAAAAAAATTTTGAGCATTTCCTTTATATAAATGTACAGCAGTGTTTGGCAAGCGCTCCGGGTGTATTTCTGCCATGAAAAGCTCTCAGTGAAAACCCATCTGCCTTGCAGATGCCGTTCGGAGTCGGCATAAAACATGTAGGTCCCGTCCGACCAATTTGTAGGGAAAATCAAGAGGAGCACGACGCAAATTGGAAGAGAAGCTCGGCCTTAGATCTCTTCGGAGGTTATCGCGCCTTAAATTATTATACTCAGTTGAGCAGAGCTCACAGAGTATATTAAGTTTGATTGGATAACGGTTGGTTGTACATATATAAAGGAATCGAGATAGATATAGATTTCCATATATCAAAATAATCAGGATCGAAAAAAAATTTGATTGAGCCATGTCCTTCCGTCCGTGCGTCCGTTAACACGATAACTTCAGTAAATTTTGAGGTATCTTGATGAAATTTGGTATGTAGGTTCCTGGGCGCCCATCTCAGATCGCTATTTAAAATGAACGATATCGGACTATAACCACGCCCACTTTTTCGATATCGAAAATTTCGAAAAACCGAAAAACTGCGATAATTCATTACAAAAGACAGATAAAGCGACGAAACTTGGTAGATGAGTTGAACTTATGACGCAGAATAGAAAATTAGTAAAAATTTTGAACAATGGGCGTGGCACCGCCCACTTTTAAAAGAAGGTAATTTAAAACTTTTGCAAGCTGTAATTTGGCAGTCGTTGAAGATATCATGATGAAATTTGGCAGGAACGTTACTCCTATTACTATATGTACGCTTAATAAAAATTAGCAAAATCGGAGAAGGACCACGCCCACTTTAAAAAAAAAAATTTTTTTAAAGTAAAATTTTAACAAAAAATTTAATATCTTTACAGTATATAAGTAAATTATGTCAACATTCAACTCCAGTAATGATATGGTGCAACAAAATACAAAAATAAAGGAAAATTTCAAAATGGGCTTGGCTCCGCCCTTTTCCATTTAATTTGTCTAGGATACTTTTAACGCCATAAGTCGAACAAAAATTAACCAATCCTTTTGAAATTTGGTAGGGGCATAGATTTTATGACGTTAACTGTTTTCTGTGAAATGTGGGCGAAATCGGTTGAAGCCACGCCCAGTTTTTATACACAGTCGTCCGTCTGTCCTTCCGCATGGCCGTTAACACGATAACTTGAGCAAAAATCGACATATCTTTAATGAACTTAGTTCACGTGCTTACTCGAACTCACTTTATCTTGGTATGAAAAATGAACGAAATCCGACTATGACCACGCCCACTTTTTCGATATCGAAAATTACGAAAAATGAAAAAAATGCAATAATTCTATACCAAATACGAAAAAAGGAATGAAACATGGTAAGGTAATTGGATTGTTTTATTGACGCGAAATATAACTTTAGAAAAAACTTTATAAAATGGTTGTGACACCTACCATATTAAGTAGAAGAAAATGAAAAAGTTCTGCAGGGCGAAATAAAAAACCCTTATAATCTTGGCAGGTAATATATATATAAATAAATTAGCGGTATCCAACAGATGATGTTCTGTGTCACCCTGGCCCACATTTTGGTCGATATCTGGAAAACGCCTTCACATATACAACTACCACCACTCCCTTTTAAAACTCTCATTAATACCTTTAATTTGATACCCATATCGTACAAACGAATTCTAGAGTCACCCCTGGTCCACCTTTATGGCGATATCTCGAAAAGGCGTCCACCTATAGAACTAAGCTCCACGCCCTTTTAAAATACTCATTAACTCCTTTCATTTGATACCCATATTGCACAAACGAATTCTAGAGTCACCCCTGGCCCACCTTTATGGCGATATCTCGAAACGGCGTCCACCTATGGAACTAAGGATTACTCCCTTTTAAAATACTCATTAACACCTTTCTTTTGATATCCATATTGTACAAACAAATTCTAGGGTCACCCCTGCTCCACCTTTATGGCGATATCTCGAAACGGCGTCCACCTATGGAACTAAGGATTACTCCCTTTTAAAATACTCATCAACACCTTTCTTTTGATACCCATATTGTACAAACAAATTCTAAAGCCACCCCTGGTCCACCTTTATAGCGATATCTCGAAAAGGCGAACACCTATAGAACGAAGGTCCACTCCCTTTTAAAAATACCCATTAACACCTTTCATTTGATACGTATATCGTACAAACAAAGTCTAGAGTCACCCCTGGTCCACCTGTATTGCGATACCTCGAAAAGGCGACCACATATACAACAACCACCACTCCTTCTTGAAACCCTCATTAATACCTTTAATTTGATACCCATATCGTACAAACACATTCTAGAGTCACCCCTGGTCCATCTTTATGGCGATATTTCGAAACGGCATCCACCTATAGAACTAAGGCCCACTCCCTTTTAAAATACCCATTAACACCATTCGTTTGATGCCCATATTGTACAAACAAACCCCTGGTCCACCTTTGTGGCGATATCTCGAAACGGCGTCCACATATGGAACTAAGGATTACTCCCTTTTAAAATACGCATTAACACCTTTCATTTGATATCCACATCGTACAAACGCATTCTAGAGTCAACCCGATCCACCTTTATGGCTATATCCCTAAATAGCGTCCACATATAGAACTATGGCCCAATCCCTCATAAAATACTCTTTAATGCCTTTCATTTGATACACATGTCATACAAACACATTCCAGGGTTTCCCTCGGTTCATTTTCCTACATGGTTATTTTCCCTTATGTTGTCACCATAGCTCTCAACTGAGTATGTAATGTTCGGTTACACCCGAACTTAACCTTCCTTACTTGTTTTTTTCTTTTAAATGTACAAAAATCAGCAAAAATAGTGTCCTTATATAATTAGACATTCTTGCTGAACTTTGATTTTAAAATGTTGACATAGAAATTGTAAAAATATGTATGAGAAATAAAAATATAAATGTGGAGCACACATTGCTTGGATTGGCAAGTTGGTAGAAAAGGAGTAAACTTATCAATATATGATCAATTAATTGCGCTCCAAATTCTTATCTAATTTTTGGTGTTTCATTCAATTTATTCAATAACACCTATTAACAATTACAAAGATTAATTTAACAAATTTAAAATTTAATTTTAAATTACTCGACACGTCTGGTCGCTAAGAAAGTTTAAGAAGAATAATAACATAGGAAGATACAATGAAATGTCAAAAATGTATTGTTGTGGTTGTTCGTTTACTAATCCGTGCTAGTCGTTGATAGGTGGCTGGCAGGGCCGCCACAGTACTCCTTTAATGACTGAGTCACTGTTGGTTCGTGACATGCACTTTTTCTTAACATAGTAAGAGGATGTCTTTTGTCCGTTGTGAGTGCTACAATCGGACACATCCGCCTTCATTCGTTGCAGCAGCGCTCGTCTTACCAATTAATACGCTCTACAAACTCTATTTTTGTGCTTTCGATAGTCCTCTGTATCTGCCCAAGAGGTCATAAAATTTAATCGTTTGATAGCGCCCTAACGTTTTTTGTATCCGCAGCTCTAGAGCAGAAAATGTGAACTTCTAATATTATTAGGGTGTACTGAAATATATAGATGTAGTGTGCTGCCCTAACTAAAGAAAGGGTTCGAATCAAGTGACACAAGAATGGAAGATGAAAAAATGGAAAAGATGAACAGAATCAGTTCAACAAAAGAATTGGATGCTAGACTGGAATACGACTCAGTGGCTAATAAAGAGATAAGGCAGCGCTCTCCATCCAGCGGCGTGACATTAGAAGCGATTGAAATCCAGTGGCCCGAAGGTTTTAGTGGTCAAAAAAATCGATCTCGAGGCAGTCGGGCTAGTTCCAGAAGGTGAAAGTTCCGGAATGTACCGGATTCATATTAGAAACATCCGCCACTCTTCACTAAACTATATATAACTAGTTAGCTCTATAATCACTATTACGCCTGTTTAACTATTATCGTTCTCTTAGCGGTACACTTCCAGTCTAAAGGTTTAGTCACGCCAAATCATGCTGTTGTGCGTATTTGGTATCTGTCGCACTGTGCTAACGCTCGCTCAATCTAGGTCTACCTATTTTCTATTAACGACAAGAGTACATCCTTTAGCTTTGAGTGAGTGTGGCCCATTAGAGCTTTCCCTTAGCGTATATGACCACAGTACGCTTGGGTGTTAACACATTTTGATCACAGCCTATCCGCCGCAGAAACTATTCCCCACAATATGGCATTGTCAAACTTTGGCTAGCTGATCTTTAAGAATTTTAGTTGTAGGACATTACTGGTGTGGGAGATGAAAGACGTTATATCCCAAGTTCTGTAATCGAGTGTATGTAATTATCTTAGCAATACTCCGTTTCAGCTTTCGCTGTCCTCTTTTCCTCTCAGCTGACGTTCCAGCAAACAGCTGCCTGATACAGAACAGAATCCCAAGCGGATTATAAGTCATCTTTATCAGAAGAACGGCCAGAAGCGATGATATATAAAAGAGAAATTTGATCCGATACTACCAATGCTTTTGTCATGTACCTACTGTGCTTTTGTCAACTCACGTACACAAAATTTTGTTATTGCAGCTCATTCATCATATATCGCCAAAAAAGAACGAGCTCTTCGTAACGAGATCCTCTGGTGGGTTTGTAGTATTCGTATTGTTCTAAAATTTTACCTAATTCCCATATTAATATTGGGAAACATCGACGCTTGTTTCACTTCAACATACTTACGTGTCTGATTGATTGTATCGGATAAATAGCTCAAATTAGGAGCGCACCAGTTCAAAACCAGTAGCATAAACTACAACAACAACGTAAATACGCTTCATAATACATTTTACCTGGGGCAATGGTGCGACGTGTAGGTGTGGCACAAATTACGTGCGCTTGTTGTACGAATATGATTGCTCTCGCAGACAAGCTGGTGCTCAAAATCGTTTTCGCGCTCAAGTAGGCTTGGCATAAAGAATAATTCTTTTGCAAATACGGGAATTTTTGTATGCGTAGCAGATGATAAATGGATTTTTTCATTTTGTACCAAACGAGAAAAAAAATATACCAAATCATCCAAAAATGTACCAAAAGTCTTCGGATGTGAATTTGAACGGAACTAGAGCTATATTCTGCTTCTTTATCCAAAAACTGGTTTTTTTTTTTCTAACACAAATTAAAGGTAGTCTATCAGGAAAATATGATTTATGAAGAAATAATTTTCTAGTAAAAATAATAAAAGAAGTTTATCGATTGAAGCGTACATTCTTTATTGAGTACCAGTAAGGAACATAAAATTAATATTTTAAGAAATAACAGCTGCATTCAATGCAAAAACATTTCATAAAAACATTTAGGTACAAAAGGTTTTGATTCAGGTATAAAAGTTGACAGTTTGCCGCCTACATCTATACTAATAACTCCTATTTCAATCACTACATTAAAAGTTCTTCTTCTTTGAGTTCTTTAAATACCTCAGTTGACAAAAAGTTTTTTTTCGTATCTATATCATGACAACTACTGTTAGTTGATTTCATCAAGTATTTTGTTTTCATTAAATTCGAAACTGTGTTTATTTGAAGTCTATTTCTAACTTAAAAAAAAAAAATAAATGTAAGGCGCGATAACCTCCGAAGAGATCTAAGGCCGAGCTTCTAACTTAGTTTTAATTAAAATTTGTATAGAAAATATCCTTTCTACGTTTGTGGATGAATTTCGAATTGAAAATATGCCTTGAACTATTCTATAAATATTGGAAAACATTTGCGCATTTAATTTATTTTTAACTGATCTTAATTCTTCCCAAAAGCCTCATATATTTAAATTCTTGAATTTTTTAAGGCTCTCATGCTCTGCTAAGCTCTAAATTTAGAATTAATTTTCTCTATTTTATCAAATGCTGATTTCAGAAACAAGTCCATAACTAAAGCACAATACTATTTGTTTCACCGCTTAAAATACTTTCTGGTGAAAGCTATGCAGCCCACAACAAAGTTTTATCATTAAAATTTACTTTCCTTAAAAATATTTCAAAGAAAAAAATTACTTTCTGTAAAATTGTTTAGCACAGCTCTTCAATATGTGTCGTCGGCTTTTTACAAAAGGTTGTTTGATAGAATAATATCCACATTAACACCGCAGTAAACTTCATCTGGAGTTAAGTGATTTCCGTCTGAATCAATATTTAACATCCAAATAGGACTGGAGACTAAATAAGATTTTTTATAAAATTTTTAATTTGGTAATAAGTAAATGTAAGCGAATATCTTCAGACTGCATTTCTATATTCACATTATTTATTTCATTTAAAATATAAGAAAGAAATTAAAATATACTTTATAAATAGCACTTTGAAAAATTTCAGATATAAGATTAATATTTTGATTACTGCTTTTGTTTTCAAATATGTAAAGATTAAAATAATACGAGTACTTGAGGGCATCCCATTGTTCAAGAATTCTATCTATGAATGGCTTGTCTAGGGGCTGTGGGGGCGTACTTTAGTAAAACATGCATTTCTGTACCGAAATGTTCTTGAAAACTCTGAAAGCCTGCCCTCCTAAGGGGGCTGTTACAAAAATGATAGCTTACGTCTTCTAAGTGTATCAATTTTGTTGGGAAATACATCACAAGCGGCCATTGAAGCTAAATTTAAAATGTGACAAACACATCCATTAACATGCAGATTTGGAACAACTTGCTTCAGCCTTGCTTGCTCTCCGCTTTTTGCTCCCATCATAACCGAACAGGTGTCGGCAGTGAAACCAATCATTTTGGGGTATTGAATGGTCTTTCAAAGTTTTAATAATGGCATTAAAAATACCCTCCGTGCTACTATCGGCCAAAGGTATCAAATCTAAAAATCCATCAATGCACTTTTTATAAAAAATTCGAATCAGAACTGCCTTTTTTTTGATATACATATATCAGTCGTTTCATCTATTATTAGAGAGTAATAATTCTTCTGACAAAATACAATTATGAATTTATAATTTTCTGGCCCTGTTATATTATTTTCTGTGCTTTGATTCTATTGATAAAAAATTTGTTCACAATTTAGTATGAGTTATGCTATTTTTCATAAGCATATTTAAATGATCCATAATTGCAAATAATGGCAAATTGTGCTCGGCAACAAAACAACTTAACGATATATTTTCTTCGAAAAATTTTAAATTTTTTTGTATATTCAGAGCTGCTTGGCAAATGACTTGAAGTGTAGTGCTGAATTTTACAAAAATGTACGAAATATGTCAATGTAGTACCAACGTACTTTCGGGGAGCGAAATGTACCAAAAAAAGTACAAATGTACCATGATTATCATAACTGATGCATAGGCGTATGGCATGGGTGAGCATAGGTTTGCAGTTTTAGTTGCTTTAATATGAGATCGCGTACATATCGTGGCACTTATGCGAGTTTTGTTTTCATGTTGCAGGAATCGGGAATTTCTATCGTAGCGTAACAACAAATTAGCAAATTGGCGGGAATTGTACAAGTGAAACATGTTTTTTATAAGCATTTCATGCTTCGTCTGGTACATACGGTTTAGCAGCTTGATTTCAGTGTATAAGATTATGAATCAAAAGTGGTGCAGTGAAACAAAAGTGCCTCTCGTTTTGTTACATTCTAAGCTTAAACTGATGAAGAGTTACGAAATGCTACATACAATGGAAAAGAGATTTACGACAGAAAATATTATTATCATCAATTACTGCGAAAGTTGCAGAGTATTTGCAAAACCACTGTTGAGTAGGTTGTTGCCGATGCCGGGCTGGTTAATGTTCTGGTGAAGGCAAAAGCTGGCATATCACAGTGAATGCGTAAACTTCGTTCTAACAATCCCACTGATTACACAGGCCGACAAGAAATTTGACCATAAACCAGACCATACTTTCCTAAAGGTTTTCGATGCGCTGAATTAAAATCTGGACCCAGAATTGCTCTATCACTTCAGATTTTGAGATATCCTAACCTAAATGTGCAAAAAACACCGTTTTTGCCTATTTTTGAGGTTATATATAAACGCAGGTTTTTTTTTTTTAAAGCACACATAGCATCTTAAAGAAGAAGTCTTTCTCTTACGAATGGCGTTGAGTTTGCTCAAATATCTTTTTTTTCGCTAAGATAGAGCAATTTAAAGTTTATAAATTCGCTAATTTTCCTGTGGCTGAAAAACCACTGAATTAACGTAGGTATGATGCAGTAGTAGTAATTTATAAACTTTAAATTGCTCTATCTTAGCGAAAAAAAATATTTGAGCAAACTCAACGCCATTCGTAAGAGAAAGACTTCTTCTTTAAGATGCTATGTGTGCTTTTAAAAAAAAAAAATCTGTCGTTTATATATAACCTCAAAAATAGGCAAAAACGGTGTTTTTTGCACATTTAGGTTAGGATATCTCAAAATCCTGAAGTGATAGAGCAATTCCGCGTCCAGATTTGAATTCAGCGCATCGAAAACCTTTAGGAAAGTATGGTCTGGTTTATGGTCAAAAAAATCGGTCTCATTTTGTCGGCCTGTGTTATTAGCACTTTACTTATTGCAGGAATTCATTGAAATTGAAGCTCTCGCTGACCTTTTTTTAATGCAGTAGATAAGGCGTATGATTTTCCGAAAGGGTGGTAAATTGAGGTATATTGGAACGATGTTCCGTCATCTTTGACCTAATTTGATTTGGAAACAAACCGGTGTCGACGTTGAGCCATCTTCAGTGTAATTTTTCGTTATGATCTGTTGTTTTCTGTCTTATGTTTATAGTTTGTTTGTTCATTCGCAACGAAAAAGGGAACCTTACAAAAACAAATCTACATAACACATAAATTAATATAGAGACAGAATGTCTCAATTGTGTTGTAAGTGTAAAAATGATATAGACTAAAATAAGCAAGAAAATAAAAACAAACTGCTGTTTCACCGTGTGATTCTCGGTTCGAATCTCGGTGAAACCTCTGATAACATTACGAAATTGCCTGATGATGATTATGTGGCGGTTTTAGAAATGGCACCGTCGCAATATGCCAGTAAATATATTTTTTTTTGTTGTCTTAAAAGAAACAAAATAATATTCAACTATTATAAGCCGGTGTTAAGCTCATGAATTCTTAAATATTAGGCATAAATTGAACACACCGTTAAACAAACAAACATGGATGATTTTCACTGATCAACTTGTATGGTTAGTTGATGCAGGTAGAAGTCAGTAATTTCAGTTGTTTGTCGTTTTGTGCGTGTTTATTGATTTGGTTCATTGTCACTGTTTTTTGTTTGTTTGATGCGTGTTT
This sequence comes from Eurosta solidaginis, assembly GCF_040869045.1. Classification (NCBI taxonomy): domain Eukaryota; kingdom Metazoa; phylum Arthropoda; class Insecta; order Diptera; family Tephritidae; genus Eurosta; species Eurosta solidaginis. Next base: position 30,433,603 of record NC_090320.1, read on the forward strand.
GTCTTGTTATACCTGCGTGATAATTTTTTTTCGGTTTTAACAAGTTTTAAAGGTTCAAATATTGGGTTTGCCTGTTCTCTTATTATTGTATATTTCCATATCTTCGAGTACGTTGAGTTTCCGAATTTTCTCTTGTATTTGCAGCAACTTGACTGTTTTATTGATGTTTGGATTCCATATTTTCTTGTTGTAATATTTATTGTATTCTCAGTACCTCGTTCTTACTTGTCGTCCTGTTTTTCCTACACAAAAAAGATCAAACGACTAAAAATAGTGACATCTACCTTACTCAGCTAACAACACAAGTTGATCTGTGAAAACCATCCCGTTTCTGAATGAACACATAACACACACATATACATTCTCAAACATACAATTTTACAATATCTGCACATGCACCTACGAACTATAAATATATAAGGCGAACCGCAGCAACAGCTCAGGCGAAACATTACACTGAAGATGGCAGAATGCCGATATATGCTTTTCGCCATATACATCTTTAGCTAAAATATTGCAACAAATTAGCCATATTTGCACAAATGTGCACAAATGTTTTATATAGCCACATTTGCTGCATTACATAAAATTGCGTTTCCATGACAGCAAATGTGCTACAAAAAAAAAATTTAATTAACTTGAATCGTTTTTCGAGTGTGAAAACAAAATTAAAATAATTGGGGAGGGGTGTGTAAATTAGCGCCCACTGCATTGTTACGCATTTCGTCGTGTTTTGCTTATCCAGGCGAAAGGCAAGATACGTACTAAACCTTTAAAAAATCAAATCCCTGGTCCGATACCAGGATAAAAGCTTTTCTTCGGGTTTCCATGAAGCTATCCACATATCGGCTACATGATTTCGAAGTTTATGGGCTGATTAAAATTTATTAGAAGATGAGTAGATAAACGGATACAAACTTAGAGAGTATGCGTTCTAAATCGGGTTCGTTGCATTTGACCTGGCAACACGATTAGAAAAAACTTTCATGCAAATTTGAATACATTTATATCTGTTCATGTTTTACACTTATTTCCTACTATTTTTTCATCGAAATTGTGGTGAAATCCTCCCGCTGAAGGCTTGTTTGGACGTTTGGTTCGCAGCGAACAAACACACAAACTTTTTTTTCTTGGGAAAAATGTGACTACTGTTTAAATTTGGTAATTAAAACTAGTCAAATATATTTTTTTACAGAAGAAAAGCCAATAGGTATTTAAAAATTTAACTGCCTGTTTAAGCTATTATAGATTTCTTCACATTATGTATATTGCAAATAACCACCCCAAATAGCTTAGCTTTAAGATGTAAAAACTCGTTTTCAAATCGCAGTTTTCTATGAGGAGTTATTACATAAAAGACGTAGTTACCCACTTTAGTTTACAAGGTGCCTGTCATTAACTATTTAAATAGCTCATCTTTCATTTCTACGCAATCAAATTTACTAACGGGTTGACCTTACAAATATTGTGGCCCTTCACATTTACCATAAAAACTTTTGCACCCAACTACTTTAGTGCGGTACAATAATGCGATTTTAATTGTCGTGGATAAGTGAAATATGCTGGAAATTTTAAAAATTAATAGTGCTATGGCTGCGCACAACAAATTAACGTAATTAAATGTGTGCTTAAATAGCAGTAAAATATCATTAATGCCATAACTGGCGATGTGGGATGCTGTGTCTGGCTGGTAGTGATTTTATTGTATGCCCTCACTAAGCGGCTCTTAAGCTTTTATTTGCATGGCTAATTGTGTGTATGATTTGTTTACGGGACCACCGTATAAGAGGCCGTCGGCTTTCAGAAAAGCTTGGACCGAAATGTTTTTGCCATGACAGCTTATATAAGTATTTGCTGAGGACTAAGGTCACCCCGACTAAAAACCTCCTCTAATTGCAGCTTAAGTTTTGAGTAATAATAAATTAAATGCTCATTCTGGTCCTAGAAATATTTCTTTATACATTATTTAGCGTGACATGAAAGAAAAACTTTATTTTCATTAAAGGTATAAGATGTACTTATACTGCAACCAAAAATGTGCTCAATGCGTCCCTGGAAATATCGTATTTGACTTGCGATTATTTCTGAGTTCGTTCAATGAGAACACAACAAATGAAATATCAACCAAGTAGCAAATTTTTATTTAAACAAAAAAAAAAAAAAAAAAGAAAAGAAATACTCACTTATATGGCGCTTAACCGTTTAAACGGTTATGACTGTCTAACAAGTTGCGCCAGTCGCTCATCCTCGCTGCCAACCGGCGCCAATTGGTCACACCATGGGAGTTTAAAACGTTTTCCACTTGGTCCTTGGTTGGGGCCGCCCTCTACCTCTGCTTCATCTTTCCTTCGCATAACTTGGCCTAGCCAGCGCAGCCGCTGCGTTTTAATTCGCTGGTCTATGTTGATGTCTGCGTAAAGCTCGTGCAGCTCATCATTAAATCTCCTTCGGTAAACGCCATCGCCAACGCGTAGAGGTCTCTAAATCTTTCGAAGAACTGTTCTCTCGAACACTCCCAAAGCCGCTTCATCTGATGTTGTCGTCGTCCATGCTTCTGCACCATATAGCACGACGGGTACGAAAACTGACTTGTAGAGCATGATTTTCGTTTACCGAGAGAGGACTTTACTTTTCAATTGCCTACCTAGTTCAAAGTAGCATTTATTGGCAAGAGTAATTCTTAGCAGGATTTAAGAGCTGATGTTGTTATTAGCGTTGATGCTGGTTCCCAAATAAACGGAGTTTTTTACTATTTCGAAATTATGGTTGCCAACAGTAACGTGGTTGCCAAGGCGCATATCTCTTTGCTCGATGACAGCAGATACTTTGTTTTGTCCTCATTTACCATCAAACCGATCTCTACCGCTTCTTTTTCCAGTTTGGAGTACGCAGAACTAACGGCGCGGGTTGTCAGGCCGATGATATCATTGCCATCAACATATGCCAGCAATACTACCTACTATAAAAAAGATATGTTTAGGATCACTACCACAATCACGAGACACTGGCCGCTTGGTCTGCATTCTGAGAGACAGCATTTCTGATTTCAAATATATATAAATGTGTATAAAAATGCACTATGTGGGGTATGTGCACACGGGAGATAAGGGGAAAGCAGTTCACTGCGAAAGAAATAAAACAATGCGATAACTTTCGGTTTGTATATATATAAATATAAACTTTATTAATATTAATGTTTATTATTTAAGTCTTTGTTTCAGCGATTTGGGATTTAACACTTTTATTTATTTAGTAGGTATGTATCTTTGACGCGATTTTAGGTTCATTTAATTTTAGAGGCGTGAATATAGTTAGGCTGGTGGCGAACAACTAACTTAAAAGCGGTCCAATGCATTCAGTTGAATGTGAAGGTCGTCTTTGATAACGACCATATCTCCTTCGTGAATATTTTGTTGGGGATGTTTCCATTTATATCTTTTATGCAAGGTTTGTAGGTACTCGCTCTTCCAACGTGAGCTGAACTGGTGATGCAGAACCTTTAATCTTTGCCATTTCGTAGTAGGGGATACGTTTTCGGCATTCGGTTCGGGTAAGGAGGTTAAGGGGGCTCCTCGAAGAAAATGTCCAGGAGTTAGGGCTAATAAGTCGCTTGGATCCTGTGACATGGGAGACAGAGGGCGAGAATTAAGCAATACTTCGATTCGAATGAGGAGAGTGGTGAATTCCTCAAATGTAAACCTTTGATTTCCAGCTACTTTTGTGAAATGGGTTTTGAAGCTTTTTACTGCGGCTTCCCATAGGCCGCCCATGTGTGGGGCGTACGGCGGTATGAATTGCCAAGAGAGGCCCTGTACCGCATACCTTTGTGCAATATCAACAGCTGCTTCTTTGAGGAATAGGGCTATCTCCCTCTGGATCGCTCGTTGTGCGCCAACAAACGTCTTTCCGTTGTCAGACATTATTTTGTTGGGTAATCCGCGTCGCCCTACGAAGGGGGTGAATGCGGCTCTGAAGGCTTCAGTTGTCAAATTTGTGCATGATTCGAGGTGGACTGCTTTAGTGGAGAAGCAGACGAATACGCAAACGTACGCTTTCGTGTGAGAAGCTCGTCGTAAGAGGGACGTTTTCACCATAAATGGGCCAGCGAAATCAACTCCTGTTAAGTGAAATGGCCCTGAGTAAGTGGCACGTTCGGGGGGTAGAGGGGCTGTTATTTGTGAAGCATCTAAGACATCAGAGGCTGGAATCGAATTGAGAATTTCTGCTCTGTTTGCAGTGATTTTTTTGAGTGGAAAGCCAGCCGATTTTAGAGCTTCGATAGTTTGATTCATGGAAGCGAGAGTGGACTGTATATTATGCCCGCCTGAGAGGACGTCATCTACGTAAGTTTCTCGAAGAATGATGTCTTTAGCGAGCGGGTGAGTTTCTTCGCAATCCTGAGCGAGTTGGTGGAGTGTACGGATCGCGAGATATGGAGCGCAGTTTACACCGAAAGTGACGGTTTTCAACTTAAAGTCTTGGAGTGGCTGGTGAGGAGCTTTCCGAAAGAGAATTCTCTGAAAGTCTTGATCCTCTTCCTTGACGAGAATTTGGCGATACATTTTTTCGATATCGCCATTGAACACGAACTTGTAGAGGCGCCAATTGAGAATTATTGACGTCAAGTCGTTTTGGAGAATCGGGCCTGGGTATAAAACATCATTCAGAGAGTTTCCTGAGTGCGATGTCTGTGATGCATTAAATACCACGCGAACCTTTGTGGTTTTGCTGTCGGGTTTGAGAACAACGTGATGAGGGAGGTAAAATGAGAAATATTTACCATTTCTGATTACTTCTGTGTTTGATGGAGCGGGCTGCATGTGGTCCATTTGGAGGTAATCTGTGAGTACTTCTGAGTACTTTTCACATAATTCGGGCTTTTTTTCCAGACTCCTTTCTAAACTGATGTATTGTTGCTGCGCTGCTGGGCGGGAGTGCCCTAGTGCCAATGAGTGGGGGAAATTGGCTTTAAAGGGAAGTTTTACGACGTAACGTCCATCTTCTCTTCTTGTGGTTGTAGATGTGTAGAGGGCCTCACAAAATTGGTCCTCCGGTGATCTGGATAGAGTTGTTTGGATCTCTTCCTGTTCCCAGAACCGTTTGAGTAGAGTGCTGATGTCCGGTTCTGTTGATTCACTGGCTTGTGTAGAGTAGGTGGAGACTAGTTCTTTTACTAGTCCGCTGAGAACCCATCCAAATATTGTGTTTTGAGCTATAAGGGTTTCTTGCGGATTTCGTTGCAGACCATCGAGCAGTATTTGGGGAATTATATCGCTTCCTATAACCATGTCTATTTTTGAGGGATTGAGACAGTTAGGATCTGCGAGCTGGAGAGAGTGGAATGCCTCTAAGCTGACTTTTGAGATTTTCTTATTAGGAAGAAAATGAGTGAGTTGTGGGAGCAAAATTGCGTTGGTGCTAATCTCTTTGCTTAAGTCTGAGGAGCAAAGAGTTACCTCGCAGATTTTGTTTGCTTTTTGCACCACTGTGCCTCCCATTCCTGAGATTTCATATCTTGCATTTTTTGTTGGGAGGCCTAACATTTTTTGGATTCGGGTTGCCAAAAATGTTTTCTGAGAGCCTTGGTCAATAAGTGCGCGAATTTTATGGTACTCCCCGGCATGGTGAATGGGGACTAGTGCCGTTGGGAGTAGTGTTGTTTCACAGCTACTGGAGAAATGTGACGAGACCGTGTGGGTGGTTGAGTCCTGGTGTTTCTGCGCCACTGCTTCAATCGCTGCTTGCCTTGATGTCGATGCTTGTTCATCATTTATTTGATATGGGATTGTGGTTTGGGCTAGTGTATTTTGGGGTCTGAGGCCTGTTGCCCGAGATTCGTTCTGATGTTGTTGACAATGGAGGAGAGAGTGATGTCGTTTTTGGCAATAAACGCATGAAAACTTGCTCTGACAATCACGCTTGAGATGTGAGTATGACAAACAATTCTCGCAATAATTGTTTTCTTTTACAAATTTGAGGCGGTCTGCTACCGTAAGCTCTTTGAATTTCACGCAAAACATCATTGAGTGGTTTGAGTTACACAGCTTGCAAGAGACTTGCTGTGGTTTTGAGTGATGATTATTAGAGTGAAAATTATTTGTTCTGTTTTTATTTGAGAACGTGGAGTTGTGGATTGAGTTTTGGTTTGTGGACCTGGGTGTGAAGTTTGGTAGAGGATTTCTAGGCTTACCTGGTCGGTAATTGTGGAGTCTCTCTACTACTTCATATCTGGAAGTCAAAAATTTGTCCATATCTGACCACATTGGCAACTCTTTCCGAGAAGTAAGAGATTGCTCCCATAGGGACAGGGTTTCACTGGGCAGTTTTGAGGAGCAAATATACACAAGAATGGGGTCCCAATTAGAGGTTGGGATACCTTGTGCTTCCAGGGTACACAAACAATTATTTATGGTGGTTTGCAGCTTTTGAATTTGCTCACCATTTTCTGAGAAAATTTGCTGAAGACTAAAGAGGGTCTTCAGTTGGTTATCAACCAATATTCTTCGGTTTTCGTACCGAGCTTTGAGGGCGTCCCATGCTAACTGAAAACTGGTGTCTGTGAGAGGGTATTGCTTCACTAACTGACCTGCTTGGCCTCTCGTTTTCTGCCGTAGGTGATATAATTTTTGAGCTTGAGTGAGTTTGGGATGATTGCCGTAGACTGCCGTAAACATATCCCTGAATGCCGGCCAGTCTTCGTATCCGCCGTGGAATATTTCAGTATCGCAGGGTGGTACTTTGAGGTATACTTGTGATGTGTTAGAAGTATTTGGGGGATTTAAGGGCTGAGATATTTGAGGCGAGGGTCGCAGTAGTTGTATGGCGTCCATAATTTGTGACATGCAAATTTCATAGCTTTCAGAGCACTTTTGGTATTTTTGCTCTATCGAATCGGTGGACTCCTGATGGGATGGAGAAAGAGATATATTTCTGTAGGAATCTAGGAGTGATTCCCACAATCTTTCGAGCTGTTGTGTTTTTACCTTGAGAAGTGACTCAGTTTGGTCAGCTATCAGGGTTGCTGACCACTTTGAGTAAAAGGTCTCTAGTCTATTGCTTTCGAAAATAAAAGTATCAAGACTTGTGTCGGGTTGACCTACATCAAGAGTGTCATTTGCTTTTTTGCTCATATTGGTTTTGTTCAGGGTAAACAGGTGTTAATTATAATATTATAATATGGGATACCAAATGAGAAGGGTTCCAAATGTGTTGCTTGGTTAAATTTAAAACAGTGCTGAGTGGGGTAGTAGTATGTTAATTGATAGGACACTTTAATTCTACTATGTTTGAAATATAATTTTGGTCTTAACTATTTTCCGGCTTATAAATTTTGTGACACAGTCTAATGCTTGTACACAGGAACGGGAATTTACAGCGAGATGAGAAAATGAGCAAAAGCTGGATCTTATTTATATGTATTTAATTGTGTGCCGGTACTGTGAGTTAGTGCAACAGAAAATACACTACTGTACCGATAACATCATCCCATGTATGATATAGAATCAGTAGTTTACATAAAAAGTATGGTCCTCTTTAAACATTGTCTATCTATCTATTAACCATTATCAGAAACAAAAACATTGTAAGCAAAGATAAGATTTCTATTTAAACATAAACCAAATACAAACATAAACAAAACATAAACAAAACCAAATAAAATATTATCAGCGAACAAAAGATTCCTATTCAACCATTGTAAGCATAGATAAGATTTCTACTTAAACATTATCAGCAAGATCCTTTTTTGAACATTATCAGCAGCCACTAAACAAAAGAAACCAGAGCATATAATTAGACGATTAAGCATAGAAATAAGTTAGTCTTCTATTACACTGAAGCATATGAACTTCAGTTTAGAATTCATTAAAGTACATATAGATACAAATAAAGTATATTGTTTTATTTAAAATCGAAAGTACATGCTTAACTGGGGGCTCAATAAGTGAATAAGTGAATAAGTGAATAATAAAAGGAACTCCTAAAAAATCAAATTCCACACGTCCTGAAAAAGAGGACAAGGAGAACCAGAAAATAAAACTGGACCTCTTCCGCAAAAAACGATTACAAGTGTTTGACCAAAGCAGGGGAATCATTATGGAAGCAAGGTTAGTAACCTTGGAACAAGCTCATGCCGCTATAGAAGCACAATTAGCCCAGCTGCGGCAAGCGCAAGTACCTAATATCGAAGAATTCCAACCGATAAGTCCCAGGATAAACAATGCAAATGAAATAAATCTGAGACTATTCGAACGGCTACCAGTGTTCAACGGAGACACATCCAAATACAGGACATGGAGGGCAACCATTATATCAGCAATGAGTCCCATAGAAGCCTTTATTAATACCAAACCATATTACGATGCATTATTTATAATACGTCACACGAAGATCGAAGGAGAACCAGCAACTCTTCTACAGAATCATGGCACAGTGTTCCACTTACAAGCAATACTCAATCGCCTAGATTACAGCTACGCCGATACTAGAAGCTATAACGCCCTCATAGAGGAAATGAAAAGACAAATACAAGGAAAACAGACGCTATCCGAATTCCACAGCAAGATCTGTCAAATCTTTAATTTAGCAATGACTAAATGTGAAATTGATTACCCAGGGAATACTCACTCTCTACAGCAGGTCACAAAATAAATGGCCATAGATTGCTTCCGCAATGGCATAAATGATGAATTTACGCAACACACATTATATGCAGCAAAACCAAGAGATTTAGAAAGTGCATACGCAATTGCCACGGAGATTCTTTATAAAAGGCAGAATAATCCGATACGACGAGAAGCGTATAACTACCCTAAACAGCCACAAAATGAAAGGAGGTATCAACCAGGAGTTCAACCTATTCCCCATATGGGAAGATCAAACCCGACACCAATGGACGTGGATACATCAATAGGAAGATTCCGGCAATCCACGAATAATCAGCATCAACAACAGCAATCGTATCAACAGAATCCTTTCAGAAACAACTATGAACGACAAAGAGCAGGATGTGCACCTTTTAATCCCAATAGAGGAGAACCATTTAAACGAAACCACCAACCAACGTCATCAAGATATAATATAGTACCGCAGAAACTACAAAGGATCAATCAAATAACGGATAATAATAGCGATCAGTCATTAAAGGTAAATATAGATGAAAGTGAATTTGAAAATAGAGCTACTTTTTTAGACGAGTAAATAATCTGCCGTGTCTTCAGATTATTTTACATGATAATAAAAAACTTTTAGTTTTAATAGACACAGGCTCGACATTAAATTATATTAGGAAAAATATTCCAAATGGAAAGACCTTGCCAGTTAAACAATTTGTTAGTAGAACTCTGAATGGTTCAAACACAATAAACTCAGCTAAGAAGATAAGAATGCTAGGACAAGAATTAGTATTTTTTGAAATCGAAGAATTAAAAGAATTTGATATGATATTAGGAGAACAATCCTTGAGAGAAATGAAGGCTAAGATAGATCTGTTCGAATATAAAATGATGTATGTCAGGAGAACAGAGCAGAAGAAAAAAGAAATGGATGTCAGTCAAGTAAATTTCACAATAGATGAGAGCAAATAGAGGTTGAAGAAATTATGAGAATTAATGAGGAAACAAATCCTATTTTACCATTTACAACAACAATTGAAACCACGATTCGCACTAAAACTGAAGAGCCTATATGGACGAAACAGTACCCTTACCCCTTTTCAGACAATAATTTCATAAATAAAGAAATAAATAAAATGCTAGAGAATAATATAATTAAACCCAGTAAGAGTCCCTATAACTCACCCGTTTGGACTGTACCAAAGAAAGGAACTGACGAGTTAGGATACCCTAAGAGAAGAATGGTCATAGACTTCCAGAAATTGAATAGCGAAACCATTACCGATAGATATCCCATACCTGATGTCAACATGACAATACAGAATTTAGGTAAAGCAACTGTTCTTACAACCCCAGATTTGGAAGCAGGTTTCCATCAGATAAAAATCAAGGAGTCAGACACCGAAAAGACAGCCTTTAGCATAAACGGAGCAAAATATGAATTCTTAAGGCTGCCGTTTGGACTAAAGAATGCACCTTCAATATATCAAAGATGCGTAGATGACATATTAAGAAATTACATAGGAAAATTCGTACATGTATATATAGACGATGTGTTAATATATTCATCCTCACATGATGAACATATGGAACACATAAGAATTGTTATAAATGCACTGCGTCAAGCAAATATGAAGATTTCATATGAAAAATCTCATTTTTTCAAAGACAGCACTGAATATTTAGGACATATTATTAAACATAACAGAATAACTGTAGACCCACAAAAAATTGAGACCATAAAAAACTACCCTGTGCCTATGAATCTGAAAGAATTAAGATCATTTTTAGGGCTAGCAGGATATTATAGAAAATTCATCAAAGACTACGCCAAGATTACCAAACCCCTAACATTGCTTTTAAGAGGAGAAAACGGTATCGTAAAGAAAAAGCAAAGTGAAAGAATGCAAATAAAATTAGATGAGGAAGCCATAAAAGCGATGAATATATTAAAAAAGGAATTACAAGCACAAGTCGAACTCTTTCATCCCGATTTCAATAAACCCTTTGATTTAACCACGGACGCAAGTAATTTTGCCATAGGAGCTGTATTATCCCAAGGTAGAAATCCCATTTGTTTTATATCCAGAACACTAAGCGAGACGGAACAAAAATATAGCACAAACGAAAAAGAGTTATTAGCCATAATTTGGGCACTACAAAAACTCAGAAACTATTTATATGGACGATCAGACCTTACAATCTATACGGATCATCAGTCCTTAACCTACTCTATTTCAGAGAAGAACCCTAATAATAAACTAAAAAGGTGGAAAAACCAAATAGAAGAATACGGTGCCAAATTGGTATACAAACCAGGTTCTCAAAACATCGTTGCGGATGCACTAAGTCGGCAACAAATTAATCAATTAACCGACTCAGAATCGCAGCACTCTCAACTCAGCTCACCCACTGAAACCATAAGAAGGGTAGGCACTAGCTAAAACCATTTTAATAATCAAATTATTATCCAAACTAACAATGGATTAGTAAGAATAGAAAGTAAAAATATATTCGGAAAATTTAGACATACCATATACTTCACAACTATAGAACAATTGATAAGTGATATTAAAGGCGTACTACACCCAAACAATATTAACGCCATAATCACTACCGAAGAAATTCTATACAAAATAAAAACTACACTAGTACAAACTTTCCCAACCACTACTTTTGTAATAACAAATGCATTAGTCAGAGACATCACTGACGAAAATGAACAGAATGAGATAGTTGAACAAATACACAGAAGAGCACATAGAAATTATTGAAATAATATAAAAGAACTGTCTGAGAGCTATTACTGGCCTAACATGCGAGATATGGCAAAGAAGGCAGCACAAATATGTGAGATATGTAAAAAATGTAAATACGACAGACGTCCTAATAAATTACTTTACGGAAAAACACCAATACCAAATGAAGTAGGTACACATCTGCACATGGATACATTTTTTATGGACAACCAAATATATATAACTACAGTAGATAGATACTCAAAATTCTGCTATATAAGAAAAATACCAGATAAGAAAAACTCATACACATATTTGAATGAAATACTATCCCAAATATTCCCATACGCAACGAACCTAACAACTGATAACGACCCGACATATGTTAATGTAGTAGCAAAATCCTTATACGATCGACTACATATACAGCACACAGCAGTGACACCACATCATTCGACAACGAACGGTCAAGTAGAGCGGACGCACAGCACAATAGTGGAGCTAACTAACTTACTAGTAAAGGAAACCAAAGGTAAACACGAAGAGGTAATATTCGAAGCAGTACAATAAAACCATTCACTCGGTCACAGGACATAAACCCGAGGACGTTTTTTTCAACAGGGGTGGATAAGACTATACAGTCATCAGAAACAGAATTCGTTATAAGCAAGAAAGAGATATCACCCAACAGAAGGCACCGAACAAACAAATTATTTACGAGAAAGGTGATATTATTTACGTTAAGAGAAGCCGAAGAAATAAAAAACACGATAGATTTATGAAAAAAATAATTGAACAGGATAACGGTAAAACAGTCACAACAACTGATAAAAGAATAATACACAAAGATAACATCCGTACGAACTATAAATGAATCTCACAATAATAATAATCTTGCTGTGCATAAACAGAATTAGTTCAGACACAAGTATTACAGACCTGAAAGGAAAAGATTATATATTAATAGAAACGAATCCAGCTTTTATATTTGATAGCTATGATTATTTATATCATATTACAAATTTAACTAGAATATTAACACCTTACCAAAATATATTAAACTCAAAATATAATTTAGATTCAAATCCTGAAGCGAAAATATTACACCGAAAAATTAAAAGAGGATTAAACGCTTTAGGGACAATATTAAAATGGATAACAGGTACACCAGACCACGATGATGAAGTAGAGATACAGACAAGAATCAATCAACTAATTGAGGGACACAATAAACAAAAAATAATAAATAGTAATTTCGAAAAAATGTTAAACAAATTAAACCCCAAGGATTTCTCTGAAAAATTAATACTCACAGAAGTCTACAATGAACTTAATACTCTCCTAACTACAATTAATTTAGCAAAAAATAACAACTTCCTGTCAACTTCATTGGACTCAGAAGAAATTACAGAAATCATTGCGAAAGAAAAAACAAATGTTTTAACCATAAATATTTTAGAATATGCAGAAATTAAAATTGTTAAATTCAAACAAAACTTTGTAACAGTTTACAAATACCCAAAAATCAAAGAAAAATGTGAACAATTCTACATCCACTCATTAGCTTCAAAAAAAGGAAAATTAGTTATGGATAAAAATATTGCTTTATGTAAAGGAAATCAATACGTAAGAATCAATAAATGTAAAGATTTTATAGATCAAACTATATGTAAGCAGAATAAAAAGGACGGATGTACAATACAAATATTAAAAAAAATAATGCTCAATGTAAAATGATAAAAGAAAAGAATCCACCCTTTATTAATTATGGTAACGGAAACATTATTATTAGGGGATTGAATATATTAAACAACGAGATTTTAGATGGAGATTTTTCAATTTATTTCAAAACCAATATAACATTAAATAACGAAGTATATATAAACATTAGGGAAACTATGGTAAAAATACTCCATAAAAAGCATAAAGAAAATCTAGATATATTAGAATACTTAGAATCTCAATCAGAATACAAGTGCAATAATCTAGACGAAATATTATCCATATTTGTACCAATTGAACAAAATCCAATCAAGACTACATTTATAACTATATTAATTATAACCCTATTAATCACAATAACCAAACTATTATTAGAATTTAGAGTAAGGAGAAGGAATATACTTTATCAAAGAGCACTAATACAATGTCAAAAAGACCATGAAGAAAGAAAACAAAAATTACTAGAGTCCAAATTGTAAATGAGGACATTTAATTTTAAGAGGGAGGAGAGTTAGTGCAACAGAAAATACACTACTGTACCGATAACATCATCCCATGTATGATATAGAATCAGTAGATTACATAAAAAGTATGTTCCTCTTTAAACATTGTCTATCTATCTATTAACCATTATCAGAAACCAAAACATTGTAAGCAAAGACAAGATTTCTATTTAAACATAAACCAAATACAAACATAAACAAAACATAAACAAAACCAAATAAAATATTATCAGCGAACAAAAGATTCCTATTCAACCATTGTAAGCATAGATAAGATTTCTACTTAAACATTATCAGCAAGATCTTTTTTTGAACATTATCAGCAGCCACTAAACAAAAGAAACCAGAGCATATAAATAGACGATTAAGCATAGAAATAAGTTAGTCTTCTATTACACTGAAGCATATGAACTTCAGTTTAGAATTCATTAAAGTACATATAGATACAAATAAAGTATATTGTTTTATTTAAAATCGAAAGTGCACACTTAACTTGTGTTTATATTAGGGTGGGTCGTTGTTGGTTTTTTTTTTTGGAAAAATAAAAAATATATGAAATATTTTTCAGTTGTGCAAATATTTTTAAATATTACTTAGTTAAAGTCTGCGCAATTATACGCGTTGCTGGGGTTTTGTTAATACACCCTAGTGAAGGTGTTTTGTTGTACTTGTTTCTGTACTACCTTAGCGCGTCTAAGTGCAGTTAACTGATTGGGATTAGATTTATATATATATATATATGTTTAATATATAAACTGGCACAAGTGGGAGACTCGAATTTGGGAATTTTGCGGTTATATTTTGTTCATTTGTTGGGATTGAGAACGAGAGACTCAATACAGTGCTCTTATTCCCGTGAAACAGCAATTGATAACGGGAATGTGCCAGTGGGTATGGAGAGTTAATACGCCGTGGGGTATATACGTGATGGGATTTGAGAATATTATGTTATAAGTATATTAGTAACGGTTTCTTTCCAGAGATTTCTTGTGAACAAGAGTGTGTTGAGAAAATGAAATATCGGTAAGTATATGTAGGATATATACTGTTACCGTTTGGAGGAGAGTTAAAGTTCACTAACTTTAATTAACGACCGCTACTTATATACTTCTTAAATTGAGACTTACCGCTAGTCTGCTGTTACTAGGGCTTTTTTGCTTTTATGGGACTGTAGCTTGCTGAATGTTTTTGTTGCTGTTGTGGAAGGGAAGATTTCGTGCTGTTTTTTTTTTTTCCTTTTTTCTTATTAACTTTATGTTTCAGGTTTGCAGATCACCTCTTTGCTAACTTTTGATTCTTCTTTTCAACAATTTATTCGTTTCTTTGCAGGTTTTTCCAGAGCACCACAGTTATGTAAACCACGCTAATTCGTTTCTTTTTCCGATTTTTTCGAACACCGCATTTATATTAACCTTTTTTATATTTTTTTTCAGGTGTTTTTTTTTCACGGTTCTGGTGCAGCACTTTTGCAGGTCTACTGCTCGTGTTAAAAAGAAATATTTATTCGTGTGGTTTTATTTTTCACAGCTCTTTTAAAAATTTATACCGCTCTTCTTCTTTTCCGCAGGAATCTTTACTTTGAGTAAATATTTTTTTTCGAACGTAAGCTAATATTTTTCTCCACAGGTAGGTATAAAATTTTTTTCTTTTTTCGATTTTTTGGATTTTCTATTGTTATATTTTTGTTGCACACCCTATTATGCACTATTTATTATTATATGTAACTCTGCTCCAAAACCTTTTTTTTCCACTTCCACAAAAAATTTTTTTCTCAATTATACTGTGTCTCGGCTTTTTCCAATTGTAAATTTGTTCACTCTGTTGATTTCCTTTTTTTTTCGCTCCGCTCTATTTATATGTAGGTACTCTTTTGCGGTTTTCCTTTTGGCATGCACAGAATTCTTTTTTACTTTAAATCATGCACTTTTAATTTTTTCTTTCTAAAAATTTTCTCAATATACTTCTTTTTTGTTTCTTTATTTTCACTTGTGTACAATGTAAGCCTTTAAGTATTTCTTTTTTTTTGTTTTGTATTTGCACAGTAGGCTTTACAAAGTTTTGTTGATTATTGTATTTTTTCTGTTTTTTTTTTTTTTTTTTTTTAACGAATTCTTTTTCTTAGTTCAGCCTAATGTGCGGTATTTTTTGTATGTACATAAGTATGTACGTGATTAGATTAATGTTTCACTGCACTCTTCTTTTTAATTTTTTACTTTATTTTCACAATTTTAAAAAGTCAACGCGTGGCGAAAATCGATTTAATTATATTTAATTTTTATTTAAATTTTGAGTATTTTGTAGGTCACTAGCTCACTTTTATGGCTCCAAAAGGACCATGTATAAAAATGCACTATGTGTGGTATGTGCACACGGAAGATAAGGGGAAAGCAGTTTACTGCGAAAGAAATAAAACAATGCGATAACTTTCGGTTTGTATATATATAAATATAAACTTTATTAATATTAATGTTTATTATTTAAGTCTTTGTTTCAGCGATTTGGGATTTAACACTTTTATTTATTTAGTAGGTATGTATCTTTGACGCGATTTTAGGTTCATTTAATTTTAGAGGCGTCAATATAGTTAGGCTGATGGCGAACAACTAACTTAAATGCATTCAGTTGGACCGCTTACTTTTTAACTTAAGGAGAGAGAAAAACGGTAAGTATATAAATAGGTAAATAGGAAAATATGTATGCATTTCTTAAATCTGCATATTTTAGGCAAACGGTAGCTTACTAAATCGATACAGGGTGAATGTAAAATATGAGTATGAGTATGAGTATGTGATTTTATACAATTAAATATTTCTGAATGGTAAGTATTTCAAGTAAGGGTAAGTATTTCTGAAATGTCTATACATAATTAAAAAGGGTAGGTATATATTACAAATTTAAGGTAAGTATTAAGATGTAAGTATTATATATATTAATATTGTGTGTGTATGTATATGTATATTCGACTCATGTCTTCAACAAAATGTTAAAAAAGAGATACAAAGTTTAATATAATGAATTTAGTTTAAGACATGATGGATCTTTCTACTTTGCCGGTAAAAGTACAACTCAACTCTCTCGCTTCTTGTTCGTCTCTTTTGCTGCCACCAGTTAGCTTCGTTCGCTGCTAACTATCAGAAAGAGAAGAGTACATCTGTATTGGGTCCCAGGGTATAAGGTAATAGATTTCGCGATTTTTGGGACTATTCAAAGATTATTTTCTGGACGGTCTCGATACTGTTTTCAAGATCATATATTGGTATATGGCAATAGTTTTATGTTGTAGAAGTGGGGATAGGACACCACCCTGTGGCATCCTTTGTTTAATTCTTCTTGGTTTGTATGTTATGTTCCTGAATTTCACCGATGCTATGTTCCTGAATTTCACCGATGCTTGCCGACCAGACAGATAATTTGCGGCCCACCTTTAGAGACTTGGGGGAAGGGGTGACCCTAACAGGTCTTGCAGTAACGTGCGGTGGTTGACCGTATAAAAAGCTTTTGACAGGTCTAGCGCAACGAGTACTGTCCTATGGTGGGGGTTTTGGTTTAATGCGCAATGATTGGCAAGACGCAAATTTGCATTGAAGTAGGGAAGCAGAATGGCTTCAAGTGTCTTGGCTACTGGCGATAGGAGAGATATCGGACGATAAGAATCTCCTATGTTAGGTGGTTTCCCAGGCCTTAATAACGGAATCACCTCGGCCATTTGTCGGGGATGACAAAGGTGGATGGGGATAAGTTGAAGACATGCGTTAGATAAATAAATCCCTCTTTGCCTAGGCTTTTAAGCATCGGCATGGCTATGCCGTCTAGGCCCAGACGGTTTATATGGTTTAGGCGATGGCATCTTCAACCTCTTTGGCGATGATGCTAATTGGGGACGCGCTGTATTTATGCCTGCGTGCGTGTCTGTTGGCCCGCCGTCTGACTTTGTCAACCGTAGAATGCATTATATATTGTCGGCAAAAAGCGCTCGCGCATTTTTCCGCATCCGACGGCACTTTATCGCCAAAGGCGATGGAGATTTTGTCATTGTGCTTAGTCGGGTTCGATAGGGATTTTACGGTGGACCAAAGCTTACCTACACCGGCAGAGAGGTTAAAATTCTTTAAGTGCTCCTCCCATTTCGCACGCTTGTGTTCATGTACAAGTAATCTGATGCGTTGGTTTATATTCCTTATTTGGCGGTCGCCGGGGTCGTGCTGTCTTATGAGGCCACATTCTCTAGCTAGAGTTGCGGTTTCCGCCGGAAAATGTTGCCGGAAAGCATGCTCCCCTTGACGGGCATCAGTTGGGATAGGGAGGGCAGCTTCCCAAAACTCGGGATTTTTCCCTACCAAGGGCTGTCATTTTAGTGTAAATCCATTTAATTTGTCAGCCCACTTAAGCTGTAAGTGTTGTTAGTCAAAATTTAGTGCACTGCTCCAAACTCTGGTTTTGTCGTAGTGTACGATGGAATATTACCAAATTGAAAACAACAGACAAAACTAATTAATAAAGCTAATATGTACTTTTAATTAAAAATACGTTCATTGTACACATGCCAACTTGGTAACACACTTAGCAAATACATATGGGCAAGTCCTTGGTTACGTACACGACAATCGCACTCATTTCAACCTGCATAAAAGAGAACATGAGCAGCGGACTGAGCGGATATTACAATATTTGAAACAACAATTGTGGGTACCTCAAAAATATAAGTACATATATATGACCATATATGATGAGGTTCGGATTTAAGATTTTACATTCCTTAAATGAGAGACAGAAGGTGAAAGCGGGTGAGAGGGCGGCAAATATGAAAGCAAACAAGGAAGCATGAAAGCAAGGCAGTGTGTAAACAATCAAATAAGGATGCGCGCGTATCCTTGCTCAGGGTCGACGAATGAATTCAGAACAATTGCAAGGACAAATCGCATTATTCGTTTGTATTATTATTATTGTTGTTGTAGTTGTGAGCGTTCAAATATGAAATTGTATACAATTTTCATGTTGCTTAACTGATTTTCTACAACTCGTTCTTTCAATGTTTGATTTTTCGCTTTTATTTGAAGAGAACATAATTTATTTGTTTTGGTAGTTTTTCTGTTGAGATTTTCCTTTGCCTATGTGAGCGTAAACATATTTTGGGGAAATTTTGTAATATTTGATTTTCTGATTTAAAATTTTATTCTCATTTTTGTTGGCTCTTGGATGGAATCGCAGTCAAAAAGTTGCATCTTTTTATTCGATTGTTTTCTACTTTCATTTTACGAAAATTAGAAAAACAACAAAAATATCCATTACAACTAATTGCTTACAAATAAATTGTCTATTTTCATCTTATTTCTACTTTTTCTTCTTCTATCGCTACCTCTTCGCACTCCTTTTACCAACTCTTTGCCTCAACGCTTAGCAGTCGCAGTTAGTACAGCAGGTCGGTGATGAAAACAACAGCGGTGGCTCTACGAAATCCTCAAGCGCTAGCAATGGCGGTAGTCGCACAAATATTTTACTTGCTATGTCATACTTTCAGGCGCTACTCAGCAATTTGCAGGTGAGCTGCTCTAACCAAAAGAAGTGGAAGTTATAATGTGTATTGTGGAAAAGCAATACAATTAGTGACCAAGTTGAAAAAATACCTTAATCCTGTTAAACTGGCAGTCCAAATGTCATACAAATTGGCAGCGTCACAGCCTAAAAGTATGCAGCTGTCTATCTGCAAAATTTATGTTGCTCGTGCGCTTACAATTTAACCGGCAATTTAGAAGTGGAAACATGAAAACAGGAATGACAAGACCAACATAAAATAAACCAAATGCCACCGGCTTTTGGTTTTCATTGTTACTGTTGTTTTCTTGTTCCGCTCTTCTGATGGTCACTCACTTAACTTCCTACTTCTGGTTAATTACACATTATTGTTGTAAATAAATATTTGTTTGTCTTTCATTTAATTGTTCTGGTTCTCTTTGTTTGTTAGATCATTCGTTTACTTGTTTGTTCATTCAAGCGTTGGTAGGTTAGTTCGTCTGTGACTTTGTTTGTTTGTTCATTTGTAAGTTCATTCATTTGTTAGTTCGTTCATTTCTACGTTCGTTCGTTTGTTAATTCATTCATTTGTTGATTTGTTTATTCCTTGTTTCACATTTCGTTTTTTTCTTGCCTTCACTTATTCTTTAATATACTTGCCTTGTCGTTTGTTGTTATTGTGGCTGTTCGTCATTGCATTGCATTATGGGCATTGTCCATCATATTATTAATCGTTGTATATACATAAATACTAAGATACTTAGTGACAGATTTGCCTGCTTACATCTGTACAAATATTTTGGTTCATTTCTAGCGTGTTTTGTTGCTTTTAGAACCAACATTTTTTAGTTGCAAATTTTAAATGTTTTTGGAGTTTTTAATTTCAAGATTGTAATTTTTATGGATATATTTTTATGCATCATAAAACATAACAAAAACAATTATGCATCATAAATTTTGATGTGTCTTAGATGGACACATCTGTAATATCTTTCAGCTGAGTATTGTTTAATGTAAGAATTTATTATTATTTTTATGAATTAGCAAAAGAATGCTATATACTCACACACTTACCAGATTGTATAGAGATCGGCCTCCAGCTGGTACTCCTTGAACACATGTAATATATACTTATATACTTATAATTAAGGTAAGAGAATAATAATAGATATGTCAAGAAAAAAATATTTAGGATCAATGCCAAAATCACGAGACCCCCGCCGTTTGGCCTACATGCTGAGAGAATGGTAATCCCTTTTAAAAGCATTTGTAGGAGCTACGGCGGAGATGGAAGCAGAGAACTAGTCGTGCGCTACCCCGAGGGTGCCCAGCTCGATTTTTCAAACTATGGGCAGTTATATATCATCGGAATTTCAGAAAGTGCCTGAATGCTTCGTGAAAGACAGCTTCTTTGGCCGAACTGAAGGGTTTGAGGACATAAAAGCCCTACTAAAACAGCTGCAATTCGTTTCAGGAAAAAGTAGGCTCGAGTTCTTTTGTATCCGGGCAGCACAACAACCAACCAACCATGGCAACACTTCCCTCTTCTATTTTGATAAGGAAAGTGACACACAATGATCCTAACTGACCCTAACTGACCCTAAATGAGAGTTTTGATACACAAATTAATGAAAATTCAATGATACGAAACCAAGAGCTGGTAACTGTTTGTTAAACTTCAAGACGACCATAACCCTTTTGGGCAGAAATCTAGGCAAGAGAAACTTGCCACAAAGAATGCTCACGAAGCAGTTTATCCTCGAAGTGTGTCTACATTATACCGGAGAACATGTCAGCCTCATATGCCTCCACAACTACTTCTCATCTAATAGACAAACATGTTAGGGCAGTCAATTATCTAGGAGCCAAACAAAACGTTGAGGACCATTGTGATACCACGAAGGAACCATTTTTCCTTTTCTGTAGAGCTTGGTTCATACACCCATGAGGCTAGACTAGCGTGTTTGCCTAATGTAGCGCAGAATTTCGTTTTTATTTGCGTATGCTAGCTTCTCAAGACACCAAAATTAATGTGTGTGGGGTACCGGTACGTGGTCTTCGAAAGGGCGAGACAATGGCATATAAATGGCTCTTTTCTTTCTATCTCTTCCTCGTCCTTGCAGCTGCGGCAGAAGTAATTTGTATGCAGGCCCATATGAGCACCATGCGCACCCATAAGACAGTGACCTTTTAGAAAACCCACTTATAGGATAATAGAGGGGCGATTCAGAAGTATGACCGATTGCGCTCTCTTTTCGTCCAGCTTGGTACAGATTTTCCTCTACACCCTACATGATGGTTCCGGCGCCCACCTCGCGTAAGCTTTTTCCATGAACTGAGATCGCAGGCAGTACTTGCAAATATTTGGAGGAGGATTCATCCAGCCGGCAGAGATTTTTGTTTGCAGCGGTGTCTTCCCTTGCTAGGTCATCAGCTGCGCAGTTTCTCGAGATGTTACTGTGATTAGGTTAGGTTGAAGTGGCTGTCGCGCAGGTACACATAGTCCAGTATTACTAGGCCCCTTGTTATACTACAAAACGACACCATTACCCCTCCTTTTTCAATTGGTTTGAGGACCAAAAAGGAAAAGGAGGAAAAGGTTATACCAAAAAATTGTTGTCGTACTCTAAAACAAGGCGTAGATTATTCAGAAGCTCCCGGGCAGCATCTTCTGGCACCACTTAAAGCCGAACAGTTGCTTATGAGGTGATCTATCGTTTCCTCCTCTTTATCATCTTTACAACTCATATACCATCGACGGGAGGTCTCTGCACTTCTGTATGCCTACCAATGAGGCAGTTCCCAGTTTATCTGTTGTCTATAGGTGTAGAAATATTATCTTTACTTTGGGTGTAAGCGTGACAGTTCGTTAATTGCTTCGAAGGCTTTATTGATTAAGTCTAAAAGTTTTCGAAGGAGAAGAATATACTCCTTTTCCTACATAAACACTACGCCTTCAGTAATAGCAGCCATATAAAAAAACTTTTGCATACAAGCAGTTGCAGTTTTTGTGCAATACGCAAGTACAACACAAACGGCACGATCAAATATTGGTGTGACACGGCGTATACGCAACAATTTTGCATGGAAATCAAATAACCATCATCTCCTTCTATGGGAGGCATAATATAATTTTCGCAATCAATGTAGCACAAAGCAAAGTAATAAATGTTGACTAAAAGGTGATGAAAGCAAACAGACAAAAACAAAAAAAAACAGCAACAAACCAGCCAAGAGAAAGCGCACTCTAAACAAAATGAAGTGCAACTCAAAAGCACTCAAAGTTGAAAGAGAAGTACGCGAAGCAGCAGCACTCACCCCAACACTGTGAACGTGAGCCGTAGGCTTTACTTGTGCTACCAAAATATTAAAGTTAAGTGTATTAAATATGAAACAGGAACAACAACAAATGCTTTTAAGCATAGGCGACAAGTGATATTCAAAATGCTTCATATTTTGAAACAAAAGCGAGGGAGGAAAAAAAAAGTGATTGAAAGTGCACTCGCCACATTGTTGTAGATACAATAATAAAAAATGCAAACAACAAAATCAATTGTAAGCGCAAAATTGAAACTTTGAACGTGTAAAATGTAAAACCGAAAATGTTGCACAGCGACAATAAAACGGCGTAAAGTTTCTGTGATTGTTATGAAAACTTGAAGTAATTTTATAGGTTCGTGCTACGTGTGAGAGTACTCATATTACTACGGTAATGCAAGTCGACTTATTACGTTCGGTGTACTTACAGGTGGTTAAGTGAAATTCAAAGGAGCACAGAAATTTTTATTGAAACTGGTACAACGAAATTTTACAGCGAAACTTAAGCACGACGTTGAAAAGTAACTAATGTTTCTAGCAAGCGGTGTAGTGCAAATATGTTGCAGATGCTGGTTGATGTTGGGAGTTTTTTTATGACAATTTTTTATGTAATTTTTTTGTAGAATATACAGCATGCAATGGAGCGTAGTGTGTTTGGGTGATCTGGAGCGCAACTTTTAATGAAAATAATTGCAGTAATTAAAAAAACATTGAGGAGATATATACAAAATTGCAACTTCTGTATAATTTTTCACGGCGCGCCTTATTCGTTCCTAGGTTAGGCACTTTCATGATGCCATAGTCGGACTATCCACCCATTTTATTTTGAACAGTTAGACTATGTTTAATGATATTACCTAATGTGGGCCCCAAATAAGCCATGTAGGAGTTTATTCTGAATAAGTAAGAGTATAATGAAATTGATACAGAGCAACTCTTATTTGGAATTATGTATTTCAACCAGATTATCCTCAACTCAATGCAAACAGTGATGCGAACATATGAGACACTTGCTGGGAGACTGGGCTCTGATTTGTAAGAAATAATTTGAGACCCATTTCAAACGTTTTAACGCAGAAGGCAACATCATAAATTTGCGTTTATCCACCTAAACGATTTTAACCACTTCGTAACAAGTCGTGCCAGCTATCCCTGATTCGCGATAACTGACGCCATTTGGGAGTACCAAGAGAGGTCAAGTCTTTCTACACCTGCCTCTACCACCCTGAATTCGAATCCCATACTCTGCTTCCAAGCTGCGGTATCGCCTGAAAAACTTTCTTGGTCGAAACGTATTCGTCCATCCGTCAGCGAGACCTTTGGGATTTTATTCGGTGCACTATCTTCATATTTGGTAAAAGACAATACAGTTTATCATTTTACCTCTTTCTATACTCGCCCTAGCCATCGCTGGCAGAACCATAAATCTTCAGAAAAACTTTCGCCTGGAACACTGTAAGAGCCATCCCATCTCCGGACAGTGCTCATTATTCCGAACCATTCATCAAGACAGCTATGATGTGCAAGTATCCTTTTTGTTCGTCGAGAGTAGACTTTTACTGTTCAATTGCCTACCCTCCGTTTTATTGGTATGCTGTTGTTTTCGCTCGCCTTCCCTGTTTTACCAAAAATTATACTTTTTTCCATCTCAATTAATAGAAAGAACTTGGCGCGCTTGTGCAGGGCAATGATATCAATATCACCGGCATACGCCAGTAATTATACCTGTCTTGTAATATATTGTGCTATCGCGGTTGAGTGCTACTGATATAAATATTTTCTCTAGCATTGCGTTAAATAATCCGCACAAAGGGAGTCGCCTTGTCTTAAAGTTTGGTTCGGTCTCGAGGAGGTCCTGGTAATTTAATAACATTGCCGGAAACTTAAATTCAGACATAGCAGTATTAAGGCAACGCCTTTTGCACTGTCAAAAACTGCTTTAAAGTCGAAAAAAAGATAGTGATTGTCGTTTATCTTATCGTGAGTCGTCTCATGTATCTGGTTGATAGCAGGTTTGCTGGTCTAAAGACGCATTTATGAGGCCAAATCAGTTCGTTGACTTTGCGCGCCAGTCTTTCGATCAGTATGCCAGATAGAACCGTAAATGCGACATTAAGCTGGCTGATTTTGCAGTAATTAGCGTTGTTTGGCGAAACCGCCTTTTTAGTTGGTAGAATTTTTTGCATTACTCCTGTCAACCAGCTCCTCACACTCACGCTATTCTGACTCACGTTTATTTTCCAAAGCAGTGCGACATTCGCATCGTGTTAATTGTTTTTTTCAGCTCGCTGGAAACTTATGTTTTGAGCGGCGGCGGTACGTAATGGGGGAGGAATTTGCTCCTACTGCTCGGCCACATCGTCAGGTCAAACATTGATCGCAGCGAGCAGCTGTGAGGGCCGAGTAGGTTTTTTATATAGAGGGCACCGGTCTTAATCACATAAATCATCTTCGAATATTTGTGCATTGCACCAGAATAAAACTTGAAACAAGTATTGACTAATATTTAAATGGAGCGTATTGCTAGAATTTTAGAAGGTCTCGTGATCAAGCTCGGGCGCCAAGTTACCGCCGTTGTAAAAATTTGGTTATCAAGGAACTTCGAATAAAATGCTCGAAACGTTCGTAAAATTTTCTCAAATTTTTAAGATTGGTTTGCTTAATTTATAACAAATATAGTATCAAACTTTCGCTAAATTTTAAATTTATTCAAAGTTGCTCTACTCTTTTAAATTTATTCAAAGTTGCTCTAACCTCTTATGCGCGAACACGTATATGTGCAAATATATAAACTGTACTTCACTCTTAATAGGAAAATGTTGAACTCAAAAAATTAAAACCTATATAAAAATTTAAATGAAATGTCTAGAATTCCAAATCAAAAAAAATTAAACGAAAAATATAAAAAGTCTGCAGCTTAATCAAACAAAAAAAAAGTCATTAGTGTATTCAAAAGATAATATTTGCGCGTCAGTTAGTAAACAAGAGCACATTTACGCATCTACATCTGCATATGCATCTATGCTGACGTCCACCCACAACGATCGCCCCAAAGCAGCAAAGCGCAGACCAATTTGTTTGTGCGCGACCCTGTCGCACCTCCCTTGCATATTTGCATGACGCATGCAACGACAATAACAACAAACGATGCAAAAATGTAGCATTGTTACAAAATGTTAATGGCACAAAACAAAGCATGAATGGCACATAAAATAAAAATAGTAATAGAAAAGAAATCAGCACAAAACAACAGAAACCCAATGTTTTTACTATTTAAAGCAATATTTCTAACGCTTTCCGTTTTTTTCTCTTCGTTTTGTTTCGTTTATGTTTGTATTCGTTGAAACAAAAAAATTATACTAAATACTTACGTTCATGAATTTGTTGGAATAACAATAAACTACCGTTTGTTGGGCGCCCTCCGATGATGACACAAAATAAAACAACAATCGAAATTATTTACAAATACCACATGTACAACAACACGTTTAACAAAACTTCTTACATAGGTAACTTGCACTTTTATTTATTTTATATAACTTTTTTGAGTCTATATTTATCTTCAAACACGCATTCATATGTACACCATCGTATTTAAGCGCTAAACTAACAAATAATACACAAAATCGCACACAAATACATTCAATTTTATATTTATCTACTTTAAGTATGCTAAATCTATTTTATTGTTTTATTTATATGCAAGCAACAAATTAATACTATTCGCAATAGTTGCTTATACGCCACGTCAGTACGCTCCCTATATTTGTTCATATGACACAAATTGTTGCGTATACGCCATGTATGCGCTCCACTAGCGGCAGTTATAGAGTCTCATGGCCACAAATGCGTTCTACTAACTAGAGCTGGAAAACTATCGATAGACTTATCGATACTATCGAGGGTTTAACACTATCGATACTATCGATGGTCCAAATATACTATCGATAGTCAACATTTGACTATCGTCGATAGTTTCACCACAAAAAAATTCGTAAAAATCACATTTTTTGTCCCAAACCTTTTTCATTTTATTTTCGCGATGGCAACACTTAAAACAGCTGTTTATATTTGAAGCGTTGGTAAAAGTAAATTGTATATCTAGTTATTATTATCAAAAAAGCTCAATATGATGAACCGTTGTCTCTAATCCAAGATATACCAACTAGATGGAATAGTACATATTTAATGATCAAGAGAATTTTGAAAACCAAGGAAACTATTTCAAAGGTTTTAATGGCGATCGTGAAGGCTACACCTATGCTCTCTAGAGAAGAAATCACGCTATTAGAAGAGGTTGACAAATTGAGGGGCATATTTCTAGAGGCAACGGAACAAACGTGTGGGAATAATTTCGTGACAATTTCACTGTGTATAGCTATTGTGTTTGGTTTGCATCAGAAACTGCAAGCTGCTGACATGTTAACTGAAACGGGAAATTATTCGGTCAAATTTAATAGAATTAATGGAAAAGTACTTATCACCATATGAGGAAGCAAAGGAAACTAGCATTGCAACGATAATTGACTCAAGGTTCAAGCAAGAAGGCTTTCGTTTTTCCGTCAATGCTGACTTCGACATTGAATTTCTCAAAACTGATGAAGTTTTTATACAGTCGAATGATAACATGAGACCAAAACACTGCCCAAAATTCATCTTTTTTTGATTTTTTGCAAGACCGTCTTGCTGACAAAACTGTTCAAAATGAAAAAAATTATTGATGTGTGGAAAAAGCAGTTCTTAGATAAACCGAACTCTTCATCAAATACAAATCCATTAGAATTCTGGAAGGTAAATACTTATACCTGCAGCTTTTATTCAAATAAATTTAACTTAACATAAAATTAGTTTATAATAGCAAAACTCTCCTTCATCTGGCGAATTTGGGGATTGTTTAAAGAAGATTTTGTGCATTCCTGCAACTTCTGTAGAAATCGAGCGAACCTTTAGTAAGGCCGGCTTTTTTTAAATAAAAATCTTTAGCTTTTGATATGAAATACATATTTATGTTTATTTTAAAAATACGAGAATTTAAACTATCGATAGTTATTTTGAAGACTATCGCTACTATCGATGGTGATCCACTTGACTATCGGACACTATCGATGGTGCCGACTATCGATAGTTTTCCAGCTCTACTACTAACATATGCATTTCGCGGTGAGGTACAATATTCACAAACAACTGCGCGACCATTAAGCCTTTCCAATGCTAACAACAACACTAATACACACCTGCATGCATACGTCGCCACACAAAGTGCTTAGTTAGACCGTGAAATCGCCCACAGTATGAACATAAAATGCTTGTGCGCTATTGGAGCGGATAGTAATGGGAAACAATTTGCGTTTATAGCATTCGTATACACATATATTCATACAATAACAGAGATCTTGATATCGATTTTTAATATCCCACTGCCCTACGACTATGCCTTATGAAGCGAAAATATTTCAAGCAACGGAACTACTCGGCAACAGTAATTTTTATCTATATTGAAATTTATTGAAACATGTTGTGTCGGCTTAAATTTTTTATTTTTCACCCGTCTTACTTTTACGCTGTGGCAACGACAATAAACCAACTATTTTTGATTTAAATACATACTAGCTTATACATCATTAGTTGCAACGTTTCCTGCTTTCCTGTTCAACGTGGAAATATTCTTTGTTATTTTATTGTTTCTGCCCATGTCATATTATTATTTCTCAAAAGCGCAAGTGCTTGATGGATTTCATTACGCATTGTTCCATACAACACTTCGTATGTGCTTAATTGAAAAGAAAAATGTATGACACGTGTAATGTTCATAATGGCTCCGAAAAGCTCGGAGTATTTTCAAGGCCCAAAAAAAGTCGAAAATGAGCTTTTTATGACGCAAATATGTGTTATAAGTGAATCATTTTCAGGCTCATATCATACATGAGTGTTATTTATATTGGACGACAATCGCAAGAAGGAAATTGCTTTAATATCTGACTCCTAAATGAGCGTAAACGCTCTGACTTAGAACTCTTTTTTATTCTTTTTTGACTCTGAATGTTTGCTGGGATATGGATATAACAGACAAGGCTCTGGCAATCGGAAGTTCCTTAGAGCAGAAAGAAGTAGGGGTAACCTATAAATAAGATTTGCAGTAGTTGTAGCCAATCGTTTCCGAAATAGTCGGTAGTGTTAGTCTCCGGAACTTACAAATCTGATTTGATTTTGATTTTTTACAAAAGCTTCAGCAATACATAAAACCGCAATAAAATAAAGATGTTTTCATCTGATATAAATATACCAACATACGTACAAGTGCATCAGGAGGCGTAGGAATTCTGTATAATTGTGACGCAAAACCTGAGACCGAAGATTTGAAAGCCCAGCGGGTTGGGGGGTGTAGTACCCGCGGTAGGTATGCCTGTCATAATAGGCGACTAAAATACCTAGCTGATTTGAGGGTTGTGTAGCGCAACCCTTTCAAAGGGATGCCAGCGCAATTTATAGCTTCTTCAAACCAATTGTCAACCTCACATACCCGTGGCGAATCTTGTTTCCTTAGCTGCCGAGGCTGCCAGAGTCTACATAGTCTAGAAAATCATCACTTACAGAAATGATCCCATGCTGAAACTGCCCCAAAGTTTTACTGAAAATAACCTCGAAAAAGGCGGAGTTAATTCCAGAGAAAAACTTGATGGCTTACAGAATTTATTTCGAAAATGTTCAGAAATGATCCATAAAGTATCATATCATAGTAGATTATGAGCCCTGATGGAAACCCCTTCTTCAATCAGCTTGTGCCTCGAAAAACTTAACAAATCCGGTTTGAACTCATGATAAATCATAACATTGTTCACTTTAAACGACATATGAACGAGTATAATTGGAACAAATATAAGATGGCTCTTGGAGTATTCGAGAGAAAAGTTATCCGGAAGATTTATGGCCCTTTCCGGGATGTCGATGGCGAGTATCGAAGGAGCTATAATGATGAGCTTTACGCAGGTATGACGATAGTGCAGCGTATAAAAACTCAAGAGCTTCGCTGGCTTGGTTATGTTATGCGAAGGCTCCGGCCAAGAAGAATTTCAGTCGAGACAGCAGAAGAGGGGGGAGAACTAGACTGAGTTGCGAGAGGTAGGTGAAGGAGGACTTGACCTCCCTTGGATAATTATGATTATATACGTAGAAATAAAACTATTAACGTACAAGTATTTTTTCTCAAACATCATGTTAAGACCAAGCCACAATTAATGTTTCCATTGTTTGCGTTAAACGCTTCTATATGGAAAACTGCTTATGTGGCGGAGCTTTTAGCTTTACATGCTGTTGAATGCTGGCTACAAATTTAGACTTCTGTAACCCTTCGTTACTTGTATATCCTGGTTATATTAAGGTTAAATAGTTACCATAGAAAGTTAAGAAAATAGAGATCTTAGGAAAATGTAGAAAATAGCGAGTATATTTATTCAAACAAATTAAGTGCCGTGTCAGTTGTTAAAAAAAGTTTTCGAATTCGAAATTGTATCGCTTCCTAAATAATATATGCTTTAGTTTTCACAAGCTTATATACATATGCCTCTTTTAAAAGATAAATGGAGAAGACACAAACACATATGCGCCTGAATAGTAAGCATATGGCCTTGTAAGCCTACCGCAAATAATTAACTCTTACCTAAATAAGTAACAAAAAAAAATGTAAACACAGTATAACAACAATGAATTCTGGAGAAAGCTGTACAACAACAAAATTTGTACTTCACCAACGAGCGCAGCCGTTATTCTCATTTTGTAGGCTATGTTTGTATGAGTACTAGTCATGCATATACTTATGTATATGTATATGCGTATTATCCTAAATAGTTTTTGTGTGTTGCATTTGAAGGGCTCACCTACATGCGCGCATAGTTAAGTAGAACTATCCGCAACACACATACACTCACGTGCATTCGCATACATTCCCAACACCACAATTAGACAGCACAATAACATTGGTTTTGCGGTGAAGAACACTAAATTTTAGTTGCTAAAAGCAACAACGTGAGGAACTTGGCTGTGTATGAGTGCTTTGATGCAGCAGAAGAATAAGCATACCTGAGTGCGGTTTTCTAATGAGTTCCGTATGCACGTTTTGAGGCTTACAATAAATTGAAAATCAACAACTACAACAATACACATTTTTATGTGTTTGTAGAAAGAAAACGTATGAAATTTTAAACGAAATTCGCTGCAATGGTGTCATTGCATTAAAATGACGTTTATGCAAGCCATATTGACAGCTTGGTCAGTGAGCGTGAAAACATTTTTCGGTTTTTATCAACCACATGGGATATATTTATGTAATGGAATTGCAAATTGTAATTGTGTGTGAATGTTTATTTCTTTAGTGAATATAAATAAAATGCAATTACATTCATTCGTGTAATTCAGTTACGCTTAGTGGCGCGTTTATAATGATGACACTGATGCGTTTGTGAACCAAATAAGTGAATAGTAATAAGGTTAGATCTTGATTTCATAAAAATATTATTTGTCTGATTCTGTGCTGCAACAGTCTTTTTTTTGTTTGAGTTTCCTGGAAGGGAAATGTCTTATGCACTGATCGGGATTTTATAAGCCTCATTGCGAGACTCTCCGAATGTAGGACTCCCTCCGTCGTTTGAAGAGCTACTCCCTAAAACTTAACTCTTAACGGCCCTCGAAATTCGGCGTACCTGGAACAGCAATTAACAATACCTCGGGTACGGTGTGAAGAGGGTGAGGGGTAAAATTTTGTCAGGTTGGAGTCAAACTCTCAGTGTGCTCGATCCTACCACGTATTTCGTTTAAATATTAGTTCTCTGCACAATTTTCCTCCAATACTGCCGCTCTGCTGCTATTTTTTCATCAGTTTTCTGCTTTGTGCAGTTACGGTTTCTACTGATTATTTTAAAGAGACGTTTTGTACATATGTTGGCTCAATGATATCTTTTTTTATTCAGAAGAGTTATCAGCTTAAATATAGGAATTCCAGCGCACAAGAAACTGACTTATAGCACGACAAGTCGGCTCTAAAAGTAGAAGTTAATTTCATTCGGTCATGTGTGCAGAACCCAGAAGTGTTCTATAAGTTGTGGGTCCTAAAGAACACTGGTCTATATAAAATAAATAATATTACATACTTATACTTGGAAACTCCACCACTTTTCCACATTTTTCCCTGGGGCATCAGGAAGTGGTTACGTGCGCATGCAATGAGCAAGACCGACTTTCTCCTCTAATTTGGGTTGTGCTGCTTTTTAATTTTTCCTTCAAATTGTCGCTGCTATTTGTTTTATACCACTTTCAGGTGGCTTCTACTAAGGCAAGGGAATCTGACTGAGAATTTTTGTATGGCAAAAATACACTTGGAGAGGTTACCAAGCCACCTCCTGCGAGGTACACTGTTATAAAAGTTTTTAATTCAATATTGTGTTGTTGTTTTTAGGAAAATTTACGTTTACAACGTTTTTTGCGTCAACCATTCACATACTAAATATCTTCAAATACCATTTTATATACCAATGATTCCATATTTTTTCACTTCCTTATATTAAACTATTTAAAAAGCTTTCAATCGTCATAAATATATTGCTTATTTTCCAAGTTTAACTACCTTTTAATTTTTTTACAAATCATGTATTGTAAACTACATACGTACATCTATGTATTACTATGAATGCAAGCTTTTAGATAACTGATTATGTTGCATTAAACTTAATTCAAACAAGTTCTAGTTCAAGTGAAATGTTTATACAAGAACTTTTTGCATGCATTGATTTTATTTAG
Organism: Eurosta solidaginis; assembly: GCF_040869045.1. Taxonomy (NCBI): domain Eukaryota; kingdom Metazoa; phylum Arthropoda; class Insecta; order Diptera; family Tephritidae; genus Eurosta; species Eurosta solidaginis. The sequence goes on from NC_090320.1 coordinate 30,465,796, forward strand.
GTAACAACTGGACATAGTTTTGCAAAGTACATGTTGAAGTATGTGTGTGTGTATGTGTTACTTAAAGCAAAGTTTGAACAGAATTAGCCAAATCATATAAAGTTGATATGAAGGTTTGCATTGATATTATGCAACCTTTCAAACGATATTCATATACATATGTTAAAACAGTCTTTTAGTGCTTTTATCAACAACAACGCCCTTTTCAACATTTTAATCATTTACAACATCTATTTCAATATCTTCTTCATCCACTTCTATACCATCATTAACGTCTGTTTCAACGTTTTCATTACTATTAACGTCTCTTTCAACGTTTTCATCATCATTAACGTCTCTTTCAACGTTTTCATTATCACTCATGTTCAACTCATTTGCAATTTCTTCTTTAGGAAGTTTTCGCAAGTGTTCATGTGAGTATTTGTACGATATTTTACTGTTTAGTGATTTCAATATGTACCTGTCTCCTTCTAAAACCTCTGCCACCAAAAACGGACCACGGAACTTAGGGTCTAACTTCGTCTGATGCCTTTCTTCATTTTTAAGAAGTACATAATCACCTACTTTATATCTAACAATTTTTGCTTTACCTTTATCAAATCTTTTCTTATCATAACAAGCATTTTTCTGTATATTTTTAAACGCTTCAGCTCTTAATAAATCAATATCTACTCTATTTTCTTCTGTAGTAATTGGAATTAATCCATGTGGCCGTGCCTCTTTTCCTATTAGTAACTCTAATGGACTAGCCTTAGTAACACGATTGACCGTGGAATTTAGTGGTAATTGAATTTCACCCAGAGCATCTTGCCAGGAGCGTTGGCTTGTTTCAACCGTGGTTAACATATTCTTCAAAGTGCTCATTACTCGTTCTACCTGTCCAGTTGCCCGATTAGCACCGGTGGCAATCAAATGTAAATTAATATTTTGAGAAGAACAAAAATCCCGAAACCCCTTGCTAGCGAAACACCTACCCTGATCAGCAATTATTCGAGTAGGCACACCAAAAAGTGAAATTGTTGCTTTGAGAGACCTAATGCAGTTTTCTGTGTCAATATTTAAAATGTGGTATAGATGGACAAATTTAGTGAATGCATCAATTTGAACAATGATATATTCCTTGAGATCGTTTTTACCACTTTACTTGCCAGTGATGTCAATATGCACGGTATGCCATGGTACACTAACTTTAGGAATAGGGTGCAGTTCTGCTTGTATTTTGCCTGAATTTGACTTCGACAGCTTACATGTTATACAGTTATCAACAAATTTTCTAACGTATTTAGACATATTATTGAACCAATAATATTCATATACCTTATCAAGGGTCTTATCTGGACCCAAGTGCATGATAGATTCATGTACATGGTTAATCACAGACCACCTGAAAAGTCTTGGTACAACTGGTAAACATTTTGTTTTACCATTTCTTTGTATTTTCCTATATAATGTTCCTGCGCGAAGCTCATATGAATTTGCCTCATCTCTGTTAAGTTCATTATTTTTCAACTTACACACAATGGAAGCCACCTCGGTATCTCGTTGTTGTTCTGCAAGAAGCCAGTCTTTTGAAATTTCTGTTAAGTTAGCACGCTTTTCTGGAATTTTTACAATAGGGGGGTTGTCAGATGGTAGTGGATTACGAGAGAAGAAGTCTGCATGTACCATGCGTTTACCTTCTGCATACTTTCCGCAAAGTCAAAGGATTGAAGATAAGCCCACCAACGATGGACTCTTGGCGTTAAATCGTTTTTAGTACGAGATGCTTTAAGAGAATTACAATCCGTAACTACAACAAATTGGCGTCCTTGCAAATAGTGTCGAAAATGTTTAATCGAATTAACGACAGCTAAGGTTTCTAACTCGTATGAATGATACCTAGATTCTGCAGGAGAAGTCCGTTTACTAAAATATTCGATAACATGAGGCTTATTGTTAATTTTATGCAGTAGAATAGCACCACATCCATCAGCGCTGGCATCTGTATGTAATTCTATTGGATATTGCGGATCAAAAATTGTTAACACTGGCTTATTTGTCAACAATGAAATTATTTTTTGTCGTATTTGTTCATGCTCTGGTTTCCAGTTAAAATTGTTTTTGTTAGAGACAAGGAAGTATAACAGCTTCGTTATTTGTGAAAATTTAGCTACAAACTGCCGAAAATACGAATCTAACCCTAAAAACTGTCTTAATTGGTGAACCGACTGGGGTGGTGGTAGAGCTGTTAAAGCTTGAATTTTGCGAGGGTTGGGTTGAATTATTCCGGCTTTATTTAATATCCTAAATATTCAACACTCGATTTTAGAAAAGAACATTTGGTGACATTAAACGAAAACCCAGCTTCTGTCAAAATACCCAACACCACCTCTAACCTTTCAAAAGCTTCTTCTTTAGTTGATGAGACTATCATAATGTCATCCATACACACTACTACATACGAGTATGCAAGTTCTCCCAATGCTTTCATTACAGCTCTTTGAAACACTGATGGAGCATTTTTGAGTCCAAAAGGCATTGTCAAATACTCATACTGCCCCTCTGGCGTGACAAAAGCAGTGAGTTCAATTGAGTTTGGATGAACAGGTATTTGGTGAAATCCGCTTGCCATATCCAAACTAGTAAAATAATTTGCTCCACGTAACCTAGCAATTTGGTCGGATATAAGTGGTAATGTATACCTATCAGAAACTGTGTTCGAGTTCAATTCACGGTAGTCAACACAAAGGCGACCTGACCCATTCTTCTTCTTCACAAGTAACATTGGACTAGCAAATGGAGAACTACTAGAGCGTATAATATTATGTTCCAACAACTCTGATATTCTATTTCTAACAATTTCTTTTTCTTCGCAACTTAACCTATAAGGTCGCCTCTGCACTGTTTTATTTTGATCAACTAACCGTATCTCTAATTGACCAGTGGTAACTCGAGTTCGAGGAATACCTTCTATAAAAAAAACTGAATATTTATTCAACAATGTCATCAACCTACTTTTATCATTATCCGCCACATCGGTATTTAGAGAAAATGAGCTATTAGAGCATATATTTGCCATCTTTTCTTTAAAAATTTCAAACTTGTTTGCCGTAATAATAGCGCTGAAATTCTGAGCCAGAATTTCACGGCCAATCATAACATCGTGTTTTAAATATTTATCTAATACAACATGAAACAAAATTTCAAGAGAATAACTGCATATCTTAACACTTGATAAAATTTGTAAATTACTACATATAGAAGTATTTCCGATACCCCTTAAAAATACAGTATTATTTAAACGTTTACCCGAAAATTTGTCTGACACCGATTCTTTGAGTAGCGAACATTCAGCCCCAGAATCAAAGTAGAATTGATATAACTCACCAGATTGACTAAGTACTCCCTTTGGTTCAATTACTTCGCATACATCCACTCTTTTTTCAACCCCGAATTTGCTGTTGTTTGCTGACTGATTGTTGCTTTTGGCGCACTTTGATGCGTAATGTCCAGCTTCTCCACACTTGAAACAAATGAGTGATCGACCTTTTTCACCAGCTGTGTTACCGGAAAATTGATTTGCTTTGATTGATGATTTAATGTTGCCTTTCTTTAGTCGACAATCAGCGATTTTGTGGCCCACTTTTCCACAAAAATTACATTTTAAGTATGGTGATGGTTTGTGCTTCTTCAGTTCAGGCTGATTTTCAAAAGCAAACTTTCTTTTGCCAAACGAGAATGCTCTAAGCTCTTGTTGAAGCTCATTACGGGTTTTAATGTTTGTTTTAAATAATAAACGTTGTAAATTGTTATCGAAACGAGCTGAATGTGCAAGAACCACGGCGATAGCTTTTTCTTCTATAGTTATGCATAAGTGAGGTTACTAGCCGAGTTGCATACACCGAAATGCACTCATTGTCATTTGGCCTCCCATTTAGTATATTCATGAGTGTAGCTGCTGAAGTCTCTATACCTTCAAAGCGTTGTACAAACAAATCCCTAAACTGCTGCCAAGTAATACCCGCAAAGCTTACTTGAGACAACCATTGCGCCGCGCATCCCTCGAACGATTTACTGAGGGCAATAATAAGCGCACTGCCTTCCAACGGATTGTCTGCCATTATTACGTCCACAGTCGAACACCAAGATATAGCATCTACACCCATAATATCAGGGTTAAATTTCGGCAAAGTAACATGCTCTTTTCGGCGGCCACCGTGGTGTGATGGTAGCGTGCTCCGCCTATCACACCGTATGCCCTGGGTTCAACTCCCGGGCAAAGCAAAATCAAAATTTTAGAAATAAGGTTTTTCAATTAATTTTTCTAAGCGGGGTCGCCCCTCGGCAGTGTTTGGCAAGCGCTCCGGCTGTATTTATGCCATGAAAAGCTCTCAGTGAAAACTCATCTGCCTTGCAGATGCCGTTCGGAGTCGGCATAAAACATGTAGGTCCCGTCCGGCCAATTTGTAGGGAAAATCAAGAGGAGCACGACGCAAATTGGAAGAGAAGCTCGGCCTTAGATCTCTTCGGAGGTTATCGCGCCTTACATTTTTTTTTTTTTTTTAACATGCTCTTTTCTTGAAGATTTTGTAGGATTCATTGTTTTAAAAAGTTCAATGAATTGTCGATTCTGCATCTCCAGAATTTGGCGCAGCTGCTCGTTATTTGCGCTCATAGAGGATGGGGGAGTCCATCCCACTTCTGATGTCGGAACGGGATCGCAAACGCCATTTTGAATTTCACCAGATGTCGGGTCAGGATTACAATTGACATTATAAAATTCGCCAGCCGTAGTCCCTTGGCCCGAATCACCATCTTTGGTAACGTTTTCCATAGCTCGAAAGGATTGAAGTTATTTTTTTTTTCTTTTCTTTTGTTAAAATAAAGCGCAGCGAACAACAGTGCGTCTGAACGATTTAAAGCTTTTCACATTAATGAAAAATCACAAGCACTCTTCTATTCGAGTGTTTTTTTCAGACAAGTTTTATTCACATACTTGTCCCTTTCTTACCTTTTCGGCACTTATAGCTTACATCGTGGCGCACAGTAGCACGCTCGGTAAAGCATAATGCTTTTACCTCGCTCTTACATTAAAAGAAAGAATGTGATAACAGTTTACTTCGATCACATATAAATTTATTTAAGAAGTATTTTATGTGCACAGTAGATCCTGTAACACAATACGCATATACTTTTACAGGGTCATTGATAATTTCGAATGACATTTAAAACATTTATAATAAAATTGTGTGTTTCACCGACACATACATATATAGGAATGTAAGCATAATAAACAAGTTTCTAAATAAAATTCAAAAATTGATTTTAAAAAGTTCAAAAGCAATGTCTATGAAAAGTTTAAGAAAAATTTAATATTTAAAGTAAGATTACTTTAGATATGCAATGCAATGAAATTTAAGATAAATGCAGATAAACAGTATTGCCTAGTGGGAGAATATATATATTGTGGCGAATATTAGCATCACTATGATGTTAGTAAATAATCCCAACAACAACAAAAAAGCAAGCATGTACATGTACACTTTATGTACATGTACACTTTACGTACATGTACACTTTACGTACATGTACACTTTACGCAAGCAACCACACACACACATAACCAGATCGAAGCAAAGAGATTATTTCACATACACATATGTAGTCAGAAGATAAGAGCAGAAGCTGTTACTCACACATACACACGTATATAGCTAGTAGGAAAACCTAAACTACACATATATAAGTATGTATCTAAATAACCAAGTATGAGATACAACTGTTCTAGAAGGCATGTTCGTGAAAAGTCTAGACCTTAGGAGAAATAGGTGAACGAGACTAACTGAGATTATAAAGGCAGCGCGGTGCAAGCGATAAGATTCAGTTTGATTTAAATACTCTATTAGTGAAGTATAATTGTAATTGTTAAGCATTCCCAAAGTAGTCTAAATAAAGACCATTTTGCAATACTGAATATTGGAGTTATTTATTCGACCGTTCAGCGATTCGAATGTTAGCAGAAGGTGCATAATAATCAGAATTTCCCCAAATTCGTTACAGTATGTATAAGAAAAGTAGTAAAATTGTTAAAAGTGAAACGTTATACGTAATTTTTTTTAAATAATATAACAAAAATGTTATAGATATATATGTCAATTTTCAAAATTAAACCAATAAGTAATTTTTTGTTTGTGGTTTGTGGTAAAATTTGGTGCGCCTTGGCGTATGAGTAACCTAACAAAACTATTTTAAGATACATTTCAGGAAAATGTTGACATTAACCCTAAAAAAATCTAACTGTGGATTATGACTAACAAGCTTTCTCGTGACATTACTGAATATATCATACAGCATGGTTCTGGTAATGGATCAGTATTCACCAGTTTAAATGCGCTAAGGGAACAATTGAATTGCTGACACGAAAAGCGTTGTAATCGCCATTTTTTTTTTTTTTTTTTGTAATTAGATTCCAAATTCCCATAAACCCGACTTCGCGTAAAATCACTATCTAGTAGCATTTGACCATGCAATTTCTCAATTTCCATCAACTTTCGGACGTAAACCTGCGTCCCGTACTCGTAGTTAGTGGAACAATGTTGTAAGTTGTCTGGATTTACAACGTAATTCCATATTTTAAGCTCCACTAACTGTCATGCTGCTTCCATTGGAAAATGTTTAATATTCCTAAAGAGTTAGGATATAACATTGTTTTCCATAATTATACAGACTTAGCTTTTGAGAAGTCCATCATTCGGTCTGTTCCTGCATTTGCTGAATGTAAAGAATTCAAAAAAATCGTTATCTTAACTTAAATAGTGCCGAGTTCATTCGGAAAAAGTATTGGAATTATCTTAATAAAATCCCGCAGCAATCACGAATTAATACAGAAGTTGGCATGAAGCTATTCTCAATATATTTCTTATATGTATATAGCTAAGAATAATTGCCAAATGCCTCCAGAATGGGTTCAAAACAGTCTTGAATTATTCAAAAAAGATCCAGAATTCATGCCGACGTCAACCACTTCAAAATTTATGCTATGTTAACAAAGCTCATATGTCGAATGTCAAGGTTACCAAAATAACAAACAAATGTATTTCTGAAATTATACCAAAACAGTTTTATAATTATCGAAAAGATATCCCGAAATGATCACCAATATAATGCGCAGATGATTCCTAAAAAGTGCTGCAATTTTGAATACCGAACATAATTTCGAAATTTTCCCGGAATAGTATTGATATGGATACGATCCCGAAACAATGCAGAAGCGATATAGAAATTGACTGGAATCTTTTCTGAAACTATCCTAAATATAAACCTGAAAACAGTCGCCAAATGTTTTCGAAATTATACCAAAGCAAACAGTTTTTACCAAGAGGACGGAGCTATTTTATAACATAAGTACTGGTTTCTGCTAAGATTTTTTCAGTTTGATCGCTGCGTAATCTTCTGTTTAAGAAACGATATGCCGGAAAAAACGCGTATGACCCAATTGCAGCAAATCAACAACAATTGCTGATGATTTTAATTGGAAGTGAAATAATATCCACATTTATCTTAATAAATGCGAGATACTTCAATTGATTAATGTGAAATAAATATACATATATAAACATACCTACATAAACTAATAGCTTTATTTTTATAGAAGTTTCGAAACTACAAATTAAGTAACGAAAGTGCGCGCCTGTGTGAACGAAATGTGTGTCAATTAAGAAATTGCCAAAAGGATTTACATATCTACTAGCTTTATAAAATATTTTCATATGAAACTTTATTTACATATGCATTTACATTTTCAAGTACGCGGGGGAGTTATTTGTGGCGCGTGGCCACTTAAAAACCACATGTAAACAAACAATTGTGTATATGCATTCTAAAGTGTCTACGTATATATGTACGTACATAAGTGCATATGTGTGTGTGTACAGAGAGATATGCAATGAGATGCAAACTACTTACTAAGTAGTGTTGATCACAACTGTGATTTTACAGTCGCTACGAAATATGCTACTATGATTCTCAAATCGCAGTGATTAGTACCGGTGATTTGAATCACTGTTTTAGGCTTTCATATTTGTAATTGACTCAGGTAAAAGTAAACTAAAATTGTCATAGTTCGCTTCTTTTTCGTTTTAATAAAGAACTCATGCATTTGGTAAAATTAAATCTGTCTCTGTCTCACCTTCGTTCATCTTTATAGAAGCCAAAGAGTACGTCTCATGATTTGCCAGTCGACTTTACAGTCTGCGCGGCCTCTCGCGGCGATTGATGTAAATACGTTTGTATCATCTGAGAAAACATTAGCAACATGCTTATGAAACAAATTCGGATCTCGCGTAACGACTACTCAATTTCAATAACTGTGAATATAAGTGATTTCACAATCACTGTGTAAAAATGGCCACGTGATTTTTTGCTCAACACTCCTACTAAGTTTTGTTTTTATATATGATAAGTAGTTGATCCTGTTTGCTCATTTTGAGGCACGTACTAGTGCTGCTGATACCGATTACACTAGCAGGTTAAAGCTCTCAAATCATTTTTCTGCTTCTAGCAAATAGTGACTTTCATTTTTGTGTTTCAAACGATTCAAGTAATACACCAGGTTTTTACAATATGAGTAAAGAAAAATGTCGTACTGAAAACTTCCTTTAAAGGTGACCGAGCAGGGACACATCTAGCTTATACTTAAAATTAATAAAAGAAATAGAAATAACTACTTGGCGCGACATACCTACATAGACATTTACGTCGAGCTTTTCATCCAAATCGCGTTGTGCTTCTCTTTAATTTTTCTTACAATTGGTAGCTGCAATGCATATGACTTTTCACTGAGATGTTGTTCATTGTAGAAATACACTGGGAGTGTTAGCCGAGGGAGGACGCCAATATTTTTCAAAGTTCTTGATATTGCTGTGGCCGGAACCTTCGGTGTGGTAAGCAGAGCACGTTACCAACACATCACACCGTTTGACTTCTATCTGTTGAACTGGCCGGTCAATATAGACCTCACATAGACTTAATGTGTTCAAGGTATTTTGATTACAATAATAAGTACGATTTAATGTTATATAAAATTATACAACCTCTTACATCCCTAGCATGCATATGCATGCATACATACATACATATTTGAAGTCCCATCCCTACTTTATAAACTCTCAGTCGAGCATTTATACTACTCCAACAATGTTTGTATGCACATACCCACAAATTCTTGCATTCAGAACTATTAAGGTCATAGAATGCCTTGTGGCTGCTTCAGCTTTAATGGACAACAAGTCTGCCAGTGTAAGCTACAACATTCAGCCGGTACCGCTTATTCGCACAATCCAAATAGTCGGTCAGTCATACATAAAGGCTTTTTGCCCATGGGCTACTTCTTCAGTTGTTATACCAGGCTATAAACAGGCATCACAAGTCAAAGGAATGTGAGGTTTCCAAAAACGTTTGTACTTATCGTTGCAAAGAACATTTTGATACACCTTCTGGCAGTGTAAAGAAAAGAAGATTGTATAGTATCGCATCCACCGCATCCTTCATAGGGGGCAGCCTAAAATTCCAGCGCTCGTTGCTGACAAATTATGGATTCCTTAGTGATCACTTGAGGCTCTTTTAGACGAAATAACTTTTTTTTTTAGAATGTTACTTTTGAGACTTTGATCATTTTCAATTGACAATGGACATCATTTGAGAATTGTTTCCTAGGTACTTTTGGACTACTTAGGTATTCTTTTGTGACAGTTCAGCGATCATTTCCAGTAGTATAATCAGACAATTCCGAAATGGTGCGGAGGTAACCGTGAAATGATATCGAGATCGTTCCAAAGTTATCCCAAGAAGAAAAGTCTTAAGAAATTTGTTAAAAAGTGTTTACATCAAAATTAATCACAGTTAAAAAAGCTGCATTTGATTTGAAAAAAGTTTCATTTGATATAAAAAAAGTTTCTTTTATTGGTAAAAAACTTCATTTTACTTAAAAAAAAAGTTTCATTACACTTGAAAAAAGTTTAATTTCTCTTGAAAACGTTTCATTTGATATGAAAAAGATTTTATTTGATTTTAAAAAAGATTCCATTTGATATTAAAGTTTTATTTAATATGAAAGAAGTTTCATTCGATATGAAAAAAATTTGAGTTGATAAGAAAAAGTTTTATTTGGTATGAAGAAAGCTTTGTTTGATATGAAAGAGTTTTATTCTTTGATTTGTCAACCGTTTCATTTTACTTGAAAAAAGTTTAATTTTACTTGAAAAAAGTTTAGTTTTACTTGTGACTTGAAAAAAGTTTTATTTCTCTTGAAAAAAACTTCATTAGATTTGAAAAAGATTTTATTTGATATTAAAAAGATTTCATTTGAATTAAACAAGTTTTATTAAATATGAAAAAAGTTTCATTTGATATGAAAAAAGCTTCGTTTTATATGAAAAAAGTTCCGAAACCAGTTTCTTTGATTTGAGAAAAGTTTCGTTAGACTTAAAAAAGTTTAATTTGGAACACTTCATTTGATTTGAAAAGTTTCATTTTGACTTGTAAAAAGTTTCATTTGTCCAGAAAAAAGTTTCATTTGTCTGAGAAAAAGTTTAATTTCTCTTGAAAGAATTTTTATTTTGATTTGAAAACTATTTCATTTGATATGAAAAAAGCTTTATTAATATGAAAAAAGTTTGATTTGTCGTGAAAAGAGTTTAATTTAATACGAAAAAAGTTTAGCTTGAAAATAGTTTCAATACAAAAATTTCTTCCCTGTGTTTAGCAATCGGTTTATATGTATGCGTGAAAGCTAAATTCTGAAAATTCAGGTAATAGTTGTTACAACTCATTGTTATTGGCGCCACCTCTCTATTTATTTAGAATACTTTTATCAAATTTGCATTAAATCTCAATTATAATCCACATACACTCAACAATCGAAAATCGAATTAAGTAGCTATTTAAAGGCATAGCTTTATATTTGCATTCAATTAACGTAATACAGTTATCCTTAAATGGTGTGGTGCAATGTAAAAACACACACAAGTCTAAAAAAAATGTGTAAAACCGGTAAATACATTTTCATATTTAGTTACATGCCATCCGATTTCATGAAATGTGTAATTATCCATTGCCATTGATTCTCCAAAAGAGTTAATCTATTTTCCGTTTTTTTTTTCTCTCTCTCTCGCCACTATATAATGTGGTTATTTGATAAATTTTGGACGACCGCTCGCAACCGCAGACAACACGTTAATGCGCCCGCATACTTACACACAGAGACATGCTTGCATATATACATATATTTATTCCTGCAACATATTTTTGTGGCCACCAGTTTTTAGCGGCTGCTGGTAGGGTTGTTGTTTAGTTAGCCGCTTGCAACACATGACAATGTCAGCACCGACATTATGTTTGCACATCGTTGACTTATCAAGCATTCATTACATGGTTGTATTAAGCGGAAAGTAATTTTTTTTTTTTTTATAAAATTTTTTTTTTTTCATTTACACCCGTAAATAAATACATTAAGGTATAATGAATGGTCTACATAAAGGATTGGAACCGATTGGTCCGGTTTCGATTTTGCATTGTTTCGGTGTCGCTTGCGCTTGCGATGAGAAGCACAAATATTAGAAAAAAAGGGGTTGGGTACCAAGTTATCGTGATGTGTAACCTCATGAGTTGAAGTTAAACCGCAACAATCGTAACTTTCCCAGTACTAAATTATTTCGAGATTTTTGATAAGAGCACCATCGGATTCTTATCGGTAACAACAAAGTAATGTGTTGTTATCGGCTTATTATTGATATCAAATTACTATAATCGAGTTATCGCTTTACTATCGACTTATTATCGCCGACTCATCATCGGCTTCTTATTGATATCGATAAGATTGGGAACACTCCGATAAGTAGTCGATATTACGCCGAGAACAAATCGATACATTTTGATAGCAAGTTCATCGATTTTCTATAAAAAATTGATAACATTTTGTTAACAAACCAATAATAATTTGGTAACACTCCGATGAAAAATCGATAAAGTTTCGATAACAAAACGATGGTTCGCCGATGAAAAATCGATAACTTTTCGGTGAAAAATCGATAACTTTTGATAACATATCGACATCTTTTCTCCGGCCCTGAATGAATTAGCACAGGAGCAGGTAGCTTATCATCGCCATCTATTGCAAACCGAATTTCCTAGCGATGTGGAAAGTTTTGTTTAAAGAAATACGATTAAATAGAAATCGAAATTAGCACGAATCATGAGAATAACCAATAAAAGGCGCCAACAACAAAGCTGACCACATTTATCAAAGAAGTTAAATCTATGCTGAAAGATAAACAACAATCGATATAAAAGAGCTCATACAATAGAAATTGATAATTGAAAATTCATATCAAACACACACAAGCACACACACCAAGGAGCCTTAGCTCTGAATCTTTGCCTGCATAAATTGAATTAAATTAGTAACAATAAAATCACTTGTGTGAAATTATATTACTGAAGCTGAGCTGATTAAACGCAAACTGTGAAGAAACTGAGTTATAGAGATGCATTAAACATATACACAAATGGAATCATTTGTATGAATGTGTAAAATGTTTGAAAATAATGGGTCGTTCCAAAGAAAGTTGATCAATGATGGGAACCGAACAGTTTTAAGTTTCATGAACTTTGGTATGATTAGTTATTCCTCAGCTTGCGCATATTACTCCTAAGGTCTCAGTCTAAGTTTCACACACATGTCTTCTAGAATGTTGTATCTCATGCTTGGTTATTTAGCTACATACATGTATATCTGTAGTTTATGTTTTTCTTCTAGCCAAATGCGTGTATATGTGTGAATAACAACTTCTGCTCTCAGCTGCCGGCTACATAATCTCTCTGCTTCAAGCTGATGGTTATGTTTATGGAATATTCTTCGTTGCCTTGTACATAAGTGTGCTGCTTGCTTTGATGTGTAATTGTACATAAGTGTGACTGCGTGCTGTTGATTATTTGTGATTATTTACTAACAGCATAATGATGCTAATATTCGCTAATATATTTTTGATATGCAATCCCAATTGATTAGGGATGATTTCGGCATAATTCCGCGACCATTTCAACATTACGTCGATTTTATCTGCGGATCTTTTCAAAACTTTCTACTTTTAGTTTTTGGGCTATTTCTGGACCATTATGGCTCTATTTAGGAATAAGTTTTGAACCATTTCGGGATAATTTTCAGGTTGATCTTAGAAACATTTTGAAGTCGTTTCTGAATCATTTCGCGATTGTTTTGCGATGATTTTCAGAATAACTTCCGGATTATTTTATTATTATTATTTTTTATAAATGATAGTGTGTGTACTAAGCTCAGCTTGTATTCCTTACGGTATTTTTGACCATGACAGTTCATGCATTTGGATCCCAGTATACTGTCTGACTGGCTGGTTTGCTGTTGGTGTATTATTGGGCCCATGAGAAATCAGAAAGTCGTGTAGTACTTATCTGCTGGTGGCGATTTGATTCAGTGATGAAACTGGAAGTGAAATGGGAGTTGATAGACTAAGCTTGATTTGGCTTCTGATGGCACTATTAAACTACTAAAGTGTGGAATGGATGACATAGAATGAATTGTGCATGACATAGACGTCATGTTAATAAATTTGTGTTTGGATATGTAGTAAAAAAAAACAAAAGTGCTCTTAAGAGCTAGGCTCGAAGGCACTTTGCCAGTTGTCTTATCTACAAAGAGAATCGATCAGTAGAATTAAGATACTATATGAAAGATTTAGTTGCACAAGATGCAGGCTTTACGTTCTATTGAAGAACTATAGAGTAGATACTCTCAATATTCATCTACTAGATAACGAGATTTGAAAAGTAGTCGCCAAAGGCTATTTCATTTGATCGGAAACCCATCTGCCAATCAGTAGACAGCAACCTACCGAAGCAAATCTAAAGTCCGTACCTAGAGTCTTATTCGACTCGCATGTGCCTGCTCGGGCGCCAACAGATCCATATAACAGTAATAAGTGGTACCGAGATGATTTTGATTATAAAATAACTGGATTCAATCTAGAGTGAGTTCAGAGATTCACCGGTCACTGCCCTTTAAGTATTTCTTAGCCATGCAATATTATACTAAACTCAATAAGAGCTTTCGGTTTGGATGACATCTCAATCACTAACTTCAAAACCTCTGCAGTGACCGCGCAGCCTAAATTTTCGTATGCCAACAAGCTCCTGCAGAACACATCATACACAAGTATCCCTGCTTTTTAATTATCAGCAAAATTTCAGGATTCGTCCCACTGACTAGGATTGTCAGATGTCTGCTTCGTGCTACATTATCCATATATCTTGTTGGTTCTGAGCAGAAAACATTTATGTTAAACAGTAGTGTTGCGAGGACTGGCTGCTACGGCTTAGTTAAAAAGGTCAAAAAGTGGGTCTTGCGGGAAATGTAGACAAGACAAAGTACCTGCTGTCATCCAAGAAATTTTCGCCGCATTCGCGCCTTGCCATGTCACAGTTGATGGATATAAATTCGAGACTGTAAAGGGCTTCATCTATCTGGGAACCAGCATTAATGACGAAAACAATGTCAGCTTAGAAATCAAACGGACATTAACTCTTGCCAACAAGTGCTGCTTTGAACTGAGTAGGCATTTCGACCTACAAAAATCACGCTCTAAAAGTACTTTATCATGCCTGTTCTGATTTATGGCGCGTAATCATGGAAGGTGTCGAGAGAAGATGAGAAGGCTCTTGGGGTGTTCGAGAGAAAAATTCTCCGTAAGATTTACGGCCCTGTCCGTGATGCCAACAGCGAGTATCCAAGGCGATATAATGATGGACTGTTAGAGCTTTACGGAAATGTGAAGATAGTGCAGCGAATAAGTGTCCAAAGGCCTCGGGGGTCATATTATTCGAATGGACGAAGTTTCTTCGGCCAATAAAGTATTTCAGTCGACTATGCAGTTTGGAAGCAAAGGAATAGGGGTTCTACACTGTTTTGGGGATACCGGGTGGAGGAAGACTTGACTTCCGTAAGGGATCGTAATTGACGTCAGTTATTACGATACAGGGTTAGCTGGCGTGAAGCCGAAATCGCTTAAATGGTTAAGCGCCAATTAATGATGATGATGGCTGTTTAAGCTACCGAAACGGAACTCGCTCTTTTAATGTGAAGCTTATCACTTACTTTTCTTTTGCCTGCTTATTTATAAAGTACTCAATAGTTTTGACATCCCGTCCCAAAACTAACACATTTTTGACATATGTTGCAATTCGCCTAAAAATATGCAATTAATTTTGTACCGTTATAGATTTCCCATTAGGAATTTTCTAAAACTTAAGTTATTTTAGTTTCGTTCTGTTAGATTAACAAAGTTTACCAATAATTTTTTGTTTTTCTTTTTATTACAATTCCAGTCAGTGAAATGCTACAGACGGTCAAGATGTTAGCGCATTAATGAAATGGTCTCACTTTCGTTGAATTTTTGTATTAGCAGCTGATTAAAACGCTTCCGGTAAGTTGATTTTTAAAATAAGCTAGCAAACTATTTTCAACAAAATTTATTTTAAACTTAACTCTTTCTTGTATTTCACACACAGAGCATCGTCTTTCTCACTACCGATATGTGACAAGGTGAATACTATAAGCTCTCTCCAAGCAGAAATAAATGACAATAGTAGCGCTGCTGCCAGTTTTATAGTCAACACAGAAGCTAATACCGCCAGCAACGGGCACCGAATTAGGTACTATCAAATCCTTAAATAAGGTGAAATACTGGAAGCGAATGATATCGCAAGGAAAAGTGTTAGCTCTTGCAGAAGTATTTCTAGGCAGTTCGAGTAATGCCACAACATAGCGTGTAGATGGCATTTCGTTTGATAATCCTACAAGTGTAATTATTTCAAAATTAGCGTGCCTAAAAATATGCAATGAATCAGTATGTATTTGAATGGACGCTTGATCTCATCGATCTGGAATTGCGCTCCAGAAAAAGGAGTGTTTTATTCTTTGTGATGGATTTAGAGACGTTCGCTTGTCTTGGCGGCACAAATAGCGGGTCAAAATTGCTAGCAGCTGTTGTGGGCAGTACTTTCATATCAACGTAATCAATCTATACTTGAAGAACAAATATCCCAGCAGTGAGTTTATATGATTGCTGATCTTCTAGTAGCTTACGATTATACTATATTTATTTTTTTCCTATTTTTCCAACAGCGAATACCTTGACCTCAGACGTAATGAAATTCTACCAAAAAAATGCGGCGACAGTTACAAGGTTTTGAGCCCGGGTCAAACTGCTTTAAAAAAGAAAACGAGGACCTGGTAACCGATGTCCGAAGTCTGCTTATATTATGGAGGAAACACTTATCTGTGCAACTTAATGGAAAGAGCAATGAAACGCCAAGGGAAGATGACAACCCCGAGCCCGCGATCGATGACGATGGAATAAATGTTCCCCCACACGACGACCTGCGGAGCTATTCAAATAGTGCGACGAGGAGTTGGTAAAGCACATGCACCAACTTATATGCAAAATATGGCCGAACAGTGCATGTCTGACGATTAGAATCTAAATTTTCTTAGCCCAGTTCACTAGAAGGGGGATCCTGCAAACTGCGCCAACTATCGCTGAATCAGCTTTCTTGATATCACATATAAGATCCTGTCAAACGTAATGTGCGAAAGATTGAAGCCCAACGTGAATGGGCTGATTAGACGTTATCAGTGCAGCTTCAGACCTGGTAAATCTATCATCGACTAGATGTTCAATATGCGCAAAGTCTCGGAAGAACCCGTCGAATAACCTTTGCCGCTATGTCTGAATTTCCCCGAAAAACTTATATTAATAATTGGTGCTGGAGAAAATAATACTAGCTGCAGAACTTAAACGCTCTATAACAATAGTCTATAAAAGCGTGCAATTACTGGCGTATGCTGACGACATTGACATTATAGGCTCCTACACCGCGTTGTTTACTCCGAACTGAAAAAAACCGGAACAAAACGAAATACCTGCTGTCATCAAGCAAAACTTTGCCATAGGTAGGCAATAGAAAAGTAAATTCCTCTCTCCGCAAACAAAAATCATGCTCTACAAGTCACTTATCGTATACGTCCTATATGGTGCAGAAGCATGGACCGTGGCAACATCAGATGGGGCGGCTCTGGGAGTATATGAGATAAAAGTACAGACTCCGCCCAAGAAAGTATGCTTATCGGAAACCGCCTATGGAAGCAGAGAAAGAAGGCGGCCGCTACTCCGCTGGAAGACCAGGTGGAAAACGATTTAAATTCCCTTGGTGTGTGCACTTGGCGGCAGTTAGCACAAATCAATGCAAATATAAATTGTTAAATGCCTTAATAGTATATACAAATATCAATTTGTAATTTATATAAATTTTTAACAAATAGAAAGGAAATGATATAGTTAAAACAATTTTTTCATCTTAGTTATAAAAAAAATTAAAATTATGTATTATTTAATTAATTTATCTAATTTGAATTGAATAAACAAAACATACATACCTGATTAAAATATTTTTAAAACTATTTTTGTTAATTTTTAGCGGGTTTTTATTTTAGCAAAAAGCCGAATGACAGCTAATTCAATTAAGGCTATCAAGTAAGCACGACCGACTATTGTACATTTGAGCCATTATCTTTTTAGGTAGGCGGCACACTGAGCTGCTCTACACTACGCCGCAAAATATTCTCTCCATGTATTCTTATGGAGCAATTCACACCTAGTGGCAGCAACACGCCACGCGGTCATCAGCCACAATATTGATCATGTCGCAACGCTTAGTGTGCAGGAACTTTGAGAAGAGAACAAGATCCTAAGAGTAGTGCCTGCATGGTGTGAAACATGTCTTATCCTTCAAAGAAAAAATTTTTAACTTTGAAATGTCATGGTCCCTAGGGCTATCGTGAGCCAATTTCGAAGACGACTACACAGGCCGGAAAATTTTCTTAATGCTCTCACATTAAGGCTAAAAAACTGTGTCTGATTGTATTTTTACTCAAATTTAGCAGTACTAAAGAAAGTGCTGCAGCAGCCGACTTCGACTTTATAAGTCCAAAGGAAGCTGTAAGTAAAGCTGCTTTCTGACATGGTCTTAGAGATTAATAGCTTGTGGTCTAAATGGACTCATGTTAAAAAAAGCCTTTTGTTTAATCCCTGTGGTCGTTTCTTTCTGACAGCGACAAGGTGCCCTGACCGGTCCAAATTTTACTTAGAAGTTCAAAAAAGTCGGAAATTTTGCAAACCTTGGGATTCTAATAGGAGCTCAGAAATTAAACACAAGCGGCAGCGGAAGAAAGTGCAATATAGTATGCTCCTAAATGTATGCTACAAATTTACTTATTTGTGTAACTCATGATATAGCCTACAGCAGGTTCTGTAAATGTGTTTATAAATATTTGTTTGACCTCGCTTTGGAAGATTGCGTTAAGTTTTTTTTTTTGTTTGTTTGTATAAATATACTGACGTTCGACTATAATTGAACGTTCTAATGCCTAGTTTTTTAGTGCGAATTTAAACTCTGGTTAAAGTTGACCAGAGTTTAACGTCGCCACTTTGTTCGATAACATAAAAATTTGCTGCTCATCTCAGCTTAAGCGGCCGAAGTGGCAGTGTTGAACTCTAGTCAACTTTAACTATAGTTTAAACCCGCACTAAAAAATCAGACTTAAGTCTTACTACTCCCTCCTTGCGTAAGGAGCGATCACAATTGCTATAGGTTAACATATATTGATCCCCACAACCCATGGCTTTTGTAATCAATCCTTCATACCTTGTGTTGTTTTATATTTAAAGAGCTCATGATTGTCAGAAGGTTTGGACCCAGCTGCCAAAATTTAGGTTTTCCTTGATCCATCTCTTTGGTGGGTTCTTTCGTTGTTTTCGTAATCAGAACCTGCTTTCGGTGTTTTGACACTACTTCCATAAAGATGTCACTTGCAACTGATTTTTATTTATATTCTCATTACTTTAATCAGAGCTTTCGGAAAATGGGTCATTCGTTTCAAAATCGTGTCCACACGCCACACTATGGAGCCTCGAAATAGTTCTCGTTATCTATGGCTCCCGGCGCTTTTGAAATTTTTTCAATTTTCGGGTTAAGCCATAACCGTTTTACCAGGAGCTCAGAAGTTGCAAGAAATACCCATCGAAAAGCACAATGCTTCTTAAGCCAAGGACACACTGAGCGGCACTACACTACACGGCAAATATTCTTGACATTCATTATTATGGAGCAAGGCACACTTGGCGCCAGCGGCACTACGCGATGCAGCAATGATGATCAAGTATGCAAAAAAAAAAATGTCGCGCCGTTGTCGCTACGTGCATTCAGTTTTTCGCTCTTGCTTTCAGAATTGCTAACGAGTTTTCACAGGACCTCGGAAGTTGAAAGAAACATCCAATAAAAACCACCCCCTTAAAAAGTGATCGTGACCACCACAATTAACACTACTTAAATATTACGCATTTGAATAGGTGCTCAGAATATAAAGACCAACGACAGAGGAAATAATTTATTTATGCATTTCTCTCAAATGTAGCTACATCATGTAGCGCAATTTGGCATTTCCCCTCCCAAGCTTTAACAATGTGTGCGTTGAAACATTTGGGAGACGTGTTAAAAATCATTTACTACTACTTGTTGAGCATGTGTGGAATATAAATAATATACAAAATATCTATCTATCTCTCTCTACCTCATTAAACAAAGCCACCGATTCGAATAGGTGCTCAGAATAGAAAGAGCGACGACAACGGAAGTAAATGACTTACATTTGCCCCTAAATGTATGCTACAAATTAATGTGACGCTGTCTCAAATAAGGCATTTCCTCTACACTTATACATTGTGCAGGGAATGGAATATGGTATGCTATACCCTATAGCAGGTTCTCAAAAAATAAATATTCTAGAATTGTAATTTCTATATTTTTCTTCAGACCAAAACGTGGGGAGACACCAATAGAAAAAAAGAGTTAAAAATCAATTTTGTTGTTTCTTCCAATTTGTGCCGGAAATTTTGCAAACGCTGTACACTTTAATAGGAGCTCAGAAATAAAATACAAGCTTCAGCGGAAGCAATAGCGTTATAGAATACTCCTCAATGTATGCAACATATTAACAAGGTACAGCAAAAGCTTTCCGTTGCTTGCATTATATACCCTACTGTAAAAGCTGAATATATTTGATCTTGCTTTAATAGAATTGGATTTTTATCTTTGTTTGTTTGTTTTTGTAAATATGTTGTCCATTTTTCCGCCTTTTTGATTCTTTTTAATAGCATTGCACTTACTTTTTGTTTGTCTCTAACTTTGTACTAGATTTCGATAAATATAAAAAAATGAATCAATCAAAATTGGTAAGTTTTTGGAAACCTAGTCGTTAAAAATTGCAGCTAACTGATTCAGCCTCACCTCTCAAGTAAGTAAGGATACATGTCAGTAAACACTGTGAAGAAGTTCGGCATACACGAAATTATGTGAGAAAGAGAACGAACAGACACCCAGCCTTATCCATGCACGGGTGGTAAGGGCTTATGGCAAGTTAAGTCCGATAAGCCCTTTTATAGAGCTCACTATCCAATTCTTGTATAAAAGAAAAGTACACCCACTAACGACTCGTGCGTCATCATGGCTCAACTTCGTTCTGAATATTGGTGAAGGTTAAATTCTTACTTATCTAAAATTAACCCCGTATATCCACCAACCAATGGCATTATAGAATCATTACATCTAACACCAATGTCTCTATGCTGCAATGGCCAAGCATGGAAGAAGAAGACAAATTATGCACCGAGTGAGATGGTTCGCTCTCGAAATTATGTATGGTATTTGACCTAGCTCGAAGATTTTCTTGTCGACGTAGCAGGCTTATCAAAGCCACTGTCGCAAAATGTCGCGTTTACGTGCTTTTCGCTTTATGCAATGATGCCTTTTAAAATTCAAAGCTTGATTTTTTTTGTTTTTACCTGACCCCAGAATTTGAAAGAAAATGCCCAAAAAAATGGCAATGCCCCTTAAGCAAGCTACTTAAATATTGCGTATTTAAATAGGCGACCAGAATATATATGTAGGTCGACTGCAGCGAAGCACATGAATTATACATTGCTCCCAAATGTATGCTACAAAATCATGTTTCAACTATTTCAAAGCTGTCATTTCCCCGCGAAAATGGCTTTAACAATTGTTGCGTTCCAATGAAGCGTGATCCAGATACGGGTAGAAATTTAACATGCAAATGCAACAACAATGTGATCCATATAGAATGTGCGTTCGAGCAGTGTATAAATCATTTATCTTCGTTGTCGGCAGTCTTTATTTTGTGAGCGCCTATTCACACATTGTGGAATACAATAATAACCTACGCAATTTAATTAAAAAGCCACCGATAGTACTAAGTTCTTATGCATCTTAATAGGTGCTCAGAATGTAACCACTGACGACAACGGAAACAAATGATTTATATATTGCCCCTTCATCTACGGTACAAAATTATGTGGCGCTGTCTCAAATAAATTTAATCTCTATGGTTATAAATGTGACGTGCCAATAAAGCGTGATCCAGATACGGATAGAACGATATGGGTCAATTTGTTGTTGCATTTGCATGTTAAATTTTTATCGGTATCTGGTTCACTGTTCATTGGAACGCAAGGAAAGTGTGCACTTTAATTGAATATAATACACTATACCCTATGGCAGGTTCTCATAAAATATATATTTTAGAAATGTAATTTCAATATTTTTTTCTCAGTGAAGAGGCAACCTTTATTAAAGGAGAGTTAGGCCCGGTTTTCTGAAGAATTAAAACTCTTTTCAAATTTAAACTCCAGCTTATCTACAAAGTATTTTTTGCGTTACTGTTTAAGTCCGCCTTCGAGAAAGCAACAAACATGGAGAAAATATTTCTACAGCATTCAAGAAATATTACAAGTTCCTGATAGTTCTCGAGTTGATCCCCAACATCATTCTCAAATTATTCTCCAATAAATTGAGATTTTGAGAAACTTGTAGTTCTCAAATGAACATCCGGCACTTTTCTCCAGTTGATATCTTACATTGGATATCGAGTTGAGGTGGAGTTGATAAAAAACTTTTCCAAGGTGGCACCACCAAAGCCAACATCTGTGAGACATAAACAACTTGGTAGCAATAATAAAGCGTAATAAATTAAAAATAATTTATACATTTTTTATTTTACATATTTTCATGAAAATACAGCAGTGTTGGAATTACATTTCAGTCCAATCAGAGAGTCACACTTAATATACGTGTTGAGAACTATCTTTTTTTAACTTAAGTAACAGTGTTTGTTCAACTTATGGCATTAAAAGTATTTTGGAAAGACGGGCGGGAAGGGCGATTCACGCCCATTTTTAAAATTTGTTTAAGTTTTGTTCTTAGCTCAACCATAGCACTACTGAGGTAGAATATCAGTTGTTGTTGTTGTTGTAGCAATGCTTCGCCCCACCTAACAGCCGCGACCGATCACAAATTGTCATCAATATCCTCTAACGGGAGTCCAAGGAAACTTGCTGTTTCAACAGGGGTGGACCATAAGGAAAGGGGTGTTAGAGGCGTTGGTTCCCCATTACAATTAAAGAGATGGTTGGTGTCATGTGGGGACACATTGCAAGCGGGGCATACATTTTGTATGTCGGGGTTGATTCTGGATAGGTAAGAGTTTAACCTGTTACAGTATCCAGAACGAAGTTGAGCAAGAGTGACACGCGTTTCCCTGGGAAGTATGCGTTCCTCTTCCGCGAGTTTTGGATACTTTTCTTTGAGTACTGGATTCACCGGGTAATTCCCGGCATAAAGGTCCGACGCCTGTTTATGGAGTTCACCAAGGACCTGCTTGTGTTTTTTCGCTTCATACGGCTGGGTTCTCAGGTGCCGTATTTCCTCAAAATGCTTACGGAGATGACTCCTTAAGCCCCTAGGCGGTGCTGGTTCATCAATCAGATGTCTGTTGGGATGCTCAGGTTTCTGGGTATTCAACAGGAACTGTTTGGTCAGCATCTCATTTCTCTCCCTGATGGGGAGTATTCTCGCCTCATTATGCAGATGGTGTTCTGGGGACATAAGGAGACAGTCCGTGGCAATTCTGAGAGCAGTATTTTGGCAGGCCTGTAGCTTCTTCCAGTGGGTAATTTTTAGGCTTGGCGACCATATGGGTGACGCGTAGCACGTAATCGGCTGGCTAATTGCTTTGTATGTAGTCACGAGCGTTTCTTTATCTTTTCCCCAGGTACTGCCAGCGAGGGATTTGAGGATTTTGTTACGGCTCTGAATTCTCGGAACAATGCTCACCAAAATGTAGATCCTGCTCAAACGTCACACCCAAGATTTTGGGGTGTAGGACAGTCGGTAGCGTAGTGCCATCGACGTGGATGTTCAAATTGGTCGACATTTGGGACGTCCATGTTGTAAATAAGGTCGCGGAAGATTTAGTCGGTGATAATGCCAGGTTTCGCGAGGCGAAAAAAATGGAGAGATCAGGGAGGTAGCCGTTTATTTTATTGCATAGCTCATCGATCTCTGGGCCTGGGCCTGTGGCCATTATTGTGCAGTCATCGGCGTAGGAAACGATTGTGACTCCTTCCGGTGGTGAAGGTAGCTTAGATATGTAGAAATTAAACAAAAGTGGGGATAGGACACCACCCTGTGGCACCCCTTGTTTAATTCTCCTTGGTTTTGATGTTTCGTTTCTGAATTACACCGATGCCTGCCGACCACCCAGATAATTTGCGGTCCACCTTTTAAGACATGGGGGAAGGGTAGACCCTTCCAGGTCTTGCAGTAACGAGCCATGGTTGACCGTATCAAAAGCTTTTGATAGGTCTAGCGCTACGAGTACTGTTCTATGGTGGGGGTATTGATTTAAACCGCAATTTATCTGGGTGCTAATGGCATTTAGCGCGGTGGTAGTGCTATGGAGTTTTCTGAAACCATGCTGATGAGAGGCTAGCTACAAATTTGCTTGGAAGTAAGGGAGCAAAATGGCTTCAAGCGTCTTTGCTACTGGCGATAGGAGAGATATCGGACGATACGACTCTCCTATGTTAGCTGGTTTCCCAGGCTTTAGTAGCGGAACCACCTTGGCCATTTTCCATTTCTCGGGTATGACAAAGGTGGAAAGAGACAGGTTGAAGACATGCGCTAAATATTTGAAACCCTCTTTCCCTAGGCTTTTAAGCATCGGCATGGCTATGCCGTCTGGGCCCACTGCTTTGGATGGTTTAGCGCGACCAATGGCGTCCTCAACCTCTTTAGCGGTGATGGTGATTGGTGACGCGCTGAATTTGTGTTTATGTGCGTGTCTATTGGCCCTCCGTCTATCTTTGTCGACCGTAGAATGCATTATATATTGTCGGCAGAAAGCGCTCGCGCATTTTTTCCCATCCGACAGCACTTTGTCGCCAAAGGCGATGGAAACTTTGTCTTTGTGCTTAGTCGGATTCGATAGGGACTTTACGGTGGACCAAAGTTTACCCACACCGGTAGAGAGGTTACAACCTCTTAGGTGCTCCTCCCATTTCGCCCGCTTGTGTTCGTCCACAAGCAATCTGATGCGTTGGTTTATATCCCTGTTTTGGGGGTCGCCTGGATCAAGCTGTCTTATAAGGTCACGTTCTCTCGCTAAGTTTGCGACCTCCGCCGGGAAGTGGGGCCGGATTTCGGGAATTCTCCCGGCGGGAAAGAAACGTGCCGAGGCGGATTCAATGACCTTACGGAAGGTACGCTCCCCTTGGCGGGCATCAGTCGGGATAGGGAGGGCAGCAAAGAGGTTGTCTGTAAAAGATTTATATTCTTCCCACTTTCCTTTTTTGAAGTTTATGAAAGTGCGTTTTTCGGTGACGATGAAGTCGGCGGTACGCTCGAGCGAAATAAGTATAGGCAGGTGGTCGGATGCCAATGTTACCTTCGGCTGTCAGTTGACGCAGTGTACGAGTTCTGCGCTCACGATTGAGATATCTGGCGAGCTGTGACAGCTTCCTACCATACGTGTGGGGGCGTCTCCGTTTATTGTGCAGAACATCGTTTCTTCTATTTGATCCGCCAACATCTCACCCCTACTGTCCGCCCGCAAGTTTGAATGCCATAGATCATTATGGACATTGAAGTCGCCTAAGATAATGCGATTGTTGCCAGTGCGTAAGGCACTGATATTAGGGCGGTATCCATTGGGGCAACAGGTGGCAGGAGGGATGTAGATGTTGATGATTTCTAGGTTTGCATCGCCTGACCGGACAGATAGGCCTTGACGTTCTAAGACATTGTCCCTGCGGTCGATGCCAGGATCAAATATATAATATTGCACAGAGTGGTGTATGATAAACGCGAGGCCGC
Source organism: Eurosta solidaginis (assembly GCF_040869045.1). Lineage (NCBI taxonomy): Eukaryota > Metazoa > Arthropoda > Insecta > Diptera > Tephritidae > Eurosta > Eurosta solidaginis. The sequence goes on from NC_090320.1 coordinate 30,491,146, forward strand.
CTCCATTTTCGCTCTCGCGGTCTTTCCTGTGGACATTATACCCAGAGCAGGTCTGCAATGCAGATCTTGCTGTGAGTTTAGTCTCTTGAATCGCAGCAATGCGGATGTTGTGCCGCTTCATGAAATCGACTATCTCCGTAATCTTCTCAGTTAGTCCATTACAGTTTAACTGCAGAATTCTGAAGTGCATAAGGGGAGACGCCGCCACTCTGGGGGTAAGTGACGGGTGACTACGCCTGGGTTGTGGAAGGCCAGGACGCAATTGCTGTTGTGGCCCTGGGACTGGGCGTCCTTGGGCAAGCATTGGGGTACCTGGATGATTTGGGTTTGCGACCTGGCAACATGGCGCGATGAAACCCGTCGGGGGGTTGCCGTCGCGGAGACCAGAACATCTAGGAAAGTAGAACCACCCAAGGCAGGAGCTGCATTGGGCAGATGTCGCAAACATATATATTCTGTGCTGGCAAACGGTGCAAACGGAGGTAGGGACTAAAAGTCTGTTTCCCTGACCTACAGGATTCCTGCCGGAAAAGAGGGGGGAGAAGACGGGGGCAGGGGCTGATGCTCAGCATTGCTACCCACTCTACTGCAAAGGTAGTAGTTATGAGTGGTAGCAGCTGTTTAAGTTGTTGGCGCCGTGGGGCGCGAGCAGCAGCGGGTACTTGTTGTGGCTTGCTGAGCAGCGGGGCTGCTGGAAGGTAGTGGGGGGCGCTTAGACGTAGACTACGGGACGCCCTTGGGCGTGAACAGCAAGGAGCCGCAAAAGATTTATAAAAGTTACGTGGGCGTCGGGTTTTGGGATCAAACCCAGAACAACCTGTCCGATGCAACCATCCCTTACACGAGACACACTGAACAGAGTATGACCGTCCTAAAAAGATTCTTTTCCGGCAGATGCAGCAAAACCATTTCTCAGAACCGGGTCAGGAGACGGACCCGGATTGGATTCGATGCCTTCCCGGAGTAAGAGAATATGGAGCAGTCCTGCTGCAAGGAGCTGCTAAGAGGATGAAAATTTGTGGGAGGCACGCAACAAATTAAATGGGGTTACACTGAAATGACAGTCCTTGGTCGGGAAAAATCACGAGTCGCTCCGGTACATAGAACCGACTGCCTTGGGAAGCGTAGAATATCAGTCAAAGGTAGTTATATAACATGGAGTTACTGCAAACTTTGTTAAGGTTAGACCTTTAGGAAAAATGGGTGCAGTCTTTAACCGATTTTGATTATCTTCACACAGTCTACATAATTTGGCAAGGATAGTGTCTCTGCCAAATTTCAGTGTTATATCTTAAATGGCTTTTGATTGATACGGCTTGTTAGACTTACAAATTTTCTTGTTCTAAATACGGGTGGTGCTACGCCCATATTCCAACATTTTTTGGAATTTATATTTTGCGTCATAAAAACAATCCACCTACCAAATTTCATTTGCTTAGCGGTATACGTTTTTGAATTATCTAATTTTTTAAATTTTTCTAAATTTTTGATATCGAAAAAGTGGTGTGATTATTGTCCGATTTCGCTCATTTTCAATACCAATATATTCTGGGTCCAGATAAGCACGTATACTGAACTTTGTGAATATATCTCAATATTTGCTCAAGTTATCATGTTAACGGACGGACGGACATGGCTTAATCAAATTTTTTTTGGGTTCATGCTTTACAACCGTAGAGATGAAATGCCTTATTTGAGACAGCGCCACATAATTTTGCAGCGTAGGTGAAGCGGCAATATATAAATCATTTGCTTCCATTGTCGTCAGTGGTTACATTCTGAGCACCTATTAAGATGAATAGAATTAGTTAGTGATTTTTACTTGTCTAATTAATTAATTGCGTTCATACATTTAAAGGTCGTTGTATTCCACAACGTGTGAATAGGCGCTCACAAAATAAAGACTGACGACAACGGAGGTAAATGATTTATACACTGCTCGAACGCACATTCTATATGGATCACGTTGTTGTTGCATTTGCATGTTAAATTTCTATCCGTATCTGGATCACGGTTCATTGGAACTTAACAATTGTCAAAGCCTTCGCAGGGGAAATGACAGCTTTGAAATAGTTGAAACATGATTTTGTAGCATACATTTGGGAGCAATACATAATTCACATGCTTCGCTGTATTCGATCTGTATATTCTGATCGCCTATTCAAATGCGCAAAATTTATAGCGTTTAAATGTGATCTTTTTTTTGTGTCTAAGGGGGCTAAGGGGCATTGTTCCTTTCGATGGACATAGCCCCAGCGGGGTAGTGGATCAGAATATACCTGCGGTAGGTATGCCTGTGGTAAGAGGCGACTAAAATACCAGATTCAAGGGCTGTGTAGCGCAACCTTTCAGGTTGCCAGCGCAATATATAGCTTCTCCAAACCCAATTGTCAACCTTACCTATCCTCGGCGAATCCTGTTTCACTAACAGACGAGGCTCTGGCGACCCCAAGCTCCTCATGGAACTTGGGGGTAGGGAGGGAGGGAATGGCCTGAAGGTTTAATGTGGCCACATAAATCGTTCCCGAGATGGTCGGGCTAGCACCTTAATGGTGCTACGGTACCGGAGCGTACCTATCCGGCAAAGGACCATCACAACGATAACACTCCCCAAAGCCTTCGGGGAGCAACCTACTCGCTACCACATCATGGACATTTTCTTTCACCTTCTGGGTCATGTAAAAACAAAAAAGAATGAAGCGTAAACACGACATTTAGCGACAGCGGCTTTGATAAGTCTGCTACGTCGACAAGAAAATCTTCGAGCTACGTCAAATACGATACATAATTTCGAGGGCGAACCATCTTATTCGGTGGCTAATTTGATTAATTTTCTTCTTCTTCCATGCTTGGCCATTGGAGCATAGAGACATTGGTGTTAGAGGTGATAGTTATATAATACCATTGAAAGATGGATGGTGGAGACACAAATATAAATGAAATACGTTACGTTTGTCGGGGGGTGATTCTGACAAGTAAGAGTTTAACCCACGCCAACATTCAGATCAAAGCTGGGTCAAGGTGACGCGTGAGTCCTTAGGGGGTAAGCTTTCGTCTTATTTTAGAATTAGGTAGTGAAAACTTAGAAGAATGCTTACCGGACATAACTCGCCATAAGAATTTACTGACCGTGCACGGATAAGGCTGGAGGGCATTTCGTTGTTCTGTTGTTCTTGGGTGGCGCACTATTTCATAGTGTTTCTACTTATTTACCATGTCTGTTTTAAGACCAAATTTCTGGGAACATACCAATTTTAAATGATTTTTCTGGATTTAGTTGATTTCCTTGGATTTATCGGCAATTTATTGAAATCTAGTAGACAAACAAAAAATAAATGCAATGATATAAAAAATGAATCCAAAAGGACAGCATATTTGCAAAAAAAAAACAAATTAAGAAAAAAATCCAATTATATTAAAGCAAGATCAATCAGCTGTTGCGGTAGAAAATTAAACAGAAGCGGGAGCACATACGTGAACCTGTTGCAAGACGAGTTCGTGCAGCAGAAGCACGTTAATATGTAACCTATGTTTAGGAACATTTTAAAAAGCAAATTGCTTCCGCGCCCGCTTCTGTTTAATTTCTGAGCTCCTGTTAGAATATACTAGATTTGCGAAATATCCGACGTTTTTAAACTTCTAAGTAAAAATTGGATCGGTCAGGACGCCTTGTCGCTGTCATAAAGAAACAACCCCCGCAATAGTTAGGGATTCAACAAAATATTTTTAACATTCAGGATCCTTCGAATTTGCGGTGTTATGAAGCATTTATAAGTCCATTTAGCCCACAAACTATTGATCTTAGTCAGAAAGCAGCTTCACAGCTTTGTTCGAGGTCTGCTGCTACATCTTCTTTAATACTGCCAGGTTTAAACCGAAAACTAAATTGAGATTTGATGTGTTATTTGGTTGATAAATTTTCAAGTAAAATACAACAACACAGTTTTTTATAGCCTTAATCTAACAGCCTTAAGTAAATTTATCGGCCTGTGTTATCATCTTCGAGATCGGCTTACGATAATCCTAGGGAGCATGACATTTCAAATACATTTTTGTGAAGGAGTATGGTAAGTACGTTTCACAACATGCACGGACCATTCTTAGACGCAATATATGTCACGACTCAATTTAGACGGATAAACTATTAGCCTATGATAATATTTTCATCGAAGTTATGCGAGTCTCGCGGATATTCCTTGTTAGATTGGATTGTTATACTGCGATAGACTTTGATTGCACTCCAATGTTCACACGAATGAATCTCACAACTGTTTTATGTGCGCCGTATCTCAGTCCTGTTCACAGGGATGTCCCCTTATCTAGTTTCATAAGCATAAAGTCCGTGGAATGTATTATGTTTGGGTACATCAGTGTCATAATAGTAGTGTTAGCAAGCGAGTAATGCGTCTTTTGATACCACCTTTGATATTTTTGATAAAAATTAGGTGTGGCACCGTCTTGTAAAGCGTTACTATTTTAAGTTGGAAAGCCGCCACATCAGTCATGTACAGTTCTTACAATCCGCCTTGCATTGTGCGCAATATAAGCAACGTTGTGCAAGGCCCGCAATAAGGGGTCAACGATTCACCTCGTCTCGCCAAATATGCACAAAATCGTGGTCTTCCTGGATGTACATATATTCTCCGTGCGATCTTTGGTAACGTTTTACAAGACGGTAATTTTTTATCAAAAGACGCGTTTTTAGAATCCGAAAGCAAAAATTAAAATTTTTTTGTCACAAGATATAAGCAAAAAATCACACACACATACTAATGCAGAAAGGTGGTCTGAGCGCATTTATTTTTGATCCCCAAATTGGTGTCGGACCCACCCAGGGTAATTATTTATAAGCGCGACCGAAGGCCGTCAACACAGAAAGGTGTTCTATGCAAAAAAAACTATGGATCGGGCCCCATATTTTGGACCCTCAGGGGTCATTTTACGGTTTTTTGTAAATAAGTTTCGACAGAAATAAAATCTTTGATTTCCGATTTCGGATTCTTAAAACGGAGGTCAAAGACGCGTCTTTTGATACCACCTTTGAAAATTTTCATAAAAAATAAGGTGGTGCACCGTCTTGTAAAACGTTACCCGATCTTTTAAGCTGTAAGGTGACAGAATCTCTTTAAAAATCAACTTATTTATTTCATTAAAGAGATTTAATACATATTGACTGGGGGAAGCACAGTGGCCACCGTTAAGGACCCCATAATTGATGAATTTGAAGTCATTCGAGCCCGCTATCTGGTTGTCATCAGGTTAGGTATTATGATTGAACGCCAGGATAGAAAAAAATGTCGCCTTGAAATTATGCCTTATGGTTTGCGCAAGTTATGGTAAGCCCAAAAGGTCATGTCCAACCTGATTAAAAATAGTAAAAATTTCAAAATAACTCTTAATCGGGATGCAAAGTACACATCTATGTTTCGAAACATAAAACATCGATGTTAATCTTAGCGATGTTTTTTGCACACATGTATCGATTGATCAATACCATGGTTCAATTATGTACAGGTTGGCTCATCTCATCAGCTGATTTTATTTATGTCATTACATGGTCGAAGGGATTGTCAAAAGGAGATGGCAAAATCAAAATGAAATCAACACATTGGCAACTTTTTAATTACACATACAAAAACTGCTAAGTTTTATGTTTCCATTCCATACCATTCGCACCAACACCAATACACAGATTTTGACAATTTGAACAGACATATTTTGTTGCTTTACAGATGAGCCAACCTGTATATAGTTGAACCATGGATCAATACTAAACTCTTATGGCTGCGCCACAGTGAAATTTCTCATGTTCAAGAGTTTTGATGGAAAAGCGCTCATCTTCAAAATTGCACAAGTTGAACCGGCTTGAAAATATGAAAGGACTTCAGAGTATTATCAGCAGTTGAAACTTGCCATTTACCCGTATACCATGACGGTATAAACCCCAGTTTAAGTCAGTAGTACAACAAGAAATGTTTGGCAGCCCCCATGATCCGGTTATGAATTTTAAAGTAGTAGGCAGGAAAAATTTTGTGTGCCATTTAAATAATTTTTCATTAATTTAGTAAAGCGCCAAATACACGACACGAACATTTCCGCGAACATTCCCGTTATGTCATTTTTCTGCGACCTTTTCTGTCGTGTATGGTGGTGTTTGCCAGTTCGCGCAAATGTTCGCCAAAAATCAAAATATTTTAATTTTTGGCGAACATTTGCGCGAACTGTTCGTGCGTGTATGGCGAAATAGCTCATAATCGTAGTAATTTCTGAACGGAACAGACGTGCGCGGAAAAGTAAAATGGACAATAAAAAATTTCTGAGTGAATTTATTGAAATGTATAAATCTTTGCCATCATTGTGGCAAGTAAAAAGCAAAGATTATTGTAATAGAATTAAAAAGAATAATGATTATGCGACTTTAATTAAGCTTAATTGCCACAGCGAGCAATATTACTGCAGCACAATTGTTGTCCGTATTCATCGCTGTCTGAAAGAGAACTAATGTTCGGCCAAAAGTTCGTATGGTGTATGGCCAAAGCTGCGAACAAGATTGCGGAATGTTCGCGGAAATGTTCGTGTCGTGTATTTGGCGCTTAAGGAAAAAGCTAAACTCGATATATCCCAACAAGAGAAGAGGAACGGAAGAAAGAGTGGTGGTAGTCGGAAAAGTTAAGAGAAGAACAGAATGATGGGGAGAGATAGGTATAGGGGGAATGGTTTGGTAGGAAGGGTAAAAGAAGATTAATTCCCGGTTTTTTAGTGCGAGTTTAAACTTGAGTTAAAGTTGACTTTGAGTTTAACCTTGCTACTAGTCAACTTTAACTATAGTTTAAACTCGCACTGAAACGCCGGGCCTAAGAACAAGAATAAGATCAAGAGTAATAGTGAGGACTAGGCTTGAATACGAACAAGGGTGGCTAGTGTAAGAGTAAAAACGGAGATTTATAAAAGAATGAAAGGAATAGGGAATATTACTAAGCCGATTAAGGTTAGGTAAACTATGTAGAGAGTAAGAGATATAGGCAGCAGAGAGGCAGGTTGACGGATAGAGAAAGTCAGAACATTGTATGTCCAGGCTTAGCTGTTTAAAGTATGTTTAACATTCTGATAAGCCAATGTCTTTGCTGTGAAACCGTTTTATATTTTAACACCAGCCACTTCAACGTCAATCATTTTCATTTTCTCTCAGGAAAAGTAAATAAATCTTCCCACAAAAGGCAGCCTGGCCATAGCAGTATAGCACCTTCTTATATAGGGCCAACGGAATACATGGTCCTGTGCCTGAGCTTCGAAAGAGTTCCATGGGCTACAATTAAGCAGGAGGTTCGGCTCCATGGACCAGAAATGTCAAAACATACTATACACGTGTATACCGATAGCTCCAAATTACCCGAAGGAGTCGAGTCTGCTATTTACTGTGTCGATCCAGAAATAAGTAGATCATACAGACTGCCAAATTATTGCAGCGTCTTTCAGGAATGCAAAGAAGCATTTTAAAAACTTCGATCAAGCCGGATCATACATCTGTACTCTCTCTCTGTCATAAAGGCATAGAAGGCAACGAAGAGGCCGATGAGTTGGCAAGGAGGGCGCAGCACTCGCTGAATCGACGGCAACGTCCCATGCTTATAACTTAGTTTTCGTCAGTAACAGCAGATGTGCAAGCTGCAGGAAGAAACGGTTGAAGGTTCTGTGTTTGTGTACTCGCCAGGCCAAGGCTCCAGCTGTTAGGGGCGGATGAACTGCCTGATTTCGAGTTAGTAGTTAAGCTAGCTCCCAGAACACTTCTAGTATTTGCCAAGAGGACGGAGCTATTTTTTAACATAAGTCTTTGCACCTAATTGTGGTTCCTCCGTTTGGAGGTCAAATAAATTTTGGAAACTCTTGGGACACATTCCCTCCCACAAAAGGAAAGCCTAGTCGACAAGCATCGGTGCAATTCAGAAACATAACATCTAAACCCAGAATAATCAAACAAAGGATACCAGAGGTTAGTGTCATATCCCCGCTTTTGTTTAATTTCTACATATTGAAGCTACCTTCACCACCAGCTGGAGTCACTATCGTTTCGTACGCCGATGACTGCGCAATAATGGCCACAGGCCCAGGCCCACACATCGGTGAGCTTTGTAATAAAATAAACAGCTATCTCACTGATCTCTCCAGTTTTTTCGCCTCGATAAACCTGAAATTGTCACCGACCAATTCATCGGCGACCTTATTTATAACATAGATAATAAAGTCCTCAAATCTCTTACCGACAGCACTTGGGGTAAAGGCAAACAAACGCTCAGTATCCCTTACAAGGCAATTGGCAGGCCGATTGAATGCTACGCGTCCCGGATATGGTCGCCAAGCCTAAAGGTTACTCACTGGAAGAAACTACAGCCCTGCCAAAACATTGCTCACAGAACCGCTACGGGCTACCTTCTTATGTCCCCAGAGCACCACCTACACAATAAGGAGAGAGTACTCCCCATTAGGGAGAGAAATTAAATGCAGAACAAACAGTTTCTTTTGAATACACAAAACCCTGGGCATCCCATGATGAGGTAACACCTCCCAAGGGCCCAAGGGGTCATCGCCGTAAGCATTATGAGGAAATGCGGCGCCTGAGAATACGGGCGTATGAAGCATAAAGGCACAAGCAGGTCCTCAGTGATATCCACAAACAGACGTCGGATCTCTGTTTCAGAAATTGGCAGGCGAATACAGTTCTTAAAGAAAAGTACCCAGAAGTCGCAGAAATGGAACGCACTCTCCCAAGTGAAACGCGCGTCACTCTAGCTCAACTTGGATCTGGGTACTGTAATATGTTACTCTTACCTATCCAGAATCAACCTAGGCATACAAAATGTATGTCCTGCTTGTAATGTGCCCCGCATGACACCAACCATCTGTTCAATTGTAATGTGGAACCAACACCTCTCACTGTGGTCCACCCCGGTTGAAACTGCAAGTTACCTTGGCCTCCCGTTAGAGGATATTGATGGCAATTTGCGATCGGTCGCGCCCCTTGGATGTGGCGAAGCACTGCTACAACAACAGGGCGAGTATTGTCAAATGCGACTGCCCATGCACATAAACGATTTCTCGAAACACTGTTATAAATATTCCCAATATACTAGAAATGTACTTGCTAATTACACTTGCAAAGTCTGAAAGCGCGTATAGCGAAATCAATGGTCAAATTCTTCTACTTTTGCTTTGAATGTAAATACATGGACTCTACTCACTTGTAAGCGAACGATGCTACACCAAAAATGGTATGTGACAAAGCTTTAATACGTAAATAGTTCACCATATCCTAATTTCACCACATACGGTGCCGCCAAACAGCTGTTGAAATTTAAGCAAAATGCGCAAAAAAATAAGTGGACTGTATTTACTATTTACACTATACAAAATTTACAATGGTTTGCAATTATAATTGGAATAATAATAAATGTGTTATAAATCATTAAAGTGGAATTAAATGTGCATAAAATTTAATGCTTTAAAACGAAACACAAGTGTGCTAAGCCGACGGTGCGAATAGCAAATATGTTAAAGATTGCTGTGGAAGGTGTGTATGCTCCTATGTACGAATTCAAATATTCTAAATCCAAAAGTTTAATATATTTTTGCTAGGTATTACACAAAAATAAAGGCTACTCTCGAGACCAATAAAATTGGTATATATGGCATCCGTCGGTTAAGCATACTGACTTGTCGTTTAACCATTTATACGGTTCCCATCGTCCAACAGAACAGACCAGTAGCTTCTTTTTATCGCAAATTGCCAATTAGTAACTGGAAGGGATCTCAAACGTTCTCCGTGGGAGTGCTAGTGAGGTTGGAGTCGAGATGGGAGTGGGAGGGAGATAAATGGGATAAGAGATGGGGAATAATACTAAGGAGAGTGGGATAAAGTAGAAGAGAATGGTATTGAGGGAAAGTGGCCACCACTGTATGTAGCCAAACCAAATTTAGGGGTAGGACATAGCCTGCCGGTTACACTAGTACTGAATCTTTCTAAGTTGCCTTTTCATTTCATTCGATTTTTTTTTAACCACTAGTAATATTTACAGGAATTAATACTTATTTAATGTGCAAATGTATGAGTATATAACCAGGCCATATACATATCTACATATGTATGTAGCTATGTAAATGACCTGCTTAACATTTGCTCCTTTATAAATCAGCGTAATATATATATATACCCCTGCAGCAATAAATAAGTACGCTGTTACTATTTTCCACTACCACTTTCTCATCGCGCACAATCGGGAATTGTTTAAAATTGCTAACATGGCATATGAGTTACGTGAAGTAGCATCAACATGTCGTAATCCAAGTAAATCCGAGTAAATTCAGTGTAACGAAAAAAATTAAATAGGACTGAAAACTTATAGTACCTACATACATGAGAACTTGTTCTACAATCAGGAACCCAAATTTAGTAGTGCTTTGCCCCATCCAATAGGTATGACCGATCAGAAATTGTTATCAATATCCTCTAACGGGAGGCCAAGGAAACTTGCTGTTTTAACAGTGGTGGACCATAATGAGAGGGGTGTTAGAGGAGTTGGTTCCACATTACAATTGAAGAGATGGTTGGTGTCATGTGGGGGCACCTTGGAAGCAGAGCATACATTTTGTATGTCTGCGCTGATTCTGGATAGGTAAGAGTTTAACCTGATACAGTATCCAGATCGAAGTTGAGCTAGAGTGAGTCGCGTTTCTCTGGGGTATTGTTCTTTGAGTGCAGGATTCACCGGGCAATTCCTGAGGTGAGGGGATCAGAATATACCCGCGGTTGATATGCCTGTCGTAAGAGGCGACTAAAATACCAGATTCAAGGGGCTATGTAGCGCAACCCTTCAGGTTGCCAGCGCAATATATAGCTTCTCCAAACCCAATTGTCAACCTCACCTATCCGCGGCGAATCCTGTTTCACTAACAGACGAGGCTCTGGCGACCCCAAGCTCCTCATGGAATTTGGGGGTGGGGATAGAGGGAATGACCTGAAGGTTTATTGTGGCCACATAAATCGTTCCCGAGATCTTAATGGTGCTGTGTTACCGGAGCGTACCGGATCTGTATCCGGCAAAGGACCATCACATCGATAACACTCCCCAAAGCCTTCGGGGAGCAACCTTATCGCTACAACAACAACAACAACAGTCGAGATAGATATAGACTTCCATATATCAAAATCATCAGTGTCGAAAAAAAATTGATTGAACCATGTCCGTCCATCCGTCCGTCTGTCCGTTAACACGACAACTTTAGTAAATATTGAGATATCTTCACCAAATTTGGTACACGAGCTTATCTGGACCACCCAGAATAGATTGGTATTGAAAATTAGTGAAATTGGTTATCATCCCACGCCCACTTTTTATAGTATTGTAACGATTTTTACTTGCAAATCCTCTTATTTGCCCTTTTGCTAGGATCGTATCGCTAAACTGTTGAATAAATAACTCCAATATTGAATAACGGAAAAATGGCCTTTATTAAAATACTTCACAATAACACTCAAACTGTGCAACGAATAGCTTAATAACCAAACTGATATCTTAAAGGAAACTGACTTTCAAAATAATAGTGCTATTGCTCGCTAGATATCGTCTTACTCGTAACTGCTTGACAATTCAAATCAAACTGAATTACTTCTTACTCGCCTGCATCGCTTTTATAGTTTACGCTGCATACTTCTAGGCTCTTCGATTTCCAGAAGTTACTAGTTGTTTCGGCTACAAAATCGCCAGCCACAACTACGTGCACAAATTATTGCTCTCTCTTGTGACAACTCAGATAAGGTATATGCATGTGTTTGTAGTTTACAGTCTCCCGCACACACATAAGCGTATAAGTAAATTCATCGGTGTGTGACATCTCATCTCTCGCTGCCTTGTATGTAAATGTTGCTCGTCGGAATGTGTACATATGTGTAGACGCAATTATTGATTCGTTTATGTAGATACATAATGATTGAATTATTGATGTGCATTCACGTCACTGCTTAGATCGGCTTAGAGCTGGCAGCACTCCTTAGTTTTGCTAATATTCGTAACACTGCCCTCCACCTAAGTCTGATCGTCCCGATCAGACAAATCTCTCGATCTAAACGCTGCTAATCTCTCCAAATGAACCACTTTCATTTTGGTTCGTGGTTTGGTAGTGGTTTGTATGCGGTACACTACATCGTTGATCCGTTTTACAACTTTGTATGGGCCTTCCCAGTTACACTGCAATTTCGGGGACAAACCTTTTTTACGTTGTGGGTTGTATAGCAGCACCAAATCTCCTTCCTGAAACCCTTCCGAATTAATTGCTTTATCGTACCTCGCTTTCATCTTGTCACTCATAATCTTTGCTCGTTTCCTTACCAGATCGTGTATCTCTCTCAGCTCTTCTTCTAAGACATCAGTGGATTTCTTGACATTCCTCTCCGCATCGGCATCTATCCCATACTTCAAATCAGCTGGCAGTCGAAGGTCATTGCCAAAAATTACCTTTGCGGGAGTTTGGCCCGTTGTGTCATGTACTGCCGATCGGTAGGCCATCAAGAATAATGATATGTGTGTATCCCAGTCCTTATGGTACTTGTCGACTACTTTCCTTAAATGCTCCTCCAATGTTCTATTGAAACGTTCCACCATACCATCGGACTGAGGATGCAATGCAGTTGTCCGTGTTTTTCGAATGCCCAACTTCTTGCACAGTTCTTGGAACACAGCTGATTCAAAATTCCTGCCTTGGTCAGAATGTAACTCCATTGGTACACCATACCTTGCAACCCATTCGTTTTTAACCACTTCTGCTACTGTTTCTGCTTCTTGGTTTGGGATTGGGTATACCTCTGGCCATTTACTGAAATAATCCATAACCACCAGTACGTATTTGTTTCCGCGGTTGCTAGTAGGAAATGGACCTGCGACATCCATGGCGATCCTTTCAAATGGTGCACCTGAAATATACTGCTTCATCTGGCCACGACTTCGGGTTTTGGGCCCTTTCGCTCTGTTGCATACCTCGCAATTGGCAATCCACTCGGTGACCGACTGAAGGCAACCAAGCCAATAGAATCTCTGCTTAATTTTCTCGAGTGTCTTCGTGATTCCAAGATGGCCTCCACTTGGACCATTGTGCAACTCGCTGAGCACGTCAGGAATCCTCTTTCTGGGAACAACTATAAGTTTCTTCTTGCACTGACCATCCTCACTCTCCCATACTCGATGCAAGCAACCGGATATCAATTCCAAACTGTTCCACTGTGCCCAATATGACTTCGCAATGGGACTCTCTGCTGACATATCCTCTCTGCTTGGTCTTTCGTTTCGTTCGAGCCCTTGCATAACATGTGACAGATCTGTATCTTCTAGCTGACACTTTCTTAGTTGTTCCTTGTCCCATTCATCCGTACACGTTATAGTCATTAGCCGGACATCTATAATGTCTTCTTTAGCCTCGGCCTTTGAACAGTGCTTGCATTCCAAACTACATGGCCTTCGTGACATTGCATCGGCATTTCCATGGGTACTACCTTTTCGATGCTCAATGGAAAAGTCATAGCTTTGAAGTCGCTCGATCCACCGTGCCAATTGTCCTTCCGGATTACGGAACTGCAGAAGCCATTTCAATGCTGCGTGATCTGTCCTGACATGGAATCGCTGGCCGTAGAGGTATTTGTGAAAATGTTTAATGCACTCTACCAATGCCAACAGCTCTCTCCGCGTAACACAGTAGTTCCTCTCTGGTTTTCCAATCGAACGGCTGTAATATGCAACTACCTTCTCCTGTCCATCGACCAGTTGTTATAAAACGCCTCCTATAGCATATCCACTTGCATCTGTATCTAGAATAAATGTTGCTCCTGGAATCGGATATGCTAACATTGGGGCAGTGCACAAACGCTCCTTCAATGTTTGGAAAGCCACTTCTTGCTCCTTCTTCCATTCAAAAGCTTTGTTTTTTCTTGTAAGCTCATGGAGGCTATGGGCTACGCTGGAAAAATTTGGTACAAATCGGCGGTAATATGTGCACAGCCCAAGAAAACTCCTCAATTCATGTAGATTCTGTGGTCTTGGCCAATCCTGTACAGCCTCTATTTTTTCCTTCGCAGTGCAGATGCCCTCTGTCGTTACCTTGTGACCCAAATAATTGACTTCCTTTTTAAACAGCGCACACTTTTTGGGACTTAACTTCAGACCAGCGCCAGCTATTCTCTGGAAAACTTCCTCCAAGTTCTTAAGATGTTCATCAAAGTTCTTGCCCAATACGATGATGTCGTCCAGGTACACCAAGCATGTTTTCCAATGTAGTCCTTTCAGTACCTGGTCCATGAGTCTCTCAAAAGTAGCTGGTGCATTACAAAGTCCAAAAGGCATCACTGTAAATTGCCAAAGACCATCACCGACACTGAAGGCTGTTTTCTCTTTATCTTCCTCCTTCACCTCCACTTGCCAGTAGCCGCTTTTCAAGTCCAGCGTGGAAAACCATTTCGTACCAGATAGCGAGTCCAGAGTGTCGTCAATTCTTGGCAATGGGTAGCTATCCTTTTTCGTTACGTTATTCAACTTCCGGTAGTCCACGCAAAACCTCATTTTTCCATCCTTCTTTTTTACAAGTACTACCGGTGAGCTCCATGGACTAGCTGATGGTTCGATGACGCCGCTGTCGTTCATTTCTTGAATGATTTGACTCACAACTTCCCGCTTCGCCAGTGGAACACTACGTGGAGCTTGACGGATCGGTCTCGCATCTCCAGTGTCAATTTGATGTTTCACAACGTTGGTGCGGCCTGGTTTAGAATCATCCTGGTCAAATATGTTCGCGTGCTTTAGGAGCAGTTGTTTTGCCTTACTCTGATAGGCTTCCTCTAGCCCATGCGTCCATGCCGTGATATCATTTGAAAGATCAGTATTACTAGATGAAACGTATTCCTGGAGCTGTTCACAGTTAATAACTACTTCGGCCTCTTGGCATCTTCCCAAAATAGCTCCTTTGGTCAAATTGAATGGTGACTTGAACTCATTGAGTACTCTTACCGGAATACGTCCATCTTGTTTTGTCATAGCCAGGGTTTTTCCTACAAGTATGTTCAGTGCTGATTTATTTGCTGCTTCGACAACCCACAATTTGTTTGTCCCACAATCTCCATCTACCTTTGCCCAGATGACTGCTTCTGATTTTGGTGGTATTTGCTGACTCTCTTCCACCAGCACTCGTTTACTGCTGTAGCCTCTCTCGTAGCCGAAATTAAGTGGCACATCCATGTTTTTATATCGCATCGTCTTGCTTTGCATGTCGATCTTGATGCCCTGGTCGATTAAGAAGTCCACTCCAATTATGATTTCATCAACAATTTCTGCCACTATAAAATTGTGTACTACCATGACGTTCCCAATTGCGACTTCACATTCTACTTCTCCAATTACCTGGGTGTCCTCTCCCGTGGCTGTACGTAATCTTGCTCCAAGCAATGGTCTTATCTTTTTGTTGACTAAATCCGCTCGAATGATGGAATGAGATGCACCCGTATCTACAGTCAATAACCGTTCCTTTCCGTCCACATGTCCTCCAACAGTAAGGTTGCTCGATCTTCTTCCAATCTGCGAGATAGAGATTATGGGGCATTCAATTGCGGGAGCCAGCTGTCGCCCCTTGCGGCTGACTCGATTTAGTTTAACGATTGAGTGGTCTTGGATATTTGCTCATCACCTTCTGCTCTGCGTTTACGACCACCCACATTGTTGGAGCTATTGGGACCGCTGCTGCAATGTCGTGCAATATGACCTGGGTTGCCGCACTTGAAACATTTAATAACTCCGGCATTTTTCTGTTGTGATCCCTTCAGTGCTTCCAAAATAGTGTCTACCCAATCTGGTCTTTCCACTTCTACACGATGAGCTTTGTATGCTGGTTTACTCAATAGTGAGGCCGTTTCCTGAGTCAATGCATGTGATACCGTTTCAGAAAATGTCAGCTTTGGGTTTGCGTATGTAGCTCGCTTCGTTTCCACGTCCCGTATGCCATTTATGAAACTCTGGATTTTTACCCTTTCAGTGTATTCCACGGGTGCGTCCGCATTTGCAAGATGAGCCAATCTTTCAATGTCAGAAGCAAACTCCTGCAAGGTCTCGTTAGCTTTTTGGTAGCGGTTTTGCAATTTTATTTGAAATATCTGTTTCCTGTGTTCGCTTCCGTATCGCCGTTCTACAGCAGCCATCAATGCGTCATAACTGTTCCGTTCGTACTCTGGAATAGTCTGTAAGATTTCGGCAGCTGGTCCTTTCAATGCTACGAAGAGTGCAGCAACTTTATCTTCCACATTCCAGTTGTTCACTGCTGCGGTCTTCTCAAACTGTAGCTTAAAGACCTGGAAAGGAACAGAACCGTCAAAGGATGGTGTTTTTACCTTTGAATTACTCGCTGAAACTGCTGGACGATTTAATTGTAACTGCTCCATACGACCCTTCAAATCATCGACTTCTGCCTGAAATTGAGCGATTTTTGCATCCTGCGCTTCCAGCTTTGATGTTACCCTTGCTTCCTGTGCTTCTAATTGTGAAGACATTTGTGCCACCTGCAATGATAAGCGCTCCTCTTGTTCTTCCATCTTTGATGTTATGCGTGTCTCCTGCGATTCCAGTTGGGATGCCATATATGTCTTCTGTTCTTCCAATTGCGTTTCCATCTTGGATGTAATCTGTGTCGACATTTCTGACATACGCGTTTCTTGTGCTTCAATCTTGGATGTTATGCGTGTCTCCTGCGATTCTAGTTGTGATGACATTGTCGATGTTTGAGCAGATATTGCAGCCAAAATCATGTTCAAGTCTGTGCTCGTAACTGTCTGCGATGTTTCGTTTTTCTCTTCAACTTTTGTTACTTCCTCGCCATCAAGATGAAAGTCATACTTTTCCACATCAATTCCTTCCGCTTCCATTGCCTCTCGTAGCCGTGCCTGAAGTTCAAGTTTAACGCCGCTTGTATTCAATCCACGGCTCTCCAACTCCTTCTTTAGTTGCTGGATCTTCAATTCACTGAACTTTGCCATGTCGTTGTTGTCCTCTGGAATTTATTCAACAATTCCTCTTCTGACACCAATTGTAACGATTTTTACTTGCAAATCCTCTTATTTGCCCTTTTGCTAGGATCGTATCGCTAAACTGTTGAATAAATAACTCCAATATTGAATAACGGAAAAATGGCCTTTATTAAAATACTTCACAAAAACACTCAAACTGTGCAACGAATAGCTTAATAACCAAACTGATATCTTAAAGGAAACTGACTTTCAAAATAATAGTGCTATTGCTCGCTAGATATCGTCTTACTCGTAACTGCTTGACAATTCAAATCAAACTGAATTACTTCTTACTCGCCTGCATCGCTTTTATAGTTTACGCTGCATACTTCTAGGCTCTTCGATTTCCAGAAGTTACTAGTTGTTTCGGCTACAAAATCGCCAGCCACAACTACATGCACAAATTATTGCTCTCTCTTGTGACAACTCAGATAAGGTATATGCATGTGTTTGTAGTTTACAGTCTCCCGCACACACATAAGCGTATAAGTAAATTCATCGGTGTGTGACATCTCATCTCTCGCTGCCTTGTATGTAAATGTTGCTCGTCGGAATGTGTACATATGTGTAGACGCAATTATTGATTCGTTTATGTAGATACATAATGATTGAATTATTGATGTGCATTCACGTCACTGCTTAGATCGGCTTAGAGCTGGCAGCACTCCTTAGTTTTGCTAATATTCGTAACAGTATATAACATTAACGGATCGTAATAAAATTGGGTACCCACACAGAGTTTCCCTATAGCAAGAAATATTTCTAGAAAAAATGGACGAGATCGGTTTAAGACCATGCCCACTTTTATATAAAAGATTTTTAAAACTGTCGTAGACGAAAATAATAAGCTATGTCTTAGCGAAAAAGAGCTTTGTATCAATAGAATTTTATTTTTTAAATTGAATTATAACATTAAATTGGAAAACACTAAAATTTTTGAAAATGGGTGTGGCACCGCCCCTTTTATGACTAAGCAATTTTCCATGTTTCGGCAGCCATAACTCGAAGAAAAATTAACCTATTGTAATAATAATAGTAGAAAATATTTCTAGTAAAAATGGACGGGATCGGTTAAAGACCACGGCAGCTTAGATATAAAACAAGTTTAAAAGGGTCGTAGACTAGAATAATAAGCTATAACTGGCAAAAAATAGTTTTGAATCAAGTTTTATTGTAAGAGGAAATGGGGAGACATTTTTTTTAAAACGGGCGGTGCCACGAAATGAAATGTGCAATTGAGGCTCACGCTGAGTATATAATGTTCGGTTACACCCCAACTTAGACACGTTTACTTGTTTGTGTTTCACTTGACTTGGTGCTGTTGCATATAAGTTTCGCCAAGTTATTCAAAAAAAAAAAAAGCATACCGATTGATTATCGCGTATGAGATGCTTATGCATGCAAGTATTACATCCATTTGTTATGTACAACACTGTTATGGTATTCATTTCATTGAAATCTCAGTGTGAACACACATTGCAATTGCGATTTACCTATTTTAAGGTAAAGTGGCGGTCGTTTGTATCAATTTAAATGTATATATTTATTTACGGTATACTTTAGAATGGGTTATACATTTTCTTTGACCTAAGTCTATGGTGGAGGGTGGATCCATGTGCATATGTGCACGTAAGTAGATAAAGCTTTTGATCTTCATTCGCTAGGGAAATACCAAGGTTATTCTTTTGTATGTGGTTCAAGCAGCTCACTACCTCCGATTGCTTGCGCCCAAGTATTATCTGGGAAGTCACCGAACATCCGTTTGATGGTGAGCTAATGTGAGAAGGCGACAAACTAGCTAGGTCGTTCCGCCATAATCGGTTAAAGGGAATTCATCAGCAGTGTCTAATTACCATAAGGTGCGGCTACGGCCTCATTTTGTAGTTGATGCTATGGCCACATAAGGTTGCAGTTCTGAGCGCGGTGTTTTTTCAGGCCTGCAGCTTCTTCCAGTTAATTTTTTAAACCCGGCGGCCATATTCCAGGCGGGTAGCATAGAAGCTACTATATTTATTAATTTATTTATTTCTCCCTTCGAACTGGTGTCAATCGGATTCAGAGCTTGACAGCCGTAGCCCCACTTTCACCAACAAACACCCTATCTTGCTTAGAGCAAAATAGACGATCTAATGGGGCAATTTTCCTTAATGAAGTCCTTAATCAAGTTAAAAACGCATTCAAGACGTTTGCAAAGAGGGGCAACTGCCATATTATAGAACATCACAATGTTAAAAGTGTGTTAAAAGCTTTGGGGGCAAAATTGGATATAGCACTGGCCCATAATGGCATAGTTCTGCGAAAGCTCGGAGCTAGTGAGATTCGCTGCAGAGTGATTAATATGATCTATGTCTGGCTAAATATTCCCAGGCTATATTATTCCTAATTTCGTATCCACAATACTTAATTTGAGGCTCACATCTTTCCAACCAAGGCATGAAAAATGCATTAAAAATCGAATGGCTTCAAGTGTTTGCCTGTTCCGAATTCCTTCTTATTCCACTCCAAAGCACTGCTCCTATTCCTCATTTCACTGCTACAATGCTTTGGATTTGGAAATTTAATATGTACATATAGCCCGACGATACACAAATCCATATATGAAGGGCAATTGAAAGCTGACAAATGTAAAAGAAAAACGTGCTCCGTAAGACAAAAAGGAGCATACAATAGACACGCATGGCAGTATATAAAGGAAAATTGCAAAGCGTTTATTGTTTTGCACTTTCAGCTGTGACGTGTACACCATTTCCTCATTCAACTAAACATATTTGCATAGCAAGCTTCAATATCCTAGTGCCGTCTTCATGTAAATATTTCGCTTAAACAAAAGCTGCACATGAACGCATTTCACTCTGTTTGGTGTTTTTGTGATGTTCGAATTTGTAGATGAAGGAAAACAGAATATACAAAAATTGGTTGCCTTTTTAGATCAAAAGGCCTTGTAAATACAGTAAGAAAGCAGAGAAAAAAGTCATATTGAAACTTTTACAGGCTTTGAGTAAAAGCTTTTTCTATACGTTCTCATTTCGTTTGCATATTGGTACATTGGCTATTTGATATTGTGGTCACGACGGTTTTTTCCTATGGAGTTTCTAGATATGCTTGTTACATTCCCTCAATCAAATGTCTGGTCAACTTTTTCAAACATTTATCCTAGCTATACGGACGCATATTGCCCAGTATTTTCGACCTCGTGCCAGTGATAAATTTAGACTACATGATCACTATAGTGTCTTTCTTCCTTATTAACGATACTGTCTGCCGTTTTAACTGGCATGTGAAAGTTACTCAGAAAGTCAAGTAGCTCTTAAAGCACTAAGCTCTACCACTGTGGGGACGGTTGCTGTTAGGCATTTCCTCACCTCACTTTCAGTGCTATCGAACTACTGCTCGCTAAACATAATAACCATTTGATCTATTGCGGCCAGTAGGAACTTGGGGACTCTGCTTGCCGCTCGCATTTTGCATCTTGATAGTGGGTTTAAGGTCGGGTTGCAATAGCTGGTCTGACACGACTTCTTGTCAGGTGTCCAGTTCTTTTCGTTCAGTTTTTAAACCCAAGCGTTTCCACGGGAATAAGTACCTGCCTTAATGTCCTAGACATACATATATCGACTCTCCGGAAGAAATGTCCAAGATTTATTCAGTAAATAATTGGACCAGTATCATAATTAGATATAAGCCTTGCTTTGCCTGCACAGGGGTTACCCAACCTAAACTAACCTTAGTTGACGCCCTCCGCTTCCCTAGATTTTCTCATTTTAGAGCTGCACATTAAGAAGATCGCAAATCCTGATCTTTACAATCTTTGCTACCTTTACATCATCTATCTTAAGTAAGTTATGAAGATATCAGTGTATTGAGCCGGTTCTAATAGGCTGGTAAACTAAAACTTGGAGTCATCGAAATCAATTTTAAATACGGAAACGAAACTGAATCCTAAACATTTCGTAAAATCGAAACCGGAACGAAACCAAAACTTATTTTAAGGAGCGAAGTCAATTCTTTTATATACCGACATGAAACCGCTGCGAAACCGAAATTAGTTTTGGGAAATGAAAACAAAACTTGAGCAAAATGCTTAATAAATCCGAAATTCGAATGCAATAAAACCGAAACTAATTACCTCAAACTGATTTTAAAAAGCGAAACCAAAACACTTTGTTAAACCGACACCGGTGCGAAACCAAAATTAATTTTTAAGAACGAAACCGCAACCCAATTGTTAGCCTCACCTACGCGAGGCGATTCCTACAAATATGCATTTATGTATGTATCATACACATATCTAGCATTTTATTCGATTTCCTCATGGAATCTGTGGGTGTGGGGACAGGATGGCCTAGAAGGTTTCATGTGGTCATACTAAATCGATCCCGAGATGGTCGGGCTAGTACCTTAATAGTGCTTGCTACCGGAACGTACAGTATCTGCATCCGGCAAATGACCATCAACAACGATAACACTCCCCAAAACCATTGGGGAATATCCTTATCGCTACAACAACAACAACTTTGCTAAACTTTGTTTCAATCCTAATGCGCAATTAAATTTGTTCAATAAAATACGAACGTTTGAAATATTGAATCATCAAATTTAGCTCACATTTTGATACTTTAATGTGGCACCACAAAGCTATCGAGTTCAGTAATAAATAATGCACATAAAAAAGTGCTACATAGAGTTGGGTGGTGCGGTTTGGTTAGGCGTTGACCTACCGCTTCAGCGCCGCATGCAACTTGTCATAGAACGATTGTGTGTTAGTTGAATTGGACAAAAGAAATACATAAATGAAAATTTGACCAAAAATAAGAAGAGTAAAATTTAACAAATTGTCATTGAGATCATTTTGCTATTGGCGCCATGCAAACATTTGGCAGACAAACATGACATTTTGGACGAAATACGTATATACATACATATGTATATAGCAAACATTTTAGTGGACCCTGTAGAGTAAGAATTAGTTTGTTTTATATAATACTGAGATGAACTGTTTTCAACTGGGTATATGTATGTACATATGTAGTTCTACAACATCTTATTGATTAAGGTTATTCAGTTGTGGGCAATCTAAAGGCTGTCTCCATTCTAGTAAGGTTCTGCCTGGTTTCCTCTTACATATTTCATGATACCTCAATTCAACATTCTCTAAAACTGTAAACTGCTAACAAGAGCTTTGTTGTGAGATGAGCTGTGATCGTGATCAGTTTTAGATCGTGAGATTCCATTGCACCCAATTTTATTTTTCTTATAGCATTTTCTGGTATAGTGTCTTCCCTAATCTATGAACTCGGACTGGTACCTTATTGTAAGCAATCTAAAAAATTGGTACTATGTAGTAAGGAAAATGCGTTCTGCTCAATCCGGTATTCATAGACTTCTGCCTCGAGCTCTTCACTACTTTTCTAAACTTTCGAGTAGTCTCCTTCACGCAGAAGAAGAAACAACAAGAAAGAACAATTTCCTCATTATATTGTGGAATGCGCCAAACAAATTATCATTCTCTCATGTTTGTGCATTTTCAAAATTCTTTATTTGTTTCTTGGCTTACTTTGCATCTTACATTGCGCTATTCAAATAGAAATATGGGAAAAGCCACATCGTCACAAAGGTGAAAATTGTTTACTTAGCGTCTGTCTGGCTTTTAGCCCAAACGCAAGTTGTTCTTACTACAAACCAATCAATGTGTAGACAATGTGGAGACTCAATTGCGTGTTTCTTTCTTTTTCTAGTCAGCTTTATTGGTGATTTAGTATAATTTGCTTTGTATATTTCCAAATGTTTTATTGTTGTAGCAGTTTTGTAGTATTTGTACATAAATACAAACATTAAAATGGATGTTTCTTAAAAATTTCTTACTGTCAAACGTTGCAATGAAATAAAATGTTGCATTGGTTTGGCACTAACTTGGAATGCGCTAGTGAAGTGCTGCTAACGCTGCCAAGTCATTGGACTCTGAATATATGTAAGTAAGGCAAAGTGCGTCTCTTCGTTGCGCTAGAAATTCGTAAAGAACTTTTAAATTTAATTTGTAGCTATTTTATATCTATGCAATATGCCAACTCACAATACCGATGGATGTCATATCAGGGGGGGTCATGTCTAAAAGAACACTCTCTGATCGATATGTGGTGTTAGATATGCCGACGCCTGCATGATTATGGCAACGGGACCTAGCCCTTCAATTGGTACATTATTTTCTTAAATAAACAGCTATCTCCAAGATTTGTCTAGTTTCTTCACCTCGCGCATACTGACATTATCACCGACAAAATTCACGGCCACTCTGTTTATAGCGTGGAAGGAACAGATGTCGCAATTATTGGACGTTAACGTCCATGGCGTCACGGTACAGACTGTCAGTCACTCAAAGATATTAGGGGTAACGTTCGATAATACTCTGACCTTCAAGGCGCATTCCACCGAAATTGTATCTAAAGTACAAAGCCGCAACAAAATCCTCAAGTCGTTTGCCGGCAGCACCTGGGGAAAAAAGATAAAGAAACGTTGCTAACCACGTACACAGCAATCGGACGGCCGCTCATGAGCTACTCGTCACCAGTTTGGTCGCCTGCCTGGTCTTAAAAACACATACTGGAAAAGGCTGCGGACCTGTCAAAATGCTGTAAACAGAACTGTCACGGGATATCTAACCCCCGAACACCACCTTCATAGTAAGGCCAAAGAGCTCAACATTAAAGAGCGCAACGAAAAGCTGAACAGGCAGTTTTTGCAGGATTATCACAAACCAGCAGATCCTAGCAAACAACTGCTTGATTTAGCCCCGCCTCCACAGGGGTTAGGGGAACATCGCCAATGTTACAGGCTATTTCAAACAGGTCCGAGAAAATATAAATATCTGAGTGAACAATGTTCTCAATAATTTCTAGTAGGGAAGAGAGTTCTGAACAGAAGCGTCGAACCGGTAGTCCACTTTTAGTAATATATAAGAGGGTTTTTGTTTTAGATGCCAAAAAGACTGTTCTGTCCCTCTAACCATCAGAAGACTGATCTATTAAAGTTAAGCAGCTAAAGGTTCGGGATTTCGGTTCATCATGGTGAAGAGCACTTCATCTGTCTTTATGATAAATAAATATGATATTGTTACGAATATTAGCAAAACTAAGGGGTGCTGCTATCTCTAAGCCGATGCTAAGCAGTGACGCGAATTCACATCAATAATTCAATCATTGTGTAACTACATAAACGAAACAATAATTGCGTCTACACATATGTACCATGTACGTGTACGAACAGCGAAGCGAGTCAATGCACAAACACATGCATATATCTGAGATACTCCTATAAGTATGCAATGAGAAAAACTATAAAATTGTGCAATTGTAGTTACAGCTGAGAAGTTTGAGAGCTGCTGGACTAGTAGATTCTGGAAGCGCCTAGAAGATGTATAAAATTGTGCAATTGTAGTTACAGCTGAGAAGTTTGAGATCTGCTGGACTAGTAGATTCTGGAAGCGCCTAGAAGATGCGGAGGTTGAGATCAAAGAGTATAAAAGGCGACAATTGTAGAGGCGCTGGAATTCAGTTTCATTTGAGCTATCAATCAGTTTGGTTATTAAGCAAGCTATACGTTGCACAGTTTGAGTGTTATTGTGAAGTACTTTAATAAAGGTCATTTTGCATTATTACAAATTGGAGTTATTTATTCAACAGTTTAGTGATTCGAACTTAGCAGAGGATTGCAAATAAGAGATTTTGCAAGTAAATTCGTTACAATTGGTGTCAGAAGAGGAATTGTTGAATAAATTTCGGAGGACAACAAGGACATGGCAAAGTTCAGTGAATTGAAGATCCGGCAACTGAAGAAGGAGTTGGAGAGCCGTGGATTGAATACAAGCGGCGTTAAACTCGAACTTCAGGCACGGCTACGAGAGGCAATGGAAGCAAAAGGAATTGATCTGGACGAGTATGTCTTTTATCCTGATGGGGACGAGACAACAACAAAAATTTAAGAGAAAAATGAAACATCGCAGACAGTTACGAGCACAGATTTGAACATGATATTGGCTGCAATAGCTGCTCAAACATCGACAGTAACATCAATGTCGTCGCAAATATCATCCCAACTAGAATCACAGGAGGTACGCATAACATCGAAGATTGAAGCACAGGAAACACAAATTCCTACACAGCTCGAAGAACAGAAGACATATATGGCATCCCAACTGGAGTCGCAAGAGACACGTATAACATCTAAGATGGAAGCACAAGAGGAGCGCTTATCATTGCAGGTGGAGCAAATATCTTCGCAGTTGGAAGCACAGGAAGGGTAACATCAAAGCTGGAAGCGCAGGATACAAAAATTGTGCAGCTCGAGGACAAAATTGATGCTGAGATAGAAGCTTTGAGAGGTCGTATACAGGAGTTGCAATGAAATCGCCCAACAGTTTCAGCGAGTAATCCAAAGGTAAAAACACCATCCTTTGACGGTTCTGTTCCTTTCCAGGTCTTTAAGCTACAATTTGAGAAGACCGCTACAGTGAACAACTGGAATGCTGAAGATAAAGTTGCTGCACTCTTGTAGCATTGAAAGGACCAGCTGCCGAAATCTTACAGATGATTCCAGAGTACGAACGGAACAGTTATGAAGCATTGATGGGTACTGTAGAACGACGTTATGGAAGCGAGCATAGAAAACAGATATTCCAAATTGAGTTGCAAAACCGCTACCAAAAAGCAAATGAGACTTTGCAGGAGTTTGCGTCAGATGTCGAAAGGCTTGCACATTTGGCGAATGCCGACGCACCCGTGGAATACACCGAAAGAGTAAAAATTCAGAGCTTTATAAATGGCATACGGGACGTCGAAACGAAGCGAGCCACATACGCAAACCCAAAGCCAACATTTGCAGAGACGGTATCACATGCACTGACTCAGGAAACTGCCTCACTATTGAGTAAGCCCGCATACAAAGCTCATCGCGTGGAAGTGGAAAGGCCAGAGTGGGTAGACGCAATATTGGTGACGCTGGAAGGGTCGCAAAAGCGGAGTGAAAAAGTTATCAAATGCTTCAAATGCGGGGAGTCCGGTCACATTGCACGTCATTGCGATCTTGGTCCTAATAATGTGGGTGGCCGTAAACGCAAAGCTGGAGGAGATGAGCAAGAGCGTGTCAGTTGTAAAGAACGAAAACTTGCCCCAGCTATTGAATGTCCTGTGATATCTGTGTCGCAAATTGGTAGAAAATCGAGCAGTCTTACCGTCAGAGGGAATGTGGATGGCAAAGAACGTGTACTGACTGTAGATACGGGCGCATCTCATTCCTTGATCCGATCTGACTAGGTCAACAGGAGAGTAAAAACGTTACCTGGAGCAAGGTTGCGTACGGTCACTGGCGAGTATAACCAAGTCCAAGGAGAAGTGGTATGTGAGGTATTAATTGGAAAGGTCATGGTTCTACATAAATTCATTGTGGCGGAGATTTTGATGAAGTCATATTGGGAGTGGACTTCTTAGTTGACCATGAAATCAGGATCGATATGCGGAGAAAGATTATGCAATATAAGAACCAGGATATACCACTTAACCTCAGTTTGGAAAAAGGGTTCATCAGTAAGCGAGTGCTGGTGGAGGAGATTCGACAGAGACCACGAAAGTCAAAAGAAAAGGTTGATGATACTGTTATACAACCCTCACCGGCGGAAAGGTGTTCCATCCAAATTTCGGTGCAGTTGGGAAGGCCCGTACAAAGTTGTGAAGAAGATCAGTAACACCATCTACCGCATACAAACCATTGGGAAAACACGAAGTAGAGGAGTGGTACATTTGGAGATGCTGGCAGCGTTTAGATTGAGAGATTTGTCTGATTGGGACGATCAGACTTAGGTGGAGGGCAGTGTTACGAATATTAGCAAAACTAAGGGGTGCTGCTATCTTTAAGCCGATGCTAAGCAGTGACGCGAATGCACATCAATAATTCAATCATTGTGTATCTACATAAACGAAACAATAATTGCGTCTACACATATGTACCATGTACGTATACGCACAGCGGAGAGTCAATGCACAAACACATGCCTATATCTGAGATACTCCTATAAGTATGCAATGAGAAAAACTATAAAATTGTGCAATTGTAGTTACAGCTGAGAAGTTTCAGAGCTGCTGGACTAGTAGATTCTGGAAGCGCCTAGAAGATGCGGAGGTTGAGATCAAAGAGTATAAAAGGCGAAAATTGTAGAGGCGCTGGAATTCAGTTTCATTTGAGCTATCAATCAGTTTGGTTATTAAGCAAGCTATTCGTTGCACAGTTTGAGTGTTATTGTGAAGTACTTTAATAAAGGCCATTTTGCATTATTACAAATTGGAGTTATTTATTCAACAGTTTAGTGATTCGAACTTAGCAAGGATTACAAATAAGAGGATTTGCAAGTAAATTCGTTACAATATCTACGCACAGCCCTGTGGTCTCCGACTTGGAATTATTTGCATATTGTTGATCTCCATGGCTCACAGCTCATTAATCAGTACTAAACTCTGGGACATCTTCATAAGAACCCTTTTACACTGCAATACATAACTTGATCGAGTTGCTAATTAGGGACGTACTGTAAGGTCAGTAGCTTATTATTCCGAACTGCAGACCAGAACTTATTCAATTTAATTGCGAAACTAAAAAAAGTTGGACGTTGTTGCAGGACCTCTATATCCAAAAACGGAGATTGCGTACACTGGGTAATACTTCCAAAACTTTATACTCTTAAACTCAGCTCATATATAAACTTGTGATATACAAAATGTGTGAAGCTTTGCAACACACTGCTCTGGCCTATTTAGCCCATTCAGTATACCATTTGCCAAACCCTAACTTTTGTTTGATAGGAGATGACAGCTAAGAGATTTTCTGTCACACAATTTCCTTAAGAGATTTCCATATCAATATCATCACTTTTATCATATTTAAATTAATCTACTATCAAGAAGCGACTCAGGCCAGCCACTCCCAACTTACGATTTTGGCAAGTATTAGTGCATTCATTGCCTTAGTTGTTATCTTTTGGACGCTTGAACGAATTTGCTTTGGTCGTAGATTCTCGTTAAGATGACACCATATCCGTTGAGCATCCAAAGCTGTCCAATACAGTTGAGGACACAAACACCTACTAAGACTGACATTTGCACACTGGCACGGACAATAAAGGAATTACGTGTTGGCGAAGGGGGGCGGAAGTGAGTAACGAAAGTGTTATTGGAAGTCAGTAGCTC
Source organism: Eurosta solidaginis (assembly GCF_040869045.1). Taxonomy (NCBI): domain Eukaryota; kingdom Metazoa; phylum Arthropoda; class Insecta; order Diptera; family Tephritidae; genus Eurosta; species Eurosta solidaginis. The sequence goes on from NC_090320.1 coordinate 30,519,457, forward strand.
AGGTGGTGACTGTTGCCTGACTTTGGGTTGCGTTTGTGATATTAGAGGTGTCAGCTCCAATTTTCCATTTTGGCACCTTCTAAATGGATTTAAACGGCTGATACACAATGCGGCATTAAGCTGTAGCTGGAATTGGTTGTAAGTTCAGTTGCTCATTGGTCGAATGGTTTCGGTTCATTTGCGGTACCTTTGTGGATTTATCACGCCTAGATTTGCGTTTCTGTTTGTAGCGCGTGTTTGTTTGTGCATATTTCGGTAGGTGTCTTTGTGTCTCACTGTCTGTTCGACTTGAAAGTTAGCAAACAGATAAGAAATGAGAGAATTGAAGAAAATTGCATCGTCCTGTACATGTGTTTGTAGCAAATTCATTTTAAGACCCCTATTAGTACATAAATTGAGCGCGCTTGGCGCACATCAATAAGCTTCAACTGTAACCTTATTTCCATAGAAGTATTTCGGGGGAAGGGATGGATTGCAGTGACAAACTTTTAAAGCATAAACAGCACCTCAATCTACAGCGCGTTACATGAATGGTGGGGTAAGATTATGTTTGGAGGCAGCTGTACAATTGACAAAATAGCTAACTTCGTCACTTTTGGGTTACGGCGAAACGCTGTGCCAAGGAACCCAGTAAAAGGAGACATTGACATGCTTTTTGTCGTCGTTACATTGATGTATGGGACCGTTTTGGGCTGTAGCAGTCTGGCTGGCATAGAACTCCGCCTGGAAGACTCTGCTGCATGAGTCATGAAGTCGGTACGATTAATTTGCCTGCAGATGCTTTAAGTGCATTCCAGCTCCAGTTCCCTTTTCCACTTTTGAGCCGGCGGTGTACATTGTTATGCTCCCAGCATCTTCGAGCCCTTCCACTCATTCGTTCCTTGAAGGATATCTTATGTACTGAACCAGAAAGGATATAGTCTATTTCTGGCTATGGACGACATATAAAACTAACCATCGCATAGACTCCCATTGTCCAGTGCCATGTTAATACTAACTTTTGTAAACCGTAAAAGCTGCTGGCAATAAAGACCTCGATACACGGCGGGAGATGGTAACTGCGCATTGCTTGTTTAGCTGTATCGAGATCCAGCTGTTCAAAAGCAGAAATCAAGTGGCCAACGGGATCCCAAAGTCTCCACTGGCAGATACGTTGAGGTTACCAGTGCCTACACGGGCACAGAAATCAGCCTGATAGTTGCCAGGGGTATCTTTATGTACTGGCACCCAGATAATTTTTATCAAAAACGATGCCACCCCAAGTGAGGTCAAGCATACGCCACAGCTCTCGACCACACCGTCGTAGAGTTTAGCGCTTTGATAGCCGAGGGCTATCTGAGTAAATGTTTAATTCCCCAACAGTTACAGCGTAGGATGGCATCCCATCTACCGCATCCTTTACTTGTTGTTGTTGTTGTTGCGATAAGGTTGCTCCCCGAAGGCTTGGGGAGTGTTATCGATGTGATTGTCCTTTGCCGGATACAGATCCGGCACGCTCCGGTACCATATCACCATTAAGGCGCTGGCCCGACCATCTCGGGAACGATTTATGTGGCCACATTTAACCTTCAGGCCATTCCCTCCCTCCCCACCCCCAAGTTCCATGAGGAGCTTGGGGTCGCCAGAGCCTCGTCTGTTAGTGAAACAGGATTCGCCGCGGATAGATGAGGTTGACAACCAAAATCATCCTTTACTCAATGGTGGTTTTAAACCAGCCTCGTTTATGTACAAAATGGAGACGTTGAGATGTTCCTTACATATAAGATTCAAACTCCTTAATGACAGCCTGAATGAGCAAAGTAATGTTCATTTGGCCTTAAAATGTATACTATTATGATCTGCTCTTTCTCTCATTTCTTTTATGCTCATAAAGTCACCTAAGGCCTTCGAAGCACATAATTGTCACCACGGATAGAATTACGAATCATCCCTCCCAATGCTACAAGATTCATCCCACCTCATCTCGAGACAGTATATGATTTGGAGCCATAAAACAGACGAGTCCATTTCTCTTCGACGCGAAAGACCTTTAGTTTTCAATTGCCTACTCAATCCAAAGAAATATTTCTGTTTACCAAGAGGGTCCACAATTTCTTGAATCTATATATATAAAAATCAAATTCTATGTGTGTGTGTGCGTGTGCGTGTGTTCGATATGGAAACGTATTTCCCACATTTCAATCATCACCAAATTTTGACTATAGGTACCTTCGATCAAGACGAAGGTTTTTCATATGTATTTCAGAATTAAGAACTTTAAATTAAAATTTTTTTTTTTGGCTATGCGAACGACCAATTTTACCTCCCAAAAATGATCACGTTAACGAAATCAATGATCGCATTCAAAAACAAATTCCAGTTGAAGTGACGAAATATAAACAGATCGACACAGTTATAGATGAAGATCAAATTGTGAATTATCCAATTGAGTTTCTAAACTCTTTGGAACCACCTGGAATGCCTGCGCATACATATATTAACTTTGAAAATTGGCTCACCAATTATGCTTCTTCAGAATTTAGACCCACCAAAATTGAGCAATGGAACCAGACTTTCCGTTAAGAAATTAATGCCGAATGTAATCGAAGCAACAATCATCAGCGGTAAAAGTTAATGTGAAGATGTGCTCATACCACGGATCCCAATGATTCTACAGATTTGACATTCAATTTTAAGCGCTTACAGTTTCCTGTGCGTCTTGCCTTTGCAATAACATTCAACAAAGCACAAGGACAATCGTTTACTATTGCAGGATTAAATTTAGAGAGTCCGTGCTTTTACCATGGCCAACTATGTTTTAATGGCGGCCACCGTGGTGTGATGGTAGCGTGCTCCGCCTACCACACCGGATGCCCTGGGTTCAAACCCCGGGCAAAGCAACATCAAAAATTTTAGAAATAAGGTTTTTCAATTAGATGAAAATTTTTCTAAGCGGGGTCGCCCCTCGGCTGTGTTTGGCAAGCGCTCCGGGTGTATTTCTGCCATGAAAAACTCTCAGTGAAAACTCATCTGCCTTGCAGATGCCGTTCGGAGTCGGCATAAAATCATGTCCGGCCAATTTGTAGGGAAAATCAAGAGGAGCACGACGCAAATTGGAAGAGAAGCTCGGCTTTAGATCTCTTCGGAGGTTATCGCGCCTTACATTTATTTTTTTTTTTTTAACTATGTTTTAAACGAAAATTTCACCAAATATGGGTACAAAATTCAATTCAGTTTACAGAACAATAAACTAAATTATCAAAAAACAAAACAGAAAAAATAACGCAACATTCATTCGATCTCGGGCGTTACAACGTACGCCGGGTAAAGCTAGTAAACTCGAAAATAGTTTTTCAATTGATTAAATTGTTCCTGATATTGAGGGATTTATGCTAAATTGCATAGTGTCAGCTTTGAGACCCAGAAGCTTAAGCAACAAGTTGGGAGCTAGTGACATTACAGAATATATGTACGGAGGTTTTCCATAGTACCTGGTATTGTCACTATTTCTCTGGCTAGTACTATTTTAAGAACGAGTCTGTGAAACAGGAATGGATTATAGAATGAGGTCTTTGTATCAAGAATACGGTATCCACAAGCTATATGAGATATTGTGTGGCAGTTTAATTCCTGCGGTAGGAACTCAATTGTTCAATTCGCGGCCACACAACTAACATGCTTCCAGTACAGAAAAAAAACTCGGATTAGTCTATCAGAAAGAAATTGAGAAGAAACCACTCCGGAAAAGTGGTCTAAAGTACTTTCTTATTTGCGCTGATAGTTACTTCCTTCCACTGCTTTTCCAAAATAAGTAAACAAAATTTCTAAGTCTCCTCAAGTTCTTGCAACACTTCTGCCTTTAGCCCCTTCTAAGGACATGTAAATATTAGCTTCAAGCAGCTGATATGTCATTAGTTTCATGTAGTTTATTCAGCTTACATCGATACTGCTGTGAAAGCAGCTTCCATTCATGTTTTAACAATTTTAAGTACCACATCTTTTCATGCTAATTTATCCAAACTTTCACCCACAAGCGCTTCCGAGCGCACAGAAACGCGCCACATACTCTCAGCATGTATACCCAATACAATTAGAACATAATCAACTCCAATTAATTCTTCAATGAACTTAAGCTGCATACATAACGAAACTAAAATATTTAAACTAAAAGAGAAATCATATCGTAAGTCAATTCGTGTGTGGAGGCAATGAAAATGCCACACCTTAGTTAGCATATTAACAAAAATAGTCGCGATGTGGCTATAAAACGGTCGAATATACAGGGTTTGCTAAAATATATAGCTGGGTTGTGCTTTTGGAGGCGAGCTTTGTCGGATTCTCAATAGCTTATTATCGACAGCGAGCTATTATCGTCGAGGTATCGGTTTATTATCGGCTTGTTATTACCGAGTCATCAGCTTCTTTTTGGTTTCTTACTGGCTTGCTAAAGGACGAGTTATGATCTGTGACCGATTTTATATTGAACTTTAATCGGTATGTGTTGCACAAAAAATCAATGCGTTATCGATATCAATTTCGAAACCTTTTGATAACAAATCTATAAATTTTCGATAACAGATCGATATATTTTGATAAAATGTGTGATAACTTGTCGCTAATTCCTCGATAAATAATCGACAACTTTTTGATAACATATCGATATTCGTTCGATAAATAATTGACAAATTTTCGATAGGTTAGGTTAGGTTTGGTGGTAGCTACCCTGACAACATGAAGGTCCGTTGTGATACCACATACAGTAAAATAAAATATCGGTGACGTAGATATAACTACTTAGAGAATCGTTGGGTAGCAACGATAAAGTTCCGAATGATACCGATCTCAACCTTCGATAAATCCTCGGGAGATCCAAGTGAGTCGCGACCGAAGTACTTTCGCCTTGTTCTGGTAAAATCTGGACAATGAAGCATAAGGTGATTTGATGATTCCATCTCATCAACCTCCACACAGCTGTAGCAGGATGGAGTTTCCAGTATATTGAGACACACCGCATGGATACCCATGGGACAGTGCCCTGTCAAAACGCCAATGACCATATAGGTGAGGCTTAGTGAACACAACAAGTCAATAACTTATAGCTCGTCTATAAATGCCTATAACATACCCATAGCTCGTCGATAAGAAGCCGACAACACATCCATAACATGCAGATAACAAACCGATAACTCATCGTTATCAAACCTTTAAAACTTCGAGAGCAAACTGATAATACGCCTTGTATCGACTGAATGTGCTATTTAATTATAAATATGGCAAAGCAAGAGTGCCTTTTTATGAAAACAAAAATTTAGTTTCTTTTGGCGGACGCTGTATGACAGACTATAGGCTATATGTGTGCGTGTGCATGTTTTCCCGCAGCGAACTTTACTAAGAAGTCACTGACGAAGTTGTGATTTTTACTAATAAAGTATTGCTTGTTCAGCTGAAGCGTGTGTCACATGCAATCAGTGTACACATATACACACATGAACCCATGATCAAACTTGTATATACTTGCATACCTTACCAGATTTAATTTAATCTTAACGAACTAACAATGAACTCCACACTTCCTTATTAAGACACACAAGAAGCAACAAAGCTCAGTCCCTTGGATGCATGTGTGATTGTTGTTTTAGCATAAGACAATCTTCGCCAACAGCGTTGGAATAATAATTGCTTTGTTTGCCATGTAAACATCGAAATCCAAATATACACAAGAACATACCGATAGCCATACACACATATGCATGTGAAAGACTGAAGTGAATTTGCTTTTGAAGTCAACTTGTATGCTTCTTTACAAAAACACAAACACTCACATACATACTTACCTCTCTGAAGTTGGCAAGACAACTTTTACGTGGAAAAAAATTACCTATTGGGAAAATTGCCGTGAATTTGCCGTAATTTAGCCGTGAAACAAAAAAATTTGCCGTGGCCATATTTTAGAAAATACAGGGTGGCACGCTAACTTCACGTGAAGTTAGCGTGCCACCCTCAGAAAACCACCTTAGAGGCCAGCTAGGAAGATAATTCTTGCACACGAATTTGCCGTAAATTTGCCGTAGATAAGTGGCATATTATATAATTTGGAAAAAAAAAAATTTAACTTTTTTTTATGGTGCACCGCCAACTTCACGTGAAGTTAGCGTGCCACTTTTCGAAAACCACCTTAGACACCAGTTAGGAAAATAATTCTTGCACGTGAATTTGCCGTAAATTTGCCGTGAATTATCCGTGAAACAAAAAAATTTGCCGCGGCCATGTTTTAGAAAATACAGGGTGGCACGCCAACTTCACGTGAAGTTAGCGTGCCACCCTTAGAAAACCACCTTAGAGGCCAGCTAGGAAAATAATTCTTGCACACGAATTTGCCGTAAATTTGCCGTAGATAAGTGGCATATTTTATAAATTCGAAAAAAGAAATTTCAAATTTTTTTTATAGTGCACCGCCAACTTCACGTGAAGTTAGCGTGCCACCCTCAGAAAACCATCTTAGTGGTCAGCTAGGAAAATAATTCGTGCACACAAATTTGCCGTAAATTTGCCGTAGATAAATGGCATATTTCATAAATTCGAAAAAAAAAAATTCAAATTTTTTTTATGGTGCACCGCCAACTTCACGTGAAGTTAGCGTGCCACCCTCAGAAAACCGCCTTAGAGGCCAGCTAGGAAAATAATTCTTGCACTCGAATTTGCCGTAGATAAGTTGCATATTTTATAAATTCGAAAAAAAAAATTTCAAATTTTTTTTATGGTGCACCGCCAATTTCACGTGAAGTTAGCGTGCCACCCTCAGAAACCCGCCTTAGAGGCCAGCTAGGAAAATAATTCTTGCACACGAATTTGCCGTAAATTTGCCGTAGATAAGTGGCATATTTTATAAATTCGAAAAAAGAAATTTCAAATTTTTTTTATAGTGCACCGCCAACTTCACGTGAAGTTAGCGTGCCACCCTCAGAAAACCATCTTAGTGGCCAGCTAGGAAAATAATTCTTGCACACAAATTTGCCGTAAATTTGCCGTAGATAAATGGCATATTTTATAAATTCGAAAAAAGAAATTTCAAATTTTTTTTATAGTGCACCGCCAACTTCACGTGAAGTTAGCGTGCCACCCTCAGAAAACCGCCTTAGATGCCAGCTAGGAAAATAATTCTTGCACTCGAATTTGCCGTAAATTTGCCGTAGATAAGTTGCATATTTTATAAATTCGAAAAAAAAAATTTCAAATTTTTTTTATGGTGCACCGCCAACTTCACGTGAAGTTAGCGTGCCACCCTCAGAAAACCACCTTAGAGGCCAGCTAAGAAAATAATTCTTGCACACGAATTTGCCGTAAATTTGCCGTAGATAAGTGGCATATTTTATAAATTCGAAAAAGAAAATTCAATTTTTTTTTTATGGTGCACCGCCAACTTCACGTGAAGTTAGCGTGCCACCCTCAGAAAACCACCTTAGAGGCCAACTAGGAAAATAATTCGTGCACACGAATTTGCCGTAAATTTGCCGTAGATAAGTGGCATAGTTTATAAATTCGAAAAAAAAATGTTCAAATTTTTTTTATGGTGCACCGCCAACTTCACGTGAAGTTAGCGTGCCACCCTCAGAAAACCGCCTTAGAGGCCAACTAGGAAAATAATTCTTGCACTCGAATTTGCCGTAAATTTGCCGTAGATAAGTTGCATATTTTATAAATTCGAAAAAAAAAATTTCAAATTTTTTTTATGGTGCACCGCCAACTTCACGTGAAGTTAGCGTGCCACCCTCAGAAAACCACCTTAGAGGCCAGCTAAGAAAATAATTCTTGCACACGAATTTGCCGTAAATTTGCCGTAGATAAGTGGCATATTTTATAAATTCGAAAAAGAAAATTCAATTTTTTTTTTATGGTGCACCGCCAACTTCACGTGAAGTTAGCGTGCCACCCTCAGAAAACCACCTTAGAGGCCAACTAGGAAAATAATTCGTGCACACGAATTTGCCGTAAATTTGCCGTAGATAAGTGGCATAGTTTATAAATTCGAAAAAAAAATGTTCAAATTTTTTTTATGGTGCACCGCCAACTTCACGTGAAGTGCGTGTGCCACCCTCAGAAAACCACCTTAGAGGCCAGCTAAGAAAATAATTCTTGCACACGAATTTGCCGTAAATTTGCCGTAGATAAGCGGCATATTTTATAAATTCGAAAAAAAAAATTTCAAATTTTTTTTATGGTGCACCGCCAACTTCACGTGAAGTTAGCGTGCCACCCTCAGAAAACCACCTTAGAGGCCAGCTAAGAAAATAATTCTTGCACACGAATTTGCCGTAAATTTGCCGTAGATAAGTGGCATATTTTATAAATTCGAAAAAGAAAATTAAATTTTTTTTTTATGGTGCACCGCCAACTTCACGTGAAGTTAGCGTGCCACCCTCAGAAAACCACCTTAGAGGCCAACTAGGAAAATAATTCGTGCACACGAATTTGCCGTAAATTTGCCGTAGATAAGTGGCATAGTTTATAAATTCGAAAAAAAAATGTTCAAATTTTTTTTATGGTGCACCGCCAACTTCACGTGAAGTGCGTGTGCCACCCTCAGAAAACCACCTTAGAGGCCAGCTAAGAAAATAATTCTTGCACACGAATTTGCCGTAAATTTGCCGTAGATAAGTGGCATATTTTATAAATTCGAAAAAGAAAATTCAATTTTTTTTTTATGGTGCACCGCCAACTTCACGTGAAGTTAGCGTGCCACCCTCAGAAAACCACCTTAGAGGCCAACTAGGAAAATAATTCTTGCACACGAATTTGCCGTAGATAAGTGGAATATTTTATAAATTCGGAAAAGAAAATTCAAATTTTTTATGGTGCACCGTATGGTAAGTGGCATATTTTATAAAAATATATAGGCGCATAGTCAAAATAAAATAGGTTCTAAATTTAGTTACAGCTTTTTGATAAAATTTTCTATGAGCTGTCTGTCAAAAAATCTGCAGCTAAATATAAAATCTATTTTATTTTGACTATGACAATGTGCCATAGTCTGCATGTTCCTGCATAAACCATTCCAATACTGCCGCTTAAAATATGAGTTACATATGTACATCTGAGCAGCAACTTTATGATGACCTGTGCATCACTTACGAAAGATTTTTGTATTTGAGTTAGGTAGAAAGCTATGCAAATTTTCTGCATTATGCCTGCTATGGTTTCTATGCTCAAAAGAGTGTGTCAGGATGGAGCATCCGTAACGCGGGAAACACCCATACGCAAAGATAAATAGATAAAAAAAACAGTAGCGATCCTTTTCATCTTTTGATGCAACAGTTAAGGGTAAAAAACGCTGATGCCAATGTCTAGTATTGTACATTTGTATAAATATTAAACAGACAAAAAAAACGCCTGCGGTAGCGAACATAGTGGAATAGCCACTATGGCGCCGTCTGTCGGTATTCTACAAACGTCTGTCTGTTTTGTTATGTATATGCATATGCTTCGTACAGAGTCCTTGGAATGTGTGGTAATTCCCACGCAGTTGACAAGAGCTGAACAGCCTTTGGTGCAAGTATTAAGGCCATAAAAACAGACGCCGACGCCGCGGCGCGCCGCCTGGGTTATGTTGTTGAAATGTTTGTGGTTGTATTAGTACAGTGGTCACCAAAATGAAAACTGTGGCTGTGTGAGTAAAACTAAAATCATCTTATTGGTAGTGGTTTAGTTGTTGATGAAAAATCAATGAGGGAGAACATATGCACGAATGTTTGTTAACACACGAAAATTAATTCGTAAATATGCTATACAAATACTACTTTATTATTTAAACAAAATAAATTGTTAACATTAAACCATGAAAACATTCTGCGCATGAGCGTTTGTTTGCAAAATACTTTTTCGCAAATGCGCAAATAATAGCCTCATCCGATGTTGCTACTCTGCTTGTTCAGAACAGAAGTAGTCCGAAACTTTAATTTTCTGGGAAAACGCAAACGAAGTTTTATTTTCCCATAGTTATATTATAAAAATAAGCCTGGCGACAGCGATGGCGATCATTTTTGTCTCTTTAAGTATACTTTATATACTTTTATCAGCCGTTTATTTAGGTATCATAAAATCTCGAAATATGAAAATTTTGTGTGTAAACCACAAAAAACTTTCTGTTTTAGAAGGATTCTTAATTTTTTGAAAAATTCAAGTAACATAGAATTATTAAACTATTCTATTTTACGTTTTTTTTTGCGCCAAAAAAATTAAATTGTCTCAGTGTATAATAGAAGGGATGTTTTCTTGCCAAACTGGTCTGCGATAAATCCATTAGAGTCAGCAGCGGTAGCCAATCAGCAAAGAGTACATATTTTTGTTTTAGTTTTCTCGTTTATGTAAATTGTTGAAATCGAACTTTTGGCATACATATAGATAAATGTTTTTCAAAAATAGAGGTCTCAATGTGAGAATGTTTTGCTTTTTACTTATATTCTATCGGTGTTGACGATCGGGTTGTAAACAACGAAAAAGCCGATTGAGCACGTGTGAAGGTCGAACATAGTTCGTTGCATAGGAAAGCAAATAACTGCTTTTGATACAGATCTGCCTGTGACCGTTGCATTAGGAAATGCTACATACATACATAATTTGTTCCTTTTTAGCAGCAGTGATTAAAAAAACAAATTACACACATGAAGTAAGCGAACATGGGAAGGTCATATACATATGTATGTACAAACGTACATGACCGCAACTATCCACTTAGCTGTCCTATTTGTAACACATAAGTATGAGGAGTATAGATAACATTTTCTAAGATCTGTTCCGCAGCCTTTCTCTAGTTTACGTTGTATTTTACGAAATTTTTTACGGATTTTTTTTTGAAAGGGTTGAGATTGTTACTAATGTGTGGTAAGTGCGATGACAAGTGTTGATGCCTATTGAAAATGGAATGCGATGACAAGGTCTATTGAAATGGCACTCATATATGTATGTACCTAAAAGGAATAGAAATTGGGTTACCCAAATCACTATCGTATCATTCTTTGATTTAGACGGTTTAGTTTCACTTAGCAAGTGCGCGAAAAGTTTTATTACAAATTTTAATATTTACATATATGAGCAATGGCTTCACGTCCCCGCGGTAAACCGTGCAACACTGACCCAACTTTTTTAGCCAGTCGAATTCTTTTTTTTAAGAATGAAATCATAAAAAATGGGGGCATAGTTAGTGCTACAAACGAAATATGGAAGTGTATTTCCAAGGAAGTGAAATTAAGTGCATCCACTCTTCATTCCTATGTAGTAAATAATAGATATAATTTAAGAGACCATATTTATGGAAGCCAAGTTAATGAAAGTGTGGAAAGTGAATTTCTGGTAGAAAATAGTAAAAGTCAGAGCTTGAATTCCACTGTATTATCCGTGGACCAGTATGAGACATTTTCATTCACAATCAATAAACGCACCTTTAATGAAATGTTAAACGAAATATATTACACCTTAATTAATGGGAAAAAACGACGGAGGGTAAAGGCTGTGTTGCAACCCAATCTGTGGAGTGATGAAATTTCCAGAGCTATTTGGAATCATTCTCAACTTAAACATGGTTTTAATTTTAAGCCGCATTACGTCACCAGAGATGGATCTGCCGGGAAAATAAAAGGTAAGCATGCAAATTCATACCAACATAAACATATGACCCCTTATTTTTTAAAGTAACATATGTCCATTTTTTCATGTATCGTGATATAGATGGGTTTGCGTTTGTATTGATTCTAAATATTGCTAAAGGTTTATTGGTGTTAAATTTCAGTATGTAAAGAAAATGGTTATATTTTTTTAAATAAAACAGTTTCTGAGCACCAAAGGAAATCGTGATAGTTTCAAAAACAAAATCCAGAAAAATAAGTTCAAATTTTAAAGGCCTTGAATGCATTAAGACAAAATTTTTTTAAGTGGCATAAGTCCACTTCGAGCAAAAAAAATTTGTTTGCGAATTTTTAGCATTCACTGAGATATCATTTCCTAAAACTCAAAATTTGCTCAAAACACCCTCACCTCACATATGTATTAGGGTTGCCAGATTTTTATTTCGGGTTCCCGGGACAGACCTCAAATTTGGGCCATATTCCCGGGATTTTTTAAAATTTCCCGGGACATTTGAAAAATATGAAACACCTATATATTTGTATAGGTTGCTCATTCGACAATTAATACGTTTTCTTGTGTTTAATGCGAATTCAATATTATATGGATAATTTCCCAAACGTTATTTTAAAGCACAACAATTCCCCATGCAAAATGAATATTCAGGTGTGCGAAATGTCAAACATTGATAATATTCAGAACCACAGTAGGGACGAATTTTTCTTCTTTACAGAATGCATGTCTCTAAGGTGGTTTTCTGAGGGTGGCACACGAACTTCACGTGAAGTTGGCGGTGCACCATAAAAAAAAAATTGAATTTTCTTTTTCGAATTTATAAAAGATGCCACTTATCTATGGCAAATTTACGGCAAATTCGTGTGCAAGAATTATTTTCTTAGCTGGCCACTAAGATGGTTTTCTGGGGGTGGCACGCTAACTTCACGTGAAGTTGGCGGTGCACTATTAAAAAAAATTTGAAATTTCTTTTTTCGAATTTATAAAATATGCCACTTATCTACGGCAAATTTACGGCAAATTCGTGTGCAAGAATTATTTTCCTAGCTGGCCTCTAAGGCGGTTTTCTGAGGGTGGCACGTTAACTTCACGTGAAGTTGGCGGTACACCATAAAAAATTTGAAATTTCTTTTTTCGAATTTATAAAATATGCCGCTTATCTACGGCAAATTTACGGCAAATTCGTGTGCAAGAATTATTTTCCCAGCTGGCCTCTAAGGTGGTTTTCTGAGGGTGGCACGCTAACTTCACGTGAAGTTGGCGGTGCACCATAAAAAAAATTTGAAATTTTTTTTTTCGAATTTATGAAATATGCCATTTATCTACGGCAAATTTACGGCAAATTCGTGTGCAAGAATTATTTTCCTAGCTGGCCACTAAGATGTTTTCTGAGGGTGGCACGCTACCTTCACGTGAAGTTGGCGGTGCACTATAAAAAAAATTAGAAATTTCTTTTTTCGAATTTATAAAATATGCCACTTATCTACGGCAAATTTACGGCAAATTCGTGTGCAAGAATTATTTTCCTAGCTGGCCACTAAGATGGTTTTCTGAGGGTGGCACGCTAACTTCACGTGAAGTTGGCGGTGCACTATAAAAAAAATTTGAAATTTCTTTTTTCGAATTTATAAAATATGCCACTTATCTACGGCAAATTCGTGTGCAAGAATTATTTTCCTAGCCTGCCTCTAAGGCGGTTTTCTGAGGGTTCACGTGAAGTTAGCGGTGCACCATAAAAAAAATTTGAAATTTTTTTTTTCGAATTTATAAAATATGCAACTTATCTACGGCAAATTTACGGCAAATTCGAGTGCAAGAATTATTTTCCTAGCTGGCCTCTAAGGCGGTTTTCTGAGGGTGGCACGCTAACTTCACGTGAAGTTGGCGGTGCACCATAAAAAAAAATTTAAATTTTTTTTTTTCGAATTTATGAAATATGCCATTTATCTACGGCAAATTTACGGCAAATTTGTGTGCAAGAATTATTTTCCTAGCTGGCCACTAAGATGGTTTTTTGAGGGTGGCACCCTAACTTCACGTGAAGTTGGCGGTGCACTATAAAAACAATTTGAAATTTTTTTTTTTCGAAATTATATAATATGCCACTTATCTACGGCAAATTTACGGCAAATTCGTGTGCAAGAATTATCTTCCTAGCTGGCCTCTAAGGTGGTTTTCTGAGGGTGGCACGCTAACTTCACGTGAAGTTAGCGTGCCACCCTGTATTTTCTAAAATATGGCCACGGCAAATTTTTTTGTTTCACGGCTAAATTACGGCAAATTCACGGCAATTTTCCGAATAGGTAATTTTTTTCCACGTAAAAGTTGTCTTGCCAACTTCAGAGAGGTTACATACTTACATGTATCTTCATCCTTACTTCATGTATCTTCATCCACTCTTTCATAAATCCATTGCAAGTTGTCACTAACTTTTCGCCACTTTAATCAGGAGCAGCTTTACCTAATGACCATTGCTGCAAATGTAATATTCAAATTTTAATTTCCATTTCCGGCCAATAGGCTTTTATTTGCTCTTTCAGACATACATGCATACATACTTTAATGCATATGCTTGTACATATGTACCTTCATATCTCCATATATTCAAACTTTCATTGTGAGCACACCAAAATAATTTATGCTATTTCATATTTGCCATATGCTGAATGTGGTTTTGGAATGCATTTCTTTAAGAATATTCAATTTGCAGTTCGAGTTGGGATCCCAACGCGACTTTGCACAATATGAGTTTTTGTTAAAAATTTTATATTGAATTGGTTGTAGTTTGTTTGTTGTTGTAGTGCATCACATTGCTTTTTAGAAAGCAAAAGGCTCTGGAGAGCAAATAGCGAAGCAAATATTCTATATTTTTCTCTTTTTGTTTTCCCTACGTTTTGAATTAGTTTAGATTTTGTTAAGGTCCAACAAAAAAAACAAAAATAGCCAACATGCTGATCCAAAAAAGCAAAAATGAGGTTTCAAATAGGGAACCGAATTTCGATACGATACTTTACCACGGCGATGCTTTTGACACTCAATGCCAGTATTTTATGCTCGATACTTCAGTGACGATACTTTTTGGTGTCGGGTATTCCGACCGCAGTATCGTATCGAATTTTGAGTAGGAAGTAGGAGAAAGTCACGCAGAGGGACAGTTTCGCCCTACAGGTTTATTGACGACCGAACATGCGCTAATCGGATGCAGACGGGCACAGTTATTTTTGCCAACAGCGATGGAGCGTGAGCTATATGTATTTATGTTATTAAAAAAAGTCTGCGAATATCTTAGAACCACCCAAAATTGAAACTATTCAGAAATCGTTCAAAAGGTTTGTAAAGGGAGCCATCGCTATCACGTAGGATAGCACAATGTTCACAGTGTCAATGGACAGATTTGCGATGGTAAAAAATAAGAACTTGTACCGCCTCTTTATGCAATAGTTCTGCGCCAATGCGGAGTTATTCAAAACGAATTGAAAAGTTGAGAAATCTTCTGTCAAAGTGCAAGCTCTTAGCAGATCGTTCTATGTAAATCCGGCCTTATTACAATATTCATTTTGAACGTCCAAAGATGTATTGAGATCTCATTTCAAGGATCATTATTGATCCGCACCATTATTTTGTCAACTCATATGGATACCTTGAGCAGCGAATGTTTTTGATTCGATACTATCAGGTACCTGATACTTGTAGAGGGCTACTTGAGGTTCAACATGTACATAGACACTAAGGTCTCTATAGATATGAACTTTTGTAGACGAACAGAACATGCCTTAATTATTGTTTAATGAAGAGTTGAAGGCATATTCAAACAAAATTTAGGGCATGTCCTGTTCACCTTTTTCTTCCTCTCTCCCGCTCCCTTCCACCCTCACTCGCCCTCTCGCTCCCCATCTCCATCTCCATCTTCACTTTCAACTCCATCTCATTGTCTCTCTCCTCTGTTGTAGCTTGATTGTGGCTTCATGTCAGGAGATATTTTTATTTACATGCATCTAAGTATGTAAAGAAAGAAAATTTAAAGAATGAGACGACTAATTTTTTTTTCATAAATTTGGTCCTTTGTAGTAGGAATTGGAAATGGAAATTCGTGGGATACTTTTCCCTTATTCAAGTGTTTGATATGGAGTTAAAGCTGAAAATAAGTCACAAAAGGCTGCCTCTGAATTTTAAGCTTATGATGCGAGGGTTTCTACTGTACGTCATTACTTAGTCCTTGCGAGGCGCTATACTTTCTTCTAATGCCCTTTTCGGTTCTGAAGCAGTTTGCTCATACCTTTGTTTGCTAATTGAGTTGTGTCCCCTTAAAGTGTATGCTGTTTCCTTCAAACTATGAAAAAATACTTTGTTAAAATGTCTGCAGAGCTCAAAAATAATTTATAAACAGTTACAGAGCTCTCAAGATAAAAATATTAAATTAAAATTTAAAAATCCCGCGACTATTTACCTTTTCCTATAAACCTAACCGGATCTATATGTTGTGTGGCGACTCTGAACGGCTTCTACAAGGCACATGCGTAATCGCTGAGCAGCTGTTTGTGGCAAAACACCCGAAGAGTTTTCCTATGCACTGCCGAGGGGCAACTTCGATTTGCCCAAGTGTTTCCCTTCACCTCCTAAACACGGCAGCTTAAAACAAAGTAGGTTAGGTTAGAGTGGCCACCGGTGTGAGCATCAGTGCACTTAGGCCCAAAAAGGTCCCATCGTGATACCACGTGGATCTCTCCCCTACTTAAACCAACAGCTCGATACAGCAAACGCCAGGAGTTTCTTAGGTTCCAACTTAGCCAGATCACAAAGATCGTGAAAGAAGGGAGATCCCAGAAATTTCTTTCTCTTGTGCCAAAGCCTGGGACAATCGCACAGAAAATGCTTGACTGTTTCTATATCCTCTTCGTCTTTGCAGCTCCTGCAGTAATCATAATAGGGAGCCCCCCGCTGTTGTGCGTGCCTCCCGATTGCTATGTGGCCAACCACCAGAGATATGCAAGCTATCAAGCTATAGTCAAGCTATCCACATCCAACAAGAGATTACCCATGCGGCTAACCGAAATTCAATGCTTACCACAACCTGGTAATAATGGGTGGATGAGCGCATACATATACAAGGTGGCACAAAACGATGACATTTACCAAGTTTTACAGCCAAATTGTATATCTTTTTAATAAAGAGGATGTACCAACTCTTGTCCGGAGTATGTTGTGAACATTAATTGTTCGTCCCTTTTATTGAGCGGTAAACTCGAGTCACCCTTCTCAACTTTAAAATCGATTTTGTATTCGATAACCAGCGTCAAAGTAGGCATACCGATGAGCGTAACCAAGGGGGAAATCGAAATTTTCACGTAATAAAAGCTCAGCAAATATGACAAAGACTACAATGAAAGGAGTATAAGGAAGCTACTGGGTGGTAATTAGGCGCTGGTAATTAGGCGTTAGGAATTAGGATGGGCAAGCCGCATAATGATCACTGTGGAAGTTGTAAAGACGTAACTGCAAAATAGTCTGTTAAGCATTTTTTTGTACATGCCCTAGCTAGAACACAACCCCTTTTGGCAATAGGGACTCCAGATATTCTTGATTTTATAAACGGGCTGGTTTAGTGCATATCCGATGTAGCACTACTTTATACCTACCTACCTACATGGCAAATACAAAACCTCTTAATATGACTTGTTGTTGTTGTTGAGCGATGAGGATGCTCCGAGATTGCCTTAGGGAGTGTTATCGATGTTGATGATCCTTTGCTGCATGCAGATCCGTTACGTTCTGGTAACAAGCACCATTAAGGCACCAGCCCGACCATCTCGGGAACGATTTAGTATGACCACATGAAACCTTCAAGGCCATACCGCCCTCCCATCCACTAGATTCATGAGGAACTTGGGGTCGTCAGAGCCTCGGCTGTTAAAGTAACAGGATTCGCCACGAGTAGGTGAGGTTGACAATTGGGTTGCAGAAGCTATATTTTGCGCTGGCAACACCTTGAAAGGGTTGCGCTACACAACCCCTTCAATCAATTTGGTATTTTACTCGCCTCTTACGACAGGCATACCAGCCGCGGGTATATTCTAAGCCCCCGAACCCGCTGGGAGACTTAATGTGACTTCGACGCACCCTGTGCATCCACACACTTTGGTAAAACCATCAAGCCGCACACAGCTGCAAAGTAACTAGCAGCATTTCTCACAATACGTCAGTTCAACTATGTGAATGCGTGCGGGTTCGGCGATGGATTTATGTATATGCGTATGTGGGTGTGCATTTATGTAGGTGCTCTGCGTCGTCGAACAAGTGTGTAGAAAGTATAATCGCATACATTTGAAATGATTTACAAACAAATTGTTAAGGAAATACGATTGCACTGTGTGATTTCCTTTCTTAGCAGGGATGAAGGATGTATGTAGTTTGGCGAAAGGACTGTTGGAGTTTGACGGTGCTGAAGTTGTGATAAAAACTCAATAGCGACTGAGAAAAAGTTATAAAGGCAACTTAAAAATAGAAATCATAAAAATAAGGCTACCATCACAACAACAAAATTTCGCATAGCGTACGGTTAGGTTAGGTTGAAATGGCCGATCAATGAGACCTCACATAGACTGAATGTGTCCATAGTGTTACTTGAACGACCAAACGTAAGAACCGCTATCAGGTGCCAGGACCTATGTTATAGAATACCTCCGTCCTCTAGGCAAATACTAGAAGTTTTCTAGGACCTAGCTTAATTTCTGTTTTGAGAACTGGAAAATCTGCCGCAGGACAGGAAGACAGAACGTGCTCAACCGTTTCTTCCTGCAGTCGCACTTCCTACATCTGCTGCTACTGACGAGGCCTAACTTATAAGCATGTGATGCCAGAAGGCAGTGTGCAGCTAGTATGTGAGGCTTTCATCGCTCTTTCTTCTACATGGAGTTTCCACATTTTTCTTGTAGCAGTGCGCACGGTAAAAACAACAACTATGTATGTAAAGATGTTATATTATTTATTATATGATAATAGCCAGCCGTTGGGGTAAGCCATTTTTTCAACTTTGTTATGGTCACACTTTTTTGTACAACAACTGCAACTTACTAGTCTACTACAATGATGTTAGCATACAATTTTATTGTTGTAAAATCTGCAGCAAACACCAATAATAACCGTTGCCCAGCAGCTATACCAATAATGTAAGCAGCAATAACAAGCATTACAATAACAATAATAATAACAAGCAGAAAGGGGAAGGGCAAAAAAATAAATTTGCAAACGAACAAAAAGCATTGCCTTTTTTTTGGTAAACTTCAGCCCTGGCTGATACGAGTCGTGGGCTGAGCGCATCCATAATTGAGCATGACTTTTGGTTAGCCTTTTCTTCAAAAATTTATTTGTATTGATTTGATAGTGTATGTGTTTGGTTGTGGCATAAATTTTTCCTTTCTACATATTTTTTGAGCTTAGAAATTCAAAAAGTTCAAAATGAGGGCACAACACTTGACTTAGGGCGCTCTTAGTAGAAGAGTCATTTGATATGCAGTTCAAGATAATTTTTGTACATTTTTTATGCTGCCGTTTAGATTACTAATATTGGAATGGGTTACTAAACTCAAGCAAGATTGAATTGTTTTCTCTTATAAGATTCCTATCGATTTGTAATATCATGCTTTGAATTAATTTCTTTCAAACTGGAGGGACTGCCAGTCTTATGCCGACCCCATATGGCTCCTGAGAGATACCTTCATCCGTTGAGATTTTGAACTACTTCTGGAGGTGATCTAATTTAAAGGAAAGTAGCTACGCAATTTTACTTGCTTCGCAAACCTTTCTAGGAGTTCGATTCCGGTACTCACATCCGACGGCACCGTACTCCAAGACATAGAAGGTTCACCCTTCCCCATTGTCTGAAAAGATGGACCAGAGGAGGAATAGATAATGCAAGTATCTGAACGCCCCCTTCGATCGCATTACGCTAGTCGGTATTAAGTCACCCAAAGATGTTAGGAGTAACGTTCAATAACACTCATAACATTCAATGCGCACGCCTCCGAAATTGTATCTAAAGTACAAATCTGCAAAAAACACCTCAATTCATAAGTATAAGGAAACATCTCCGTAAGCGCTATGATAAGATCCGGCTCCTGACTACGCAGCCATTTGGTTCAGATAAGCATAAGGAGTCCCTAAGCCTAATTCACACAGAATTAGGAAACACATTCGGTAGGTCGCGCCCGGTCAACCCCGTTATAAATATACACTATCCAACCCTTGTAGAAGAAGAAAACGGATTACCAAGGGAGACCCGAGCCACTATGGTTCAATTTCGTTCTTGATACTGTAACGAGTAAAACTTACTTGCCCAGAATCAACCCTCACATACGTAATGTATACATCTATACGGAGATATTTACGCTTTGCCCCTGCAGTTAAGTATAAAAAGACTTGATAAGTGTACCTCTTTATCTTTTATTCAACTGACACAGCTGCGATTGTCCAGAATACCGACGTGCACGGCAAGGATTCTCATTGGGCTGTGACCGTCAATTCTTGAATTACAATTGAAAAAAGGGGTAGTGCAGCCTAACAGTTCCACTAAGCGCTTGGAAACAACAAATGCCCTAAAGGATATCGAAACGTACAGGAGGTGGTGTGAGGCTCAGCGCTTGCTTAGCTGGCATAAGGTTCACCTATTCAGAGGTAGGCTGCTGGTGGCCAGCGGTGTTTCAAAGCTCATTTTGGCATACATTTGTCAGGCATGTCGTTATGCCTTGGTATCGCGATAATTTTGATTGAAAAGTAGCTCGATGAGATCGCAAACGATTTCAGGCCCCTTGCTCGAAAAACAGTTTGAGAGTCCAGCGGTTTTATAGCTAACTGTCCGATTATAAGTTGAACTCCGTAACTAATGATGAACTGCGTAGCATTCCATCCACTGCATACTTGATAGCGGCGACAACTACTTGCAAAAAGCTGCAATGATTAGTCAGGCTAAACTTCAGACCTAATACAATTCTCATTATATGTAATTACCTGGACGGAGAACGAGGGTCAAGTCTTCTCAACTTCATCCAAGTAGTTACGCAGCCAGAAGATGAGGTGAGAGGAAAAGTAGCTTCTTTGTTTTGGATAAATCAAGTGAAGGACTTGATTTCGGAAGGGTGCACTTTATTTTGGGGACGCAGAAGTTGGATTCCGCAAAAAACTCTTAGTTGAGCAATCAATAAAGCAAAAGCTCATTGAATACTCATTTTTCCATAAAAATTAAATTTCGCCTTAAAACCACCGACAAGCGCGTAAATCATCTGCTTTCTCCCCTTCCGAAGAGCTAATAAATTTCTTTTTCCTTTCCTGGAAAAGTAAGTTGCATAACTTCGAATTGGCTCTGATTGAATATCAAACAAAAATACGTTCATCAATTATGTGATTTCTTCGCAAACTCTTTAATATGAAACGCCACGGGAAAAAAACAATATGAAGTACGAGAAATAACCGTACATTTCTTTGATTGCAGCACTCAAAAACTTCACAAACGACAGTAGTAAGTAGTAAGTGCTTGAAAAAAGTGAGTCAGCGTAGAAAACTATACATAAAGAATTTATGAAATTTATGATATTTTATAAAAACTCAATGGAAGGATGAAACTCCTGCTCGCTCTCAAATTACTCTTCTAAGTGTATGTATGTATATAGAATATCGGGATGTGTGTATGTTTGTAAGGCAGAACATAAATATATAGTCAAAGTAGATGAAATGAAGTACTTTACCAAACAATCTCACAAACTTAGTCGACGTTGCTTCTCGCAAGCATTGCTGAAGTCATTTAGAGTTTGGTGCATAAAATTGAGAATCATACCGTAAATCAGAAATAAAGATGGAAAATTAAAAAAAAAGCCTCACTAGTGCTGGCGCATGAATACATAAATAAATAAGTAGGAAGAACATATGCTTAATAAAGACAGGAACTCACATTGTCCAGTTTTGCACAGTACAGGCAGTGTGGGTATACAACCTTCCCAATCTGTAGAGGTATTTACGGAGGTAACCGTGACCGGTTAAAAATAGAGTCAGATGAAAGTAACTAGACCAGTGGAGCACAACCCAACAGAGCTTCGAATACAAACTAAAAAATTTTTATATTAGTATGGATTTACATGAAGAATGTGTGAGCATAGAACTCAGGCGTGAGATGTTTAATGCTTGAAGTACAAGCTAAAACTGATTGACTGCTTGCTTTATTGAATCTATGTTTGCGCGCTCACATGACGTGAAAGTTAACGCCGAATAATTTTCCAAAGCTCTACGAAGCCCTCAAGTGCACTACTGCAGTAGACCTCTCCCTGTTCACTTCAACCATGGGTTCAGCTAGAGAATTTGATCCGTGGGCAGCTTTCCTGCAGTACTGCTGCTTCACTGTTGTTTCCAACGTCAGATCGCTTCTTATAGCGACTGCGCGGCCACAACGTCTTTGCTGCTTCTTTTATGCTGTTGTATTTTGCTTTTCCCTCTTCCGCGGGAATATACATATATTGGTATGGCTCTCGCAACCATCAGGATAGCTTTAGCTGATTTAGTTTAAACTCGTAGCTTCGTGCTGTTATTACAGCTGCTACCTCGTCTGCGAGATGCTCTCTAGCATGTCTACTCGAAGAAGACTGTCGCAAGTAATATTCCAGAGATCGACACATAGTACCAAGCCTGGGCTGTTCCCTTGTTATATTTACGTTTCTCTAAGCGAGTTGAAAAATGTTTCATGTGATTTAAAGAAAGTTTCATTTGATGTGGAAAAATTCAGGTTATTTGAAAAAGTTTCAATTGATTTTAAAAAAGTTAATTTGATTTGAAAAAAGTTTTTTTCGTTTGGAAAAACTTTTAATTGATTTAAAAAAATTTCCCTTGATTTGAGAAAAGTTTTTTTTGATATAAAACACCTTTCATTTGTTTTGAAAAAAGTTTCATCTGTTTTGAAAAAAGTTTTGACAAAGGCTCCAATTAAAAGTTTTATTTAATTCGAAAAAATTTTCATTTTATTTGAAAAAAGTTGAATTTTGTTTAAAAATAGTTTTATTTGATTTGAAAAAAGATTTACCTAATATAAAAAAGTTTCACTTAACTTGAAAAAAGTATTTTTTGATAAAAACACGTTTCATTTGTTTTGAAAAAAGTTTTATTTGGTTTGATTAAGAAAACATTTAATTTCATTGAAAAAAGTTTTGTTTGATATAAAATACGTTTAATTTGTTTTGAAAAAGTGTCATCTGGTTTAAAAAATTTTTATTTGGTTTGAGAAAACCATATGAAGGTTTGAAAAAAATTTCAATGGATTTGAAAACAGTTTCACTTGATGTGGAAAAATATCAGTTTATTTGAAAAAAATTTTCAATTGATTCGAAAAAGCTCATTTGGTTTAAACAAAACTTTATTTGAACGAGGAAAAGTTTATTTTACTTTGAAAAAGTTTTATTTGACATGAAACAAGTTTCATTTCTTTTGAAAAAAGTTTCATTTTATGTGGAAATAATCCATTTTGTTTAAATTGATTCGAAAAAAGATTCATTTAATTTAAAAAAAGGTTTCATTTAATTAACGCACCTGGCATTCGCTTTGGAAAAAGTTTCATAAAAATTTTTTTTTAATTATTTTATTTTCAAGTTTTTAGTCTTTATTGAATTGCATTTTATTTCTCATTATATTTAATTCATTTAGTGACTCATTATTAGGACTCTCCTGACAATTTGTTACAACCTAAGTCCGCAATACATAATCCTTCCAAAGACTTTACTCGACTCTGCGCCACGTAGGCTTGTCCCCCTCCAACTCCAAAATATTTTGATGTCATTTCTACTGGACTGTATGCAATATTTGTTCCAAATATGAGCCAAATGGGGCATCATAGGTCGCTTTCTATTCATGTACGTATTATATGTTCCAAATATGAACCAAATCAAATCGGACCACAAATACGATTTTTGTGAATATCTCGATCCTTGCGCCACCATTCGGTAGGTCGCGCCCGGTCAACCCCGTTATAAATATACACTATCCAACCCTTGTAGAAGAAGAAAACGGATTACCAAGGGAGACCCGAGCCACTATGGTTCAATTTCGTTCTTGATACTGTAACGAGTAAAACTTACTTGCCCAGAATCAACCCTCACATACGTAATGTATACATCTATACGGAGATATTTACGCTTTGCCCCTGCAGTTAAGTATAAAAAGACTTGATAAGTGTACCTCTTTATCTTTTATTCAACTGACACAGCTGCGATTGTCCAGAATACCGACGTGCACGGCAAGGATTCTCATTGGGCTGTGACCGTCAATTCTTGAATTACAATTGAAAAAAGGGGTAGTGCAGCCTAACAGTTCCACTAAGCGCTTGGAAACAACAAATGCCCTAAAGGATATCGAAACGTACAGGAGGTGGTGTGAGGCTCAGCGCTTGCTTAGCTGGCATAAGGTTCACCTATTCAGAGGTAGGCTGCTGGTGGCCAGCGGTGTTTCAAAGCTCATTTTGGCATACATTTGTCAGGCATGTCGTTATGCCTTGGTATCGCGATAATTTTGATTGAAAAGTAGCTCGATGAGATCGCAAACGATTTCAGGCCCCTTGCTCGAAAAACAGTTTGAGAGTCCAGCGGTTTTATAGCTAACTGTCCGATTATAAGTTGAACTCCGTAACTAATGATGAACTGCGTAGCATTCCATCCACTGCATACTTGATAGCGGCGACAACTACTTGCAAAAAGCTGCAATGATTAGTCAGGCTAAACTTCAGACCTAATACAATTCTCATTATATGTAATTACCTGGACGGAGAACGAGGGTCAAGTCTTCTCAACTTCATCCAAGTAGTTACGCAGCCAGAAGATGAGGTGAGAGGAAAAGTAGCTTCTTTGTTTTGGATAAATCAAGTGAAGGACTTGATTTCGGAAGGGTGCACTTTATTTTGGGGACGCAGAAGTTGGATTCCACAAAAAACTCTTAGTTGAGCAATCAATAAAGCAAAAGCTCATTGAATACTCATTTTTCCATAAAAATTAAATTTCGCCTTAAAACCACCGAAAGCGCGTAAATCATCTGCTTTCTCCCCTTCCGAAGAGCTAATAAATTTCTTTTTCCTTTCCTGGAAAAGTAAGTTGCATAACTTCGAATTGGCTCTGATTGAATATCAAACAAAAATACGTTCATCAATTATGTGATTTCTTCGCAAACTCTTTAATATGAAACGCCACGGGAAAAAAACAATATGAAGTACGAGAAATAACCGTACATTTCTTTGATTGCAGCACTCAAAAACTTCACAAACGACAGTAGTAAGTAGTAAGTGCTTGAAAAAAGTGAGTCAGCGTAGAAAACTATACATAAAGAATTTATGAAATTTATGATATTTTATAAAAACTCAATGGAAGGATGAAACTCCTGCTAGCTCTCAAATTACTCTTCTAAGTGTATGTATGTATATAGAATATCGGGATGTGTGTATGTTTGTAAGGCAGAACATAAATATATAGTCAAAGTAGATGAAATGAAGTACTTTACCAAACAATCTCACAAACTTAGTCGACGTTGCTTCTCGCAAGCATTGCTGAAGTCATTTAGAGTTTGGTGCATAAAATTGAGAATCATACCGTAAATCAGAAATAAAGATGGAAAATTAAAAAAAAAGCCTCACTAGTGCTGGCGCATGAATACATAAATAAATAAGTAGGAAGAACATATGCTTAATAAAGACAGGAACTCACATTGTCCAGTTTTGCACAGTACAGGCAGTGTGGGTATACAACCTTCCCAATCTGTAGAGGTATTTACGGAGGTAACCGTGACCGGTTAAAAATAGAGTCAGATGAAAGTAACTAGACCAGTGGAGCACAACCCAACAGAGCTTCGAATACAAACTAAAAAATTTTTATATTAGTATGGATTTACATGAAGAATGTGTGAGCATAGAACTCAGGCGTGAGATGTTTAATGCTTGAAGTACAAGCTAAAACTGATTGACTGCTTGCTTTATTGAATCTATGTTTGCGCGCTCACATGACGTGAAAGTTAACGCCGAATAATTTTCCAAAGCTCTACGAAGCCCTCAAGTGCACTACTGCAGTAGACCTCTCCCTGTTCACTTCAACCATGGGTTCAGCTAGAGAATTTGATCCGTGGGCAGCTTTCCTGCAGTACTGCTGCTTCACTGTTGTTTCCAACGTCAGATCGCTTCTTATAGCGACTGCGCGGCCACAACGTCTTTGCTGCTTCTTTTATGCTGTTGTATTTTGCTTTTCCCTCTTCCGCGGGAATATACATATATTGGTATGGCTCTCGCAACCATCAGGATAGCTTTAGCTGATTTAGTTTAAACTCGTAGCTTCGTGCTGTTATTACAGCTGCTACCTCGTCTGCGAGATGCTCTCTAGCATGTCTACTCGAAGAAGACTGTCGCAAGTAATATTCCAGAGATCGACACATAGTACCAAGCCTGGGCTGTTCCCTTGTTATATTTACGTTTCTCTAAGCGAGTTGAAAAATGTTTCATGTGATTTAAAGAAAGTTTCATTTGATGTGGAAAAATTCAGGTTATTTGAAAAAGTTTCAATTGATTTTAAAAAAGTTAATTTGATTTGAAAAAAGTTTTTTTCGTTTGGAAAAACTTTTAATTGATTTAAAAAAATTTCCCTTGATTTGAGAAAAGTTTTTTTTGATATAAAACACCTTTCATTTGTTTTGAAAAAAGTTTCATCTGTTTTGAAAAAAGTTTTGACAAAGGCTCCAATTAAAAGTTTTATTTAATTCGAAAAAATTTTCATTTTATTTGAAAAAAGTTGAATTTTGTTTAAAAATAGTTTTATTTGATTTGAAAAAAGATTTACCTAATATAAAAAAGTTTCACTTAACTTGAAAAAAGTATTTTTTGATAAAAACACGTTTCATTTGTTTTGAAAAAAGTTTTATTTGGTTTGATTAAGAAAACATTTAATTTCATTGAAAAAAGTTTTGTTTGATATAAAATACGTTTAATTTGTTTTGAAAAAGTGTCATCTGGTTTAAAAAATTTTTATTTGGTTTGAGAAAACCATATGAAGGTTTGAAAAAAATTTCAATGGATTTGAAAACAGTTTCACTTGATGTGGAAAAATATCAGTTTATTTGAAAAAAATTTTCAATTGATTCGAAAAAGCTCATTTGGTTTAAACAAAACTTTATTTGAACGAGGAAAAGTTTATTTTACTTTGAAAAAGTTTTATTTGACATGAAACAAGTTTCATTTCTTTTGAAAAAAGTTTCATTTTATGTGGAAATAATCCATTTTGTTTAAATTGATTCGAAAAAAGATTCATTTAATTTAAAAAAAGGTTTCATTTAATTAACGCACCTGGCATTCGCTTTGGAAAAAGTTTCATAAAAATTTTTTTTTAATTATTTTATTTTCAAGTTTTTAGTCTTTATTGAATTGCATTTTATTTCTCATTATATTTAATTCATTTAGTGACTCATTATTAGGACTCTCCTGACAATTTGTTACAACCTAAGTCCGCAATACATAATCCTTCCAAAGACTTTACTCGACTCTGCGCCACGTAGGCTTGTCCCCCTCCAACTCCAAAATATTTTGATGTCACTTCTACTGGACTGTATGCAATATTTGTTCCAAATATGAGCCAAATGGGGCATCATAGGTCGCTTTCTATTCATGTACGTATTATATGTTCCAAATATGAACCAAATCAAATCGGACCACAAATACGATTTTTGTGAATATCTCGATCCTTGCGCCACCTAGCGGCGATTTTTTTTCATAAGTCGCTTTTTATTCTTGCATGTATTATGTGTTCCAAATATGAGCCAAATCGGACCACAAATGCGAATTTTGCGAATATCTCGATCCATGAGCCACCTAGCGGCGATTTTTTTTCACAGGTCGATTTCTATTCTTGCATGTATTATGTGTTCCAAATATGAGCAAAATCGGACAACAAATGCGAATTTTGCGAATATCTCGATCCATGCGCCACCTAGCGGCGGTTTTTTGTATGTATTATGTGTTCCAAGCATGAGCCAAGTCGGACCACAAACACGATTTTTGTGAATATCTCGATCCTTGCACCACCTAGCGGCGATTTTTTTTCATAAGTCGCTTTTTATTCTTGCATGTATTATGTGTTCCAAATATGAGCCAAATCGGACCACAAATGCGAATTTTGCGAATATCTCGATCCGTGAGCCACCTAGCGGCGATTTTTTTTTACAGGTCGATTTATATTCTTGCATGTATTATATGTTCCAAATATGAGCAAAATCGGACTACAAATGCGAATTTTGCGAATATCTCGATCCATGCGCCACCTAGCGGCGTTTTTTTTTTGATAGTTCGCTTTCTATTCTTGTATGTATTATGTGTTCCAAGTCACCTAGCGGCGATTGTTTTCTGATTATTGCATTGTCATTGGGTTCTGAACTATATTCCAAGTTTCAAGCTTGTAGCTTATCGGGAAGTTACTTAAATTTCAATTACAAGATTCGTTCACAACGGCCGTGCATGCGGCCGTGCAGCCTGTCAACTCAAGCTAAATAAAACCGTTTAAAAAGGAACGACGTGCAACTTAAAAAATCGTAGAAAAAGCACTTAGGGCGCCTATTACTGGACATTGTGCTATCACATCGATGCTGCGACTGTGGCGAATCACTAATAGATATCTTTGCAAAAATAACGACCGGGATTGTCGCCAAGATAACTCAGATGTTTAGAAAAAGTGCTTCTTTAGATGGTATACGGTAAGTTGATCAAGCTCACTGGGCTACATGCTTTAACGGACTAATAGATGGGATCATAGAGCCAATAATGCCCTGCATGTTACAATTTGAAAACTATTAGTGAAATAAAGCTAAAGAAGTACAGACCGCGGTAAATGAACGAAACCTGGAAGGGTAATCGTGTTTATGAAACTAAAACTTATATTTAAGGGCCGCTTTTGAAATGAAGAAGGAGAGAGCATTGAAATAAAATAAATTAATAAAGTAAACAAATACCTGGCGCCATTTGCCTCCTAGGAGTTTAAGGCTGCCTTCCATATTGAGATTTTATAACTAGATTTCCCAATGGCAGAAAATTTATTTTATAGCTGGAAGCTAATCTTTAGTACCATCTATTCCATCGACGAAGTATAGTTTATTATCCAGAAGTGTAACCACGGTACCAGAGATACAGTTATAGTAAAAAGATGATGAGTTTAGGCTGAAATTATGACTTGCCTTTCTACTTATCGACATCCGTTAAACATTCGATTTTAAACAACTCGTACAGAAATCGAATGTCTAAATCAACCAGAAGTTTCGACATATCGGAATCGAAGCTCTGTTATAATCCTGTTCTAGAAGTTATTTACACCCCGGTTGTCATTGTAACTACAAACAACTCTAGCAAAAGTATAATCTAGAAAGTTCGACGAAACAAACAAAATCAATCTCACGACACTCCGAAAAGTGTTTGAAAGTGATTGCATCCGAGAGAACCATCATAGACAATAAAAAACTGTTGGATATGTGTATTAACCCTAAGAGATGGTTGGATAATGTGCTCCATTAAGAGGGAAATATGTTATATGTCCTGGTTTCTGATAGGGGTTTCCACTTCGGGAATGTCCATGAAAGAGTAAGGAGTACCCTTTAAGCAGTCGCAACAGTTTTCGTGTTTAGCTCCATTTATAGATATTGCATTAGATAGCTTTTTTTAATATTTCCAGGTATCATCCTCAATCTTCATTAGCTAAAGCAAAACGTTTTCTGTGTAGATAAAAGTAGTTGAAATATCAATTTATTTTTCCGTTATGAAAAAAAAGGATCACCCTAATGTAGGTTAACTACAAATATATTGAGGATAGTGAAAAATGCTTATGGCGTTGGTGTAAAATATTAAAGACTACATGGATGTAGGATTGTAATTGCAAATGCAGTTGTCTGTGTACTGATGTGTGCTCAAAAGGGGAGAGAGTGGATATAAGAAAGTATTGGAGTGCAGACGAACATGGTGCACTGGCAACGGCTACTAGACTGTGACACAGATACTACAATGATGATAGTAATGTTATTGAAAGTGAATGCGGAAAGTAATTACAAACACATTTACATGCATGTATGTCATAGCAAACAGTATCCCACATACATTTCTCTGTGCATGTGTGTGTGTATGTGACAGTAAATTCCTATGAGCTGATAGTGCTCTTGGCCAATATGAAGGTGTTGGGAAAATTCAAATGGAAATGTAGGCCTTGACTTTAAAAGGGTTACAAGCACTTAGGCACATACATACACTCTCACAAATATGCATGCGTTTTTTCTTGCCTTTCCAGCAGCAAACTTGTGAAACCATTTAATTGAAATTCTAATCTCCTTTATGACCTTTAGAGTTGCCCAGTCAACCAGGCAGGCAAACCAGCTCGTGGCTTGCTGAAACATTTGTTTTTAGCCGTTACTGGAAAGTTTAGTCACTTTGTTTTTGTCTCACTATTGAGCAACAGATATTTTTTTCATTTGGACCAAAATTTCAATTTTGCGTCTTTGATCTAATACCTCAAAACAGTGGCCCAACTCACGCTCTGCGAAGTGATAAAATTAAAAACCTCACACAAAAATTTCTTCAAATGTATGAAAGTTTAATTTTATCACTTCACAGAATTGGTCCCCAGATTAAAAAAAAATTAGGTAATAAATTAATTCCCTAATTGCTAATATGTTTGCCGATTTCTTCCAATCGAACTACTCCAATACATCTGATTCGGTGCCTTCGGATTACCAACCCATTTAGACTGTGTCCGCTAAATTCAGCGCCAGTCCGCAGTATTTGCGCTGAGGATGTTTTATGGCATCTAGAAAAACTAAAGGTTTCCTGTTCTGCTGGCCCTGATCAAATTCCATCAATTGTACCTAAAACATGTGCTCAATACTTTTGTCAACCTTTAGCTTCCGTGTTCAACGCTACCCTGAAGCAAGGGATGTTCCCTAGGCAGTTGAAGGAGTCCTTTATAATTCCTCTCTATAAAAGTGGTAGGAGTTCCTGTGTCAAAAATTATATGGGAATTGCCAAACTGAGTGTTGTTCCAAAGCTATTCGGGTCGATAATCACAAAGCAACTAGCACACGGAGTATGGTCGGCAATTGACTTATCACAACACGGCTTTTGTAAGGGTTCGGGTTCACAACCCTTCTATCCCACAGCTTCAAGTTTGATTGTGAATCTGATGTTATTTACACTGATTTTAGCAAGGCCTTTGATAAAGTCTACCATTGCTTACTCTTGTACAGACTTGATCGACTAGGCTTTCCATCTTTGTTTCTTTCTTGGATTTCTTCTTATTTGTATGGAAGAAAGCAAAGCGTTATATTTAAAAACAGTTGGTCTCATTTTGTTAATGTTACCTCTGGTGTTACGCAAGGTAGCCACATAGGTCTAGTGTTATTCCTACTTTTCATTAACGACCTACCAAGTGTTTTGAAGTACTGCAAGCCGTTGATGTACACGGATAACCTCAAACTTATTATGCCTATCAGCTCACCAGATAGTAGCGCACTTCCTCAGTCAGATCTTAACAGCCTAGTAGAATGGTGTAATATGAACATCATGTCATTAAACCTATCTAAGTGCAGCTTCATCCGTTTTACAGGTCAACCCCATGCGTACGTGTGTGGTGTTATTATATTATTAAGCAAGTCGCCAGCTTCTCTGATCTAGGCGTATTAATGGACCACAGGCTTGATTTTAAATCACATGTTGAATCTTGTGTAAATAGTGCTAAAGGCACCTTGGCGTTTGTCAAACGAGGGTCCAAGGAATTTAACGAACCATATATTACTAAAACTCTCTTTATATCATTGGTGAGGCCCTTATTGGAGTATGCTTGGATAATTTAGAACCCGCGTTATCAGGTTCCTTGTGATAAACTGAAATCTGTTTTTGCTTTGAAACATTTACATTGGGATACGTCAAGGAATCTTCCTCCCTACAGTAGCCGATTGAAACTTTTACAGTTGCCTACGTTACTGAGCCGTAGAGAGATGCTTGGTGTCTTATTTATAGTACAAATTATAAGAGGGATGATTTCTAGCTCATTCTTGCTCGGCGAAATTCAGTTCAATGTTCCAGTCAGACCGTCTAGACATTTTCAACTACTCCACATAATTATTTGCAGATCAAACTTCGAAATGCATGAACCGCTTCGTAGCTTATTACAGGATTTCAATAAACATTGTAAAAACTACTGCATCGTGCTTCTCTTTAATTTTTCCTACAGACTGTTGGGACGCTACCAACATGTTTTACGCCGACTCAGAACGGCATCTGCAACGGAGGTGAGAAGTTTTCCTTGAGAAGCTTTTCATAGCAGATATGCACTCGGAGTGATTGCCAAATCACTGCCGATGGGAACTCGGCTGGTCAACTTTTTATAATTGTAAAAACTGGTTTCTAAATTTTTGATATTGCTTTGTCCGGGGCTTGAACCCAGGATCTTTGGATCTCTTTAAATTTCATATTCAAATTTTAACATAACCACTGTAAAAATTTGTATAAGGAACAGATATAATATCTACTTAAGTCCGGCAATGTGCGCTCCACGAAAATTGTTTATCCTCTTTTTAATTTTTTTATTTTATGGTTTTTAATTTTTTAAATTTAATTTTACTTATATTATTGTACTTGGTCTACCCGACCATTGCAGCGTGTTTCAGGCGGAGGTGGCTGTATAAGTGACGCCGTAGATCACCTGAGAAAGGCGGTTCACGGCTATAACCAAATTTGTATTTACTCCGACAGCCAGACTGCACTAAAAGCGCTTGGATCAGTCACATATAAGTCCATGACAGTAGAGAAGTGCCGCAAACTTTTAAGGAGATCGCTGAGAAAACTATATATACCGGACAATGAGGTGGCAGACGAACTTGCGAGAGGGGGCACATCCGTTCCGCTTTCGTTGTCCTGAAAGGGATTAACCATGCCGTTCGCTACCTGTAAGCTCACTTTGAAAGAGATTTTCCTTACGGATGCGGGTGTGAGATGAAGCAATCTTGAAGCCTGCTACCACGCTAAGCTCGTGTGGCTGAATGGGACGCGAAATGCACAAGAAGTATCTTTCTACTTGGAAGGGGGGACATATACCTGGTGGTTGGACTTATAACCGGTCACATATCAATCGGGAGGCATGCACAACGGCTGAGTGCGTATAATGATTACTGCAGGAGCTGCAAAGACGAAGAGGAGATAGGAACAGTCAAGCATTTTCAGTGCGATTTCCTGCGCTTTGGCGGAAGAGGAAGAAATCTCGCGGATCTCCCTTCTTTGACGATCTTTGTGATCTGGCTAAGTTCGAGTATCACAATGAGACCTTTTTGGGCTAAGTGCACTGGTGCTCACACCGGTGGCCACTCTAACCTAACCACTATTGTACTTATTTTTATTTTATTTCTCAGATCGTTTGCTTTAAATTTAGTTTACAGCTAGTTTGGTATTTTTTAATTTTAACTCTTGTCCGTTTTTTACTCACTTCCTTTTCTTTTTATTTTACTTTTTTTTCTAATTTTCTTACCAAATTAACCACAAATATCTGAATTTTCTTGCTGCCACCTTTCACGTCCTCTTCTCCGTGTTTTCTGCACTCCAGTCCCAATGTTCTTGCTTTCCCGCCTATTCGAATCCAATTAACTTTACATTTCCGCTTGCTTCCACTGCTGCTTACACACTCCCTCCTCGCTCTCTCGCCATAAGTTGTAAAAAACCTGTGGCTGGCTTCGTGTATCTTGTTGGTGGTAGGTTAAGTTGTCGGCAGGCTTCTAGATTTTATTGCATCACAAACCATCATTTTAAAACGCTGTGCATAAACCTGCTTGGAATCTCGCCTTTATGCGACTGCCTCTATGCATTGCTTATTCTTAGCGTATTTGCCGGTCAGTTTCTCTGTGGCAATGTTAAGTGCCATAGCATTGTGGCAAGTCCAAGTGAAAGGAGATGCTTACCCTTCCACTCCTATTTCTGCACGACAGTTTGTAGGAATTGTGTGCCGGTTTGATGTTGTTGAGGTCAAGAGGGTCATACATTATTTTTTAGTTGGTTAGAGGGTACTGCTGCTTTGTTTGTGCTTACATGACTTTTTTGTGTTTTTTATTTTTATTTTTTTTGATGTTTGATAGAGAGCAAATTTTGTATGGAATGAAATTATTTGAATGCTTTGTCCACGACGAATGCATTTTTTTTCTCTCATAGTGGTAATGTCTATTTACGCAACATAGAAGAATGATTACACTGTGCTACACTGATTTTGCACTTTAATAGCGACCTAGTGTCCGTTGTAGGTCTTGATGAGTAGATCAAGATCCCATGTTTCAAAATTTTCTAACACCCCGAAATTTTCAAGTTATTGTTAAAAACTGTTTTTCTTGTACCTCGCGAATTCAAATATTCGTTCCTCCATCATTTTCCCATCAATTTTTGATTGCTTAACAGGTTTGGAAAGCTGAAAGATAGGGCTTCAAAAATATATATATTTGTCTACACTTTTTAAAGCAAATTTTTGGGATTTTTTAAAAGTTATCTAAAATTTTCTAGTTTTTTTTTAATTTTTCAAAGTTTGACGGCTTTTTAATGTATCATTTCTTTGATGAAGAATTTTTTTTCTTAAAGAGATTGAGAGAATATTCTATCTCGAGTAAAAAAAGTGCTGTTTGATCAAATTCGGTTGAGAATTGTTTAAATAACAAGACTTTTTGTGAACAAGAAAATTATGCTCTAATTGTACAATCGATATCGCGTCGGGTCAGGATTAATTTTATGATTTCGGTATATCGCTGCCATCGTATTGAGCATTCTTATCGTTTCTTTTATTCCTCCAATTATTTTTTTTATAACAAAATTCCAATTATTGACTTTAATTATTTAAACAATTTCGATATTTTTTATTTATCTATATCATCTCTTTTTTTTTTTTTTTATATCATCTCTCGAGTAATTTTATTTCGCTCCTACGTTAGAGAGAAAAAATAAAGAAATAAATAGTTGCAAATATATTTATGTACATAAAATTTTGTTTTATTTTATGTACTTAATACAAAAAAAAACTTCGAATTTCGATAGCTGTTAAAAATGTTTGCTAGATCTTATACGTTTATAAGCCACATCGTCAGTATCGCGTTTTAGAGACCAGCTATAATTTGCCAGCATTCTGATCTGACTTTTTCCGACAAAGCGTTTTTCGATCTCTTATAGTTCCTGATGGAACTGTTCTCCCTGTTCGTCACTAAATTGTCCAAGATTTTCAGGGAAGAAATCCAAATGTGAATGCAGAAAATGGATTTTGATTGACATTCTACACCCCATCTGCCCATAAGCCTCTAGAAACTCATTCACTATTTCTACGTAGTTGGCGCTTCTGCTATTCCCCAAAAAATTGTTGCATAGAGAAATAAAACTCGCCCACGCTCTTTGCTCTACGTTATTAAATTTTTTGAAAAATTCCGTATCAGAAAAAATGTTTCGTATTTGTGGCCCAACAAAAATACGTGTAAAGTTGACAATAATGAGAAAGTGAATGTGATGAAAATATTTCTTTTCATGTGTATATATAATAAAAAAGGAAAATATCAATATTATTGATTGAATCCTGAATATAAAATCTGTTAATAAGATGCGCTGGAGCACTTCACACAAGCATACTCTGGTTCATACCAAAATTTTCACTATACACGCGATTAAAGAAATATGTGAAAGCTTCTGTGAGAGCTGCATTGGTCTTCAATTGTACACGATGTTGCGTATTAACGAATAACCCGCAGACGTAACAAAACTTATTACGCTTATCACACATTGTTAAAAAAGTACCTTGAAGCAACACGTACAACCACTGACTGATTTGCTTCTACCAAAATGACAGTATCCTAAGTTTCGTTTGTCATTTATCTTACAGAGGCAAAGAGGCAAATGTCTCGGAGAGCAATTAAAGCACTGTGTATCTCATTTCCACAAACAAGAAAAAACCGTTGTCAAAACCGTGGTCATATCAATTTTTCCTAACACATGATTTGATAATAAAAGTAAATAATTTTGTTTATCTTTGTTTCATAATTAAATCATAAAAAAAAGGTTAAACGAAGCATAGAGAATGCTCAAAACAACGGCGACGATATACTGGAATCATACATTCAATCCTGACATGGCGCGATATCGATTCTACGATGAGAGCAGAATTTTCTTGTTCACAAAAGGTGTTGTCATTTCAAAAATTCTCAACCAAATTTGATCAACCAGTACTTTTTTTACTCGAGATAGAATATTCTCTCAATCTCTTTAAAAAAAAAATAATTCATTAAAGAAATGATACATTAAAAAGCAGTCAAACCTTGAAAAATAAAAAACAAACGAAAAAGTTTTAGATAACTTTTAAAAAATCTCAAAAATTTGCTATAAAAAGTGTAGACAATTATATATATTTTTGAAGCCCTATCTTTTAGCTTTCCAAAACTATTAAGCAATCAAAAATTGATGGAAAAATGACGGAGTAACGAATTTTTGAATGCGCGAGGTACAAGAAAAACAGTTTTCCAACAATAACTTGAAAATTTCGGGGTGTTAGAAAATTTTGAAACCCGGTGTCTTGATCTACTCATCAAGACCTATGACGAACACTAGGTCGCTACAAAAGTGCTTGAGATATTTTTTTTTTTGTAGCACTGTGTTATTGTACTCGGCACAGATTGTATTCATCATAGCTAGGTAAGAGCAGTATAACAAGCGTCAAGATTGAGTAGAGTCGTCAAACACAAGCTTAAGTGAGCTTTTAAATTGAGAGATAGACCAAATACTTTCTAAAAACCCCGATGTTTCTAGTTAATAGTTTCCATGAAGTAAGAAATCAGCTGACTAATGAGAGAGTTTAAATGTGTTCATGGTCCTTTGCCGCATGTATATAAATCCGGTAAGTTCCGGCAACTTGCACCATTAGCCGAAACATCTCGGGAACGTTTTCGTATGACCATATTACACTGTCTAGTTCATCCCACTCAACCCCGCGAAGTTTCATGAGGAACATGTAGTCGCCAGAGTCTGTTGCTATTTTACATCGAACTGCTCAACGGTTTAACATTAGGTCAAACTCCGTTGACGGCAGATAACAAATTGCAGATCATAAGGTGCAAAAAGAGAATACTTACTCTTAGCTTCCAAAAAACACGGTGGCTTCGAAAGTTCTCCTTTCGATAGTTCTAGCATCTCAAACTATTGCTCCTGTATTAAAGATAACTGGCCAGCTATTTTACAATATATTACACCCGATTAACTCCAGTGTAAAACTTTCAGATCATGAAGTGCTTTACAAAATGCTTACTCTTAACTCCTAACACAGTGGCTTCAAGAGTGCCTTTTTCAAAAACCATAGCCTTTCAAACTAAACTAAGCAAAAGTTTCTAGCAAGTGCATCTCTTTTTCTATAACAGAGCCTGAGTTAAGATTAAAGAAGGAGCTTATGCTTTAGAGCATGTTAGATTAACTATTTCCAATCATACCCTTACATGATATAGACATCGTTTAGAGGAAGCTTTTTAGAGAGAGCACATACTCTGCCAGCTCGAACATATGTATTTTAATTTATATTGGTACTAGAACTGCCAGAAAGTTTTAAACCAAGAAATAATACGGTTTATTAATTCATAATTTGGTTCTATTTGTGGAATAACACAAATTTGCTCATTCTTACAACTTAAGTAGACATCAGTTAAGTTAAAGGAACGCACGTAGGGTTTGGCATACGCCCACTTATGTATGTCTGATTTTCAGAGCGCATGTCTAAATATAACATCTCTTAATACATAAGCTTTCAAACTTTTACTTTACAAAGACATGCTTTAAGCATTGTTTTTAGATGTCAGGGCCTGAGTAAGATTTAAGAACGAGTTTACACCTTGAAACATGGTTTGGGAATCTTCAAGAGGAAGCTTGAAAAAAAAGCTCTAAATAAAACTTCAATAAACCAATATATGTAATACTCCTATATTGCTACAAAAGGCTAGGTACATTCTCAAACATCAGAGTGGCGATATATTTCTGTGTAAACGTTTTTGTTTTTGTATTCAATAATCGAATGTACATAAATTTAAATTTTTTCTTGTCACACTTATGCTGCTACAATCACAAAAATTTTATAGGCTGTCTTGTTTTGATTTGGAATTCAAAACACATTGCGAGCATTTTCTATTAGCAATATATTTGCCTCCAGTTTTTGTTTTTTAAGCAAAATGGGCTGCATCATCGTAGCTGCGAATAATTAAAAGACGAGGTCCACGGGATATATTCAGTGGAAAATTAAAATAAATAAAGAAAAAAAAAATTTGAACGAATTAAAATACACAGAAGAGCAGCTTCATTTGTAAATCAATAGAAACATTGTTTTTGTTGTAGTTGTAAGCTCAAAAATACATCCCGAAGATTTAACGAAGTATAACGAGTCCGTGCAGTCCCTTTCAGCAAGAACCCTGCTCTACTAGTAGTAACCCGACTGCTGATTCCGAATAATTCGTTTTACCTCTCGAAGCTTCGGCACATCTTGCCTTATTTACTGTGCACACTATTGGCAAGGAAGTCTTTATTTTTATCTACAGCCAAGCGGCTACCAAATCCCTTGATTTTTACTCTTTTAATTTTGAACTAATACTAAACTCTCACCGATCTCTTCAGGAGATAGCCCAATGGAATGGTTCCCACAATACAGGTACATTGCGAGAAACTGTATTGCAGACAGAGTTGATATGCAGGACACGACGAAGCAAATTATTTCTGACAAAGATGACTTATGACCGCTTTCTACATGCATGCTAATGCTACCAGAGTATATTTACCGCCAATCCAACGATAGATGGTTAATAGCCCAAGGGTTTCGGACATCAAAGAAAACCTTGTAGAAATGGGATCTTAAGACATACCGTCACGTTGACACCCTAATTAGGCACACATAGGAAACGGTGGATCACCTCATATACAACTGGCCGGCGCTAAGTGGTGTAAGACAGCTCTGCCTGGAATCCGTTCCTGGAAAATCTACGAGAAGTCGTGTAGTACGACATCAAGGACTTGGTAGCCTTTATCTCAATGGGCCTCCGGACACCGGCCTATATGTGCCTCCGCGGCAGCCACTTCAACCTAACCTAAGCTAACATTGCCTAATACCATAATAAACAGGTTTCTGGGGGCAGCATAGGCGTAGTAACCTTGCACTTCCTTTTAAGTACGATGAATTAAGGCTAGTAGTGCCCAATAGTCGATGCTAGAGGAATTAACATGACGATAAGGAGGAAACGGTGTATCACCTCATATGCAACTGTCCGACCCTAAGTAGTGTAATACAGCGCTGCCTGGAATATCTCTTCCAGGAAAGTCGACGTCAAGTCGTGTAGTACGACATCGAGGAGTTGGTAGCCTTTATAAGGCCCTTTTGTGGCATCTCAACGGGCCTCTTGACACCGGCCTATATGTGCCTCTGCGGGAGCAACCCAACCTTACTTAACATTGCAACCTAATACCATAAAAAGCTGGTTTCTAGAAGGGCAGCATACGCGATCGGAAAATGGAAAACAAATATAAATAGGATCGTAAATCTCTGCAGCATTCATTTTTCTAGTTGTTTGGGAGGGGTCTGAGCCGATCAGTAGCAGGGTAAATAGTTCCTTTTTAAAGCGTATACATAGAAATTGGAAGCCACTGATGAATATAAAGATGTGAGATGCTCAGTAGCAGACAGCGTCTAAAGAGACTATCCGTTTCCGTTTGGTCTGTCAGCTGGGTGGGTGATTCAAGTAGTTTTTAAGAGAAATATACAGCTTCATAGCTACCTTATGGAAGGTCTAGAGAGGGACGAGTTTAAATCCTACCAAAGATAGTTGGGTAATAATGATACTCGAGCGCACAGAATTGATATTCTGAAAATAACTATCAGAAAGACGCTCGAGTACGCTCGAAAGCCTTCCTGAAGTGATCCTACCGGGATTCAATAGACTGATAAGCGCAATACAAAGCTTTATAGCTTCAGAGCTTCTGCAACTCAATTGTCTGGCGACCGCAAGTTCCTCATGGAACTAGAGGCGGGGGGCGGGATGGCCCAGAAGGCTTAATGTGGTCATATTAATCGTTCCCAAAATGGTCGGGTTAGTACCTTAAGTGTGCTTTGTTACCGGAACGTACCGGATTTATATCTGGCAAAGGACGTTCTCCTTTTTTGATTTTTTGTACAAATTGACTCTGGAAGGCAGATGCATTTTAACTGAACAGTTTTTCATTTCAAAAATACACTCTGGATGTTTGGAAATCCACTGCCGAGATGCGACTTCACTTTTCTTATTCAAACAAATTTTTTTTTAAATGTTTGATGTTGCTTTGCTTGAAACTTGTGCTTTGTGTGTGTTTGTTTCCCACTCATATGGTTGCATTATAATTGTGATCTTTTTTCATGGGAAAATTTGTTTTTTGCTTGTATTTCAGGGTTCGCATAAAATAATATAAGTTTCCGTGAGAGTATTTAAATTTGCTCATGTGCTTAGAGTTAGTAATACCTAAATTGTGCTTGCATTTATCTTGTTGTTTGTCCTCTCTCTTTTGTTTCATAACACATATTTTTATCCTACGGAATATGTAGAAAAAGACAAAGTGGCTACATTTCACTGCGCGATCCCCGCTCTATTCTCGTGCACTTTTTCTATTACCTCATTTAGCTTATACTGTTTACCTTCCAACCGAGTTGTGTAACCCGTCTGTCAACCTAATTTTGTGAATGGAACCACGCTCGCCTATTTGCATAGTTTGTCAACGAGTTCACCCAATTCTTTCAACCATTTGGTTTTTATTGCACTGACCCAGTGTCCAGTGTTGACAAACGATGACTTAAATACTTGGGCAGCTAGCTCGACAACTACATTTTCTCATTGTTTAATCATAGTTGAGAGAAAAAAAAGTAATAAAAAAGTTTTTCATTGCAACCCATTGGGAAATATTGTGGTCCAATGAATAACTGATGCTTTGCTGAACTCACTAGTGTGTCGTTTAACGGGTGGTGCAGAGAATCATTGTGAATTTTACTTTTTTTTGGCATAATTGAGAATGATTAATTGGATGATGGATGGTAGAATAAGAATGAAGATGTTAAGAAGTAATGCCGTCATATGGAAGGAAATCTACATAGCTATATATGGAAGACGAGCTATCCAAGTAGTTGTATTCTCATCCATTTGTAGTATACCAGTTAACACTCGCATCAATTGACTTTGGTTCATAAGTTAAAGACCCAAGTTAGGGTCCAAATTCCCTCCTTGTTCTATGTCTGAAGACCTTCCATATATCAGACAAGGAAACTCCGTTGTTAGAAAAAAAGTGTCCTGAACTTGCAAAGTTTCATACTATCGGACTCCATAATAGGACGCAGGTGCTTAAGCATGTGATTGAAGCAGTCAGCTACTGATTTGGCATTAGCAAAGATCAAGTGGTTAGGCCCAAAGTATGGCCGGAGGAAGATGTGTCGGAGGAAAATGCATTTATTCCAATGGCATTTTTAACTGGTTCCGTTCGTGGCACCGGAGTGTATGAAAACGCTTTACCTGATAGGAAGTTCACTTTATATTTCTTATTGGCATCATTTTATTGGAAAAAATTTACTGAGCTTATTTCACGAAATCATCAAGATTGAAATGAGTTTTCGAATTCTTTTCTGCTACAGAGCATTCTCAGCCTGACCTCTTCTTGACTCCGTTTCTACATCCCCTTTCCTTTTTAGAAAGGCAGAGTTTTTACGGTGAATCAGATTGACATTCAAGCGGTAACCGACTTAATAAAAACAAAAATTAACTTCAGTCCTTGCAGTCTATTTTAGTTCACCGACCCCCTGATCCTGGAGAAGCAACCAGCCGCTGCACAGGTAAATGGAAAGGGTATGCCACCGACACTCACAATCATCCGACTACGCCCTGGCATGCGCTCCGACGCCTACTGCCGTTTTGGTCACCTCGCTATCCAACTAGTACCGCCGTTTAAAAACCGTTGCTTGGCTATTGCCGTCAAGATGTACTCCGTCGCCTACTGCCGCCTTGGTGACTCCACTATCTGACTGGTGCAGCTGCTGTCATACCGTCGCCCATCTGTTGCGTCACAACTTGCTCCATCCTACCGCTGTGGTCACTCTGACATCCGACCGATGTAGCCACTGTAGTACTGTAATTCGTATGTTGCCGTCACTACGTGTTCAGTCGCCTACTGGCGCTGTGGTCATCCTCCTATCCGGCTGGTACTGACGTCAGGTACTGCCCCTTCTGCCCCCGCGCCTGATATAATAATGATTCTTTATCTTGCTACAGTTAGGTCTTGATCGAGCTTCGTGACTTAAAAAAAAAAAAATTAAAAATTTTTCAATGTCATGTTTTCCAGCTTATGGAAAATAAATTGTATAACAAGATACTTTTCGCTGAGGAGCGCAAAAGCTTCAGAATGCACTTAAAATATGTACCGACATTTAATTATATTTGGATATTAAGTCAAGAGTATGAACTTCTAATCTATATTGAAGACCTCGATAAAACTGACAGAGTGTTCCCAAAAGAAGTTATCAAAAACCTAGAAAAGCCCACAAAACGCTCTACCATATGGTGTAAAAACTTCTTTGCAGTAAAATTTATTGGAGAATAAATATACGGCCGCCGTGGTGTGATGGTATCGTACTCCGCCTACCACACCGATGATCCTGGGTTCACGCAAATTGTTCACATCAAAATTTTAGAAACAAGTTTTTTCGATTAGAAGAAAATTTTTCTAACCGGGGTCACCCTTCGGCAGTGTTTGGCAAGCAGCTCAAAGCTCATTAAAAGCTCTCTCATATGATGTATTGCCTGAGTTAGGTACACTAGAAGTCTGTGACATATAAGGCTTACGCTTTACTATTCCCAACTGGCCTCTGGTGTGACGTGTTCTAGTTCAATTTTTATTCTCTCTCCTCGTTTTTTATCATTTTGTTTGCGATCATTTACCTCAATTGCGAATGTTGTTAATTATTTTTGTTGGCTATCGTTGCGCTACCTGATGCTGCTAACATCATCACCCGGTTTAAGCTATTATTTGTTGTTGAATTCAGTTTTATTGTTTTTGTTATGTTTCTTTTTTAGATTTTTTTATTTTTGCCAACAACTCAACAACTTATCTCACACTTTTATTTAATCGACACACTCGAATGAGCTTAACTGCGACGAGCTTCCATCAGCATCATGACATGCGGCCAGTTGTCATTGTGGTTTGAGTGTTTTTTTTGTATTCGTGTTGTGTTTAAAAAAAGTAAGTGATAAAGATGGTAGCCTAATAGAATAAATAAAGTTTGTGTGTGTGAGTGTAGTTGGAAATACCCAAAATTACAAGTAGAATCGATGAATTTGTAAACGGTGAACTGAAGACCTGATGTATGATTCGGAATCGTGAACGGTGTGGAGAGATGAAATGCCTCTTGGAGTGTACGAGAGAATAGATCTCCGGAAGGTTTATGGTCCTGTCCGCGATGTTGCATTTATGAGCTGTATGAGCATTACGAAGATAGTGCTGTGAATAAAAGCCCAAAGGCTAGGTCATGTTATGCGAATGGACGAAGACGCTCCGGCCAAGAAAGTATTTAAATTGACACCGCAGTTTGGAAGCAGTAGAAGGAGGAGGCATTTACTGGGTTGGGTGAGACAGGTGGAGAAATCGGCCATCCTTTGTGCTCCCAATTGGCGTCAGTTTTCGCGTAACAGGGAAATCTGGCTTGACTTGTTACGAAATGGCCAAACAGCAACTGGAGAGCATTTGGCTGGTGTCCAAAACGATTGGTGAACCTAGGTGATGGTAAATGGTGATCCGTATAATACTTACAAGCCAACCTAATAAAACCGCACTGCGTTTTTTTGGCGCACGCAAACAACCGGCGTTTTTTGCCCTAACCCAAATAAGCATGCGTTGCGACAATTTAAAGCATGTGTGCAAACGTCAAATCTAAATGTCACGCAGAACAAAAATTGGAAATCGAGTTAGGTTTTCACGCAGCAAATTCAATTTGAGTTGCTCTCATACAAGTTGTATGTGCATGAGACATTTTGGACAGAAAATGACTTGCGTGCGTTTATATTAAGTCGGCTTGTTAGTCTGTACATGATGGGTGGATTAGGAGCCATGAGTAGTTGTTCGGTACCAAAGTTACCATTGAGTGAAAAACGGTGGAAATGGTGCACGACGAATCCGTTGTGTTTTTTTAAATGAATGCTGGAGAGTGCGCAGTTGTTTTACGAGAAATCTAGTGGTGCCAAAAAAGGCGGTAGCATAGTGGGTGAGTGGTGAGTCGACGCTGAAATAAGCGGTCGACTGGTGAAAGGTGCTTCGACGTCAAAAAACTGTTGAATCGCTGAATGCAAAAACAAATAAGCATGCGGAGTCCGACTGCGGTGTCAGCGGACGCATACTGATCTTGGACACGAGTATATTGCGAATCGCAAGGTAAGAATGCTCCCAGTTACTTGACATACTCTGATTGTTTTTAGAGGGTGAGGAGGTACTTAAAGATTTGCATTCAGGGCCCGTATTACGTTTTGCGATCAGCGTCTGAATACCGTTTTTACTCGAACGATAACTAAGTAACTGTTCAACTATTTCTAAAAATTTTAAGTTATGGATCTAAATAGTACTATTTGTCGATAGTTCACATATTTCATTGATCCGACCCACCATTCCAGAGCTAATGAGATTTAAAAAATTAA
The DNA here is from genome assembly GCF_040869045.1 of Eurosta solidaginis. Classification (NCBI taxonomy): domain Eukaryota; kingdom Metazoa; phylum Arthropoda; class Insecta; order Diptera; family Tephritidae; genus Eurosta; species Eurosta solidaginis. Next base: position 30,563,812 of record NC_090320.1, read on the forward strand.
TTTCGATCACGGATCTTAAAACTTAATACGAACCCTGATTTAAGCAACTCTATTTCCTTATCTGAACTAATTTCTTAAGCACACGGTCACACCTAACGCACGGATATGCGCAAGTTCTTTATTCCGGACTATAATTGATCAAAACACGCTAAAAGTGTGTAAAAAGGTTTTAAATTTCACTACAAGTAAAGTAAGATGTTATAAAATCATAATAGGAAATTTTATCATCTTACGTTTTCCGTTTTCGGTGTTATGCCATATTCAGTGCATTTTTTCTACTATGCGAAAAAACTAGAGTTGTTGATACATGTGCATAGAATCCAAAGATGTCTTTTCTGGCGCTGTCAGAGAAGCATTTCAAGCATATGTGATATACACCAAGGTTTAATCGGGTCCGTTGTTCGGAATAACCTTGGAAACCAGATTAAATTTCTGCAAATTGAAATTGTTCATCTAAACTACCTTCAGGGATGTGCAAATCGCCAAGCAAACTTTCCATTCGTTGACTCTTTTCGGGACTTTCTCGCTGCACATTTTCCTTTACATCATGTCTACGTCATATCAAATCACATCACCATCAACATAACCACTCCCCTTACACATTTTTTTTAAATTTGGCATTGCGTTTATTCTTTCGTATTAAGTTCGCTTCGAGGGTTCGAGGTCGGTAAGCGTATTGGTCAAAACCTCTGCTAATGCTTTAATTGTTCCGGGTAATTGCGAGCATTTGATGATTATGTAAGGTGATGGTTTTTACTGTTCTTTGATATTGCTATTGCGTATGGGTTTCAGTTTTTTTCAATTTTTTTTTTTTTTTAGAATTTTTATATTTTAGTTATCTAACCATACATTGGGTAATTTTTCTTCACACAGTTTTTATATAAATATGTTATCTAATAACATTTAGTGTGTTAGTGGATTTTGTGGAAAATCAGTTTATGTAAACGTCACCTGCAACCGTATGATATACATATATGTATATCCATACATGAATGCATTAAAAATCACATATACATATACAAGTAAATATGTAAATAACGGATAAACTACACAATTTCCATGCTTTCTTTTTACTCGTACAAAACCTATTATCACATAATGCTATAGGCATCCACCAGCACCAGTGGCTGACAAACAAATAAACTGTTGCAAATTAAACTCAACAAGCTGCATGGAACTCAACTCCTATCCTCAGCAGGCAAAAAACCATGGGCGTTACCCATGAAGTAAAAGCCAAACTTGAAGAAAAGTGCATCGCACGGAAAAGGTGGCAGCAAACCCGGCATCCCGATGACAAGAAACGGTTGAATGCATTAACTAATGAACTTAAATCCATTCTTAATATGGGCGGCAACAGAGAAATTCAACAATACCTCAGTAATATTGATGCAACAACTGCAACTGATTACTCCCTTTGGAAAGCGACTAGCAAGCTTAAGAGGCCAATTATCTCAACTGCACCCATACGAATGGAGAATAACGAATGGGCAAAAAGTGATGTTAAGAAAGCAAATACTTGCGCACGCCACCTAAAACTAGTATTCACCCCGCATCATATTGAACCCCCACTAAGAATAACTAAGGAAGTGGAAACCACCTTAGGTCATCCATATCAAATGGACCCACCCATAAAAAAATTCTCAATATCGGAGGTAAAAACTGTAATTGCAAACTCAAGCCAAAAAAAGCTCCGGGCTACGACCTTATCAATGGCACTATTCTAAAAAATTTACCCCACGAAGGCATACAATTCTTGACACAATTGTTTAATGTAGTACTAAAAACTCAATTCATACCCCCACAATGGAAAGTTTTGCAGATGAAACTGATTCTGAAACCCGGAAAGCCAGCTGATACAGTTGCATCTTACAGACCTATAAGTCTGCTGCCTATCGTCTCAAAAGTCATGGAAGTTCTCTTCCTTACAGAACTCTTGCCCATAATAGAAGAGAGTAAAATCATACCCAATCACCAGTTTGGCTTCAGATATTTCAGAGATTTTCTAGATATTTCACAAGCTTTTGATCGCGTATGGCATGACGGACTTCTCTATAAAGCAAAATACACCCTCCCTATAAACTAATTCTTATTTATACAATCATATCTAAAAGATCGTTATTTCTTCGTTAAACAAGGTGTGGAGCAGACTGCCCTTTATGAGTGCTCAGCAGGCGTCCCGCAAGGCAGTGTAATGGGCCCAATACTTAATCTACTTTACACAAGGGACCTCCCAATGACAGAAGGCGTCACTATAGGCACGTTTGCCGATGATACTGCGGTGCTGGCCGTTAATCCTAACCCTAGCGTGGCTTCACTCAAGCTCCAAGGAAGTTTAAATAAAATTACCCATTGGCTGAAGGAATGGAGGATCAAATCCAATGAACCAAAATCCGTTCAAGTGACGTTTACTACCAGACGTAACACTTGCCCACCCGTTAAACTCAACGATATTAATATACCACAAAGTGGCGAAACAAAGTACCTTGGTATGCATCTCGACAGAAAATTAACTTGGAGGACACACATATTCAATACAAGAAAAGCTCTTGGTATCAGACTAAGAAATCTGTACTGGCTTATGAACCGAAATTCACAATTATCAGTTGATAATAGAGTCCTGCTTTACTCAGCCATCATAAAACCCATTTGGACATATGGAATACAACTGTGGGGAACTGCAGCAAACTCAAACATAGAAATTCTCCAAAGATTCCAATCGAAAATGAGTTAGAATGATTGTAAATGCTGGTTCCAACAATAGCTGAAGAAATTAAAAGGTATGCTATTTCATACAACACGAGGCTTCTAACTCACCCCAACCCATTCATTCTAGCCCTGTCAGCAAGGCCAACTAATTTCACGCGCCTGAAAAGAAAGTCAATCACAGATCTTCAACACTGATGAATTCTTAAAAAAATAGTTGCAGTACAAGAGCAATCCATCCATGCCCATCAAGTTTATTAAGTTTAATTAATTGTGAAGGACTTTAAAAAAAACAAAAATTTGTTAGATGTATTCTATGTATACAGTTGGCCAAATATATTGGATGCTAAAAAAAAAAAATTAACTCAATAATAAAACAAAATTAGCACTTAACCTGAACATCAGCTAGTGTCTATTGATTTAATACCTACACTGTTATTTTTTGTATAGTCCCTACAGTTTTAAGCTACTAATTGGAGGGAAAAATAAATTTGTTTATATAAATAAATATGTTGGTAATATTGATTTTTCATTAAGTATTGAACTACTAACAAAGCAAAAGATATTTGGGACTAAGCAAAAGTATTCGAATACACATAGCTGGTGAATAGAATGTGTGGAAAAATAACAAAATTATCAGAAATGCGGAAAAATTATCAGGCATGTGATGTAAATATATCACAAACATCATGTCAAGATCTTTATAAGAATATATTTTCAGCTGTTTTTTTTACTTGAATTGTATGGCTTAATATACTGAATACCTCAAGATTTTTAAGAATTGATGAGCTTAACATCGTTAAATAATAATTGTTATTCAATTATTATTTTTTGTTTATTGGGAAAAACTGAAAAGAAGGAAACATTTACTGGCATATTGTGATGCTACCATTTCGAAAACTGACATGTCATCATCGTCAGGCATTTTCGTAGTGTCTTTATTTTTATCATATCTTATTATTAAATCTATTGCACCTCACTCTAATAAAAAAATAATATTATAGCCCCTTTTGACGCATTTTAATCTAAACGCATTGAATATTATCACATTATATGATCACATGATATGATGACATATGCTAAAACGTGATAACGCATTACCTTCACTACATCGCATGAAATCATGGGACATTGATTTTATATTACATCTTATTAAATCCAAAGAGGATAAATCAACAAGAGACATCACTTAAAATGTTTGCTTCGAACCCAAACTACTCGCTGATTAAGATTGGGGTTACTGACATTTCTTTTTAAGGCTGTCCGCAAAAACACGGCGAAAACCACAGTTGCCACTTCGGACTCTATTTGGTGCGCTGGTACCTTTTTGCCAATTTTGGTGCTTTTTAAGCAAGTAGCCACGGTTTTGATATTTTTGTCTTTTTCACTACTGCATAAATTCAAAAATCGTTCAATCATTTAATTGTAGCAGAACAAAGTCTATTCCGGCACATAAAGGAGTAATGTCGGATTTTCCAAAAAACTAATTTTGTATATATGTACATATGTATCTGATGAAACAACGGACTTATCAGAACGAGAGGTCTAGTTTTGGTGGTTAGATGTTTCGATCAATTAACAAACAAATTTCGTTATAGATTTTAGTCACAAGTTGAGCCTAATAAAAGTGATACAACACTGAATTAAAAATTTATTTCAAAATCACGTTTGCTTCTTGGTAATTTTATAAAGCTTACATTGATGGAGCCGATAAGATGGCCAGCGAAAAAATTATTTGAAACCAAAATTTTACATTTAGTGCATTCAGGCGAATCGACTTGAACTAAGTAACCTGGCTGAGTTTGTGATTTTGTAATGCCACGATTTGTATGCTGCCACGACTTTGTTATAAGAAATGATATCATTAATTCTCATACATCAGATGATGAATAGCACTGTGATATTGAAATATTTTGAGACTTATTTATGTATATGGGCAAGTTTCCTTTAACTTTTAGCTTTTATTCTTAGTGGCGGCCACCATGGTGTGATGGTGGCGTGCTCCGCCTATCACACCGAATATCCTGGGTTCACGCCCCGGACAAAGCAATATCAAAATTTTAGAAATAATGTTTTTTAATTAGAAGAAAATCTTTCTAAGCAGGGTCGCCCCTCGGCAGTGTTTGGCAAGCACTCCGTGTGTATTTCTGCCATGAAAAGCTCTCAGTGAAAACTCATATGCCTTGCAGATGCCGTTCGGAGTCGGAATAAAACAAGTAGGTCGCGTCCCGCCAATTTGTAAGAAAAATTAAAAAGGAGCACGCCGCAAATTGGAAGAGAAGCTCGGCCTAAAATCTCTTCACATGTTATCGCGCCTTACATTTATTTATATTTATTCTTAGCTCAAAAAATTTTTATTTCGCTTCTTTTAGCCTTTAACTTTTGTCTATATAGCCTTTTTTCTGCAAAGAAGTTCTGGCAACACTGCTCTAGTGTTTTAACATGCGGCGAAAATTAAAATGAAAAGTGGGAAGCAACTGTCAGTAACCCCAATCTTTTGTATTTTGAGTGTTTGCTATCAAAAATACGAACTGACGTCTCTTGTTATGTATGCTCTTTGTTAAATCTAAGAAATTTCATGTGCCATAATTGTATAATTCAAAACGCCTATTGACATCAAATCACCATACATTGATTATATTCTTCCTAGCAAATAATATCACATCATTTATACTTATACATTTATGTACATATATAAACCCCATAATGGCAATTTCGCGTTACTACAAGCACCACTTATTACATGATATCATTAACAGTCTTATTCATAAAACACAAGACGTTCCTTTACCTCGTCAATAAATTCACTTGTCGCTATCTTATTTCCTACCTACTTTTAGATTATGTTACAAGCAATGTCGTTACTACAAATATCATTATATCATCACGGTTATGTTATAAACAATACCGTACCTACAAATGACATCACATCATCATATCATGATCGCATATTGCAACTACTCAGTTATCATCTTAATGCAAAGCCAATATCACATTAAAATATTTCTCAATACAACATCACATCAGATGGTGAGTACATATCACTGATTATCAAATTATATTGGATAAGTCACAGCCCAAGGCAATTTGGGAGTATTTTTGACATTATGATAAGAACAGCATCTTCTTACGTAATTTTTGTATGTACTGAAATGAAAATATTTTAATGGTTCCGCTTACATTTTCTAAAAGTATGCCGAAAGATCTGATCGTGACAATTACGAAAAAGGTAAAAAAAATTTGGAAGCGAAAATTAGCGAAAAAGTGAAAACAAAAAGTTACTGTTGGTGTTAGTGGACTAGTTTAGGCTATAGGAAACGTTATTGTTATAGTTATGGCTACTGTTATAGCAACGATTACATAATGAAATCGATTTAGTTTAAGATTACAGAGAGAAAAAGTTTCATAACGAATACGATTTCGGTTAATATTACAGTTCGAATATGGTTATGGCCACAGATACTGTTGCGGCTGTGACTACGGGTACTTTTGTCGCTAATGTTACGCTTACGAATACAGATATGATTGCTTCTACTGGTACGGGTAGGGCTACGGTTACGGCTATGGGTAGGGTTAAGGTTACGGCTACGAGTATGGTTCGGTTTCTGGTTTTGTTATGGTTACGGTTATAACTACGTTCTAGATATGCGATGTGTTGACGGCGGAAGCGCATATCAAACTACGTAGATGAGTATCACATCAACATATCATATAGAGAAATCACGTCTTTGTATTGTTATCACTAATATATTTTTGTAAATAATACAAATCTCTATACAAAAGAAACGTTTCTTTTGCTTTGCATATCACATCAATTCATCATATCGCATTTTTAAAACAGTGACTCAATGGTCTAAAAGCGTTAAAAATGTCTGTAAAAAATTTTATAATTCTTTTAATAATTCATTTTCATTGATTTGTGCAAATTTTTTTTTTATATTTTTTATATTTTTAGTGCACATTGCTAAAATTGTTTTTGTAAATTGCAATCTTCTAAAAATTATCACGAAACGAATGCCACTGCAAAAAAAAGATTTATAATTACGTATACACCATGGCGCAATCCCGCACACGTGTCAAGTAGTGAAAATTTCATTGCTTTGCTTCTGCTGTCATCATTGCTATCATCAACCCCATCATCGTTAGCTATTGTCATGTTGACAGTAACGTCATCAGCGTACTGTTATTGTTGTATCATGCGATTATTGTTGTTATTTTCGCTCGTTTTGTTAGCTTTACTGATGTTGTTATATCTGTTGTTTATTTTTTGTCGTTTATTTCTGTTAACGCTATTTGAGCATTATCACCTACGTACTATTGCTGTTGTTGCTATTTACGCGTTTTGTATGTATTTGTTGTAGTCTGTTGTCGACAGGCAATTTTCACAATGTAGCATAGCAAATTTTCTAACTTACAATTTTCTGCTTCTTTTTCTCATTCTTACATACTTACTTATGTAATGACAATTTTTCACTGCATCTTTGACTCACTTTGACAATAGAAACCGATTTTTGCCTTACTTTTTCTCTTTCCATTTGATTTTTTTTAATTTTCTTCTCTTCTTTCATATGCGAGTTTGTGTAAGTTTGTGTGTGGGCATTTTTACTATACTGTAACGAATTTACTGCAATTCCGCTTATTTCAAATCTTCTACTAAGGTTCGAATCACTAAACTGTTGAATAAATAACCCCAATATTTAATAATGCAAAATGGTACTTTCAAAATAACACTTCTATTGCTCGACAGATAGCGTGCTTAATCGAAACTGAATGCAGCGCCTCTACAGCTGGTGCTTTTATACTCTGTGATTTCCTCGTGGCATCTTCTAGGCGCTTCCAGAATTTACTTAGTTACCGCCATATAATTATAACTACAGATGCACGTATATAGCTTCTCATATGCGTGTATTTGTGAGCGACACTTCCACAATTACAATTGCATACTTTTGGGAGCATCTCAAATAAGATATCTGCATGTGTTTGTGCATTGCTTCTCAGCTGCGTATACGTACATATGTGTTGACATGATGATTGATTCGTTTATTTAGATACAAGTGACTGTCTGCTTTATTGTTGTTGTGACTTTATTTACTTAGCATGAGACTAGGGATGTGAGTATCACTTAGTGTCACTCATATTGGTCACAATACATTTATATGATATCCTGCTGCTCATATTGTAAGCGTTATGCTTCCTTAGAAACATTTTTTGTTTATATTATTATTTTGCCATTTTGTTGTCGTTATGTATTTGCATTTTGAGAGTTTTTGATTTGCATTTGCAAATGAGAACAAAATTGATTATTAACTATTTTTCTTAAATTTTAAACACGAATATTTGTGAAATTTCTATTTTTGGAAAGGCCCAGTACTGCGACTCAGATTCATTTGGCTATTAGCTATAAGAAAAGATTCATCGATAAAAAGAAATAAAATTGTAAAATGTGCGCTTGATAGTATGCATTATTTTTGATCACTGAGCTAATGATGCATACTTTCAGGCTCATTTGATTCCCATCTTGATGTTTGGGCTGACTGAGAAACACTATATCTATCACTTTTTAGGAAATTGTGGCCTTGGAAGGTAATGATTTCCTTATTTAACAAAAGCGAAAACTTACATACAAAAATAGTGTGCTCCGTCTTCAACTCTACCTTCTGCGCCTCATGCGGAGGGCACGTGTCCGTTTAGCTTAATATGGTAAGAGTTCCATTGGATTTATTATTATTTTTACTGTTGTTAAATGTTAGGATGGGAGGAAGAAGGCAAACATAATAGGTACTCGTAGCGCTCCAAGTTATATGGACTTCAAAAGCAACCCAGCAGTTAATTAGCTCTAGGTTTTTAACAGCGCACCCCCCTCAATATGCATGAGATGTGGATTGCTACCGCTAACTTTTTTTAGACTTCATACAATTACGCATCTATTGGTCTTGAAATCGAAAACAACGGTGCACAAATCTAGTCGATAAACAGCTAGAAGTTTTAGAAGATGTATTTTAGGAATACTTCATATAAAACTAGCAACCAATGCTCTCTGCAGCTGCAGCTCGTTCTAATACACAAATAACTGACAAGTTATCACATCGAATGTTTTGTATTCGCATTTACCGGTCTCTTTTCCAACTGTTGTCCCTAACCTTATTGTTCTTCTCCTTCTCTTTTCCTTCTGCCTTCTCTCCTCTTAACTCCCTTATGCTCTTCCACTCGCAAGCTTCATCCTCTACACTACCTGTTCACCTTTCTCCGCTGTTTCTACTTACAAATATTGTCATTTGAATGTTGGTCAGCAATAATCGATTTAACTAGCTTACTCACTCAGTCTTTTAACAACCTAAAAAATTTCTTGTCCTATATGTTTTCGAACTTGCCAGCTAACTTAAATGGTATTATGCTGGTATACGTACAGCCGGACACACACATGCAAACAAGTACATTTAGGTACATACCAAATTAAACTTTTTGTGTAATATTTTGTATTGGTTTGTGATTACATTGTGACTACAAATATACAAATAAATATGGAATGATAAATAGTTTCTTAAGCTATACTTGAACGTCACACAGCATTCGTTATCGATTTAATACTTTAGTACCTGGGCGACCGAAATCTTTCTAATAGTAATCTGTGAGAAATTGCAATTATTCATTTAAAAGAAAATTATTTAAAATTAAGTCGAATCATGTGTAAGATTTTTTACGAAGATTTTTAACTTTAATGTTCTCCTTTAAAGCTTTAATAGAATATGAGTAAGTAGAGTACTATTTCGTCTAACTACCCCAACCTCTAAATGGCAACCCTACTCAAAAATGACCCTATTGTAATGCGGAGTGAAATACGTTTCGTTTGATATCCATATCGGCATATCTCATGCAATTTTTTTTAATTTCGAATAGGTGGCAACCCTAAATGGCAACCCAACTCAAAAATGTCCCTATTGTAATACGGAGTGAAATACCTTTCGTTTGATACCCATATCGGCATATCTCATGCAATTTTTTTTAGATCTCGAATAGGAGCAACCCTAAACGGCAACCCTGATCTAAAATGTCCCTATTGTAATGCGTAGTGAAATACCATTCGTTTGATATCCATATCGGCATATCTCATGCAATTTTTTTAATTCCGAATAGGTGGCAACCCTAACCAAAAATGCCCCTATTGTAATGAGGAGTGAAATACCTTTCGTTTGATACGCATATCGGCATATCTCATGCAATTTTTTTTAAATCTCGAATAGGAGCAACCCTAAACGGCAACCCTGATCTAAAATGTCCCTATTGTAATGCGTAGTGAAATACCATTCGTTTGATATCCATATCGGCATATCTCATGCAATTTTTTTAATTCCGAATAGGTGGCAACCCTAACCAAAAATGCCCCTATTGTAATACGGAGTGAAATACCATTCGTTTGATATCCATATCGGCATATCTCATGCAATTTTTTAAATTCCGAATAGGTGGCAACCCTAACCAAAAATGCCCCTATTGTAATGAGGAGTGAAATACCTTTCGTTTGATACGCATATCGGCATATCTCATGCAATTTTTTTTAAATCTCGAATAGGAGCAACCCTAAACGGCAACCCTGATCTAAAATGTCCCTATTGTAATGCGTAGTGAAATACCATTCGTTTGATATCCATATCGGCATATCTCATGCAATTTTTTTAATTCCGAATAGGTGGCAACCCTACTCAAAAATGTCCCTATTGTAATACGGAGTGAAATACCATTCGTTTGATATCCATATCGGCATATCTCATGCAATTTTTTTAATTCCGAATAGGTGGCAACCCTAACCAAAAATGCCCCTATTGTAATGAGGAGTGAAATACCTTTCGTTTGATACGCATATCGGCATATCTCATGCAATTTTTTTTAAATCTCGAATAGGAGCAACCCTAAACGGCAACCCTGATCTAAAATGTCCCTATTGTAATGCGTAGTGAAATACCATTCGTTTGATATCCATATCGGCATATCTCATGCAATTTTTTTTAATTCCGAAAAGGTGGCAACCCTACATGGCAACCCTACTCAAAAATGTCCCTATTGTAATGCGGAGTGAAATACCTTTCGTTTGATACCCATATCCGCATATCTCATGCAATTTTTTTTAAATTTGAATAGGTGGCAACCTTGTGAAAAATTCTGAGTGGCAACACCTAGGTAGAAAGTCTTAGAAGGTGATACATTCCTCTGTTCCAAATTTCATTTAAATCGGTTATGCCGTTCCCGAGATTGTTCGGCTATACAAACAAACAAGAATTGCTCGTTTAAAGTATTAAGATTTGCATTTCAATTTAATTGAAAAACTTTTTAGACTACTTCTTTGTGTTACTTTGTTTGTTATGTGAATACTAATTAGTGAAACCCAGTGACTGGAAGTTGCTGCACAGTTTATGTGAATACGAAGTTCTAATGGGCAGACGTTTTTGAGCCCTAATTTGGGTTTATTTGCATGACTTTAAAGATTTTCTTTTTTATCTCTTAGTCCCCCGCCCTCTTTCTTCTCCCGATTCCTCCCGTTTCCTCGTCTCCTCCCTTCCCACTTTCGCTCTGATTTTCTCCGCACCTCCGCTATTTTTCTTCCGTCTGCATCTTATTCTCGTTCTCCGTCTTTTTTGCTCTCTTCGTTTCTATCGCTCTCTAGCTACCTCTCTCCTTCCATAGCCCGCTCCCTCTATCACCATCACCTTCTTCGTCGAACTCTATATCTTACTTCTTTCCTCGTTTTCCTATTGTTTTCTCCATCCAAACTTCTAACAATCCGCTTCCCCAAAAAAGTATGCGAAATAGTAATGTAGCAGAATTACAAGAAATCGCACCATCCGTCCATGTTGTTGTTGTTGTTGTAACGATAAAGATACCGAAGGATTTCGGAAGTGTTATAGATGTTGATGGTTCTTTGCCGGGTAAACGATTAAATATGATCAAACTGAACCTTCTAGGCTATTCTGCACCCTCCACCTCTTAGTTTCATGAAGAACTTGAGGTTGCCACACCATCGCCTGTTAAAGAAATAGGATTCGCCAAGCGTAGGCGTGGTGGACAATTGGATTGCGCTACATAACCCTTAAAACATAGGGGTTTTTTGGGCGCCTTTTACCACAGTCATACCTGCCGCGAGTATATTCTAAGCCCCCTAACACTAGGGTTCATAAATCGATCTCTAGTCCAGTGGACTTTTCACCATTTTATATGGGACTTAAACCAGCACTAAAACTCATACATCCAAACACCATCGCATGTTTGTATATATCTGTGATCACAAGCAGTAATCGCCAAGTCCTTTTTGTTTAAATGGGACTTAGGCAATCATTGCTTTTGAACACAGATATATGCTTGTAAGTATATATGAGTACGACTGTCATAAGTATCTGCTAAGTAGCACACAACTTATGTCATAACCATTTATGACATTCCAACTGGTGTGAAAGATCTGTAACATGCTAGCAAGCAAGGATATGTAATAGCTGTTGGCAGAAAATAAAACTTCGAACTCTCGAACTTGGAAACAAATTAAAAGTTTGTACAAAGTTTTAGAAACATCTCCCCCACTTTTTCTAATAGTTTCTACATACATTCTTTTCATTTGGGTGACAATACTTTGTATGGCTCTTTACCAGTGCGGTTTCGCTAGCCTTGCGCTTATAACAGCATATCTTGCGTGTATTTCTAACACTTAGCCAAAGGCCCCACTAACAGAATGACAGCCTTTCAATATGACTGACCAGCAGTCAAAGTCTTTTGCGTACGTTTGAATGGATTTTAAGAGTGTGTTTGTGTGACTATTTCTTGCAAGTTTCTTTGTCCTTTCATGGATCATATTTGATTTTCTGAAAATGGCTCTGGGCTATTACTAAGTTTAAACTTTGGCTATCGTAATAATGCATGCGAATTCGAAAGCTAATATTATCATAAAGTAAGTAAGTATGATTTGTATGTAAGTTTATATATATAATTCTTTGTATAACCCGACATCTTCAGATATTTATAGGGCGAACCATACTTGGAGTGAGTAAGTTTTTGCTTCTCCTGCTTATGATATTTGAATTTATTAGCTTACAAAGAACTTGTGAACTAATAAAGAGAGCTCGTTTTAAAAAGATGGCTGCCGACGTATCTCGTGGTGTGACTAGCTCTAGCACCACTGAGATAACTGACGAGCTGGTTAAAAAACTACTCCTATTAGTGGTCAATGTACGGTAGTTGTCGACAAGCTCTTCAACTCAACTCCTGTTACGTGGAGCTTAGAAAGAAAAACCAACAGACTCACTAGAAAAATTTTTTTATGATGGGTGGATAGGAAGCTGAGATTAAGGCACTTCAAGTTAGGATATTGTAAATCGATCTGAAATCTGAAGTGCTTGTTGATTCCGTAGAGCCATTGGGGGACTCATCCTCAATAATGGGTAGCTCTCAATGCAATACGCATTATGTTTAGGCCGACAGCCCAAACTCCAAACATAAAAGGTCGCCCTCGCATTTTTCTTATATTGGTTAACAGTGCCAGTCAAATTGTTTATGTTAACCATAAAAATGAACATCGCTGGAATAAATAAACAGTTTAACTGGCAAGCGGTATTGACCTGTTATGTTCTTTTACTTCACTTGTTTTCACACATCAAGGAGAAAGGACGTATCCCGCCGCAGTTTCCAGCTTCAACCAAAAGGTAACCTAAAAATATATATAATTAATTTTTGTGCACAATCTTTATTTCGAATAAAGATATTATATTTAAATTCAAATTCTAATACCAAACTTTTTCTTCTTTTCTACATTAAATCTTGACCGGCACCATCCCTGAGCTGTGGCCCGGCCAAGACACATTAGAATTGGTGATTCGATTTGTGTGTTTTTTCGGTCTTGAAAAGAGTTTCTCTATTGGTTGGTATTAGACGATATATCGAACTAAATATGACTTCTACATTCTAACGACTGAGATCTCTGCAAAGTCTTTAATTAACTCGACGTCTACCTCAAAATATTATAAATGAAGCTACAGAGTTTCGATGTTTTTCTGTGGTTACGACTTACTCGTGTTAATATCATTTTTAGTTTTATCGTGCCTATTGTTTATTGCTTCGACCCTGTAGAAGTCGAACAGTCTTTAATCAATGTTCCTATAACATAAATACAGGTTGGGGAGTATCCATCATTCAGACTGGAAACAAAAAACTCAGCATGTGCACATAAACCAAATCAGAAAACATCAGAGCTCGTACATCATTAAATATTCTTCGGCACTCGCCGTCGCCAATCAGGTTCATCGTTTTATCCTCATTCATTCAATACGGCGCGTGTTTTCAGGCCGATGATGATGATGATGCCGTCAGCATACGCCAGTAACTGCATGCTTTTATAAGTTAGGTTAGGTTGAACTGGCCGGTCCATGAGGATCTCACAGAGAGTGAATGAGTCCGTATTGTTACCAGAAGTTTGTTTTTGATCTTATGGAATATTGGTCAGTCTGGTTATTGCTATTCTAACTTTGTCATAATCGGGTGGGGGAACATTAATTCTGTCAAAAGCCATTGTCGGCTCGGGTTCATCAGCTTTCCTTCGTGTTTCATCGCTCTCTTCAGTTTTGCACAGAGAAGTGCTCTCTCGATAATCTTAGCATTCTCTGGGCGTCAGTCACAAGATCCCGGTTTCCATTTTGAGAATAGTTTGTCCCAGGCTCAAAAACATCTGCTTGTCACCGAATTTGTTGTTGAACTCTGAGAGCGTGGTGGCTAGCAATTCAAGCTTCCCGCACTCACGATTTTCTGCCAATGCTTTTTTCCCTGTAAAGACGTCTCGTCTTCTCGGCATTCTTCACCGTGCCAGTTGTTTTTCCGTAGTTGCCAGTTGAAGTGTTTTAGAGATATGTTCCTGCGTGCCGTGGCGTTGATTTGTGCTTTCAGAGAGCAGGTATGAGAGTCAAGTTACGAAATCATTGGAAGTATATTGCCATCGCAACCTTTCGAAGTCTAACTTTTTTTGGATTTTTTGGCTGTGACTAAAAAAAATTATATTCCCTGTTTCAAAATTTGCTGGTTTTCCAGTTACAATTAAATATTTTCAAAACCAATTAATTTTTTTTTTTTATTTATTTAATTAAAGAATGCCAAATTAAAGCCAACAATTTAAATTTTTTGCCACGCCATTACATCTGAAGGTATAAATAAAGTTAAATAAACAAAACCAAAGAAACTCAGATATCCCAAAACCAAACAGAACAGAAGCTGCAAAGTACTTGAAATGCTGGCGGCAAAGCAACAAAGCAATAAAACTTTGCAAGCCACAAAATGAGGCAAGGCAACGGAAGTACCGAAAAGGGAAGTGTAAACATTTGAATGGACAGTAAAAAGAAACTGGTTAAACCATCGGAGAGCGAGTGAGAGAAAATCAAATAAACAGTTTACAAAGGCGTTACAAAGATACTGGAATTTAATGTGCCACATAAAACATGCAAACAGCAACAACAAAACAATGAAAACAAAGCAACACAAAATGATTAAAGTTGTCAATCGATTTTAGTGATGAAGCATTAGTGATGACACAACAAAGGCAATAAAAACAATTAAATGGTACTGATTGACATAATCAGTCAAATTGCCTTTGCTCGACTGACCGTTGTGGTAAAAGTTAAAGGCATCAATTAACGTGCCGAAGTAGTGTTAACAAAGGATAGCGAGACCATTCGACGATAAAGTAAAGAGACCATAAAAGGCAAATGACATGAGATTGAAATCGTTAGATTAGTTAAAGTAGAATAAGTGAACAGTTAAAAGGGAAACACACGCTGTGGGAGCATATGACGCTTGTTAACTTTAAACCATTCCTCCTCTGCCGAAAATCGTCTATGTGGTGATTACTTATATTTCTAACCAGGTCCGCCAGGTGATGATCCTACAGCCATATCTTCTGCTCTGCTTATAACTTTTACAAATATCTCGGTGAGACTTGGCCATCAGGCATGAATCAGCTTTAGAAATTCGAACGAATGTAGGAAAAAAAATTACCGCATTCGAATGAGAAGAGTATAAACGGATTGGCTTAAAATATGATCGACGAGTTATATGTTCGTTATCGACGGGCTATGGGATTTGTTCTCCATTTCTTATCGAGGAGTTTTCGGTTTGTTATAGGTGTATTTCGCCGAGTATATATAAGTTATCGAAGGATTGTTAAATTTGTTATCGATATTTAAATTTATCGATGAGTCATGGAGAATTTTTTGGATATATGTCGATATGCTATTGAAAAAAGTTTGATATAATATCGAAATTTGTCGATTTGTTGTCAGAGCGTTACCGACTCGTTATCGGCGCTACATAGATTTGCTATCAAGAAGTTATCGATTTGTTATCCAAAAGTTTTCTATTAAGTATGGAAACGCTATCGAAATTTTATCAATATAATATCAAACAGTTTTCGATTTTTTATCAAAAACCTGTCAAAGTTTTACGCTCTTTATCGGCGTTTTTTTTTTTATCGAAAAATTATCAATTTGTGATCAAGAGCGTATCGATTAGATATCGCAGACATCAATATAGTCCAGCGAATTAAAACACAGCGGCTACGCTAGCTAGGCCATGTTATGCGAATGAAAGATGATGCTCCGGCTATGAAAGTATTTTTTATCGGAAACCGCATATGAAAGCAGAGTAAGAGGGCGGCGCCAATGACTCGCCCATAAGAAGCCGATTACAAACCGACAACTGGGCGACAATAATATTCTGCCCATAAAGGTCGGTGATAAAACAAGAACTTGTCGGATATGTTGTTACAGATAAGCCTTCGTCGGAGAAAGTCCGAAGTTATTTGTTTCTGGTGACTCAACTTCAATTCCTGGAAGATCTCTAATTAACTTTAAAGCACTCGTTTTACAGACGTATGTTTATACATCGACTTCAAGTGCACTTGGTACTGGGGTTACAACATCCGCAACACCATAGTCAACCTAACCTACGCGAGAGGAGTCCCGTTACAAATTTGAATGTATCATACACATATAAAGGCGAAACTCTGGCGACCCCTTGTTTCTCATGGCACTAGGGGGTGAGTGGACGTTATGGCCTAGATGGTTCAATGTGTTCATATTAAATCGTTACCGAGATGGTGGGGCTAGCTCCTTAATGGTGCTCATTGCCGGAACGTTCCGAATATATATCCGGAAACGTACCATCAACATCGAGAACACTTTCGAAACACCTTCGTGGAGTATCTTTATCGCTACAACAACAACAACGGCAGTAAAACTTAGTACTCACGTCTTTTTGTGGGTGAATATTTCTATGAAACAGTGAAACGTTTCTATAAACTTAAGCTTTTAACTGCACTAAAACTTTTCAGACTTATGTGTTTCTTTATTTTCCTTTTAGTTTGATGCTTATTTCAAACCACAAATACTTGCCAGATTCAAGTACCTTGATGTAAATATATGTCTCGCTCACGCTTAGATTTCGATAATGTCTTCGATTAACTTAATGATGATTGCTTTAGATTCGTATAAACTTTACGAGTGTTTCGAAAATTTCTTTTCATGTAAAAATGTAAGCAATACCTCAAAATAAATTGCTTGCAGCTAAGCTTATAAAGCTTCTAAATTGTTCAATAAAATAGCGCATATCTTAAATAAACGACACGAAGCACGCCTCGTTTGCCTACATAGACTGGCAGCATACCGCCATCAGCCGCAACAACAAAGCAATCACCTTTAAACGTCTCGCAGCTTAATTTTATTTATTTATGTATTTTGGTTCAATTTTATGCTCCCCCATTTCCATTTTACAAAGGTTTTTTCTATTTTTTTACAGCTGCTTGTCATCACCTCAATTACGAAACATTTTTGGTTCTTCCTATCGTTTTTGAATTCGCAAACTCTCAGACGGGTGACATTCTTTCCACTCCTCTTGTAGTGATGTGAAAATTTGCACGAAAATGTTTGTGTTCTCACTTTGTTCGATAATTTGTTTTTGTTGTTTTTCGTCTTTTTCTGGCTCTTTTTTTGTCTCCAATAGCCAAACACACAACATAGCAAAAACACACAAAATAAAGAACTGATCAAATAATTTCCAGCTTAGAAACTTAACACATAAAATATATACCCGTAATAACCATAGGAATTACCCAAAGTTCGTGCAAAAGCTGTGGTGCGTTTTAACTTCCCGCTATCATCTGCCGTTGCGAGCTTCGATTTAAGATATTACACTGTGCTTGTGTATTGCCGCCAATAACTTAAAAAGAAAGAAAAAAGATTTAAAGTGGAATAAGTAAAAAAACTTTCTTTTTCGCTTTAAAAATTGGTTTGTCTATTCTGGTTCATTTAATAGCCAATAAGTCGTACAACCACATCGCGGTGTTGTAGCTGGGAACGTTTAACGGTATATCCCAAATAATAATTATTTTATATTTTCTTTAACACAAGAAGATTTTCCATACGCGCAGACTTCACCTACTAAATTAGGGAACTAGCGTAGCAGGAGAGTGCAATGTTGATTGTAATATTTCTTGGTGATCCGCACTTTGCATTAAGGTGATTTGCGTTAATTGTATGCAAATACATACATATGTGACATTAATAATGTCTGTTCAAACTCTACTCATGGGACAAAGTTACCTTACGTTTGGTTGTTGTTGTTGTGATTGCACAAATACTCCCAGAAGGTTTGGAGGTATGAATCTGGTACGATCCATTACTAGCATCTTCTAGTACTAGCCCAACTGCCTCTAGAACGATTTTCTTGACCCATCGAATCCGGAATTTTGTCGCCTCCTGTGAAAGGCATGATCACCGCAATAGTATTTTGAACCCCCGAACCCACTGGGATTCCTGATATTGGGTGATTAATACTCGCAGAGCTAACCGTGGACTCGATGTGTTGCAGCACAAATTAAAGCGCCGCCACTAGAATTGCTAACAACAATAGCAACCTACCTGACACCACCGTCATCAACGCAATACTTTTATATTACGTTCACCAGACCATTTTACCATTCTCGTCTCAATCAATATATCAGCCAGCTTTGGTTCGAGTTGTTCTGGCAAAAGCAAAAAGCGATGATTTCCCATTGACTTCACGTCATCATACTGCATGCAGCTGTAGAGCGGAAATATTTTTCAAGTAAACCAAGACTTACCGCATTGTAGCAATGGAAGGTTTTCCATGCATCAGTTTATTGACAAAAAAATTTCCCATAAATCAATAAACTAGTTATTTAATCCAATGCTCCCGATGATTCTTGCAGCTTGCTAAGAAGGCATTTATTGGCACAAAAAAGTCAATTCTGATTGAAGTCTGTAGTGTCCGTAGTCAGAGCCCATGGTCAATATCAAGAAGTGCGCTCAACGGCCGCAGCCACCTTGCCTCTAATATCTACCAAAGTTATATTCATCATTATATTCAAAGCCAAGGTAGATATTGTTCTAAGAGCGTCGCTGATACCAACCAACACTGTCCCAGCTCCTATAGATGGCCCTCCGTAGAGTAAGATAGCAGAAGTATATCCAGCTCTATCATATATTTAAGACCCCCAGCATAGTTGCGATGTTCCTCCGTTGAGTAAGATTGCGGAGGTATATATGTCCCTGTTGTCTAAGAGGCCTCCAGAATAGTTTCGTATCAAAAAAATGCTTAGATATTCAGGCATAATAAAAATTACGGGCGGTACTTCCCCAATCAAAGGATTCCTAAAAGCGGATTTTTGTACCTTTTCGTAAAAAGAACCATTTTCGTTTTGACTGAGTTCACGGCGAGCTCACATGAACGCAGCCCATCCACCTACTGTGCCGCCTGTTTATTCAGACGAGGATGGCAACGCTAAGCTCCTCACGGAAGGAGGAAGTCATTGGTACTATTTTTCGGATAGTCACATTACAAGAAGAATAAGACCGCGTCGGGAAAGCCCCGCTAAACAACGCGAAAACTGTCCAGAAATTTATCTTTCAACAGAACTATCAGATAAGCTGTTTCGCACTCAAGCACAGGAACTGACTTTCGCAGCGAAGGGCTCTTCAATCCCTAAACCAACTATGTAATTTTCCATGGTCTAAGGCAGGAAATAGTAAAACGCTTTTGCCAAATCTATACTGGAATCAAGTGCATTTTCTTTGTGCTCAATGGAACCCTCGATTTGTTTTATAATCCCATTGAGATCCGTGACATCCAACATCGGGTACCCATACATTGACTTGGTTCCGGCGAGCCAAATAGAACGATGTGAAACAACGAGCTATAAGAAAGCTGCACAAGGTAAACTCAAATATGCCTTTAGGAAAAACAGTGCCTATGGCACTATTCGCTCCTCAAACTGTCCACGTCCTTTCTGAAGCAACTAGCCTAGTGTTGGTAATGAAATTTGTTTACGAATCAAATACCGTTTCCCATGATTCGATTTTCTGGTAAATTTTTCATATATCAGTTTGGTTCAACGTCAAAGAATCTACCGAAATATTGACTTTGGCTTGGAGAAGTTTCGCGTAACAAACCTGCAGCAAACCGCACTACTTCTGAACTAGCGCAGAACTGTTCCATTAAAATACGTTACTAGTTCTAATTCTGAGTCCTCGAAGTGCTCTCAACCGTCACTTTTGTCATTTTCATCTCCTACAAAATAGCAATTGACCTCCTCTGTAGACCTTTTGAATGCGTTCTAAAGTGGCTCTGCCGTAGGTGGATCTGTGACATCGCTGCCTTTGTTTGATTAATTTGAATGCATTACCTCAGACTTAACCGCTGTTTGTACAAATGTGACTTTGAAGTCCCTCTACATCCGATTACTAATAGTTCGGCGGTAGTCATTTAACCTGTAGTGCGAACTGTCCGTTGCCGTAACTGTCTGTCCCTCTATGGAGCTATTTTTTGTAGATCTCAACTTTTTCACATATGTGGAACTCACTCTAGATGAAGATGTACAAGCTCAGTCTTAAAAAATTAAAGAAAAAAAAACTTTTTTAAAAATAAGCTTTTATTATTGGTTAATAAAATTAACAACAATAAATTGACTCTAAAGAAATATAACACTTTATAAGTTCATTGTAAGCTTTAACGATAATTAGGCTTTTTCGTCTGCGACAAAAGAATTCTATATTGTACATAATTATATATTTTTAACATTAAAACTTTACACCTAAATTATTAAATCTTACAGTTTATATCACAGTTCTAATTGTTCTAATAAAAACGTGTTGAATTTTGATGGTATAATTAAGAACATTTAGGATCTCCTTTTCTTGCTATCGCAATGTAACACGCTCTTATTAGAACAATTAGGACTGTGATATTTACTGTAAGGTTTAATAATTTAGGTGTAAAGTTTTAATGTTAAAAATATATAATTATGTACAATATAGAATTCTTTTGTCGCACACGAAAAAGCCTAATTATCGTTAAAGCTTACAATGAACTTATAAAGTGTTATATTTCTTTAGAGTCAATTTATTGTTTACTTTTTAGTTAATTTTATTAACCAATAATAAAAGCTTATTTTTAAAAAAGTTTTTTTTCTTTAATTTTATTTTTTACTTTTTAGTTCGCTTTATTAACAAGTAATAGAAGCTTGTTCTTAGAAAAGCCTTTTTCTTAAATTTAATTTAAATATGCATTTTTTTTAATTTTTAGTAGGGTAAAATTTTGTTTAAATTCGTTATGTAACCTTTACTTAGTTATTTGTAACGTTTCTCATCCTATCCATTTGTTTTAATGCATCAACATACTTTTTAGTTAATTTTATTAACCAATAATAAAAGCTTATTTTTAAAAGTTTTTTTTTCTTTAATTTTATCTCTTTCTTTAATTTTATTATATCACAATCCAAATATATTGGGGCATATTCATAATCGAAATAAAATGTGACTAAGTTAGTTGAAGCATTTTTGACAGAGAGCACATATAAAATTGTGTCAAACAGTGTTAAATAACTTAACTTTGCCTATGCCGCGTTCTGTTTACAACTACTTATTGAAGATCTCTCATCTGTGGGTTAAATCTGTTTTAAAATAAAATTCCTACTTTCGCTTAGCTAAAATTCCATCGCCAAAAATCTGTAAAACAAAATCAAGTGCGCAGAAAAGTATGTAACACTTACCGATAACAGCCTAACGGCGTTAGCTTTCGTTGTATCACAGAATTTTTACACTTTGAAAATGACGGCTGTCGTTTGCAAGGTTGCATTCCTTTGAGTCTTCGTTTTCACCATCTGGATTAACAAAGTCATGAGCCTGGACATTCGTGCAATTTTAGTGATGTAAATTGCATGGCGCCACCGCCAATGCGGTGCCAGCTCAATAGTAGCTCATTGACGAAATGACTCCAATCGAATTTTTGACGCTACTTAGTAGTGAGTGCGTAGTACATTTCACTTGCACTATTGAGTGAAACGAATTTTGTTTGTCAGGCACGAGTTTGGTGTTATTGGCGCTACTGACAATGATGACACTGAGCTGATAGCGGTAGCGCTGGTAGTTCAGCTTTTGAATCAGAGAAAGAATTGATGACCCGTGCAAATTATTATGGCTTTGGCCGTGTAAATTATTATGTTGCATTTGCACCAAATAAATGCTGCGGATATAACAACCGGAGTCATTTTTGAGTTGTATATTTTAAATTTAATGCAAATTAATATGGGTGTGTTTGAGCGGCCAAATAATAACAGTAGTATTGCTAAAGTGCTGCTAAGTTGATGGAATGTCGCTAATTTCCTAGCGATGATAAATAGATTTTCAATATTTCGTTCAACGGACACGCGAAATTGCCACATCTGCTCAAATTTTCCAAGTTTTTCCATTCTTGATTTAACTTAAGCTGTTATGCCAATATTTTTCAGCCAGCTTTTTTCAAATAGGTAATTTTTCCAAAAACAAAATAAATTACAGAAAAGATTACAGAGTTAAACAGCCTTAAAATTTCAGCTATGTTGGTTATACACAGAAATACAAGAGAGGGTTGTGTCGCCGCTTTTCACAAGCGTTGAGATTCACCACGCGTGATTCACCACGTCCAAATATCACAATCCACGGATAGGTACCGGCGGGTTTGTATGGGACTTAGGCTGTTATGCCAAAGTAAATACAAATCTTTACCGATAACTGTGTTATCGATTAATTTATCGAATTCTAACAAAGTAATATTGCATTGTCATCGGAGTTATACATGTGTGCAAAATTTCAGCTCAATCGGACACCGGGAAGTGTATCAAATTTAACTTGCAAGATTCCATTACAGACAACAAAAGTGAAACTAAATAAAAGCTTATAAAATAGAAAAACGGCTGTTGTAATGTCAAATGAAGAATTTACTTACACAACTAAGCGTCTGCCTTACACTAAGAAAACGTGATGATTCATCTCAGCTTGGCCACAATTTGCCTTTATCTTCACAAGTTTTGTCGTTGGTCTTCTTAACGTAATTTGTCTGCCGGTTGCATTTGTTGTTACTTTTATAAATGACCCTGCCGTTTTTTGTCACTCACTCAACTCACTGATTGGGTTTTCTCTAATGCGGTGCACTTCCTTTGCTTTATTTATTTATTGTAGAAAAAAATCTGGTCAAACTTGATGTGCTTCAGATTGAAAAACTTTTTAATGTGGGAGCTTAGAAAATCAAATCAAAAACAAAAAGAATAGAGATTAGTAAAAAAGTATAAGTAATGTTGCTATAAAAAATATACACATTGTGAGAAAAGCCAAATATATACGAATGTCGGCAAACGTGAATGAACTACAACAACACTAGATATCAAATAAAAATAATAATACCGTAACCGCAAGCACACGCCCCCACTTTGTTTATTTTGTGCTGACGTTTACCTTCTCTGCCGATTTCATGCATCTCTCCTCGTTTTAACTGCAAAATACTTAAACGGACGAATGCGTGCACGTTTTCTTAATGAACTTTGAAGGATGTCGTCTCGTAGTTAACCGTCGGTACATTAGCAAGTGATCCATGCAACTCATGTACAACACGGCATTTACTAAATACATGTGGTGCATATTTTGATTTGGGATTTCGTTATTGTTATTTTTAATTTTTTGCTTTCTACTTTGGGCTGAGTTCACCGGCGCCTAATACTAAGTATAAAAATATTCCTTCAAATTATCGGTATTCTAACTGGAAATGTTCATACAATCATGGAATCGAACACAAAGTAAACTCCTCTCCTGAAGATCGGATCCCCGATCCTGATCTCTCCCGCATGCTTTCTCAGGCCTTCCAAAGTCACGGCGTATACAGATGACATTTCAATCATCATGCAGCAGATATCTGCCAACAATCAGCTCTATGATGTATCCGTCGTTTCGATATGTACATGCCTGGGCGTATAGAGTTATCGGATTGACTGTCAATGCAGAAAATCCGATCCAGTATTATTTACTAGGTAATAAACGGTTCACAATTAAAATAGGCCTATGCTTGGAGGAGTAACCCGACCAAACCATATGAAAGGTAAAGGGAGGAAAGACTCCGCGCCACTGTATGCATGCTTGGATGCCCGTAGGGCCAAGCACATATTTTACTATTGGGTGCTTGTTTGGTGGACAGCCACACAAAATGTACATGTACAAAAATACTAGAGCATTATTTAGATTATCAATGATTAGCATAACGGTAGCTCTACTAACTACCCCGACAGCAGCATTGCATGCCGTTTTGCACATCCTGCCTGCAAACATAACTACGGTGTCCATCCAGATCAATGTAGGGTTTTTTAGGCGGAATTTGTAGCCGTGGAGAGAGCGGCAGAAATTCTGGGGGCCATTATTGCAATAATATCACACAGAATTTTATAAAGAAGTGTCCTGTAATGAACACAAGAATTGGAGAAGCTTCGCTCTGGCCGGACCAGGCCAAAGGGATTGAAGGTAAGGAAAATGCCAATGATCTGGCAAAGGAGTATGCAGAACTCGATGGATTGACAAGGGCGTTCAATGTTCGTGTCCTGTGCATGCGAGGTCAGACTCCAGCTACTAGAACGGAAAAGTTGTCAGATCTCGAGGCAGCAATTCAACTCGGTCCTAGAAAACTTCTAGTATTTGGAAATGGGACAAGCTTATTTTATAACATAACGTTCTGGTACCTTATGGGGGTTTACGTTTGGGCGTGACAGTTCTACGGACACATTCAGTCTATGTGAGGTCTTTATTGATTGGCATTTCTTCACAATCTTACAATCATCATCTTTCTTATTGTGTTCCTATTCGTATACGTTTTCTTACACTATTCCTGTTTCTATTTTTTGCTTTTTATTTTCCTACACCTATACGTACTCCCATCTCTTTTCCTTGTCCTGTTAATATTCCTATTCGTATTCATATTCCTGTTCATATTCGTATTCCTATTTTTAAACGGTTTTATTTAACTTGACTTGGCTGGTTGGTTGGCTGGCTTTCTGGATGGCACGAATTTTGTAATTGAAATTTAAGTAACTTCCCGATAAGCTACAAGCTTGAAACTTGGAATATAGTTCAGAACCCGATGACAATGCAATAATAAGAAAAAACCCCGATAGGTGGCACATGAATCGAAATATTTTTAAAAATCGTATTTGTGGTCCGATTTTTTTCATATTTGGAACACATAATACATACATTAATAGAAAGAGACATATGAAAAAAAAAACGCCGCTAGGTGGCGCATGGTGGGGTATTTGATCAATATAGCTGGCCAAAACTAAAACAGCAGTTATTTCTGTTAAAAAAGTAGTTGTCTCACTTCATTGTTATGAAAGAAAATATTTGACAGTAAATTCACGATGTTCCGCGCGGAATTACTATGGATCGAGCCCCTGGTTTCGGTGGGACCCGGGTCATTTTTTGGCATTACATGAGATATGTACGTCAATATGGGTATCAAACGAAAGGTATTTTACTCCGCATTTCTATTGATACTTTTAAGTAGGGTTGCCACCTCACCTTCTTTTTTATATTTCTTTGTATATCCATTACCATCTGGGAAACGGCTTAACCGATTTGAGTCAAATGTGGTACATCGATATAGTATTACACTGAGGATGTTTTCACAAGGTTGCCACCTTTTGCCAATAGGGTTATCAGTCTCTTACAAAATTGATCACTACTCAAAAAATCGCATGTATGCGCAGCCTTTTTTGTTATTAAACTTTAAAAGAAACACAAGCTATGAAAAAAGATATATCTTTTTGTTTGCAATGTTTTTAAAAAATTTAATATTGGAAAGTAATAGTATTACAAGTACAATAAATCAGTTAAAACATGCAGTATAAAAAATCTAACATATGAATTAAAAACATATTAACCTGTCCTAAAATAAAATGTAACTAGATTTGATTAAGGCTAAACAAGTGAACAAGATTTAGGTTAGAAAGGTATATTACTTTTTATTCCAAATATACATCGAACTGCACACAATTTTTATACAACTTTAGATGTGTGCGGGTAGCTCCGTTGACGTTGCAGATGGGTTTGTGGTATGTTATACTATTCAGTGGACATCTAGGAACGCCAGGGAGTATATTTAAAAAAAAAAATGGAATATTTTGAAAAATCGACTTTTGGCCAGCTACATTGATCAAATTGATCAAAACTTTACAGGGAACATGAATTTAGATATAGCAGCATGAAAAAACCAGGTTTCCCAGCGGGTTAATGGGCTTAGAATATTCCCCTGGGGGGTATAACTGTTGGAAGAGCCGACTAAAAGTCAAAGACCCAAAGATATGACGCACCAAACAATCTTCCCGATCCAATGGGGCTAATACAGGAAAGTGGCAGTACTAGGAGAGTTGAATGACCTAGAAGGCGCATCTTGGTTATGTCGAATCGTTCTGAGGTAATCGGGCTAGTACCTTTATGGTGCTATTTTCTGAAAAGTATCGTATGAAACCCAGCAGAAAACAAATTTTTTACTTTTATTGAATAAATGAGAAGTTAATATTTAACTTTCACTTTAACTTTAACTTTATTTTTAACTTTAACTTAAACTTTCACTTTAACTTTAACATTCACTTTAACTTTAACTTTAATTTTAACTTTAAATTTAACTTTAACTTTAACTTTAACTTTAACTTTAACTTTAACTTTAACTTTAACTTTAACTTTAACTTTAACTTTAATTTTAACTTTAACTTTAACTTCAACTTTAACCTTAACTTTAACTTTAACTTTCGCTTTAACTTTAACATTCACTTTAACTCTAACTTTAACTTTAACTTTAACCTTAACTTTAACTTTAACTTTAACTTTAACTTTCACTTTAACTTTAACTTTATTTTTAACTTTAACTTTCGCTTTAACTTTAACATTCACTTTAACTTTAACTTTAACTTTAACTTTAACCTTAACTTTAACTTTAACTTTATTTTTAACTTTAACTTTCGCTTTAACTTTAACATTCACTTTAACTTTAACTCTAACTTTAACTTTAACTTTAACTTTAACTTTAACTTTAACCTTAACTTTAACTTTCACTTTATTTTTAACTTTAACTTTCGCTTTAACTTTAACATTCACTTTAACTTTAACCTTAACTTTAACTTTAACTTTATTTTTAACTTTAACTTAAAAAAAAAAACTTTAACTTTATGATCCGGGGTGGGCGTGAGCTTAGCACCTGCTAACAAGCCGACCTAATATAAACGCACGCAAGTCATTTTCTGTCAAAAATGCCTCATGCACATACAACTTGTATGAGAGCAACTCAAATTGAATTTGCTGCGTGAAAACCTAACTCGATTTCCAATTTTTGTTCCGCGTGACATTTAGATTTGACGTTTGCACACATGCTTTACATTGTCGCAACGCATGCTTATTTGGGTTAGGGCAAAAAACGCCGGTCGTTTGCGTGCGCTAAAAAACGCAGTGCGGTTTTATTAGGTTGGCTTGTAAGCGACCATATATGTATACGATAAGCGATAGCACAATGGCTACTTCGTGAAAATCAACGACAGCTCCTTTAGTTTGATTTCGATGGTCGTACGGTGAGGAAGTGTCGCACGCGCGCTTAAAACAGAGTACCAAAGAGTGCGTGTGACACGTGTACCGTTCAAGCATTGAAATCAAACTAAATAAATAATTGATTTTGCTTTCGTGCTCGCTACGCGTTCGTGTTTACTAACACATTCTCAATTTGGTAACCGTGTAAATGTAGTGGTGCCCACCGCTGTTTATGATAGAGATCCAATTTTATGTATTTGGCCTGTTGCTAACACCGAACCTTTACGAACCTCTTCGAGCCTTTTCGGATCTTTTTTGACAAATATCCGTTACGGTTTTTTTTTGATTTAGTCGCCAAGCCCGCGATAAAATCTATGCAATAGCTTAATAATATAATTTTAGCTGCGGTTGAGGTTACAGCTATGGTTGCGGTAAAGGTTCCACCTACATTACACAGTTCTTTTGTTATACACATTCTTTGTATAAATTAAAGAATGCTGTTGTGAATTGCGGGTATACAGTATCCGGTTCGATTACGTCCTCTTAGCGGTAGAAAGACTTCATTTATGTGTGGCTGAGTAAATGTGTGAGATAAAAATAAACCAAAATGTCACTCGTGTAACATGTTTGACGTGCTTGAAAGAAAAGTGTGAATATTTTATTTAAATATACTCATACATACATATAAATACGAGTATCTATGTGTGTGTTTATTACTGCATAAATACCCTTGTTAGCAATCGTTCTTCCTTCCATTTTCTTCACTCTACTTCCACCACACATACAACTGTGGTATTGATTGATTTCTTGCTTTTGTTTTATAATAACAACAAAATATTGTATGCCTTGAAAGTCCCATAGATATTGAGCTCAACACAGAGCTTTGTTGCTTCGTTGCTCAGCTGATGCAAATTAAGAAATCATCAATTTATTAATTTTATGTATTTATTCTATGAATAATATTTAGACGGAAGCGTTTTGGAACAAAGTTTATTGAATTGTGAAATTTTTCTAATAATATGTAACTAAATACTCATATTGCTTGCAAATAAGGATGAAGTCAGAGTTAAAGTACTACTGAGCTTGAAGACGAGCTGTAGAGGCCGGGGAATTGGAAAATTCAATGCATTGGAGGCAACTAATCTCTCTCCCATGTGTTCATATATCCTCTATATTGATTACGTGAGTATTCGAGGTCTGAATTGAGTCAAACGACAAAATTATTATCTTTAAACTGCAGAAAGAGCAAAGTATATTTAGCCCAGGAGGAGCTGTGTTGATATTGTTTCAATCGTATTTTAGAGTAATGGTGATAATATCAATTTCAGAATTACGAAGTGTAAAGAATGCTGCGATGAAAAATCTCAGTCCAGGCAATGAGGCGTGGAAGGAAGAGGACCAAATTAGAAGTGTGGGCTGAATCATTATCCAACATACCCGCCAAAATACCCTACTGGGTAGGTGTTCGGTTCAAAATCTGAACTTACTTACTGAAGTGATAGCAAACTCAGACTTACTCCTGTTTCGCTTTGACTGTCGCATCAAAGAGGATGAAACCTTTTCCACCTATCCCTTCAAGCTACTCTGATTCCAAATACGGATGTCGATAGGAAGACTTGATGGACCGAATCATCTTAGGTCATTCGCATAATATGGGACTTTATATTTTTGGGGCTGCACTCGTCGTCGCACTTTTTTCATATCTCTATAAAGCCTTAATAGCTGAATATAAAATCTCTATTGTTCATGCTGTTAGCACTGCGGACAAATTCATTAATCTCTCGTAGAAATTTTCGTTGAATACATGCCGTTTCTCTTATTCATGCCGTTGTGTAGAGCAAATCTTCCAGGGGTTTACACCGCCACTAATAGCTTCTCCAACCCAATTGTCAACTGTACCTACCAATGGAAAATCCTGTTTATTTAGCAGAAGAGAATCTAGACCCCAAGTTTCTCGCGATAGGAGGGCGTTGGATGTCCTAGGAGATTTAATGTGGTCTTATCAAATCGTTCCCGAAATGGCCGGGCTAGTACCCCACTGGTGCTATTTCCCAAATCGTACCAGCCAATACCCGGAATGAGACCATTAGCAATACCCCAAAATCCTCAGATATGGTGAGAGACTTACAGAGCGTGCAGTTCGTCCGTAGTGGACTCAATTTTTTATTTGCCTACCCAACCCAAAGTAACGGTTGTTCCCCATTCTAGGGTCAAGTAAAGGCCCCACAAACTTCGACTAAATAATAACATAGACCTTAGGTCGTATGCCGAATTAATCCTCACATGGGCTAAAGTATTGTTGGAAGGGCAGCGGCTTCCTATACCCAAGGAAGGGGGAGCAAGCGCAAGTTGACTTGGCTGGACAGTATAGGACGGATGGATTAGTTAGCGGTGGGGAGCGTCGGGCACAAAATTTTGCGCAAAATTTTATGTTTTTCTGTTGTCTGATTACTTTCTGAATTTTGACTTCTGAAATTTAACTTCTGAATATTTTTTCAGCCGTCTGGTTATTTTCCAAATTTTAAGTTTAAGTCTTTCTGCCTTCTGATTACTTAAATGTTTGGTTTTTCATTTTTGATATATTTTCAGTATAAACTACTAATCCATTTTTAATATATAATCACTGACTTTATTTTTTATCATCACTTTTTCGTGTTATTGTAATTTTTCATACCCATATGGATATACATTCTTGCATACATACGTAAACATTTACTTGATTTTAGTCGGCACTCCCCCCAGTGCTTAATTTGATCAGTGCATAAATTTTGTTTACCATTGCTTTCCATTCATTATTGTACGTATGTGAATACATATGTACGCTGGCATAAAAACATGAATTGCTCTTTTTTGCAAACGAGCTTGAAAAAACGCTCCAACTAGGTAAACAGTCTCATCATAGCGGAACCCTAAAGGTGGAAGTTTATCAGCTAATTGGTACGTTTTTTTAGCTGCTTTAACATTTCTACTTCTGGAACAGTACGTTTTATTTCCTCTAGCAAAAAAAAGCGGATATTGTCACTACAGCTGGACCCACCACTTTTAATGTTTTTTAAAAAAACATTAAAAGTTGTCAAAAAAACGAATCGTTTTTGGAACTATCGAGCCCATAAATAGCACAAAATTCTGCACCTATCCCGTTTCGATTTTGCCGTCTGGGGTTATATGCCCCCGCACCCCCCTTGCCACCCTTTGTTTTTCTGGACAGGCCGTAGCTTATGTTGGAGCACATAAATAGCGCATAATTTCCACATTTAAATTTTCTTGTTTGGCCTAGTGCTTATGAGGGGGGGGGGGGGGGTCTAGCTGGACCCTTCAATTTTGGAGTTTTAAAAAAATCAATAAAAGTTGTCAAAAACCGAATTCTTTTTGGCACTATTGAGCACATAAATAGCACATAATCCCCACATTTAAATTTTTTTGTTTGGCCTAGTGCTTATGAGGGGTGGGGGTCTAACTGGACGTCCAGCTGGACCCCCACTTTTGAAGTTTTAAAAAAATCATTAAAAGTTGTCAAAAAACCGAATTCTTTTTGAGCACATAAATAGCACATAATTTCCACATTTAAATTGTTTTGTTTGGCCTAGTGCTTACGAGGGGGGGGGGGGGGGGGGGGGGTCTAGCTGGACGTCCAGCTGGACCCACCACTTTTGATGTTTTAAAAAAAACATTAAAAGTTGTCAAAAAAACGAATCGCGTTTGGAACTATCGAGCCCATAAATAGCACAAAATTCTGCACTTATCCTGTTTCGATTTTTCCGTCTGGGGTTATATGCCCCCGTTCCCCCCCTTGCCACCCCTCTGTTTTTCTGGACAGATCGTAACTTATGTTGGAACACATAAATACCACATAATTTCCACATTTAAATTTTTTTGTTTTACCTAGTGCTTATGAGGGGGGAGGACGTCCAGCTGGACCCCCCATTTTGAGGTTAAAAAAAGTACTTAAATTTTGAGCACAAAATTTTTTATTTTGGGAACAAATTAGCACATAAATGGCACATAATACCTGGCCTACCAAATTTCGAATCCATCGTAGGGGGGTCCAGCTTGACGGGCCTAGAAAATTAGTAAAATTTTGGACAGTGGTCGTGGCACCGCCCACTTCTAAAAGAAGGTAATTTAAAAGTTTTGCAAGCTGTAATATGGCAGCTAAGTATGTAATGCTCGATTACACCGGAACTTAGCCTTTCTTACTTGTTTTTATATTACCTTGAAGCGTATAACAAAGTAGGAACTCTCCTCTACTATCGTTTGTTTTGAGTGGGCAGTTGTGAGTCATATCGCAGGATGCCAAAGTAAGTGCCTCCTCGATAGCTACTATGGCAAGGACCTTAGTGCTGAATTTAAGTAGTATACATAAGCAAATGTTTTGCATATTGAACCACGTCAAACAAACCCTTATTGATGCCACTTTGCTGTGTGAGGGTTTAATTGTATGACTCGAAGCATTTTTTGTCTGTTTGTACTCCATCGTTATATCTACATGAGTCTCCTGCCACAAGAATCTAATGAGTTATTCTTCCCTTATGGAGATGAGACCTAAGCGCCTGCGGTAAATGGGGCAGCTTTATCAATATCCATAAAAGCTATAACACAAAAATGCGTTACTTCAATGACTGAAATCAGGAAAAGTCTGATTATTGATTAACAAACACCGAAATCATACACATTTTTCTTTTTATATAAGTTGTAGTCTGCCTTGGCTATCAATTAATATCGCTGCGTGCCTTGTTAAAAATTCTAAATCACAAAACTTTTATTGTAACAAACTGTTGATAAATTGAAAACTATTAATTTTGGTTCCTCGTTGGAATTTTTCTTTCCTTTTCTTACTTAGATGAATTCGAAATTGCCAGCAATTCAATGAATTACTTGCTTTTTTAATTTTACTTAACTGTGCTAATATTTTGTAAAATGCCATTGAATTAAAACAGCCCGAAGTGTTCACCTATAGAACTTTTGTTCTATTTATGGGCTTATATACACGAAAGTGTTGACAGCACCGCAGGATCCCAGCATCTAACTTTTGTTTACTGAGATACGTAGAGCAAACTCAACTAAAAATACGAAACCGTACGAAATACTAAATTGAGTCCCTTTTCTCAGCGCATTTGATATGATTTTTGTAATACTAATATGCTCATTAATCGTACTGAAGTCAGTGGCGTAGTGAGGTTTTGTTGCAGAAAATTATTTTTTTGGCGCCAAATCTGTATTATAAAAATCACCGAAGTTCTTACAATTTCTTTCTAAGTCGTTATTATCCTTGTTTAACAAATTTCCAACGTCTAAGAGAAATCCAAATTTAAGATCAAGGTCCTTTAGTCGTGTAAATCTTGTACGTATTTCTTGTTGGATACGATCGAGAACACTTTTCATAACGCGAGAAATGTCACATTCTGTGGAAAGACTAACATCTCTAGCCAATTCTCCGGGCATTTTGCGGCGACTTCTTAGACGTTTTACTATAGCAATTTCCCATTTTTTACAAAAAGACTTAGCTTTTTCTATTTCTTCTTCACAGAGAGTGTCTCGAATTTCTGATAGTTCAATCGCTAATGATTTAAGATCATGATACGCTTCTCTAAAATTCATCCCCGGATCTTGTAATCTGAGCTGCACACGATCAATCCTCCTTAAGATTTCATACCATAAATGAACTAATGTTATGAAACTAAAACTTAGTATATTTTGCAACAGAATTGCAGCTTCGCTTCTAGTCTTACTTGTGGTGTTGGTGTCCTATGGTAATTGTTCTAAGTGTTGTACTACATTCTCTAGCCCATTGACGATAGCGCTAACCGCTTGTATTCTGGCGCTCCATTGTGTTTCAGATTCAGATTCACAGGTTTTTTAAAGCATTCTTTAATAATTCCCATCGTAACGTTGAACGTGAGAAAAAAAATGATATATGCTTTCAATTATTCCACAACCTGTCGCAAGTGTTGGGGATATATGCATGCATTCTTTAGTACAGAAAAATTTTTCCAGAAAACAGTTGTAATACAAATATAAATTATTTAGGAATTTCTGCTTTGCGGACCATTTGGCGCCCCCTGTTAGTATCGCCCGGTGCAAGATGCCCCCTTGCCCACTCCTCTCTACGCCACTGACTGAAGTTTGCACATATGTATGTGTGTTCAAAATATTAACCTTTACACCTGCACCATGCAAAACATGTTGCCAACTACCATGACGTATGAGCAACATTTACGCATCCTTCGAAGGAAACAAAGAAATTACTTAGAGTGTGAAACTGTAACAGAAATTAAATTGTGGCTGTCAAGATCTAACGATGCATTAACATTTGTAATTATGTTACAAAAGAAACAAGGGAAGTTTTCAGCGTAATTAAAACATCGCACCGCTTTGCATATGAATTAATGGTTAAACGAAATGTAGGTAGGGTACTTGTGTGTGTGTGTGTGAATATCTCTGTGAGGGGGTTTAAGTTAATTGTGGTTGCGTATTTGGCAATTTTAATTTGTTTTTGTAAATATAGGTGTTTCTATTTGAGAATACATAAGTAATTATGGCATAGGCATTAAATGTATTCTAAAACTGCTTTACTTCCGCAAAATTCTTAATGACATTTGTACTTTGACACCACTATATAGTTTGTCGAAAGTAAGGATAACTTCGAATGGCTGACTGTGTATTTACAATCACATGAAATACACGCCTTAATATTAATAGAATTTTAGAAGGAAGGTTGGAATATTATTTTGATAAAAACTTTGTCACCAAGCTGTTGCCATGAAGAGGAACTAATCAGTCTTTGTATTTCATTCCAAAAGTAAGTAAGTGCATATTACGCCTTTGCTATAATGTTCATGTTGATTTTTGAAGAAGCAAAGCCCTATAAATTTTGTCATAAATTTTATGAGTATAAATTAACAGAAGTTAATGTCAAAGTTAAAGAATTTTCGAAAGCAGCTACATGTGTATTTTTAACAAAAGCTCTTTGTTACAATAAAGGAAAATCCAACGGAATGGGAGCTTTCCCGCCCTCTTGTTTGCTTCCTTACTCTTTTACCGTAAAGCATACTTTTCCAATCGCGTGGCAGAGAAACTTTTAAAGTGTTCGAATTTACCGAACTTCGGTATGACTGGTGTTGGATAGGAAAGCAAAAAGAGGGCCAGAAACGTTCAATA
Organism: Eurosta solidaginis; assembly: GCF_040869045.1. Lineage (NCBI taxonomy): Eukaryota > Metazoa > Arthropoda > Insecta > Diptera > Tephritidae > Eurosta > Eurosta solidaginis. The sequence goes on from NC_090320.1 coordinate 30,598,578, forward strand.
ACAGGTTAGGTTGAACTGGCCGGTCTATAAAGACCTTTGCATACACTGAATGTGTATATAGTGTTACCAGAATTTGTTTGTCGACCAAACGGAAGAACTCCAATCAGGTGCCAGGACTTATGTTATAGAACAGCTCCATACTCTTGGCAAAGCCAAGGACCTAGCGCTTTAATTTCTCCGTCGAGATCTGGCAATTCTGACGCCCTTTGTAGCTGGAGCCTTGATCTGACGGGCGCAGGACACGAACACAGAACGTTCTCAACCGTTTCCTCCTGCAGCAGACAGTGCCCAGTTAGTATGCACATCGTGAGCCTTAAGTCTGCTCTCTTCAGAAATATGACCCACTTTGTGTGTCCAATGTCGCAGGCTTTGTACATTATCAAGGAAATTTTGCAGCCCCGCGCTTTTGTCCACGCCTTTCCTGCTTGATGGATCGTATGCAACTCCTGTCTCCATTTGATTTCTCTTAAACGCATTGGGACATCTATCACCGATTCAGCGAGCCCTGCACACTACTTTGCCAACTCATCAACCTTTTCCTTATCTTCTATCCATGTAGGACCGGGAACCCAGTATATATCAATATATATATTAACCTGCAGCTTAACCGCGCTTCCTACAGAATTTCTGGTGCTTTATTCACGGCTATAGTTTCCGCCTGAAAGACGCTACAGTAATCTGGTAACCTGTAGGAGACCCGACCCCTTCCATTAATTTGGTACAATCCGTTTACATGTGTATAGCAGAACCTATTTCTGCACCTTGACACCAACCCTCCTGCTCAATTGTGACCCCAAGATCTTTGTCGAACCTCAGGCAGAGGAGCAAATATTCCGTTTGCCCGACAATAGATGGCCGAAAATTGTTTACAGCTTTTTAAGGATTGAAAATTTCAGCCTTAAACAACGTTGCGAGTATAGGAGCACTTCAGCAGACAGTAATCAAAGTTCGCTATGGCATTGTTTTATACATAGCATCCTAAACCCATATCTAGCCGAAGAAAATAACTCTCTTTATAACCTACCACCGTACCCTGCAATGAAGTCACTGATTGAAATGCTCACGACAAAAAACACGACGTTCCTGAAATTTTGTTGAACTTTGACTTTTCCTCAAAGGTAGCTTTAAGTTTTTTCTATTTGGTGGGTTAAATTCTGTTTTCCCTTAACAAAGCTTCTTTCTCTACTTAATCCTCCATAAGGAGCTGAGCTCAATGGCCAGAAATTCATTAATGTGTCCCACGTTTAGAGAATTTTTTACACTGCAGGGATATTTTCGAAGATAAAGTCATTTTTTGCGAAATGGCGGAGGAGGATTTTATGGATTATATGAATATTTAAATTAGTATGAGGTATTATTTTTTTGGATAGAAATGTGAAAAGATCATATCAGGAAAAGTTTTCGCTAGAGAGTAATAAGTGAATATCTTTGATGTCTCGCTTCAGTTTAAGCGATTTTACTGTGCTTTCCATTTCCCGCTCCGTACTGAAAATCACATAAGTGAGTCCAACGTTGGGCGCAATTTTACTGGTATGTAAATTGTCGTAGATACGAAAGTAAGGCGCTTCGAAAAGCATTCGGGTTGTTACGATTGATTCTATTTATTGAAACTACTATAATTTATTAAATTATACGTTAGACAGTCACTCCGTTATCCAAATCACCCAACATTGGACGCATGTATGCCAATTTTCAAAAATAAAGAACTTAAACGTTGCGAAGAGCGTGAAGCCCCGTGCGAATCAACATTTATAGGGATTGTGCTATATTATAATTTCAATTGGTGTGAAAAAATATATAACATTATCCTTACATACTTACTTATTTGGCGCTTAACCGTTTAAACGGTTATGGCTGTCCAACGAGGCGCGCCAGTCGCTTCTTCGCTCTGCCAATTGGTCACACCAAGGGATCGTTTTTCACCTGGTCCAAGCGAAGTGGGGCCGTTGAAGTGGTGGCCGTCCTCTTACTCTGTTTCCATAAGTGGGTTCCGATAAAAAAAAGAAAATCGTTATTAACCCATAAATAACATCAATTTGGTATAAACAAGATTGTTTTAAGCGATGCTTAATTTCCAATGATTATATACATATGTTGAGAGAAATACTTCATTATCAACATTACATTAGTGAGCCCCATGTGGGGCGCTGTTTTTTAAAATCTTCTTGAGCAGCTGTAGAGTCTTGGAGTACTTCCCCTGTCAATACAGACTAATAGTACGTTTTTAGCCAAGTTTGATTAAATTAAAGAGAAAACAATCAACAAGCATTGAATTTCCTCTTCTACGTACTTCGGCCTTATTTCTATTATGCTAAGGGCTCAATAAAATTAACTGCTGAATTTTTTTGGCATTTGAAGTTTCTCTGCGAATTCTTTGGCTTATTCACTTTTAATGTCTATCTCCCCAACAGCAAGTGTGCAAAATCTTAAATTAAATAAATTTGAATAATAAAATTAAAATTAAATTTAGAAATCACTCAAAATGCAAATTTTAAATTTCATATTCCTCATATGAGTTTATTGAGTCAGTCTCTGTACACTCATTGACTAAGTTGAGTATGTGAATACATTAATATGTGTAGTTTCATCGAGTTCCCAACACAGCTTCAAGAACATCAATTTAAGCTCTTTCAGCCTCAATGCCAACTTAGCTGCAGCACATGCCGAATAGATTTCATACCAACTACGGGCATTCTCAGGGAGTTAATAATATTTTATTACCAGTAACTTGTCTGGGAACATAGTAAATATCAACAGCTCTGCAGCGTGGCGCTGTCGGATGCTCGGAGATCTTAAGTGTGCGCTGAGCCTTCATCAGCAACAGAAACAATGCTGCATTTACATAGGAACTTTGATGTTGATGCGCTCGTGTAAGCGTTTTCGTTTTTTTTCTGTAGTTTAGACATATTAAATTAGAAACTAAAACAAAGGAAATAAACAAAAAAGACGCGAAAGAAAACATTAAAAAAGGGAAAGCCTGAAATGTAGCGGCAAGCCGTAGAGAAATTATTGTTTAACTGCAAAAAAGCCAACCAAAAGTCAGCACTGAGAAGAAGTTACTTAGCAGCTGTTGGGAAGTACTAGCAGTACTCGATGGCATGGCAGAGTTAGCGGCTAGTAATACGAAGAACTTTTTTTAATGTTGGCGTGCTTGCACTTTGTTCGAAAAGTAGGTAGCTTAACAAGCAGCCAAGTGTGAACTTAAACATGCGTGGATATGTGTTACGGCAAAGGAGTGGTGGGAGCGGTAAGCATTAGCAAGGAACTCTGCATGAAGAGGAAGTGTATTTATCCTTTTAAGAGGAACGTATTATATTTTATTGACGTCCCCTCTTCAATTTATTTTAATTAACACTCGCTGTTGGCCTCGTTCCTGCCTAAATGTGGGGGTGTAGCTTCTCTTATCTTCTGCTTACATTGTCGCTCTTATAACACTGATCTCGGAATTGACTAAGTGCTTCGGCGATCCGTCTGGTTCTGAGAAAACCTGGACTAGCAAACATGAAGTGACTGGAATATTTCACGTCATCGTCAGTCATATATCTGCAGATGAACGGGTTTTCTAGAATGCTAAGCCGCACGACAAAACCCCTACCGTTTGCAAGCTGAATCGATGCCAATCTATACTAAAGCAGGCCACAGTTGGTCAGGAGAACTACCAATTCAATACAACCTTCTGAAAAATGGTGAGTAGCACGAACCAATTGATCTTAATCTTAAAATAGTTAGACGCAATCGCTAAAGCGCGGAAGTGATCGAGCAACTTGAACTTGCAGATTTAATCAAACTCCTAGTAGAAAACCTCGCTCAAACTTTTTCCTTCCAACTTCGACCTATCCGTGAACCAGTTAACCAATCCAACCGCCCCATATCAGTCACTTGAAGCTTGACGGAATGGCGGCTCTAAAGCTTGCACAGAGTGAGGGTTGTTTATCTGAGATAAAGTCGAAGGTTTTAAGAATGCTGGAATTTCCAACGACGGAGAACCCATAGCCCTTGCCACGAAATCTGATCAGGGACGACGCCATACCCGCCAGTCCCAGCCAGATATGCAAACACTGAAACGAAGCAGCAACTCGCCATCTTTTTCATTCGGTAGTCGGGATCAGTCGATCGATCTGCGAGGAAGAAAAGACCTTGAAAGAAATTGGGCAGCGTGTTGTGTAATGCAGCTAAGGCCAGAGATAGCGCCTAAATTGATAAAAGGACATCACAACAATCAATATGGATTAGGGGAAGAACTTTGGAGTAAGAATTCAAAGCAAATAACATGCTTCACACTTCTTCAGAGGTGAGCATGGGCGTAATTTTAGGGAGAATGCTGAAAACGAAAAATGACTGAATATTGCACAAAGCTGTCATATTTTTTGTCAAAGTCCTTGTTTGCGGACGAAAACGAGTTGATGCTCTCAACTAAAGCTTCCGTATTTTTTGTGCTACAACTTTCAATACCTCGCTCTAGCGTTACACACAAACAAAATATATTTATTTAAATTTCAGCTAAACTTTGAATCACATTTACTCTAATGAAACTAATTTCAATTCACTCGCTCACTTTTACAAGCTCGCAGTGCATTTGATGAACAAAAAATAAAGTAACCAATTGCTTGAACACACAAATACCACTCTCTTAATTTAATAATGAAAAAAACAGTGCTGCCAAACCGTTGAGTTATTGCACTTGAAGCAGTGCTGACACAGTGCAACACTAACATGTGTAAATGCCAATAGTGGCTTGTTGGACTGTCAGCCATTTAAAAGTTAGTAAGACAGGCGGAACTGGCAACTGGCAGGTATGCTGCGGCGTTGTGAACAAAAAGAATTACGCGTACGACAAAAAAATTTAAATTAAAACAAACACATGCAAATCACATACTTTTAGGCGCACACACAGCCATGCATTAGCAGCACTCACACAGCAACCGAAGTTAGTTTTCTGCAACTTTTGAAGTGTTCATGAGTTAAGGAAATAAAAGTTTGAAAATATAATTACTTCAGTAATTCATGCAGTATACTTTGTTTTTGTTCCTTATTATTTTATTTTTTTTGTAATTTGGGTGCTGCGCTTGTGCGGTATTGCTACAAAGTTTTACATAAATTTACTGATGGGGAAAGAATGTGTGAATTAGGGTGCTCATTTCGAGTTTGAACGGATCATTATGCATTATTTGAAAAGAAACTACGTTCCCATCAGTTTAGTTTCAGTTGGGTTGGAAGATATAGATATGCTTCCTATCCAACTTTTCCTGCAATTGAATCTTAAAAAGAGAGAGAGGATTTGTTATGGTTGAAAATACACAATATGTGAAAAGGACTTTGATTCACTTTATTTCTATTCGCTAATTTGACAAACAGAACAAAATAAATACGGGGAAAGGTAATCTCAATGGATTGAGGGAATATGGAAATCGCGGGACATAAATTCAATAAATTCCATTCCTTCTATGCGTGTCTTGGATAGGGGAGAGAATGCATTTCTTATACTTGATGGAATAACTTCAGATGAAAAAGACTCACGATGGAGGACAGTGCTCTACTTAATAAATGAACTTCCGGATCTTCGCCTAACTTATATCTAAAGCTAGTGAATCTGAGCTAAGGTGCAATTTCTTTTACTGAAAAGATGTTTGCCACCAACAATTTCTTCATGATGGCCACTCATCCGAGCAGAACATTCAATGGAATGCAGTTTGGCTGGCGCTGAATGCCATCGCGCGCGTGTCCTTTCTGAACTTTTGTAGGTATGACATTTAGTTGATTTTGATCACGGTTGCTCTGTGTTCATGCTGGAGGTGGTACTTTGCGCATTTTCCATTTTTATGTGACGCGTTTCGTTTCATTATATTGTTAATGCTAAGAAACCCTGTTTCGAATCGATATCCGGACACTTACGTGTAGTTGATGTGGTTATCTGTTCTTAGCTGAAAGACCAGTCAAGGATTGAATACTGATCTCTTCAGACATATTAATATAATCAGATCGCGTGCGAAGGGGATATACCCAAGCAGTTAAGTAAAACTTAACGATGACGGTACCGGAAAATATTTTGAGGTCATCCAAAGCTTACACAGGATATGAACGGATTCAATATTATACTTTGTACACGGCTTTGAAAAACTTATTAAGATTAGAAAGGAGCACTATCAAACAGGAAGTTGAGTCTTTCCAGTTCTCAGCTTTAACATACTCACATAGAGCCATTCACGTCAGCACTCAGCGCGGCTCATACTCGGTATGACGAATTACGTTCACCTTATTCAGTCACCCTTTCACATGTGTTCGTAATCGCCAAGAATTGTCGCCCTTTTGCTTATAATAGCTCCTGCTATTACTAAGTATTATACCTAAACCAATTAGAAAGACTAGTTCAAGTGAAAGGTACATATTTTGACTAACAATTCCGTTGTGATGCCGCTGCAAGGAAATCTATCCGGTCCATGCGATTAAATTTCTTGTTCTCTGATTGTGCACTTCCTCCAAGCCAAATAATCTGAGCGCAAGGCAATCTAGGTTACATATATCGCTGAAGGCAGACTCATACTCGAGGCGGGTTCCTGGTTAATGTGGCATTTAATTTATAAGTACGAGGGTTGCTATTTATATTTTGAGCCTAATAATGAAAAGACAGTAATTTATTATCGAAAATGGCTAACAACAAACATAAAAACATTTAATGTAACACACAATAATTTTATATTTTAATCAAAACACTTGATACCTACATTATTTCACATTCGTACTGTATAACGAGGAGTATTAAACTGTTTCTTTTTTGTTAACAAGTGTCTGTATGCTTGCGCTGTGTTATCAATATCTGTTTTGTAGTTCATACGTATGTCCGTCGGTGTATTCACTATATGTAACATTTCCAATGTATATCTCTTTTCCATGGTTTCTCTTTTTGGATAACTGCAGCGTCGTCGAAGTTCGGAGTATGCGCCTCCCTTGCACAGTGCGCCATGATTGCTGTTTTGTGGTTATTTGTATGATATGATATATATACTTTTGATATGATATACTTTTAAAATCAGTTTTGTGTTGTGCGAGACGTGTTTTCAATTTTGATTTCGTAGTACCCACATATATCTTGTTACATAATTCTTTATCATTACCTCTGCAAGGTATTTTGTATATAACGTCACTTTTTTCTGTGTTGATTGGCTTGTGGGCTATTTTTATTTCCTCACTATTATAGCAATCAGATTTGGCAAGGCGCTCTGATAGTTTAGGTACATAAACTACAGATTTAAATATTTTCGCTTTCTCTGATCTAAATGGGTATTATTTCCAAGTCGGAAAGAAATAATATGATCACTACAACGGCACTATCTCCCAGCATCTAAATGGGTATTATTTCCAAGTCGGAAAGAAATAATATGATCACTACAACGGCACTATCTCCCAGGATCTACGGGCTTTCAAAAGTTCACAAGGAAGATACTCCACTGTTTCCTCATCCCCATCATACGGCCTTTGTAAATATATTGCAAACATTTTGAAAAACTTGACAACCAATTCGAATTATAACATTAAAAATACGCTTGACTTAAAAGATAAAATTAATAATACGTATATTTATGAGGATGAAAGAATGATTTCTTTCGATGTTGTATCACTGTTTCCTAGTGTTCCAACACAACTTGCACTTGACATTATACGAGAAAAATGGACCATAATAGAAAAATTCACTAAAATACCTAAGAAAATCTTCATGGAAATTTTAAAGTTCTGCATTGAAGAGAACAGATATTTTAAATTCAACGACATTATTTATACGCAACTGAGAGGATTACCAATGGGATCACCAACGTCACCAGTTATTGCAGATATTTTAATGGAAAAGTTGCTGGATAACAGCGTGGAAAAATTAACAATTAAACCGAGGCTACTCACAAAATACGTTGACGACATATTCGCAATAGTCAATGAAAATGAGGTACAAAACACACTGGACGTATTAAATTCTTTTGATAGACATATTAAATTCACTACGGAACTCGAAGACGACGGAAAGTTACCCTATCTCGACTCAATTATAATAAGACAAGGCAATCAAATCAAGTTAGTATGAGAAATCAAGACACTTGTTAACAAAAAAGAAACTGTTTAATACTCCTCGTTATACAGTACGAATGTGAAATAATGTAGGTATCAAGTGTTTTGATTAAAATATAAAATTATTGTTTGTTACATTAAATGTTTTTATGTTTGTTGTTAGTTCGCCCTTGAAGACGATTACCGATGTGTAATCGAAATATATTGGCACAAAATATTAACACCGTGTTTTTATTTATATGACCTCGAGCCAGCAAGTAAAAAGGAAAATGGCTTTATTGTTTCTCGAAGTATTCTCCATGATAATCAATACACTTTTGCATGCGTTCGAACCAATTTTCGTAGCACTTTTTCACTCCGATTGAGGTATTGAGGATTGAGCTTTTGTCAAATTATGCGGCATCCAAGGCGAACAAATTTTTTTCACAGCTAAATGTTCATGCAATATCTTATTGATGCTCGTCGTACTAATGTACAGGGATGGCTCAATCTCACGATAAGTCGTATGACGGTTTTGCAATATAAGTTCGCCCACAGCGTCAATGTTTTGTTGCACAACAACTGATTTTGGACGACCTGCAAGACTTTCGTCCCTGAGCGAACGGCGGCCACAATGGAATTCGTTATACCAGCGTTTCACAGTGGCAAAGGATGGGGCTTCATCACCAAAAGTGAAAGTAAGTTGTTCAAAGCACTCCTGTTTTGATAGTCCACGTCGAAAGTCGTAAAAAATCATCGCACGAAAATTTTCACGAGTTAATTCCATTTTTTCGCTGGGATACAATTTTTAAGTTACTGTAATGTGTTGTGCTCAAATGTCAAAATTTTCTGAAGAAGGTTATGCTTAAAAACGGCAAACTTTCAATTGAAAACGTCAGATGGCGCAGGCAAACAATTAGTGTTGCCAAGGCTCAAAATATAAGTAGCAATCTTAGCACAGTTGATCTTACCCAAAGTAAGGATATTTCTTGGATACTTTTAATGTAATTGTTGTTGTTGTGAATGTAAAAAGACACAATGAGGCTTTACGGAGGCAATGCGGAAGTGAAAGGTCGCCTTTTAATGTCGATTTGGGTGTTTCTGATATTTCATCCTTATACATATATGTATCTATATACGAACAATTACGGAACACCCTTATGAGGCAAATACGTGTATATGTATATTGCAGCTCCGTCGACGTTTATACAGGTACTTGAGTTTGTTTGCTGTCTCTCAATTTGAAATTTAGTTAACGAAACTAAGTAAAGGTGAGAGTTACTCCTTTTATATTTTTGAATGCTCTTTGTTTCCAAAATTTCATTTACTCTGTGGGTTTTAACTAGTAGGCAGACTATCGCTAACATCTGACACACTTGTCTGCCATTCCTTAATTAATTGACTGTAGAAAGTTTCTAGATTATAGTTGCAGGCATATCTACTTATTTTTAATGTCTACATGTGTATGTATACATAGCATTTATGTATGGAACAATCGGAGGAACTGCCAATGGTGCTCCTTAAATATTTACTGCAATCTGAAATCCCAAAGAAAGTATAAATTCGCTGCGGCCAATTCACGATTTGCCAGTATCGTAAAAACTCAGATATAATTTTCTGTACAAAAAATGGAATAATTTGCCATCTGAGTTTATTTGAAACAAATACATAGAAACCGGCACAAGTACATTTTTATATTACACAGAAGTTCGATAATCTTTGTTACGTTATCAGCATCGAATACTTATCTACATTAAAGTATAAGGTGGGCAACAAAAGTCCTTCGTTGCGATATCATTACATTCATTATGTTTTTGTTGTTGGCAATAAGCCCGCTTGCCATAGCTAAGGTCGCTTTAAGCTGCCAACACAACAATGATTACTTACATGCATACCTTAACAATGTGAGTATGTGTTTGTGCCGAGTATGTGTTGTGCAGCTTATAGATATGAAAAATGAAAAAAGTAGCAAAAGAAAACGGAAGTAGAACAACGAAATTCTGTGTGGTCGTATTAATATACATTTAAAACGATTTCGACGCGCTTATTAGCTTGTCTATAGGAAATAAACGATTTGTACATTTGAAAATATTTGATAAGCAACATTGGGTAATGAGCCGCAGCCGAATGTAAGTATAACAAGTAAAGGTGTCTAAGTTCGGGTGTAACCGAACATTATATACTCAGCGTGAGTTTCAATTGTACATTTCATTTCAGATAAATTACTTTTCTACATAACACGTGGCACCGCCCGTTTAAAAAAAAATTCTTCCCATTTCCTCTTACAATAAAACTTGATAAGTGAAATATCATGATTCAAAACTATTTTTTGCTAAGTTATATCTTATTATTCTAGTCTACGACCCTTTTAAACTTGTTTTATATCTAAGTTGCCGTGGTCTTTAACAGATCCCGTCCATTTTACTAGAAATATTTTATGCTATAAGGAAAATATGTGTACACAATTTCATTACGATATGTTAATTTTTCTTCGATTTATGTCTCCCGAAACATAGAAAATTGCTTAGTCATAAAAAGGGCGGTGCCACACCCATTTTCAAAAATTTTAGTGTTTTCCAATTTAATGTTATAATTCAATTTAGAAAGTAAAATTCTATTAATACAAAGCTCTTTTTCGCTAAGATATAGCTTATTATTTTCGTCTACGACCCTTTTAAAAATCTTTTTTATAAAAGTGGGCGTGGTCTTTAACCGATCTCGTCCATTTTTTCTAGAAATATTTCCTGCTATAGGGAAAATTTGTGTACCAAATTTTATTACGATCCGTTAATTTTTCTTCGAGTTATGGCTCGGGAATCATAGAAAATTGCTTAGTAATAAAAGGGGCGGTGACACGCCCATTTTTTAAAATCTGAAGTTTTACCTATTTATTGTTATAAATGCACTTGGGAAATGAAATACCATTGATATAAAGCTCTTTTTTGCAAAGATAAAGCTTATTTTATTCGTCCACGACCCTTTTAAAAATCTTTCATATAAAAGTGGGCGTGATCCTTAACAGATTTCGTTAATTTTTCTTCAAAGCATTCCTTATAGTAAAGGCAACCTCTCTGCCGAATTTTGTTGCGATAGGTTTAACGATTTTTGATTTATGATTAATAATATTTGTAAAATTGATTTTATCAGTGGGCGGTGCCACGCCCAATTTAAATTTTTTTTTTTAATTTTTATCAAGAGTCTCAATATCAGTCCACGCGTTAAATTTCAACATTCTAGGTGTATTATTTACTAAATAATCAGATTTTTTGTGTTTTTTCAAAATGTTATATATATAAAAAGTGGGCGTGGTTATCATCCAATTTCGCTAATTTTCAATACCACCCTAAGCTCGTGTACCAAATTTGGTGAAGATATCTCAATATTTACTCAAGTTATCGTGTTAACGGACAGACGGACGGACGGACATGGCTCAATCAATTTTTTTTTTTCGATACTGATGATTTTGATATATGGAAGCCTATATCTATCTCGATTCCCTTATACCTGTACAACCAACCGTTATCCAATCAAAGTTAATATATTCTGTGTGCAAAGCACTCTGAGTATAAAAAATGGCGAGTTTTAAAATGCTTAATAGGATAGTCCGGTGTTAAGATGGGTGTTCGTTTAGCGGGTTAAAGCTAAACTCATCAACTCTCCACAAGGGTAGCAAAGGTTAAGCAATGTTACTGGGACCGTCTGTCGACTTTTTATATAGTGGTATGTAGGGTATTCCTATGTTATTTTCGATCTCGATATGAAGAGGCATTGTACATTTGGGTTTGAATAAAAATCAACCCGTACTTCCATCTTACTGTAGTATTTGACTCTCTAAAAAGCCATCGAAGTGATAGATAAGTTATTCCTTTCTGGTACTGAAGGCATGGTCTCCAACAAGCTTCAGTGTTTGGATCCCCCATACTTCCTCCAAACAGAGATTGTTTTTAAACAAGCTTCAGAACTCAGGGTGAAGTTGTGGAGCAACCGGTTGCTAGCACCTATAGAGGGAAGGCTTTTATCTGACGTATTTAGACCTGTGTGTTTTAGGACACTGGGGTTAGATCATTCATTGGCAGGTACCCAAGTAAACTATGACATGCATTGTATGTGAACTTTGAAAGTGGTAAGTATTTTTGATTTTAGGCTACTTGTTCAGTTAAGAATTAAAAGGCCTGTCTTGTTTTTTTTCGGTTTTTTTTTATTATCGCCTTCAATTAAGCTTTTACAAGTCGCGGTATATATATGGCTAGACGGCATCATCAATGATACAAATTTGCTTTCGGACAAAAAGATTATAGAGCACAGCTTTAAGGCTTCATCAAATTTGTTTTGTTATCGATTTGCCTCTTTTTATCGAGGTTGCCTTCTCTATATTCCTCAGACCGTAACCCAACATATTTGAATTCATGTTCTCATCTAACTTTATTATTTTGAATATAAAAGCAAGCGCTATGCTTCATTCCATTAATCTATGTATAATAATTTCAATTTAAAAGGAGTAATCAACCTCAACAAACAAGCTGTAAACCTATACTCAATTTTTTTGTATCATTCTTCACACATACCAACAAACCCAAAATTATGTAAGTAAGGTTCATATAATCGTAGTAATTCATATTGATTTCAATTTCGGTTGACGACAATGTTTTTGGCAGACAAATATAAATAAATAATAAATATACTGCAATATGTTAAATGATTGACATTTTACTTCTTTGTGAAGCAATCACAAACATACAAATAAATGGAACCACCTTACAGTAAAACAGCCAGCGGTTTAGAAAAGAACTAGTGTTCAACTATATTCCGATTAATTGTACCAGTTTGGAATTCAAAGGCTTGCCAAGTATTGAAATGCGGAGAGGCAAACGTAAGAATCTAAGGAATATCTACATAAAGAGCGGTGAATTGAGTTTTGTATCCATCGGCTTATTTATAATTCATTAAAAAATCCTCGTAATGTCTTATATAACTTCTAGTTCCCTAGTGAAGCCAAACTATGCTATGGAATTAACCTTTGCATTGACCACGCTTAAGCAAAGCAAGTGCCGTGGCAGTCTTGCTTTTTTTGCAGTATTTTCGTACCAGATCTTAATTGAGACGTTTCGGGTTCTTTGCGAGTTCATTTTAGGGTTTGTTGCAATTTAGAACAGAAAATGTGCGAAAAATAGCCCACGTAATCAAACCGATGCGCTTCTATAATACAAGGCATTATGGGAATTTCTTGACTTGTAAAAATATTTACTCACGGTATGAGGAATCCAGAATGTAAACGTAGATAAGTTTAAGCGTAAGTGTGACTAGAAATTGTATGCTAAATGGGGGAATATAGAAGGTAAATGTCTATGAAGCGTGTGTTAGGGTGTGTGTGTAGTGGTTTATTGTTAAAGGATTGTGACTAATGAGTATCTTCCATTATCGACGATTTAAACACGTGTTATAGATTTGTCATGCAAGTGTTATCAACTTTCTGTAGATATAAAATATTAAATATGGGTAATCGATTTTCTAACGACAAGTTATCGAAATGTTATCGATTTATCATAGATAGGTTGTCGATTATTTATTTGTTATCGAAAAGTTATTTGTTTGTTACCGGGGTGTTACCAATTTGCTATCGGTATTTTACCGGGTTTTAATGAAAAAGTTATGGATTTGTTTTCAAAAAGTTACCGGTTTGTTAACAAGAAGTCAAGCTATAGATAATTTCTTAAGAAGTTATCGATATATTATAAAAAACTCATCGAAAACTTATAAACTTGGTATTGAAGAGATATCTATTTGTTAAGCAAAAGTTATAGATTTGTTATTGAAAGGTTCTTGATTTACTATCAAAAAGATATCGACTTGTTATCGGCGACTCAAGGGCTTGTTATGAAACAGATAACGATAAAACATCAATATTAAATCGATGACACCTCTACATATAACACGCCGGTAACAAGTTAATAAAAAACAAGTAAGAAGCTGATGATGAGGGAGATAACAAGCCGATAACAAACCGACGACTTTACGATAATTTCGCTTTCGTTTTGAAGCCGAGAATAAAAGAATAACTTGACGTTATCGGTTGTTACCGATAATAAGACGATGCTCTTCTCAAATAGCTGGTAAAATTGGTAATAGGTAATTAAAAAAAAATATTTTTCTACACCTCTATGCTTACACATCGAACTTAACGAGTACTTTCGAAGGGGTTTTGTTTGCGTTTCGGTTTGTAGTTCAGTTACCGTTTCAGCTCTCAGACTTTAGTTTTGTCCTCAGATATGGTTTGACTACGGGATTTCGTCTTTAAGTTCAGTTAAATGTCCAGTGGCAGATGCGATTCTCTTAATTTTGGTTCAATTTCTGATCAGGATAACAATTCCATGTTGTTCTTTGTTCCGGTATTGATTCTGTTATCGATTTTGTTTCCTCCTCCGTTTATAGTGTAATGTTCACGGCTTCAGTTGTGGTTCCACTTTCAGTAACGTCTTTGATAAGTTTCCTTTCCGGGTTCGGTTGCAGCATCGGTTACAGGTTTTCATTCCAATTTGGGTTCGGCCCACGTTTCGGTTTACTTTCAGTTTTTTCTTTGTTCTGGTATTGATTCTGTTATCTATTTTGTTTCCACCTCCGTTAACAGTGTAATGTTCACGGCATCAGTTGTGGTTTCACTTTCAGTAACGTCTTTGATAAGTTTCCTTTCCGGGTTCGGTTGCAGCATCGGTTACAGGTTTCCGTTCCATTTTGGTTTCATTTCAAGCTTAAGACCAATCTTAGTTTTATTTAACTCTTATGCTCTTTCAGTTAAAGTTATGTATCGTTAAAGGCTTCAATTTCGATTCAGCTGCCGCTTTTGTTGCCTTCCTAATTTAGGTACCATATTTAGTTCTCGAATGGGTTCCTCTCAAGCTGACGCTTAGTTCCAGCTCGGATTGCTATACTGGTTTAAGTTCGGTGTCTTAGAAAAGACAGTTGTCATCATTCATAAAAAACGAGCATTTACTTGAGCTTGAAGTTCATATCTAGCAGTTGTGGGTTGGTTTGCAACTGGTTCTTTTGCTTGCAAGGCCAACAGTAAATTATTTGATGTATTGGAACCGGCGACTTATGCTCGTTAAATGTCATGCATACATATTTATGCTTATATGCAGGTATGTGTGTCTGTGTACGTGTATTTTATGACAAAACTTGTCCAAAAGTTAAACTGTGCCCAATTTTGACTTATTTTCAAAGGCAGCCTTGTAGAGAAATGTATCGTCTAAACTTACCAAGAGCATATTCGTCTTTTAGCCATGTATGTATATATGTATATTGTATATTCTCAATGTTTCGTGTTCATCTCTGCCCTTGGTGGTCTCCCTTGTAATTTAATGCACATAAAAATGTTTATAGGCACTCAATAGCGATTGATTCCTTGTGTATTTTTTCTTTGCTGATTTTTTATATTTTTTTGTAATAAATTTAATGCGTAGATTACAGGCTTGTATGAGTATTTATCTATGACAATGAGATTCATGGAAATCACGATGATTGATGATAAATGATTTGTATTCACGCATATTTGGCTGGTTGACATATAATTTATTGATATTTGAATGTCCTTTGAGGTCTCAAGTGCGTGCTCATACTAAAAAAAAGTTGAGTTGTCATGTTTGCCTCACTTTTGATTATATGTTTATGAGAATCAATTTTTCATCACAATACATGACATATCTTTACAGTTATCTGTTCTATATATAGTCCAAAAGAGCAACTAAAACTGTGAGAATTCATAGAATGGCTTTGAATAGTCTGGTATTTCTAAAGAAAAATACACTGAAATAGTCGACAACGATGCCACGGGAGAGTGCTTCGACAGATTTAGTGAGTAATCCATTACTTTCTATAGCTTTGTGCCCCTAGATTAAATAAAAGCGGTCAAATAATGTTTAACAATACTCTACTTTAGTCGTAAAAATATTTTTGTAAAAATTTGCTGCCTTGTTCTTCTTCTTCCTCTTGTTTCGAAGGTTTTAGGGAGTTTTATAAAATGCTGATTGTTCTATCTGTGGATACTGCCTTAGCAGCTGTCGGATACTGATCCGGCACGTTCCGGAAAATAACACCATTATGATACTAGCCTGACTATTGCGGTAACGATTTGGTTTACACATATGTGATCCCTTTGAACCTTGTAGATCATTCAACCTCCTCCTTTCGTCAGAAACTTGTCGTCTGCAGAGCATCGGGTTGAAGAAGTTTTGAATTGCGTTGGCAAACCCTTGAAAAGTTTTCACTTTCCCTCTGTGCATATGTGTCTTTCCAGTACGTTTCTTGTTGTAGTCGCAATTCTTTTACTCGGTGGGAGATGAGACCAACGATCCTCGTTAGCATTTGTTAGCTAAAGAGCCAAAGCCAAGGTTCTTAATTGTAGTTTTTTGTTTTTCTCCAATACCAGAACAAAGGTAAAAAGCGGTGGGCATTCCCGTAGGAGTGGAAGGAGCACCCATCGTGAATGTACCCGTATGCATATAAAGAGGAGTACAAATACCGTGCGACGCTATCCGTAGGGGTATAAGAGGTTTTGTTCGAAAATATCAGTTCAACCTCTATAGTAGAATAAAAAATGGCTATAGTCGCATGCTTCCTTGCGATTCACCTTGGACTCTTCTAGATTAATCGCATTCAGTTTCACATCCTACTAAAATGTATATACCTTACTAAGAGTAATAAAACCAAAAGATATAAGTCTAGAATATTAAGCTCTTTGGAAGGAATTCTCTGCCCATACTTTTTTCCTTTTTTCTTACCTGTTTCTGGAATGTCTGGCGATCTAGCGCCACTAAGGGTGCTAATACTGCTTCAGCCCAGCTGTTGCTTAGATAAAGGAGTTCCTCAATCTCTCTGAAATTGTCCACCATTAAACTGATAAGTAAATTGGCACGCAGTTTGACTTTCATCAACTACTATGACAAACTACTGTTCCTCAGTTTTGTAGTTTATCGTCTAGTTTTCGGACATTCTACTGTTGCTGCTTTACAAGTGCCCCTTTTCTGTAGAAGGAAATATCAGATACCATCCGATCTTGATCACTCAATTTGTATCACATCAGCTCATCTTCCATACCCCATCTTGATTTCTAACTTTATTTTGCCACGAAAAGCTGCTGATTTATGTAAAAAATAGAGAGCAGTGTCGAGAGTAACAGTACAATTTTAGCTAACTTGTTTCCCCTTAGATGTGTTTACTCGGGCGCCAGTTTAGTTGTAGTTATAAATTTGGGGAATTGTCTGTTTTGTTCTGCTTTCGGGCACTCACAAAGAACTCTACAACCATCAGTGTCCCTTTTTGGTGGATATGATCCTTAATATCTCTTTCCTAGACATATTCCGTAAAGACTCTGTTCTTCGTGGTTGTAGTCAGGCCATATTTGTTTAGTGATTTTGCAAGTATCTGTATCAATGTTCCTATAACCGTTATGGGCAGAAGGTTTGCTGCTTTTCGTAACGCCCTTTTCGACGGCCTTAGAGAGCGTATATTATTAATCTGCTCGTCTCTTCTTTATCTACTTTAAGTTTATGTCTTCTTATACTAGCTGATCTTATATTCTCCCGTGTTATTTTGCGTATTTGGCAGTTCGCGTCAAAATATTAACTCACATTTTTGTTTGCTTTTAACGAATTATTTGTAAAGAAAGAGTATACACAATCGAAATGGAAAATTAGAAAAATCACAAAATCTTAACCAAAAAGATTTTTTCCTACACCAAAAAGCAACAAATTTGTGCTGCAACAAAAATCTTCAAAATAAACACAAATGGAAACATCATTGAATTTTTCGAGCTCACAAATCCTTTGTTGGCACTCAGTAGACGCCAAAAAGGCGGCCAATTGAATGCTGCATTGCTGTAGTTAAGTTCGAACCATTGTATATATACGGACATAAATGTACAGTAGTGAACACGGAAATAGCAGTAGCAATTTTTATAATATTTCGTCAATGTAATTTCTTTTTTTATTTACATTAATTTATAATATATAATTAATTTATTTAACAAAGACTTCCGTGAATGATGTAAATAATAATCAATCTCAAAAACATTTCCGAAAATTCGAGAAAATGTTAGGCATTTTTTATTTAGACCCTGCAAAGACTGGCACAAGTTACGAAAAAGCGCAAAGCTTTCTCATTACAATACGGCAGTAGATCTAATTCTGTCCCCTAGCAGTGCTTTGTATGACGGGGTGCTAAAGATTGATTTACCAGAAAACACGCAAATTGTGGGATATGCTGATCATATTGCAGTGGTAGTAGTGGCCAAGAAACTGGACCTGCTTCAAGCATTATGTAATGACGCCGTAGCAAGAATAAAGGAATGGCTGACCAATACGGGACTGGAGTTGGCTAGCCAAAAGACGGAAGTGGTATTAGTAAGCTCCAAACGGTCGGCGAACGAGTTAGTCTTAACTGTCGGGGATCACCAAATCACCTCAAAGGATTCCTTAAAATACTTAGGAGTGCACATTGACTCTAAGTTAACTTTCAAAGAGCACTTCAGAGCGGTGGGGGAGAAAATTACCAAAGTTAATGGATCACTTATGCGAATAATGCCTAACATTGGTGGTCCGAGCGAAGCTACACGTCAGCTATTGTCCACAGTAACCAGCTCAATAATACTATACGCAGCACCAGTGTGGTATGGATCTAAACAGACCCATAGAAAATATATATTAGCAGCGTACCGACTTGCTTCTTTAAGAATAGCAAGTGCTTATCGGATGGTGTCCGACGACGCGATCCTGGTTCTAACCAGGAAAATCCCAGTGGACTTACTGGCAAGCGAAATGGCCGATCTGTATAACACTAATATCGAGCGACCATCTGAGGAAGACAAGAAAAGAGCAAGGACACAAACAATAGCTAAGTGGCAAGAACGGTGGGAGGCCTCGAGTAAAGGGCGTTGGACTTTCACACTAGTTTGGAACGTAGCTCAATGGAATGAGCGGAAGCACGGCGAACTGAACTACCATCTCACGCAGATAATGAGTGGACATGGCGGTTTCAAAGAGTATTTATGGAAGCGTAGGATAGAGGAAGATCCTCATTGCCCAATGTGTACCACGGAGTTAGAAAACGCAGAACACGTCATGTTCCACTGCCCCCGTTTCCACGAAGAAAGACTCACCTTGCATGGAGTCTTTGGGGAGGAACCTACCACGAGAAATTTAGCATCACATATGTGCAACAGGAAAGAGTGCTGGACTGCAGTGAGCAAAATGGAATTTATAGTAATGACACGCCTGATGGATACTGAGAGGGAGCGCAGAGAAATGCGCATGCGAAGCAGTGGCGATTAAATGAACACTCAGAGCAAATAGCGGGAACCTGGATGCAGGGACAACAGTAGGCTCTTAAAAAATGAGAAATATGGAACGCCACCCTGAAGTAATGCGAAAGTGGTGCCGGGGTGGGCGACGGTTCCAGAACGGGGCTGTTTTTTAGTCTACGGACACACGGTTGCGGCGACGGCAGCAATTATGGTGCATTAGGCATTTTTCAGCCTCCCCGCAAAAAAAAAAAAAAAAAAAAATAGTGCTTTCAACTGACACTTTTATCATATGTATTTAATTAGTGATCTTTGCTCATATTGCTTTATACAATGGTTTTTGTAATTGATATTAGAGAAAAATTGTAAGTTTACAAACGGCGATGGTTACTAGGACATGTTTCTGAATTTCACTTCTTCATCAGCTAGCTTTTCGGGAGCTGAGCGTTGAACTCGAATCTCCAACATTCATATCAGTGCAAAGGTAGATGCCTTTAGCTGCTAAGCAATATGAAAAAAAAGGCAACTCTTAGAGACCAATTGTACAGCGAACAACGGGACATTCATGTTGGAGATTCGAGTTCAACGCTCAGCTCCCGAAAAGCTAGCTGATGAAGAAGTGAAATTCAGAAACATGTCCTAGTAACCATCGCCGTTTGTAAACTTACAATTTTTCTCTAATATCAATTACAAAAAACCATTGTATAAAGCAATATGAGCAAAGCTCGCTAATTAAATACATATGATCATATTGATATAATGGTAACAGCGGAAGTATTAAAAACAAATACTGTAAAAATCCGAACAAATGTTACTAAGCTTTCAAAATCGCGCATAAAAATCATATCCACACCATTAGGAATAAACTACATACAGAGTGTATGTGCCTACATGGTGATCAAAAAGAATATAAACAAAAAGGCAACTCTTAGAGACCAATTGTACAGCGAACAACGGGACATTCATATGGCTTAGCAGCTAAAGGCATCTATCTACCTTTGCACTGACACTTTTATCATTGTGATTTCCTAAGCATTTGAGATTTTTCACCCTTGTGAACCCTTTGAAAACGTGCATAACTAGTTCAGTCGTAGGCGGTTATGAAATAGTTGCTGACTTTGAGTAATTATAGCATAGAATTAAGGCATTTTGGCACAAGTGTGGCTACCAACTGTCTTGCTCTGCATCCGATTAGCACCAGTTCGGAGGTAGTCAATAAACATGTAGTGCGAAACTGGGGCTTTGCGTGACTGTTTTATTTTCGCTGCAGAGGGGTTTCCTAAATTTTTCTAAGCATGCAGTTTTGTAATCCAATAAATTTTAGGTTAGCTAAGTAGAAGTTCTATGTCTCTAAACATTTGCATTGAATGTTGAAATTTGTTTCTTTTCTTCAAAAAATACAGAAAACTAAATAAAAAATTCGAAATATTAGTAAAATTTCGATTAGAATTTTTTCGAAAACGTTTTTTTCACATTGGTTTACATAGTTTCAGTTACAATTAACTAACGAAGAAGAAGAGTTCAAGTGACTGAATTTAGTAAAATTTGAAACTGCTATTTTCTTGCTCGCTGCTGCATATATCGAAGCAAGTATCTGAAAGGACTCTATAAATGAGCTTAGTTTTCGACATACACATACATTATACAAGCCATGCCCATAATGGAATGACTTTTGAATATTTGAAGAGAGCTAAATGCAATTGGAATGTTAGCTAAGACACTCACACTCACACATACAAGTATGAAAGCTTGGCTGCCCTATTATGGCGACAAATGCATTTCGAGTCAGCATTAATAACTACAAGTCCCTACAACTCTGTATGTAATTGTGTTTGTGAGTGTACAGAAATTGAATGTTGCGCTCATAAAAAAGGTCGCCTGTAAAATTTTCATGAGTTCCATGCCTTATTCCTTGTTCCTTGACCACCTTGGCCAAGCCACACAAAGATTATACGTATATACTACGATTTTGCAACAGTTACTCAATGTGCGCTAAGAAAATATTTTATTAATATTATTACCAGCAGCTAAAACTTTTATTCTTTTGTGTCATGCGCTTCATTTTCTATAACCTACAAAGTCAGTGATGATCGCACTTAAAGGATTAGATTGCTAAGCGCAAGGAAGTGGAAGCTGCCCTAGATTGGTTTAATTTTTCCGTTTCTTTGGTATGACATTTCTGTACATCATTTGTATGTGTAAGCCCAGGAAGAAGGTGGAGCCACGCAGCTTTTCTGTTACGCAGGATCTAATATTTAAACTCCTATAAAAATATTCAAAGGATCAATCTTCTCTTACAAAAAAGGAATCCATTTTGAATACTTTCTCCATAAAGAACGACTACACATGCCGTTGCACTAAAATTTTTCTTATATCACATATTATACGTAAGTAATAAGACCGTCTTGAATATACTGACATAAGGATAGTCAATTACTTTTAAACAAAACACGGATAATCTTTCAAGCCCTAAAAGTATCCAGGGTCTGACGGCATGATTCCTAAGCAACTTCAAAGAAAACTACGGCTTACTTGCATCTGGCTTGCACCCATCTACGCCAACTGCTTGGAGTTGAGCTATGTCCCCAAGAGTTGCAATGTGGTTAAAGTCACCGGCAGTGCGGAGTCATAGAAGAATTCTCATGTCTCTCCGAAGAATTTCTGACCGATCAGTATTTTATTAAAAGCGCAGGAGCATCTGATCGATCTATATATATTGAGTTGGATTCCTCGAGATCGTTTATCAGCATTCTCACATGCCTATTGCAAAGTTAGGTTTTCTGGAGCAGCCCTTCATTTGATTGTTAAACTGGGAAGGGTCTCTCGAGCGCTACGAGGTCTTTCTGAATGCCTTTATTGACTTCGAATTAGCTTTCAATAATATGCTGCCGAGTGATTTAACAAGATTTAAAGACGAATCAACTCTGCTCCAATTTATGAACTAATTTTTAGACGTAAGCATTGCCACAGCAGAGTGGTGAGGTTCAATGACCCAGAGAAGTTTAAGAAGAAGTTAGCCACAGGGGGTATTCTGCTCCCCTTTCTCTGGGTCATAGTCGTAAGCGAACTACTCCAAGCCCTCGAATGTGGACCTCTCAGGAGAGAATATACGCAGACCGTGGGTGGCGGGGCTTTAACACGCGGAACAGCGGCTAGGTGGACTGTGTCCTACAGCCTACCAGCAACTCCTAATAAAACTAAACTCCTCCGTTGGCGGATTGTAACTGGTACCATTTGACAGGATCAGGATTGAGTATCTTGGCATAAATACTTGAAACCAAGCTGTCATGGAAGCTTAATACAGAGGACAAAGCTATGCAAGCCTCAGCCGCCTGTACAGTACTGCGGCCATTTGAAAACGCTGGGGGCTCTTCAAGGCTGGGGGCTGATCAAGCCTATCCTCTTTAATGGGGTGTTGTTCTGATGGAACGCACTGAAAATTTCACACTTCCGGCTGTTAACTTCACAACTTATATGCCCTCGAGGAATTAGTGGGATGGGAAACACATTTGGGGCGGGGTCTGGTGAGCTTGTGTACGGATGGGTCTAAGTTAGATAGGGCGGCACAAGTGGGCGTATACTGTCTGAAACTTGGAGTTAGCCGAAAGTTTTGGCTGCCTGACCACTGCAACGTCTTCCAAACATAAGCTGTTACTTTCAAGCATGGCGTGGACGGGACGCTATTTAGTGCGTCATGTGTTTTAGACTTAACATCCAATCGGACAGTCAGGCGGCTATCAAAGCGCTGAGCTCTAGAAATGTGCGGTCGAGCGTATTTGGCGAGTGCGGCCACAGCATGCTACATTTCAACAAAGATTTGTCACGCGGGTATCTTTCAGCCCGAGCTAATACGTGATGACAATTTGAGTATTGACGGAGCATTGCGATAATCCTGCGGAAATCTTAACTGTATTAGTTGAATAGAGGATGACGAGGTTCGGAACTTCATACTTAACTGCCCATATTTTGCAAGGACAAGATGTAAACATTTAGGAAGATATGTAGGCAACTTCGGGGATCGATGCTCGCGTCATCTGGAAGTATGTCGTTGCTACATTGCAGTTAATGATCGGAAATCAGAGTCGGCGTTAGTTTATGCGGTATCACAGCGGACCGTAAAAATGTTCAAGTGAGCACCTATCTAGTTGGAGCAGCGGCCAGCCAACCTAACCTAACTTAAACACAGCTACCCATCGACGAAAACATCAGATTCTTCGGGAAACAGGTGCTACAGCAGTGCATTTTTTAACCTTTTTTCACAGTTTACCAACCAATCAGACTCACATACTCCCCTTGCTTGCTTTGCAAGTTATACAGCCACCAGATCTGATTTTCAAGTATTCGGATATCCTTTTGCACATTTATTCATTCTTAATTTTATTGAACGAACATATCACTGTTGAGCTGCTATAATTGTATTGAAGTCTTAACTGTGAGGAGTATGGAGATTGTAGGGTTCTTATTATTTTTTATTTAACTTTGTATTTTATTTACTTTGAACTTTGTAATTTTTAAATGTATTATCAATATTTTAAGTTTCAATATTAATTTTTCAATTTTAAAAATTTTTCTTTGTTGTGAAAAATAAAAGATATTGACGCATACTTTTAGGTGTTTTAAAAAATATATTATTTAAAGTTTTGCTATAAAATAAAAACGTGGTTTCAATTACTATATTGGCGATCAGCCAGACTTTTAAATAGCTCACGGACGTTAATAGCGCGTAATCGCGTAAAATTTTACAATCGTTTTTCATCAAATGAAGTTGCAGAATTTGAGCTAGTTTCTCGTCATACTTGTTTAGTGTTTTAACCTAAAAGTGAAATACAATTGAAATATTCAACATTGAGTTGCGAAAATTTAAAAGAACATTCACGAACCTATCCGAAGACTGGAAGCAAAGAAATAAGCGCATAAAATATCTAACTTTTGGTGTATTTTAACCGTAGTTCTGAAGTTTGATATGTTCTTTCTTCTAAAATTTATGAAACACATGCGAACAACATTAAATCAAGCTAACTGAAACAGTAATTGTATATCAAAAATCAATATAAAACTCCACTAGTGCTACAAATAAAAGTCGCTTCGTCGAACGTAATAGGTGCCACACGCAGTATTCGTAAACGCCATTACGATCAAGATCACCGCCGTTCCAATAATATTAACACCGATATTGATCAAGATCCAGACGACTAATTAAATATAAGCGCTAGCAACGAGCAACAAGTTGAAGCACAAAAATCACCATCAGCTGCTTAATCTTCTTACGCTCCTCCACAGAAGAATCAAATGCCAATGCATTATTCAATAGTATAGGACAACCAAAAGCCATTGCATAAGTATCAGTTACGGCAACAAACTAAATATTCGCAAGTATTTGAATAAAAATATCACCTTTTATGTATGTATACTAAAATATAGATATATTTTTATTATTATTATTGTAAACTCTCTTTTCATAGAATTACTAGTTAATTTTACTGTTTTGTTAGTGAACTCTCTTTTCATTTAATTCAATAATGTTTCATTCACCACAACATAATACACAAACATCTACACTTTCTACATTCACCACAACATAATACACAAACATCTACACTTTCTAATAATCTAAATGATTAATTTATAAATACACCAAATGACACTTTACAACAAAATATTACAAATCAGTATGATAATTACAATCAAAACGAAATTTCAGCAACATCAGTCAAACTTCCACAATTTTGGACTAGTTGTCCAGAAGCGTGGTTTATTCACGCTGAAACACAATTTAGCACCCAAAAATATAACTCAAGAGAATACCAAATACGAACATATTATAACAGCACTTCCACAAGACGTAAAAGTAACAATTTTAGATTTTATCCAAAATCCTCACTAACAAGTTTAGTGAACTCAAAAAAGTTTTAATAGAACGACATTCTCTTAGTGAAAATTCAAAGCTTGATAAAATCTTAAATGATTCTGAAATGGGTGATCGCAAGCCCTCTGAATTTTATCGGTCATTAGTGTTGTTAGCTGGTTCAAATTTTAGTGAAAATATTTTAAAGAGAATTTAGTTGAGAAAACTTCCCAAAAATTTAAATGCAATTTTGGCTAGCTCAAGTTCTAATAATATTAATGAATTAGTAAAATTAGCGGATAACATTTTTGAAGTTATGAATAAAAAAGAAGTTTTCTCAGTAAATACAATATCAGATACAAAAGCTCAAAATTCAGTTATTGAAAATCTAGTTAAAACCACTTCTTTAATGTGTGAAAGTTTTCAGAAACTTTCTTTGGAGTTAGCAGAAATTAAAACAGAAGTGTATAGGAATAAATCTAGGTCGCGTTCTAATTCTAGGAATAATTTTAGAAATTCTTTTAGGCATCGTTCTAACTCGCGTAATAATCCAAATTGGTTGTGTAGATTTCACTACAAATTTGGAAATAATGCCAGAAGTTGTGAACAACCTTGTTCTTATTACAAAAACAAAGATTCAACAAACTAAATTCTTCCGTTGTTGCAGCGACGAACAACGGAAATTTAGAATTTTCGACGCGTCGCTTATTTATTTTTGATAGAGAAAACAAACAAAATTTTTTAATTGTTGGTGGAGCAGAAATTTCGGTATTACCCGCGTCTAAATTTCCTCATACGAAATGGCTCAACAATTGCCACTTACGAGAAAAGGCTTTTAAACGTAAATTTAGGTTTAAGACGTGAATTTCCCTTTACATTTTTGATTGCGGATATAGCCAAGCCAATAATTGGCGCTGATTTTCTTTGTAAATATGGTCTTCTTATAGACATTCAACATAAACGTTTAGTAGATCCATTAACCAATCTCTCAGTTAATACAGTATCCTACTTTTGTGATATTCCATTACCTAAATTATTAAATAAAATAAATTAATAAATTTACAAAATTATTAAAAGAGTTTCCGTCACTTATTTCAGAGCCAGATTATACTAAACCTGTTAAACATACAACAGTACATCGACTTGTAACAGAAGGTAGTCTTCCATTTTCTAAGCCCAGGCGCTGAGATCCGGTAAAATACAAAGTCGCGAAAACGGAGTTTGATTTCTTAGTTAAAACAGGCATTTGTCGGCCTTCAAATTCTTCAGTAGCATCACCACTTCACCTTGTACCTAAAAAAGAGTTGAATGATTGGCGTCCATGTGGTGATTTTAGAAGATTGAATATTGTAACTGTTCCCGATCGTTATCCCTTACCTCACATTCAAGATTTTAATATGAACCTTCATAATAAAAATATATTTTCAAAATTAGATTTAGTTAGGGCATATCACCAAATTCCTATGGCTGAAGAAGATATTTATAAAACTGCTATTACAACTCCTTTTCGGTATGTTTGAATTCATGAGAATGCCTTTCGGACTTAGAAATTCTGCACAAACCTTTCAACGATTCAAAAATGAGGTAGTAGGTGACTTAGATTTTGTATATGCTTACATCGACGACTTACTTATTGCAAGTACAGACGAAGAACAACATTTAAAAGATTTACGTATCCTTTTTCAACGCCTTACAGAGTACGGTTTAAACATTAAACCAAGTAAATGTACTTTTGGTGTAACAAATATAGATTTTTTAGGACATAACATTTCTGGAACAGGTATTCAACCTTCCGATGAAAAGGTATCAGCTATTCGCAATTTCGAGCGTCCAAAATCAGTTAAGCAGGCACAGAAATTTGTTGGCATGGTAAATTATTACCATAGATATATTCCAAAACTAGCAGAATTTACAAACAAAATTTATGATCTAATTAACAAAGTAAATAAGAAACGTGACAAAACTTTGGTATGGAACGAGAATTCGAATGAAGCTTTTAAATGCATTAAAGATAAATTTGCATCTACGATATTGTTAAATCATTTTAACAAAGATGCTAAATTATCTTTAACAGTAGATGCATCTAACACAGCGATCGGGGGCGTTATACAACAAAATTACAATAATAAAATTGAGCCCATTGCATTTTTTTCTAAAAAACTTTCTCCAACTGAAATTAAGTATAGTGCTTTTGATAGGGAATTATTGGCGATTTATTTAAATATAAAACATTTTAGATATCTTTTGGAAGGACGACAATTTACAGTTTATACGGACCATAAACCTTTGACTACTGCTTTAAATTCAAAAACAGAACGAAGTCCTAGACAAATGAGACACTTGGAATTTATAGCACAATTTACTGATGACATACAATACATTAAATGAGAATCCAATGTTGTAGCAGATACGCTATCTAGAGCTTTTGAGGTTAATGCAATATATAATACAGAAATGAATTTTAAAATTCTACAAACTGAACAACAAAAACATGATGACTTAAATCAACTTGTATCTGATTCTCAATATCTAAATTTAAAACTAATTAGTATTCCCATTTTAAATTTTGATATTTGGTGCGAAATTTCAGGAGAAACTCCTAGACCATTTGTACCGAGTAATTTGCGAAAGACAGTATTTGATATTTTACAAGGAATAGCACATCCGGGTACAAGAGCTACATGACGGCTTATAGTTAAAAAATATTATTGGCCTAATATGAATAAGGATATTAATATTTGGTCAAAAGAGTGTCTTAATTGTCAAAAGTCTAAAGTTATCGTCATACAAAATCCCCTATTGTCAAAATTCGAATTCCAAAGAATAGATTTGAACACATTCATTTAGATATAGTTGGACCATTACCTATTTCAAAAGAACATCGCTATATTTTAACGATTATTGAAAGATTTACCCGTTGGCCTGAGGCATATGCATTAAAAGATATTTCAGCATCTACAATTGCAAATAAGTTTTTTAGAGAATATATTTCTCGGTTTGGAGTTCCGTTAAAGATAAAAACTGATCAAGGTAGCCAGTTTGCATCGAAATTGTTTTCAGAGTTAACTAAATTACTTGTTAGTCACCAAATTACAACATCCGCATATCACCCTCAAGGAAATGGTATGGTTGAAAGGTTTCATAGACAATTAAAGACTACTATAATAGCCAGAGAGGACACAAATAATTGGTATGACGAGTTACCTGTCATATTACTTGGTTTGCGATCTATTTACAAAGAAGATATTTCGGCTACACCAGCGGAAATGGTTTTCGGTCAGAATTTACGTTTGCCAGGGGAACTTGTTGTGCCATCAGCTAAAAATTTCTCATCAACTGAAGTTTTAAGTAATTTACGTGAACATTTTCGAAATGTTAGATCAAATTTAAGTCATCATAAAGATGCTGATACTGGAATTTATGTTCCAAAAGATCTTCAAACTTGTAAATTTGCATTTGTTCGAGCCATTAATAAACATTCATTACAACAACCATATGAAGGACCTTACAAAATTGTAGAAAAAGACCAAAAATGTTTTAAACTTGAAATAGATAATAATATTAAAACTATTCCTATTGATAGATTAAAACCTGCAATAATTGAAACAACAGACACAAACAACACCAAGAATTTACATAAAAAGAGAGTTACATTCAATTTGTTTAATGATAAATTTTTTTGAAGGGGGAGTAATGTAGGGTTCTTATTATTTTTATTTAACTTTGTATTTTAGTTACTTTAAACTTTGTAATTTTTAAATGTATTATCAATATTTTAAGTTTCAATATTGATTTTTCAATTTTCAAAAATTTTCTTTGTTGTGAAAAATAAAAGATATTGACGCATGCTTTTAGGCGTTTTAAAAAATATAATTTAAAGTTTTGCTATAAAATAAAAACGTGGTTTCAGTTACTATAAAGATAATTGTGAGGCATAACTTACATGCACTTAAGCACTTATTCGTCCACTTATTTGACATCGAGTATGTTTGCTTGCAATATCTGCTTTTTCATCTTCTTCTCCATATAAACGAGTGTTGCAAGTACATTTTGGTAATTGACATTTTGACATACATGGCCGCACTTGAAAGTTTAACTGGTCAAACGCCTGCTCACTAAGCGAAGTAAGAGTACTTGGAAAGAGTGTCCTGTCGGATACTTCGGCAATGATTGACGCTGAGTATGCAACCATACTCAGCCAATGCGGCTGCTTTATCGGATGACACTTCATATGTTAATGAAAATCCGTTTGGAGCATGTTAACATTTATTTGTAAAACCGGGCTGAGCCGCAAACAACGGCTCTTCTAGGAATTTCCACTTGTAATTTGTGCTGTTTTGAATGAGAACACGTTTGTTTCATTAGAATTTATATTTTAAGAAATTCTAGACCGACGCACAGTGGCGCCTTTTGAGTTTTTTCTTTGCAAAAATTAAAACGAAATGCAAATGAAAGCTAAATACTTGAAGTTTTATTGTGTGAAAGCTCAGAATGTCACAGATACAGGGTGCTTCAAAAAAATTCGTCAAAATCGAAAATTTTTAGAAAAATGCAAAAACAAAATGTTTTTAGTAAATAATAAAAAAATAAAATGAGATTTGTCTTATAATGACGTATTTAAGTATTAAATAAGATAAACTAATGATTTTGATAAGATGGCGTGGCACTGCCCACTTATGATAAAAAGTTGTATCTAAGTAGTCACGTAATCAAATACTACCAAAATCGATAGACCTATTGTTTCTTTTAAATGGCAATACTCTTATAAAACTCAAATGTCCTTTTTTGGTGTCACAATAACAAGGTGCTTCAAAATTCATCGTAAAATTTTACATGTTCCTTTTTTTTAATTTACAAGCCAAATATGTGTTTTATTAATAACTAAAAGTTATTGAAAGTGGTTCAATGAAATTTTATTTGAGCTAAAGATTGAACAGCCAACGAATTTTGGAAAAGGAGTGGCACTGCCCATTTATGCTAAAAAGTTTGATCTTAGTAACCGCTTTTCCAATTTGTACCAAACTCGATAGACGTATTGATTTCTATAAAAATTTAATCTCCGTTTGAAGGCGAAATGCCTAAGCTTTAAAGAAATTTGATTAACTTTAGAGAAATGCAATAACGAAAAGTATATATTTATAAATTACTAAATTAATTAATTCTTTTATTTGAAATAAAAAATTAACTTGTACATAGATATCTTATTTTTCAGTAAAGTAACAAAACTGATTAGTAAATCTCTTTTTCATTGTTGTGATAAGAAGTGGGAAACTTATTTTATCTTAACATAGTCATCGTCACTGGAACATATATCTAACAAAGCTACCATTTCTGAGCTATATGCATCTGTAAGATCTTTCTGTGTTCTTACATACCTAATAGATGATATGACTGGATCAGAAGAGATAGCTAACATGTTGAAAAGGTCTTCGTTTTGTCTAACTCGTGATACTTTGCAGGTGTTCATACATCTATATCTTTTGTAGTCCTTGTTCTTAGATTCTTGAGCTTCTTCAGACAATTCTCCTAATGGTAAGCACTGGTACTCTATTAAATCTTTTCCATGTGCTAAAATTGTATGTACCGTTGGTGTAAGTTTCTTCTCAGGTTACTTTTGATGCAGCAACTCTGTAGTTTTAGATGGGTCCTAATGGTTCATGGCAGTTTAAAATATTTAAAATTACTCCCAATCTTTTCACAATATCTCTATCAACTCCTGTTATGCGAGCAGTCACTTCATCGTTTTCAAAAAATCTTCTTGAGGAGTTACCATCATTTGTATTTCCGTATCCATACTTTGGACAGTCAACTCTAAGGCCAATCTCTTTATAGAATGCATCCTGAATTATTTTTTTTTTCCTGTTTTGTTTCTCCTTACATGTTGTATTGTCGTCGAAAACTTCTCCTTCTTGTGGTAGTGTATAAAGCAGCTTCAAAAGAAATTCCATACATCTTATCCTAGCATGCAAAGGAGATATTCCATACTCATAATTTAGTTCGTCAGTTATTGAATCATCAAGATTTTCAAGACTCCTTCTCGTATTTAAATAATATCGGGCGGCACAATATAGTTGATGACGGACGTGGATTTTTCCAATATTCTGAAGCTTCATCTTTTAGTCGTAATGGAACAATAGAAGCCATAAACATATTACTATATGTAATTGTTTCATCGTCTACATTTATTCTTTGTTTATATGCGCTTTGTCCTGATGATCCATCACAGCCCCACTTAGTTATCAATGCTAGCTCCTTTGGCAGTGATTTCAACTTTTCTTCAGTAAAACTTTGAAGGAGTCGAGCAGACGTATGATCCATTAAGTTTTGTAGCTCAATTTCAGCTGATAATTCGGTTATTTTGGGACTTAGAGGAACTGCTTCTTTCTTGGCTTGAGTAATTTTTTTGTATCCAGGTAAAATATCGGCATTTCGTTGCAATAATGACTTACGCAATATAATACATTTTTTCTTTGTTAAACCGATATCTATAAACAGCGCCAAAGCTTCTTCGGGAGTGTATTTCCTAGGTAGCGCATTTGGTTGTGTGGGAAAGCTGTTTTTGATCCTCGTCAGTCGCACTGGACTTGCTACCGCAACTGCTTCTGTTATATGAGACTTCACGTTTTCTTCGTCTTTTTTATATTTAATAGCCAGTGCTTCTGGAAGATGAGTCGTGGCCATAGCTTTTGTGGTATCAGAGCTTCCTTTTCCTTGCGTAGGTAGAACACACTTCTATGGGGTTTGTTGGTCTCCCTCTACTTGGATTGGTTGACGTGCTAGGCGTTTCTTCGTCCAAAAAAGTTTTGTCAGCTAGCCACTTTTCATGCTTAGAAATTTTGAATTGTTACGATAGACGTCCTTCCATGTTCTTTCTATCTAATGTATTGTAAACCAATTTTTTCTTGCGGGCCTTCCTTTTCTTTAATGCTTTTTTCACTCGCTAATTCTCTCATAATAGCCTCAACGAAGTCCCGTCTTGACTTTGTAGATTTAAACACCGCAAATAGTTTCGAGTTTTCTAGATAGATATTAGAATTGGCTTCGAGTGTATCTGACTAAATATTAAACTGTGAACTATATTTAAAAATACTATTCACTTTATTTAAGTAAACAGAATACTTAGTTCCTTAAACTCCAAAAGACGAATAATAATGTGCTTTGTATGATGGATAGCTTTATATACCTACTCAAATTATTAATATTAATTTCAGGTATACAATTCGTAACTAAAAAAACGTATGTTGTTAACAAGTTCCAATAACAAAAACGAACTTACGGCCGTACTGAATTATATAGACCTGCTCAGGCGCGTATTTATGCCCAATGTTGTTTAACTTTATTTGATGTAAAAAGTGAAGTTGCAGCTGGACGCAGGTAGACTATGAATTTAGGTAACTGAATATTTCACAAATAACTACTGTTAATTTGGCGGAACACATATTTTAACCAGGCATGCTTAACCAACGAACCGATATCATTTCGTTACGATAATTAACGTTAATAAACGAAACAAAGTCATTTCGTTTCGTTTATTAACGTTAAAAACGTCAAATTAACGAAATGATTTCGTTTCGTTTTCTGCCATATCAAAACGGAATCAAATCGTTTATGTTCATTATTAATTTCAAACTATGCTGGCAAAGCTGATTGATGGCGGAGTCATTAAAGGTGAAAGCAATAGCCAAGCTGATTGCAACTTTTCTCATGAATTTTGACAGTACGAACATTTCTCAGTGTTTTTGACATTACCACCAACGAATTACACAAACAAATTATATGGAGTTTGTGTGTGTATGTGCGCTCGTTGTTACCACCTTACGGCTTCACCATGGCTATAGCATTGCCAGCACAATTCAAACATAAAGTATCACGTTTTTGTTAACGTTTTTAACGTTAACGAAAGCTTTTCGTTTCGGTTAAAAACGAGATACAATTTATCTTGATAATTTCTTTATCGATAATATTTCGAAGTGTTTCAACGGAAACGGTGGAAATTTTTTGATAAACGATTAGCTTAACGTTAAGGTGCATCCCTGATTTTAACATTTTTTTTTTCCTTCAAGGTTTTAAAAAGGGCCTAAAAATAGGCATTTCGAAAAACAGGCATATCCGCCAACTTTTACCAAAAAAAAAACAATTTTTTTGGTTTCAATCCTAAATTAAATTATCTTTAATAGCTATACAAGAAAATGACAACCGGCCGCCCTCTTTACTCACAAAACCATTTTAAATACAACGAAAAAGAATAAAAATTTCAAATTTTTCCCAATGTTGAAAATTGGTCAACTTTGAGCGGCTCTACCTCGTAAACTATAATTTTCTGTGAAAATATATATATATATATATTCTTAATCCCAGGAAAATTCTCTATTAGAAACATGTATTAGATTTAGCGAACGCTTCATGATTTTTTTGATTTTTGCCATGCTTTAACGGCAGAGGCGCCACTGTGGAACGCAAGAACTTTCACTCATGCGACATCCCGAGCCTATCCATGCTGAGCTAGTTCAACGGTCATCTCTTTGCTGATCCAAGATCCTATCGCATAAGATGATTATTGTCCGTAGAAGAAATTCCTTGCTCCCCTTTTGAAGGGTTTTGTCTGAAGGTACCCACGAAATTGCAGGAAACCTTCCAGCAGTCAAAGTTTAGTTCTGAATGATGCCAGTGAACATAATTTTGAACTGCAATACTCAACACTCATAATCCCCCAACATTTCAGTTTATGGTGCTGCAGTTTAGGCCGCTAGCAGGCTGGAGAAAGCTGTTTTCATGGTTCTCTGTTCCTCTTTTTAGTTGAACGATCTTCAAAACTTTGTGTTTGATCAGTACTGCCAAAACAAACTTTTCAGTCGCCCGTAGTGCAGCATTCCGTCTCTATTGGAACGATAGAAACCAACCAAAAGCCCTAAACAGTGAAGCAGATAATAAATTTATTTTATTTAATCAACGAAACTGTTGTAAATTTTAAGCGCGATAAACTCCTTATCTGCAACAAAAATGTGTTACACTTAATAACATTTATTCGCTTGAACAGCAGCACGATTGACGCATTCGACAGCAGATTCGTAAGATTTTCTAGTCTAATTGCCGTTTATGTATATTTGAGCGTAAAAAAGTCATAAACTACATGATGTTTAGGTACGGTAATGTAGTAAGATTCCTGTCGACGCTATTAAGCTTACGCTTATCTACACTAAATTTTAATATTTCAAGACACTTGCTCTTATTATTCGCTTTGGTCTACATTATATAATAAAACGACTTCTTGATTGGCTATAAATCGCGTCAAGCAATTAACAACAATGTTTGCATTTATTCTCTCTCTCTAGAGTGGCTAATGAAAGCGAAGCATACTACGCTGTTAAAACATAGGAAAGTATCTTGGGTTATTCCGGTCAATTTTAATAAATTTTAATATTTTGTTTTTAAGCTATTTGACCTATTGTGGGTTCCAGTAGGAAGTAAAAAGATGGTAATTATTTCACTGTTTTTTTAACTTCCTACTGGAACCCACGATAGGTCAAATAGCCTAACAACAAAATATTAAAAAATAGGAAAGTATCTCTAATGAACTTAATGCTCATTTAGGTGCGTGTAAATAAGAAATGTATGTGAGGGCAATTATTCGGATTTGTTTGGTTAGTGATTTGTGTGTGAGAGCGTCGGACAAACGTAAATAGAATTAAATGTATAGACGTGATGCTCTAGATGTTTGCGTTATGTCATAATTTTTTCTACGGGCAGATTATGTTATATTATGGTATATTACTTTTTGTTAAGTTTTGTTAGGCTATGCTATTTTATGGGGTACATTTTAAGGAATTTTAGGAAACGCAAAGTTTTGCTATGTTAGGCTAAGTCATGCTATGTTATGTTATGCCTTAGGGTTCGACATTCTTTTGTTATTTTTTGCTACTTTTCAGGGTAAAGAATAAGTCACGGCCTGATTGATATAAGCAGTTATCCTTTATGATGTTATGTTGAGTTATGTCATGCTATGTTACATTATGTTTTGTTTTATATTGTTTCTTTTTGTTCTTTTGGAGTGAATTGATTTACTAAGTTATTTCGTGTTATCGTACATTAAGTTATGTCATGCTTCGTTAAACAAAAATTCATATAAATAGCACAATTTTCGTCTGAGGAGGTTTAGGCCGAATTTCTCTTCCAATTCGCGTCGTGCTTCTTTTGATTTACCCTACAAATTGGCATCTGCAAGACAGATACATTTTCACTGAAGCTTTTCATGGCTGAAGAACATTCGGAGTGTTTGTCAAATCAATGCCGAGGAGCAACCGCGGCTGGAAAAACTTCTTTGTAATTAAAAAAACTTTTCTAAATTTGCGATGTTACTTTTGTCCGGGGCTTAAACCCAGGGCCCTCGGTTTAGTAGGAAGAGCACGGTACTATTACACCACGGCGGCCGTTATGTTTTCCTATATAATGCGATGTGGTATGCTTAGTTGTGTAAAGTTAAGTTATGCTATGCTCTGTGATGATATATCTTGCAATATAAAATTGCTCTTGTAGTCTCAATGAACTTTAGGCTATGTTGAATTACATTATGTTGAAATGTTATGAATATTATGTTAAGGTATTTAACGTTATGTTATGACATATGGATTTCTTTTATGTTACCCAAACTTTTGTATGCCTTATAAGTTATTTTATTAAGCCATGTCATATTACAATGGAAAACAAAGTTTAATAACCGGTTTCTTACAAGCTTAACTGCGCATGAGCTCCTGCTCACAACTTGTTCTGATTTGCTTTGAATTAAAACTCAAAGAGTTGTGTGTATACCATATGTTCGATTGTTGTTGTTGTAGCAGTGCTTCGCCCCATCCAATAGGTGTGACCGATCACAAATTGTCATCATTATCCTCTAACGGGAGTCCAAGGAAACTTGCTGTTTCAACAGGGGTGGACCATAATGAGAGGGATGTTAGAGGCGTTTGTTCCACAATACAGTTGAAGAGATGGTTGGTGTCATGTGGGGACACGTTACAAGCAGGACATATGTTGTGTATGTCGGGGTTGATTGTGGATAGGTAAGAGTTCAACCTGTTACCGTATCCAGCTCGAAGTTGAGCTAGAGTGTCTCGCATTTCCCTAGGGAGTGTGCGTTCCTCTTCTGCAAGTTTAGGGTATTGTTCTTTGAGTACAGGATTCACCCGACAATTCCTGGCATAGACGTCCGACGCCTGTTTGTGGAATTCACTGAGGACCTGCTTGTGTTCTCAGGTGCCGTATTTCCTCATAGTGCTTACGGAGATGACTCATTAAGCCCCTGGGCTGTGTTGGCTCATCAATCAGATGTCTGTTTGGATGTTCAGGTTTCTGGGTATTCAAGAGGAACTGTTTGGTTAGCATTTCATTTCTCTCCCTAATGGGGAGTATTCTCGCCTCATTATGTAGATGGTGTTCTGGGGACATGAGAAGACATCCCATGGCGGTTCTAAGGGCAATATTTCGGCAGGTCTGTAGCTTCTTCCAGTGAGTAGTCTTTAGGCTTGGCGACCATATCGGCGACGCGTAGTTCGATTCGTTACGTAGTTAGGCTGTTGCTCTAATTTCCAAAATGTGTGTACTATGCTGGTATGCTGGAATCTATCGGCAAAAGTGTCGAAATAAAAGCAAATGCAGACGTTTGTAGAGTCAAATCAGATAGACATAATAAAAAATGTTAGGTTATTCAGATGAATTTTGAAGGTTGACAATCGTTGAAGGGGTTATGTTGGTAAGGGATCAACATCCAATTTACATTGTGTCAATTTCCAGCTAAGATACGACAGCGAAACCATACGAAGCTCTATCCCTTGCTCTTCCTCTCTCTTTTTTCTTTTCTTGTTTGACATTTCCCCTCCTTAGTCCCTTTCACTTCCCATCTCTCCCTGCACGCTTAGCCTTATCTGTCGCAATTCATATTAACGCTGATATTCTTTTTTCATAAATGCCTAAAATTATAATGATACACAAACTTAATTATTAACGTATCCAATTATTTTGTGAATATCTGAAAATTATGCTGTAACTGATGTCAGTCTATAGGACTTTTTATTTTTTTTTATTTTTTTTTTTTTAAATGTATGAAAACATTTATTTGAAGCAATTTTTTTTAATTAATTTAATTTTAAATTTTTCCCAAATTATTAAATAAATCATAAAATTAAAAAAAAAAATTGCTTCAAATAAATGTTTTCATACATTAAAAAAAAAAAAAAAAAAAAGCAATATGGGCAATCCCCGATTATTAAAATCATACAAACAGACAAAATTGGTTAATCGTTGTAGTTCTATAAATAGAACGAAAACAGCAACAAAAACCAAAGTTTCTTTGAAAACCGCCGTACCAAGCATAGCTTTAACACATAATTGCATACGAAGTATGCAATGTGTAAAAGATTAAAATATGCAAAAAAGAAGGCAATTGGGAAAAACTTTACAACAGGCATGACGTAGCTGAATGCGTTTATAACCATTTCAACTATCGTAGGATTGCGAGTTCGACTCCCACTCCCGGGAGAAAAGGCTTTGAAGAGATTTACAAGGTATAATCGAAACAGCTGTCGCCTTGTCCGTCCTGATGTCACGTTGTTTAAATTTTTCCCAAATTATTAAATAAATCATAAAATTAAAAAAAATTGCTTCAAATAAATGTTTTCATACATTTAAAAAAAAAAAAAAAAAAAAGCAATATGGGCAATCCCCGATTATTAAAATCATACTTTCACTTTAACTTTAACATTCACTTTAACTTTAACTTTAACTTTCACTTTAACTTTAACTTTAACCTTAACTTTGACTTTAACTTTGACTTTAACTTTATTTTTAACTTTAACTTTCACTTTAACTTTAATATTCACTTTAACTTTAACTTTAACCTTAACTTTAACTTTAACTTTAACTTTAACGTTAACTTTAACTTTAACTTTGACTTTAACTTTAACATTCACTTTAACTTTAACTTTATTTTTAACTTTAACTTTCACTTTAACTTTAATATTCACTTTAACTTTAAATTTAACTTTAACTTTTACTTTAACTTTAACTTTAACGTTAACTTTAACCTTAACTTTAACTTTATTTTTAACTTTAACTTTCACTTTAACTTTAACATTCACTTTAACTTAAACTTTATTTTTAACTTTAACTTTCACTTTAACTTCAACATTCACTTTAACTTTAACTTTCACTATAACTTTCACTTTAACTTTAACTTTATTTTTAACCTTAACTTTAACTTTAACTTTATTTTTAACTTTAACTTTAAATTTAACCTTAAATTTAACTTAAACTTTATTTTTAACTTTAACTTTCACTTTAACTTTAACATTCACTTTAACTTTAACTTCCACTTCAACTTTAACTTTAACTTTATTTTTAACTTTAACTTTAACATTCACTTTAACTTTAACTTCCACTTTAACTTTAACTTTATTTTTAACTTTCACTTTAACTTTAACATTCACTTTAACTTTAACTTTAACTTTATTTTTAACTTTAACTTTAACTTTCACTTTAACTTTAACATTCACTTTAACTTTAACTTTATTTTTAACTTTAACTTTCACTTTAACTTTAACTTTCGCTTTAACTTTAACTTTAATTTTAACTTTAACTTTATTTTCAACTTTAACTTTATGATATAGATCCAATTTCATGTATTCAGCCTGTTGCTAACACCGATACTTTTTCGAACCTTTTTGAACCTTTTTTGACAAATATCCGTTACGGTTTTTTTTTTTTTTTGATTTAGTCGCCAAGCCCACGATAAAATCTATGCAATAGCTTAAAAATTGTATCTATGGTGCTTGGTAAATGCGAGACTTCAATGTACTTGCCCATGTTTGCATAAGCTGCAACTGCATTATATAACCAATGCATGCAATATGCAAGCCATATCAGCACACAATTGAAAGTACATTCGCAAAGCGGAAACTCTTCAATATGGCCAACTATATAAAACCAAAAGCTCTTTAGATAAACAGGCTAGCAAATTGGTACACAGAAAGTGTGATATTCAGATAGTCCAAAAGGGGCTTTTGCAATGGCTTTCCATATACAACTTTAGGGAGACTTTCGCATCCCACTGAGTTAATTTGTCAATTTGTGTGTTTTGTTCCAATAATGTTCGAAATTTGGGGGTGCGATTCAAAGCGTGTTGTTGGGGTTGTGTGTGTGACATGCACTTTTTCTTAACATAGTAAGAGGGTGTCTTTTGTCCGTTGCGAGTGCTACAATCGGACGCATCCGCCTTCATTCGTTGCAGCAACGCTCCTCTTACCAATTAATACGCTCTACAAACTCTATTTTTGTGCTTTCTATAGTCCTCTGTATCTGCCCAAGAGGTCATAAAATTTAATCGTATGATAGCGCCCTAACGTTTTTTGTATCCGCAGCTCTAGAGCAGAAAATGTGAAACTGTGAGATCAAACTTTTAATATTATTAGGGTGTACTAAAATATATAGATGTAGTGTGCTGCCCTAACTAAAGAAAGGGTTCGAATCAAGTGACACAAGAATGGAAGATGAAAAAATTGAAAGAATCCGTTAAACAAAAGAATTGGACGCTAGACTGGCATACGACTCAGTGGCTAATGAAGAGATAAGGCAGCGCTCTCCATCCAGCGGCGTGACATTAGAAGCGACTTTTCAGTCGCCCGAAGGTTTTAGTGGTCAAGAAATGCGTTGTCGAGGCAGTTGGGTTAGTTCCAGAAGGTGACAGTCCCGGAATGTACCGGATTCATATTAGAAACATCCGCCACTCATCACTAAACTATCGTTTACCTTACAGTCATATAACTAGTTAGCTCTATTATCCCTATTACGCCTGTTTAACTATTAACGCCCTCTTAGCGGTACACTTCCAGTCTAAAGGTTTAGTCAGCCCAAATCGTGATATTGTGCATATTTGGTATCCGTCGCACTGTGCTACACTCTTTCAATCTTGGTCTACCTATTTTTCTATTAACGACAAGAGTACATACTTTAGCTGGGAGTGAGTGGGGCCCATTAGAGCTGTCCCTTAGCGTATATGACCACAGTACGCTTGGGTGTTAACACATTTTGATCACAGCCTATCCGCCGCAGAAACTATTTCCCACAATATGGCATTGTCAAGCTTTGGCTGGCTGATCTTTAAGAATTTTAGTTGTAGGACATTACTGGTGTGGGAGATGAAAGACGTTATATCCCTAGTTCTGTAATCGAGTGTATGGTAATTATCTTAGCAATGCTCCGTTTCAGCTTTCGCTGTCCTCTTTTCTTCTCAGCTGACGTTCCATCAAACAGTTGCCTGATGCAGAACTGACTCCCAAGCGGATTATAAGTCATCTTTATCAGAAGAACGGCCAGAAGCGATAATGCATAAAAGAGAAATTTGATCCGATGCTACCAATGCTTTTGTCGTGTACTGTGCTTTTGTCAACGCACGTGCTCAGAATTTTGTTATTGCAGCTCATTCATCATATAACGTCAAAAAAGAACGAGCTCTTCTCAACGAGGACCGTGCGCCTCTGGTGGTTTTGTCGTATTCGTATTGTTCTAAAATCCGACCTAATTCGCATATTAATATTGGGATACATCCACGCTTGTTTCCCTTCAACATACTTACGTGTCTGATTAATTGTATCGAATAAATAGCGCAAATTATGAGCGCATCAATTCAAAACCAGTAGCATAAACAACAACAACAAACATCCGCTTGCTAATACATTTTACCTGGGGCAAAGGTGCGACGTGTAGGTGTGTTACAAATTACGTGCGTTGGACTGATTAAGAGTCAAGAAATGCCACATACAATGGAAAAGAGATTTACAACAGAAAATATTATTATCATCAATTACTGCGAAAGTAGCAGAATATTTGCAAAACCACTGTTGAGTAGGTTGTTGGCGATGCCGGGTTGTAGAGTTGTTTTTTCGTTCATTTCAGAGATTCGATTCTTTAGTTCTTTTTCTGATGAACGAACAAGTTGTTCTTTTTGTTCACCTGTTCTTTTTTGTTTTCAAGCAAATTTGTTCACTGCTGCTTGCACCCGCGAAAAAAGCCAACAAGTATAGATGAGGGTGTGTATACAGCAATGCTTTG
Source organism: Eurosta solidaginis (assembly GCF_040869045.1). Lineage (NCBI taxonomy): Eukaryota > Metazoa > Arthropoda > Insecta > Diptera > Tephritidae > Eurosta > Eurosta solidaginis. The sequence goes on from NC_090320.1 coordinate 30,639,842, forward strand.
TGTAGGTATATTTAAATGTGTTATGAATAAATAAGTTAATATATACATATATGTTTAATTAACTTAAAAAAAAGTTACACATTTCGTAAGATCCAGAAAATTGAAAGAGTACAGACACAAATTGTAAATATGATATTTTCAAGTTTAATAAATGTAATTAGTTTCTTACAAAAGATGTTTTTCATAATTAGTCCATACATATACTGTTGTAGCAGTGCCACACACAAAGATGACCACACATATCTTTAGTGTAATAGGTCCGTCACATAAGCACTTTTTCATATAAATGAGTTTAACACAAGCTTATGCATAATGAGTAGATTGCACGTATTTTTATGGAGAATGGTAGAATGAGCGACACTGGCGCCATCTGATATTGAAAAGTAGACAACTCCCCAATTTTGTTCCAAGCAAATCATAAGAAGAAGAATTTGACATTTGCTTTGGCTAAGGGTGTTGGCACACTTTGCAAGTGAAATTATTTTTCCTACTGGTTGGTAAATTTTCTAACATTTTTCACATTTAAAAACTGCAATATAAGAATCGAAATCGACACAAAATATGTTAGCGAGTATTTTTGTTGTATAGGGAGAATGTTTACAACAGTGCTTCGCGAAATTTTTTATGTGAATGGGCAAAGCGTAATAAACTTCAATTGCTAAGTCTGAAGTTCCTTCATATTTACAAACGCAACATCTTGGTTGATTGTGGCGATGTTATTGGAATGCATAAGCTTGTGTTAAACGCATGTATATGAAAAATGTCATTGTACCGCGGCCTTAAGTGATATCATCGGCATTCGTGCTCAGAATTTCTGCGTATGTATGTATGAATTTACAATGTTCGCGAACGAGAAGTGAGAAAGAATATCATTAGATAAAACGAACTAAAGGAGCAAATGAACTAAAAGAACAAATAGAACCGAAATCGAAGATCTAGTTCACTTGTTCAGTTGAGAGACCCGGTCAATTGAACAAGTTCAGAACGAAACGACCCAACTCTACCGGGCTGGTTAATGTCCTGGTGAAGGCAAAAGCTGACGTATCACAGTGAATGCGTCAACTTTGTTCTAACAATCCCACTGATTGTATGATTTTTAAGCGGGGATTATCCTTATTGCTTTAAATGTATGAATACAATTATTTGAAGCATTTTTTTTTTATTTATAATTTATTTAATAATTTGGGAAAAATTTAAACAACGTGACATCAGGACGGCCAAGGCGACAGCTGCTTCGATTATACCTTGTAAATCTCATTTAAAGCAATAATAAATAGACAAAATTGGTTAATTCGTTGTAGTTCTATAAATAGAACAAAAACAACACCAAGTTTCTTTGAAAACCGCCTTACCAACGCATAACTTTACCATATGATGCCATACAAAGTGTGGACTACGAATAAAGAAAATATGCAAAGAAGGCAATTGGGATAAGGTTTACAACAACTAAGGCATGACGTGGCTGAATGCGTTTGTAACACTTCAACCATCGTAGGAGTGCGGGTTCAGATTTACAAGGTATAATCGAAACAGCTGCCGCCTTGTCCGTCCTGATGTCACGTTGTTTAAAATTTTCCCAAATTATTAAATCCCACTTATTAGCACTTTACTTATTGCAGGAATTCATTGAAATTGAAACTCCCGCCGACCTTTTTTTTAATGCAGTAGAAAAGGCGTGTGATTTTCCGAAAGGGCGGTTAATTAAGGTATATTGGAACGATTTCCCGTCATCTCTGACCTAATTTGATTTGGAAACACACCGTTGTCGACGTTGAGCCATCTTCAGTGTAATTTTTCGTTACGATCTGTTGTTTTCTGTCTTATGTTTATAGTTTGTTTGTTCATTCGCAACCAAAAAGGGAACTTTACAAAAACAAATCTACATAACACACAAATTAATATAGAGACAGAATGTCTCAATTGTGTTGTAAGTGTAAAAATGATATAAAGTAAAATAAGCAAGAAAACAAAAACAAGCTGCTGTTTCATCGTATGATTCTCGGTTCGAATCTCGGTGAAACCTCTGATAACATTACGAAATTGCCTGATGATGATTATGTGGCGGTTTTATAAATGACACCGTCGCAATATGCCAGTAAATATTTTTTTTGTCTTAAAACAAACAAAATAATTTAATATTCAACTATTATAAGCTGGTGTCAAGCTCATGAGTTCTTAAATATTAGGTATAAATTGAGCACACCATTAAACAAACAAACAGGGATGATGATTTTTACTGATCAACTTGTATGGTTAGTTGATGCAGGTAGAAGTCAGTAATTTCAGTTGTTTGTCGTTTTGTGTGTGTTTATTGATTTAGTTCATTGTCATTGTTTTGTGTTTGTTTGATGCGTGTTTGTCTTGTTATACCTGCGTGATAATTTTTTTTTGGTTTTAACAAGTTTTAAAGGTTCAAATATTGGGTTTGTCTGTTCTCTTATTATTGTATATTTCCATATCTTCGAGTACGTTTAGTTGTCGACTTTTCTCTTGTGTTTGCAGCACCTTGATTGTTTTATTGATGTTTGTTTGGAAACTTTTATTTTCGACCACGTGATTCCATATTTTCTTATTGGATTCCATATTTTCTTGTTGGATTCCATATTATCTTGTTGTAATATCTATATTATATCTATTATATTCTCAGTACCTCGTTCTTACTTGTCGTCCTATTTTTCCTACACAAAAAAGGTCAAACGACTAAAAATACTGACATCTACCTGCCTCAGCTACTCACACAAGTTTATGTGTGAAAGCCACCGTGCTTCTGAATGAACACGTAACACACACATATACATGCACAAACATAAAATTTGACAATACCTGCTCATGCACCTACGTACTATAAATATAAGACGAATCGCAGCAACAGATCAGAACGAAAAATTATACTGAAGATGGCACCACGCCGAAATCGGGTTTTCTCCAAACCAAACATGATAACGGATGACGAAAAATCATCCCAATATACATATTTAGCTAAAATATTGAAACACGGCGGCCACCGTGGTGTGATGGTAGCGTGCTCCGCCTATCACACCGTATGCCCTGGGTTCAACTCCCGGGCAAAGCAACATCAAAATTTTAGAAATAAGATTTTTCAATTAGAAGAAAATTTTTCTAAGCGGGGTCGCCCCTCGGCAGTGTCTGGCAAGCGCTCCGATTGTATTTCTGCCATGAAAAGCTCTCAGTGAAAACTCATCTGCCTTGCAGATGCCGTTCGGAGTCGGCATAAAACATGTAGGTCCCGTCCGGCCAATTTGTAGGGAAAAATCAAGAGGAGCACGACGCAAATTGGAAGAGAAGCTCGGCCTTAGATCTCTTCGGAGGTTATCGCGCCTTACATTTATTTATTTTTTATTGAAACAAAATTACCCATATTTGCCCGAATATGCACATATGCTCTTATATATCCACATATACTGCATTTCATAAAATTGCGTTTCCATGACAGCAAATGTGATACAAAAAAAAAATTTTATTAACTAGAATCGTTTTTCGACTGTGAAAACAAAATTAATTTAATAACTAAAAATTTACCTATGTATATATATTCACAACACCCTGCATAAAATTCCATCAGAACTAGCAAAGAGTTAAATCATTTGATGATTGCGCTGGTTCTAGCTTCTCCCAATGTCTTCAACTGGGTGGGGGGAATGGGGAGGGGTGTGTAAATTATCGCCCACTGCATTGTTACGCATTTCGTCGTGTTTTGCTTATCCAGGCAAAAGGCCAGATACGTACTAAACCTTAAATCCCTGGTCCGATACCAGGATAAACGTCTTTCTTCGGGTTTCCACGAAGCTATCCAGATATCGGCTACATGATTTTGAAGTTTATGGACTGATTAGAATTTATTAGAAGATGAGTAGATAGACGGACACAAACTAAGAGAGTATGCGTTCTAAATCGGGTTCGTTGCATTTGACCTGGCAACCCGATTAGAAAAAACTTACATGCAAATTGGAATACATATGGGGTATTCCGTCCCATTTCGACCAATTTTGAACCCGACCCCTTTAGAATTGGCTGAAAGTTTTTCTTCTTTTTCTAGCTTACGAAAGACGTTTCTCAGAATTTTTTCATCCAACTCAAAAAAGTTATGAATTTTTAAAAAAACACCGTTTTTGTTTTCAAAATGCTATAACTTTTTCAAAAATTGACCGTTTGGGATCTTTTTTTTTTAAATTTGTTTTTAAATGTACTTTTCGGAAAAAATACAAACAAATTTTTAAGTTTTTTTTTGTAATTTTTCAGTTTTTCGAGATTTTTCGAATTTCGCCATTTTTTGTCTCATAAAAAACTTCAATCAATTCTGCAATCATCTCCACTAATACCGGAGTGGGCCGGTTAATATTTATTTTTTTTTTATTTAATTGAAAAAAAAAATTTTAAATTTGTTTGTATTTTTTTCGAAAAGTACATTTAGAAACAAATTAAAAAAAAAAAGATCCCAAACGGTCAATTTTTGAAAAAGTTATAGCATTTGGAAAAAAACACCGTTTTTTTTTTTAAATTCATAACTTATTTTGAGCTGGACACCGTTTTTGTTTTCAAAATGCTATAACTTTTTCAAAAATTGACCGTTTGGGATCATTTTTTTTTAAATTGTTTTTATATGTACTTTTCGGAAAAAATGCAAAAAATGTTTAAAGCTTTTTTTTCAATTAAATAAAAAAAAAAATAATCGGCCCACTCCGGGATTAGTGGGGATGATTGCAGAATTGATTGAAGTTTTTTATGAGAAAAAAAAAAAAAATGGCGAAATTCGAAAAATCTCGAAAAATTGAAAAATTACAAAAAAAAAAACTTTAAAATTTTTTTTGTATTTTTTCCGAAAAGTACATTTTTAAAAAAAAAAAAGATCCCAAACGGTAAATTTTTGAAAAAGTTATAGCATTTTGAAAAAAACACTTTTTTTTTTTTTTAAATTCATAACTTTTTTTGAGTTGGATGAAAAAATTTGAAAAAATTCTGAAAAACATCTTTCGTAAGCTAGAAAAAGAAGAAAAACTTTCAGCCAATTCTAAAGGGGTCGGGTTCAAAATTGGTCGAAATGGGATGGAAGACCCCATATATATCTGTGCATGTTTTACACTTGTTGCCTATTTGTTCATCGAAATTGTGGCGAAATCCTCGCGCTGAAGGCTTGTTTGCACGTTTGGTTCGCAGCGAACAAACACACAAACTTTTTTTTTTTTTGGCAAAAATGTGACTACTATTTAAATTTGGTAATTAAAACTAGTCAAATATATATTTTTTTGCAGAACAAAAGCTAATAAGTATTTAAAAATTTAACTGCCTGTTTAAGCTATTATAGATTTCTTCACATTATATTGCAAATAACCACCTCAAATAGCTTAGCTTTAAGATGTAAAAACCCGTTTTCAAATCACAGTTTTCTATAAGGAGTTCTTACATAAAAGACGTATTTATAGACTTTAGTTTACAAGGTGCCTGTCATGTAAACTATTTAACCCATATAATCCCAACTTTTTGAAACTAAAATTTTGAAGTGAATTATGCAACATTCGTGTGCTAAGGGACCCCAATATCTGAGTTCTTTAGAAATTTCATTCGTATCTGTCGCCGATTTTGAGAAAAAGACCGCCCCAAAATTGGGGCGCTGGTCATGCCAGAGAGCAATAAAAATCTATTAAGTAGCTGAGTTTAAAAAAATGATTACTTTTGTTTTATTAAGGAAAATTAAAAATTCAGCACAGATTTCACTTACTAAAAAATGGATTTAGTTCAATATGAAAAAAGTTAAGAATGAAAAGACTCAAAACAATTGGTGTGACAGCCAACATCACATCTTCTACACTTTTTGGTGGTATTTTTATGGGTTGCACTAGATATAATTATGTGGTTTTGGCCATCAAGTCGAACACCATCTGGAACTCTTCGTTTTCTATAAATGGGTTTCAAGGGACGGCCCAATGTGCGTGGTTTGGGTTTTTTTCCTAAACAAAGAAGAGTCTATCGAGAATACACACATAAAATAAGTACATGAAAATAATTACCAAGATAGGTGGTAGTTATAACTCTTATGGATACCAGGTAATCTAATGGACGATTCTGTTCACCATCCGGAGATAATTTATAAAGCTGAAAAGCGTTGTTCACGGACACGTTCAAATGCCACATCAATAGCTGCCAGTACCACTTTTTACGATTTATGCTAATTCGATAACATCCCACATTCTGATCTAATCGGTCAGTCCCGTCCATATATCTGTTGTACTGCTGAATACATAGTGGTTGTGAAATAACAATCTTTTTTTTTACTGCTTGACCATCGTTGTGCCGATCAAATAGGTTGTATTCCTTCGCAAGAGGAGGCTATAGTAACAACGTTGTTATCGTTATAACGGTCCAGCGTTATACCTGACTTATTATCAGTAATTTGGTAATAGCTACCCCTCGGTTTCGATTTCATGTTTTGATTAGACTCCAGAGGAGCTTTTTCAATACGATTTGCTCGAATTGTTCCAGCCCCTGATTCCCAGATTCCCAGATTCCCTCAACGCCGTTACCAAACGGAGAGACGTAAAAAAGTCATCGATATAAACGTGAACTTTGAATCCGTCTGGTAGCTTGGAAATCAAATTTGTAACGGAGGACCCACCAACTCCTAGGTCGGGATTAGTATTGCCAGTGAAGGCTCCTTGATAAGGTTCAGCTTCAATCAGATATCCAAGTCGAGTTGCCATACACCAAATCTTGTAACCAAATCGAATCGGTTTTCCATTGATATGCTGTTTAGTACTATGGTACCCGTAATATGGTATCATAGATTCATCAATACTTACATCCGCATAACGCGGAAAGTATGTCATCCAAGTGGTATTTAGTTTATCCCAAAATGGCCGAATCTTTGTAAACTTATCACTCGGATCTAATGAATATTGTCGCTTACGTCATATATCTTAGAATTTGCTCGAATCGTACTCTAGGCATAGAATTAGCAACGCCAGGATGATACGTATCAGCACCGGTATCCCAAAACATTCGATATCTTGAATAATAACAATAACTACTCAATAAAAATATAGCCAGTACAAGGCGTATTTCCTCGCGAGTTACATCAAACTTATCGTTTCCTTCGTAAACAGCAAAATTTTTGAGTTCAGCACTATTAGATCTATCAGCTCATCATTGTAAAATAGTTCAAACCACTCCACGGGGCTCCTAGAATCGTTGAGAAAGTCAGGCTTTCTCCAAACTTGCTTTTCATTCGTTGGAAGGTCTTTGTTTTGCCATTCCCTCTCAAGAGGTGGTTTTTTTTTTAACTTTTTTACTAGGTCTTGATAGCAAAGCTTTAGTTGTGACTGTCATCCGAATCTGATTCATCTTGCCGCCCAAAATATTCTCTTTTCAATTCACTACCGCTTTTTCTAATTATCTGTAGCTGTCCTTCAGTTCGCAATTGATTTCCTGACATATGATTCAAATCTCATTCAACAGCGTCATCTTCGTCACTATCTCCATCACTTAACAAGTGATTTTCGGGAGGGCAAATGTAGACATCAGCATCCAAAATATCATCATCATTGTTTAATATGTCTATTATATCAGCAACAGTTAGCCTGAATTATGTATTACGGAATTCTCATAAAATTGTGAAAAATTCAAACGAGAGAAAGCAAAAATGAATGGATATATCCACTAAATCTAAATAAAATTTCTTAAAAAGTTTGTGCAAAATCGTGTGAGCAGCTGTGCTCAGCGCCCCAAAAATGGGGCGTCGCAAAAATCGCTCACAAAACTTCACAGAAACAATATACACATTTGTTTATTTTAGTTTAGCATTTAAAATTGATAAAACTATTAGCATAAACCGAAAATATCACATTTGTAAAAAAAGAACCACACAAACTTACTTATTACTTCGCGACATCGTAAATCGTAAAAAACACCAATCACTCTTGACTATTTTAATAAATAAACTAAGGTTATGCTGAAAACGGAGCACGTGTTGGTGTTGCCGCTTATTAAAAAAATACCAAACTGAACAATGTACTGATATGTCTTCGCTAGCTTTTTAAATAACCTATAAATACAAAGCGTTTTAAAAATGTGGCGTTTGGCATATATGGGTTAAATAACTCTATCTTTCATTTCTACGCAGTCAAATTTACTAACGGGTTGACCTTACAAATATTGTGGCCCTTCACATAAAAACTTTCGCACCCAACTACTTTAGTGCGGTACAATAATCCGATTTTAATTGTTGTGGATAGGTGAAATATGCTGGAAATTTTAAAAATTAATAGTGCTATGGCTGCGCACAACAAATTAACGTAATTAATTGTGTGCTTAAATAGCAGTAAAATCCCATTAATGCCATAACTGGCGATGTGACATGCTGTGTATGGCTGGCAGTGATTTTATTGTATGCCCTGACTAAGCAGCTCTTACGCTTTTATTTATATGACTAATTGTGTGTATGATTTACGGGACCACCGTATAAAAGGCCGTCGTCTGTCAGAATAGCTTGGACCGAAATGCATTTGACATGACAGACAGCTTATATATTTGCTGAGGACTAAGGTCACCCCGACTAAAAACCTCCTCTAATTGCAGCTTAAGTTATGAGTAATAATAAATTGTTAGGTTTATAGAGCTAAAAGGCTTCAAGATGAATAAAACTTATTTTTTTAGTTTATATTCATTTATAATTTATTTGGTCGATATTTCAACTTCAATCTGAAGTCATCATCAGGACTGGGGACAAAACAAAACAATAATAACGATTAATTTAATATATACTTAAGTACATATTCAAAACAAAGTCACCAGTTACACATATGGATATGTATGATCGACTGATTGGAGGAATCACAGAAAAATAACAAATAAGGTAAAAATGCAAAGAGATTAAAAATAAACAATTTGGAAAAATCCCGTAAGTATAAACAATTTTCATGAACCGCAAGTATAAACAAGGAATACAATAACAACATACATAACAACATGACTTAGTTTAACAATTATGTGTGTGTGCATGTTCCCCTGTTTGGATTGTTTTGCTGCTATCAAATGGCCGCCTTATGATGTTGTTGTTTCAAAACCAAATTTCTGTAGGCTTGTGCACAATTTTCTGTGTCGATTTTAAAGTTCATTCTTTGTCCATTAGGCGTGTTCAAAATATGTAGCATTTCTAAAGTGAATCGTTTATTATAATGTTTTTCATTCTCTAGAATGGCTACGTTTTCAAAGTCAGGGTAGTGTCCTGTGGCCTTGCAATGGGAAGTTAAAGCCGTCTTGTTGTCCGAAGCATTATTCCTTAATTTTATTTGGACCTTCGAGCGGAAATCCTTGTTTTGAGTTTCAGTTTTGTTGTCCCAACATATACTTTGTCGCATACGTAGGACCCGTCACCATTGCACGGGATTCTGTAAACAACATCAGATTTCTCCTGACTTGGAATTTTGTCCTTCGTTTTGCTGAAAATGGTTTTTAACGTGTTATTGTACGTGAACGCCAACTGATACTTTTCTTTGTCAAACATATCGGATTCCTAATCCTTTCCGATACTCCTGGAATATAAGCCATAGATTTGTATATTTTACAGTCTTTATCCTTTTTCACCGGTTCTTTGGCGCTCGTTGATTGATGATTTAGGATTAACTTGTTGATCAAGTTCTTAGGAAAATCATTATTTTCCAAAGTTTTCTTGATTGTCCCAATGTTCTTATTGTGAAACATCTTGTCACTAATTGTCAGAACTCTTCTTATATAATTCTTCGCAGTGTTCAAGATAGTTCTACGTTGGTGTTTGGAATGATAATTTATCAGTCTTCCGGACGCCGTAGGTTTTTTATACCAATCCATGTATAATTTATTATTATTTCTAATTATAAGTGTGTCGAGGAAAGGAAGTCTATTATCATTTTCTACCTCCATAGTAAATCGAATTGTTTTATAATATTTGTTGAGCAATTGAAGCATGTTATCTAACTCCTCTGTTTTAGCGATTGCAAATATGTCGTCTACATATCTTGTTAAAAATGAGTAATAATAAATTAAATGTTCATTCTGGTCCTAGAAATATTTCTTTATACCTTATTTAGCGTGACATGAAAGAAAAACATTATTTTCATTAAAGGTATAAGATGTACTTATACTGCAACCAAAAATGTGCTGAATACGTCCCTGGAAATATCGTATTCGACTTGCGATTATTTCTGAGTTCGTTCAATGAGAACACAAAAAATGGAATATCAACCAAGTAGCAAATTTTTATTTAAACAAAAAAAAGAAAAGAAATACTCACTTACTTATATGGCGCTTAACCGTTTAAACGGTTATGGCTGTCTAGCAAGTTGCGCCAGTCGCTTCTTCGCTCTGCCAACTGGCGCCAATTGGTCCCACCAAGGGAGTTTAAATCGTTTTCCATCTGGTCTTTCCAGCTGAGTGGGGGCCGCCATATTTCATTCGCATAACATGGGCTAGCCAGCGTAGCCACTGCGTTTTAATTCGCTGGGCTTATGTTTATATCTGCGTAAAGCTCGTGCAGCTTATCACTAAATCTTCTTCGGTAATCGCCATCGCCAACGCGTAGAGGTCTATAAATCTTTCGAAGAACTTTTATCTCGAACACTCCAAGAGCCCCTTCATCTGATGTTGTCATGGTCCATGCTTCTGCACCATATAGCACGATGGGTACGAAAAGTGACTTGTAGAGCATGAGTAGCCTGGTTGCCAGGGCGCATATGAGCTGATTCTTTGCTCGATGACAGCAGATACTTTGTTTTGTCCTCATTTACCATCAAACCCGTCTTTACCACTTCTTTTTCCAGTGTGGAGTACACAGAACTAACGGCGTGGGTTGTCAGGCCGATGATATCATTATCATCAGCATATGCCAGCAATACGACCTACCATATAGGTCAAAAAATAAATGTTTAGGATCACTACCACAATGACGAGACACTGGCCGTTTGCATGCTGAGAGACAGGATTTCGTATTTCAAATAAACATAAATGTTAAAAAAGAGATGCAAAGTTTAATATAATGAATTTAATTTAAAAATTTATGGATTTTTCTTCTTTGCTGGTAAAAGTACAACTCAACTCTCTCGCTTCTTGTTCGTCTCTCTTTGCTGCCACCCATTAACTTCGTTCGCTGCTAACTAACAGAATGAGAAGAGTACATCTGTATTGGGTCCCAGGGCATAAGGTAATATATGGGAATAAAAAAGCGGATTCTTCATCTAAAAGAGGCGCATCCTAACCCAACCATTCATGTAATGTTGGGTCTTTTGCACAATTTAATCTCAACGCACTGGTTTTTACATTAACAAATAAGTAATATGAATATAAATGGAACTATTTCAAAATCATTTAAAGAAAAGTATTTCAGGGGAGTATTGGAGCCTACTTTTTGAAGATGTCCAGCATATCATTCCTTCTAGTTATCATTGTGTGGTTATTTCCGCGACTGCGAACATTTCGCGATTTGTTGGGAGTATTCAAAGATTATTTTCTGGACGGTCTCGGTTTTCTTTTCAAGATCATATATTGGTATATCGCAATAGTGCGGACTGGCCGGCGGGTATTGGCTAGTTTTACGAAAATGTGAAAGATGAACAGACGTTTAAATCCATAACAAATTAAGGTCTCATTAATACTTAAGGCAAGATCTTGATTATGTCAGCCGACTTAAGTTGTAAGTGTTGTTACTCAAAATTTAGTGCAGTGCTCCCAACTCTGGTTTTGTAGTAGTGTACGATGGAATATTACCAACTTGAAAACAGATAGAACTAATTAATAAAACTAACATTTACTTTTCATTAAAAATACATTCATTGTACACATGTCAACTTAATAACACACTTAGCAAATACATATGGGCAAGTCCTTGGTAACGGGCGCGCCATTCGTAAATGTAGGTATATATATATGACCATATATGATGAGGTTCGGACGCAACAAGAAATAGAAGTAATTTTTTGATGCTTGTGAAAGTATGCAAAACTTAAAGAGCTAAGGTGAGATTTTACATGAAAGACATAAGGTGAGATAAATACCCAATGCCCATAGTTTTTCGAAATCTGAAATATCTTTTTCGAACGCTGGATATAAGCTTAAGTGCGGTTACGGACGCGACAATTTTTCTCAATGAATTACTCTATATGATATTGAAAATATATGATCTGCGAGACATCAAGTTTTAGTAGAGTAAACCAAATCTGCATACCTGGCATTTCGAATATGCCCTCAAAGTCCGTCCTAAGGGCCCAAACCCCACTTTTCATAAGCGGAGACGTATACTGGTATATAACTTTCCCACTGTTTATTCTTCGATAACATTTTAGGTGTTTATATGTTAATTTTATAGAAGAAATAGAACAAATGTACAAAATAAATCAAAATTTAAAGAGGTCATACGTATATAATTTTGCGTGCAAAAACTCACGAATGTAATAAATCCATTGAATCTTGGATAAGATATTCCCATTTATGTATATACGAGCGGAACCATTGCGCATCTTGGGCAACAAATAATAAAGTATCATATCAAATATCAACAGAAATCAGCTGTTATATCAATCAAACATGCGCTTGCGCTGCCATCTGGCGAATGTTAGCAGCTGCCGGTAATGCAGTGTTAGCTCGAATAAAATATTCACAATAGTGCCATAGTACAAATAGATTTCTTTGTGTGCTCACAATCGTTTCTTTGTAACAAATTATTTTAATAAAATATAGCTAAACAAAAGCAATACGACTAATAATGCCCAAAGCCCGCTAATAGCATGAAACACCATCTTTACATCCAAAACTTTGTTATTTATCCAAATAAGAGCGAAAAAGGGACCTGTACATAAAAACAGCAATTAGAAATAATATATAAATATACAAGCTACAAAGTTTGTACTGCTTTCTTTTGTGTTTTCACGCAGTGGGTAGTGTCGGGCTTCGTGACTGATACCAAAATCGAATGGGCGGTGACGACGTTTTCTAAGTTTAAATCGCCGACCCCTGATGCTATATTCCCGGCCATGCTACAAGTTTCAAGTAGAGCGGTGGTGGAATGGTTTAGAATAATATTCGATGGGTGCATAAGACTGAATCATGTACCGCACTCTTGGAGAACTGCTCGTGTAGCTTTCCTACCAAAGGCGGGGAAGATCGGTCGCGTGTATCCCAAAGACTATACACCCATTAGCTTAACACCATTGCTGCTCAAAACCTTTGAGAGGCTAAGAGATGTGTATACAAAGAGCAACGTGGATGAAAATCTGCTCTCCACAACACAACATGCGTACAACAAAGGCAAGTCGGTAGACACCGCATTGCATAGGGTGGTAAAAAGCATAGAGAAGGCCCTGGAATATGCTCTAGGAGTCTTCTTAGACAATGCCGGGGCTTGCAATAGTGTTTCTAAATGGGCAATTATTGATGGTCTTAATTACATTAAAGTACATCCAGCCTTAACCAGATGGATCGGCTGCATGTTAAATTGCATTAAGATTACATCACAGTGGGGATTGTACGAGGCCACGAAATCAGAGGACAGGGGCACACCGCAGGGACGGATGCTATCACCTCTGCTGTGGACGCTGGTCATCAACCAACTGCTCAGGCGATTTGATGAGGGACCCGTAAAAGTTACGGTTTACGCAGATGACGATGCAATTGTCATAAGTGAAATGTGCCTTCCAACGATCAACTCTTAGATGGATCGGGCGCTTTGGGATATTCATACCTGGGCATCTAATGTCGGGTTGAAAGCCAACGCGGAGAAGATGGATATGGTCTTGTTTACAAAGAGGCACAAGATCCCAAATTGGAACAGGCCTAAGTTAGGAGGGGTAACCCTACAATGAGAAACCTTGAACAAGGAATCATCCTAGACAACAAGCTGTCATGGAAGCTCAACGTGGAGGAGAGGGTGAGGAAGGCCTCAAACGCACTTTATGCATGTAAAAGAATGCTGGGGTGTACGTGGGTCTTATCGCCCTCTCTCATTGGGTTTTTACAGCGATTCTAAACCCTATTCTATACGATGGAGTTCTTGTTTGCTGGAAAGCCACACAAAAAACAACCTACCTCAAAAAATTAGAGGGGTTATGAAGACTATCAATGCTTAGCATACGGGAGCCCTGAAAACAACACCGATGGCTGCACTGTATGCCATTCTGCACATTCCACCTGTTGACCTGGTAGAAAAGAACATAGCGTTAACAACTTCAACCGGCGATAGTAGTATAGCGTCATCAATCACAAGACGAACAGACTACCTGATTCCGTACATGCGCTTTGAGGGAGATCTTAAGGCCACAATAGAGTTGGATGGTTGGCGCAAGGGTGTTCAAATGGCGGACGAGGCGATACATGTGTACATAGATGGTTCCAAAGTAGTGGAAGGAGTAGGGTCTGCGGTATACTGTGCTGATCCAGTAATAAACAGATCCTACAGGTTTGCAGATTACTGTAGCGTTTTCCGAGCGTAAATATTAGCCGTAACCAAAGCAGTAGAAACACTGGAAGAGAATAGCTTAAGCTGCAACCGTGTTAACTTTTATATTGACAGTCAAGCAGCAATTAAGGCAACAATCTCGCATAGCACAGCATCTAAAAGCGTGTTAGAGTTTGTAAGCAGTCTCTGGAGAGAATCGGGACAGGGAGAAGCATACATATATATTGGGTCCCAGGGCATATGGGAATAGATGGGAATGAAAAAGCAGATGAACTAGCTAAAAAGGGCACATCCCTTGAAGCTTGCTCCGTCGACGTCCCAATTAGACTGGGCGAGATTAGGCGAAGGCGAGAGGTGCACATGATCGACCAAGCAGGAAAGGCGTGGGTTGAAGCGCTTGGCTGTAAAGTGTCGGAAGATTATGTGTAGGTCTTACAACCTTGGACTAACAAAGTTGCTTCTATCATTAAAAAGAGAGGACTGCAGACTCTTGACGGGTATTGTGACCGAACACTGCCTTCTGGTGCCACATGCCTTTAAATTAGGCTTGGCCAGTGATAGCAGATGTAGGAAGTGCGGCCTGGAGGAGGAAACGATCGAGCATGTTCTGTGCTCAGGCCGTGTGCTTGCCAGGCTAAGACTCCAGCTGTTAGGAGTGATACAGCTGTCAGATCTAGAAGCAGCAAGTGGCTTAAACCCTAGAAAGCTTCTAGTATTTGCCAAGAGGATGGAGTTATTTTATAACATAGGTCCTGGTTTTTGATAGGTTTTTCAGTTTGGTCGGTTAAACAAACTTCTGGTAACACTACGGACTCATTCAGTCTATTTGAGGTCCTCATGGACCGGCCAGTTCAGCCTAACCTAACCTGTGTGCAAAGCACGCTGAGTATAACAAGATTGACCTTTAGTGCTTTAGGAGATGTTCACTTAAACCCCGTGGAGGTGGTGCTAAGATCTTTGGTTGACTGACAGTCGGAAGTGTGACACTATCCACGCGTACATACAATATTAGCGACATCTGTTCCTTCCACGTTGTAAACAGGGTGGCTGTGGATTTTGTCGGTGATAATGTCAGGTTTCCCGAGGCGAAGAATCTGGAGAGATCAGAAAGATAGCTGTTTATTTTGCAACAAATCTCATCGATTTGGGGGCTTGTGGCAGGTCTTGCAGTAACGTGCCGTGTTTCACCGTATCAAAAGCTTTTGACAGGTCTAGAGCAACGAGTGCTGTCCTATGGTGGAGGTTTTGATTTAATCCCCAATTTATCTGTTAATGGCGTTAAGCGTGGTGGTAGTGTTATGTAACTTTCGGAAGCCATGCTGATGATTGGCAAGACGCAAATTTGCCTAGGTCTTAAGCATCGGTATGGCTATTCCGTTTGGGCCTATTGCTTTAGATGGTTTAGGCGGTGGCATCCTTAACCGCTTTGGCGATGATGCTAATTGGGAACGCGCTGTATTTATGATTTTGTGCGCGTCTTTTGGCCCGCCGTCTGAATTTTTCATCCGTAGAATGCATTAAATATTGTCGGCAAAAGCGCTAGCGAAATTTTTTCGCATCCAACAGCACTTTATCGCCGAAGTCGATTGAGATTTTGTCATTGGGCTTAGTCATTGATAGGGACTTTACGGTAGACCAAAGCTTACCTACACTGGCAGAGAAGTATCTCAAAAATATAAGTACATATATATGACCATATATGATGAGGTTCGGAATAGTTTTATGTTGTATTTTCCTCGTGCAGACTGGTCCGCGGGTATTGGCTAGTTTTACGAATATTTGAAAGATGAACAGACGTTCCTGATTATCTCAGCCCACTTAAGTTGTAAATGTTGTTACTCAAAATTTAGTGCACTGCTACCAACTCTGGTTTTGTCGTAGTGTACGATGGAATATTACCAAATTGAAAACAGATAATACTAATATGTACTTTTAATTAACAATACATTCATTCTACACATGTCAACTTAATAACACGCTTAGCAAATACTTATGGGCAAGCCCTTGGTAACGGTCGCGGCATTCGCACTCTTTTGTAAATGTGAGTACATATATATGACCATGTTTTGTTCGTTGACTAAACAGAAATAAAGTTATAGGCCAATATGGATCAGCTAATGAAAGAGAGGTAATGGACTTGACAAATTTTAGACACCAATAAAAATGTTACCCGAACTTTCCGGAACAATTTTAGTAAACAGACCTATTTAACATCTGAAAGCTGTTTTAATTTCAAGGCGACATTTGCTCACTAGAAAAATAATAAGGATAAGGGCAGGATCAATTTATAGAACCTCCGTTTTCCAAAGTTTTTTTAATGCTAAATAAAAGTATAGACAAAACTTTATTAGAAGAAAAAATATAGATCTGTGTCTAACAGCGCAACAGTATAAAGAAAAGACGTGATATTTTATTACTAAAACATCCAAATTTGCCAAACCGATGAAGCCTTTCTTTGAAATCATGTTTCTCTGGCAGGATGAGGGGAAAGAATAAACTATTTGATTTCCACATCATACACATATTTGACCTTTAATCCCAAGTTATAGAAATAAAGTCTGACCACTTTTGATTTTCGGTTCGTGTGGACCTTATTTGGGAATCGCCCACATATAAATAAACAAACAATTGCAAGGAAATTTTGTTTTGAAAAAGTATAGCAAAATGCGTCATTTCATTTCGCTAGAATATCAATAAATACGTTTGATTTGTTAATTTTTTTGTTCATTTGTTCAGCTAATTAAAACAAACAAAAAACAAGTAAGGTTGTCTAAGTTTGGGTGTAACCAAATATTATATGCTCAGCGTGAATTTGAATTGTACAGTTCATTTCAGATAAATTATTTTTTCAAACTTTGTTACGAAACTTGACAAGTGAAATATCATTAATACAAAACTATTTTTCGCTAAGATATAGTTTATTATTCTAGTCCACGACCTTTTAAATACCATTTATATAAAAGTGGGCGCCGTTTTTAGCCGATCCCGTCCGTTTTTCCTGAAAATATTTCCTGCTATAAGGAAGATATGTATACCCCATCTTATTACGATTCTTTTAATTTTTCTTCGAGTTATGGCTCCCGAAACATAGAAAATTGTTTGGTCATAAAAGGCGCGGTACCACGCCCATTTTCAAAAATTAAATTTTTTTTTCCTTTTTCTGGTTGTAATTTCACTTGGAAAATGAAGCACCATTGATATAAAGCTCTTTGTAATGATAATGTTCGTCCGCGACCCTTTTTAAAATCTTTTATATAAAAATGGGCGTGGTCCTCACACCGATCACGCTCATTTTTCTTCGAAGCATTCTTTATAGTAAAGGCAACCTCTCTGTCGAATTTTCCTATGAAAGGTGTAACTGTTTTTGGTTTTATGATTAATAATACTTGAAAAAATAGATTTTATCCCAAGTTGGCGATGCCACGCCCGTTTTCAAAAAATATCAAGAGTCTTAATATCAGTCCACACATCAAATTTTAACATTATAGAGGCATTATTTGCTAAATAATCAGATTTTATGTGTTTTCCAAAATGTTTTTTATGTAAAAAGTGGGCGTGGTTACCATCCGACTTCCCTCATTTTTAATAGAAATGGGATATGAGCGCAAAGAAACCCATAAACCAAATTGCAATATTTTATTCTCAATATTTACTCAAGTTATCGTGTGCACCGACAGGTAGACGGACGGATGGAAGGATGTGGCTAAATCAATTCCTTTATTTCATCCGCAGCATTTTGATATATGGAAGTCTGTTTTTATCTCGATTCGTTTATGCCCGTTATGTTACCAGACTTAATAGACTCTATGGGCAAAACGCGCGGAGTATAAAAAGATTGACCTTGAGTAGCTTTAACTTAAATTTATATGTATTTTTGTTATTTCAAATTCCTGAGAACTTATTTTTTATTTACACAATTCAATTGGGTATAAATAGCGCCCACAAAATTAATCTCTGTGTGTTTAGGCAGGATGCCTAACTTTTCCGCATCTGATTGCGACCCCCCCAATGCAACTCTGCAAATCGATACTCGAATTAATTTATAACCACCCACACCATCGCCCTCATGCATGTGCATGCATGTACATGCGCGTGTATGTGTGCTTTTTGTCAGCACTCATGCATATGCATGTCGGGGTTGATGTGTGGGTGCCTTTCCCCTCCAAAACGGAGGATTTTGCGGGTCAACGGTTGTAGCTTGCTATACAACCGGCCTCTTTGATTTCAACAGCCAACCAGCACGCATCTGCCGCCAACGATCTCCACTGTTTTCCAGAATATATTCAGGTAATATTGTAACCAGGTTATATATATATATTCACATAATAAAGTTCACCCATTATAACGAGGAAAATCCTCCCGTGTTCTTCTTTCTTTTCTATTGAGTGAATCATCCATTGAGCGAGATCGACCCTTGTGCGCCTACCCACTGCCGGTTTACGACGCACTCAGGCCGAACATTTGGTCCTATCTCACCAGGAATTGGAAACAGCACCTTAACAATACAGTCCACAACATAATTAGCCCGAAAAATTCATCAGGAAAAGTAGTTTGCCCACCAACAAAAAAGTCTATTATTTAATACCAACGTCAAAACACTGAGCAAGCGACAGCCAGCTGAAGCCACTACAATACCATAAGCTACTTGCCACATCACCAGTATACAAGTCACCAAAAAATACCTGAGTAAGTGCAATATTTCTTGCCACATTTTTTTTTGGTTAAAACAACAAATAAAAAGTGCGAAAAATCAATTTAAAGTGCGTAGTGATTTCTGATTGACCGCGAAAGGTGTAAAAAATTTAGTGCCGAAAAGGAAAATAAGTGCAAACGCGTTGCATAAACGTCGTTTAACATTCCTTGTGACTATCTGGTCTGTCCCCCCACCAGCGGTAAGGCTCTCCGGACACAGCACAAGGAAGAGGTGTACATAACCTCACATTCACATTAAAATCTCACGCCATACGGCTGTGGCAATTTTCATTTTCTTTTCAAGCACTTTAATTTTCACTAATTCAATCGACACAGTTTTTACAACAGTTTTCACTGAGTTTTTACACTTTTCGTCGAGTTGTTATATCAGCGCGCGCACTTATTTATAACAAATTTGAACGTTGAAGTGGCGAGTGGCCCCCTTTAATTCCACAAAAGACGTTGTTGTTGCTCTCCCCTTCTCCTTGGTTTTCGGCACAAATAAGCTGCAAAGTCAGTGAAAAAATAAACAAATTGAAAGCGTTAAATAAAGAGTTTTTTCTATATTTTAATCGTTGTTGGTTGGGTGATTCGCACAGGTTTTTTCAGTGTTACAACCCCTTTTAATTTGATCACAAATTTTAATCCATGAACATGGAATCATATATTAGATTGGCCGATCGAATAATCGAATTCGAGGCCGATTTTAATGACATCAATGCGGCTCTGCACACTGTACACACTCTTGCAATACAGCAAAAAGAGTTGCAAGCTAAGTGGGAAAAAGCAGAGAACGCCCTAGAGGAGTTGCTTGGCTCTGACACGCTCGACGCAAAGAAAATTGCAGCGGTCAAGATCAAGCATAAAGCGGCATATGCCGTATTCCTGAGATGCATGTCAAACATGGCTGAACTTCAAGCCAAATTGAAGGAGGAAAAAGATAGGGCAGTCAAACCTGAGGGAAAACGCGGGCGCGAACACAGTATCCGCCTGCCAGCTTGCGATACTGAGGTATTCAAGGGCGACTACCTATCTTGGCCAACGTTTCGTGACCTGTTCACGGCTATCTATAAAAATAACAGTCGCTTAAGCCCGGTAGAAAAGTTATTCCACCTTAACCAAAAAACCCAAGGTGAGGCAAAGGACATTGTCAAGAAATGTCCGTTGACAAATGAAGGCTTCGAAACAGCCTGGAAAAACCTATGTGAGAGATACGAGAATAAACGGATTCTCGTGAACTCACAACTACAAATTTTGTTTAATTTAAAAAAGATAGATAGCGAGTGCGGCAGCTCTATCAAAACCTTACAGCGCGACATAAATAATTGCTTGGCATCTTTAAAAACACATCAGATCGATGTTTCAAATTGGGATGCGATTATTACCTATTTATGTTCGACAAAATTACCTGAAAATACGTTGGCTCTATGGGAGCAGAGCATTGACCACAAGACGGACATATCCAAGTGGGAGGATATGGACAAATTCTTGTCAAATCGTTTCCAGACACTTGAAACCGTGTCTGGTTTTACAGGGAATGCCACTTCTAAAGTGCAAAAATCAAACACGTCGCGCCAGTCGACGGAAAACCCTACAAAAAGACTTGGTGCTTTTCAAACCAAAGTAACCAAGCAAACAACAAAATCAATGTGTAAAATGTGCAAATCTACGGAGCACAGATTACGCAACTGTTCACGTTTTTGCGGTTTAAACCCAGTAGAAAGGATTAAATTCGTCAAATCCACAAATGGCTGCCTGAATTGTTTATCCCCAGGACACACAGTGACGAGGTGCACCAGTTCATACAACTGTTCCAAATGCCACTCTCGTCACCACACGCTCCTGCATGCGGACACACTTCAGCAACCGGCGGTACGAAATCCCTTCAAAGATGCGGATAATGCCCCATCAACTTCGGCACAGGCAAGGAAAAGACAGGAATCGGGACAGCCACCTTCCTCTGCGAATCAGATTGTCAAATCCTGCCATGCCAATTCCAGCACAGGCGTGCTATTAGGAACTGCTCGCGTACACATTCACCATAATGGTACCGACTTCTCCGCGCGGGCATTAATTGATTCTGGGTCTGAATGTTCCTTTATAACTGAAAGACTGAAACGCAGAATCAATTTGCCAGCGAGGAAAATGCATGCCCATGTTTCAGGCATCACAAATGCGGTGTCAGCTCAGGTGAAAGAAGCATCCAACATCGAACTACGTTCACCAGTGGATCCCTGCTTCAGCCTGACTACACCCGTACTAGTTCTAACGAAACTCACTGGGAATCTTCCATCCTGCCATATCAACGCAATGACTATGCAGGCATTCCCAGACTTGATTTCGGCAGACAAGAGGTTCTACGTCAACGAAGACGTAGACCTCATACTTGGCGGAGACATATATCCCCACATTATAATGAGCGGTATAAAGAAGAATGTGCTAAACACACTCTTAGCCCAAGAGACAGTGTTCGGTTGGATACTAACCGGTCGTATCGAATCACCGAATCCAACGAAGAACATTATGTCTTTTTACAACGAGGTTGCGTTAGACAATCAACTCAAAGCTTTCTGGGAGGTAGAAAATGTACCCAAAAATAAAATATTAAATGAGGATGAAAGGTACTGTGAACAAATATTTAAAGAAACAACGCAGCGAAGTGAGAATGGAAGGTACACCGTGTCACTACCATTCCGGCAGGATTACCCTAACAATATTAACTTAGGACCATCCCTGAAGCGTGCATGCTCTCAATTCTTCCGGAATGAGGGGCGGCTAATAAAAAACCCAGATTTAAGAAAAGAATATGTTCGAGTGTTGTCAGAATATGAAACGCTCGGACATATGAGAAAAATTGAAAAGAATATTCCATCCGACGATTCGGATAATCATTTCCTGCCCCACCACGCCGTTGTAAAAGCAGAAAGTACAACCACCAAGGTACGCGTAGTATTTAACGCCTCGAGCCCTACGGCCAACGGCAATAGCTTAAACGATATTCTCCTCCCAGGCCCAGTTCTACAAGCCGATCTACCCATACTTATCTTACGATGGAGACTATACCGTTTCGTATTCAATAGCGACATCGAAAAGATGTATCGACAAATTTGGGTGAACGAAAATCACACCAAATTTCAACGTATTGTGCATCGCACTTCCCCGAATGACCCTATTAGTCTTTACGAATTAAAGACGGTTACCTTCGGAGTGAATTGCGCTCCATATCTCGCGATAAGAACGCTCCTACAACTAGCAGACGACGTCTCAAACTCGCACCCTACAGCGGCTAGCATACTGCGAGAATACATGTATGTAGATGATGTGTTAGCGGGTGGACATACGATCACCTCGACTATTAAAGCCAGAGATGAAATTCGTCAAGTCCTACACTCAGCGGGCTTTCCACTTCGCAAATGGACATCCAATTCAGAGGACATTCTAAGGGACATCCCCAAAGCAGACCTACTCAATGAAAACTTCCTGGCATTCGAAGATACCAGTTCAGTGAAAGCGTTAGGCATTCGATGGAATGCCCTATCCGATTTATTTTATTTTCAAGCAGGGACGCTGGACAACCCGGAAAACATTACGAAGAGAGCGATACTATCAGCAATCGCCAAACTTTTCGATCCCTTAGGATGGCTGGCACCAATGGTCATTGTGGCAAAAATACTCATGCAGAGTATTTGGTTGGAAGGCACCGCTTGGGACGAACCAGTATCTACCAGTACGCTGGAACGATGGAAAACCTTCACCGACCAATACCATGAAATCGATAAAATCCGGATACCTAGATGGGTCAACTTTTCTCCAGGAACCGACATCGAGATCCATGGATTTTGTGACGCATCCGAGAAGGCTTATGCAGCAGTCATTTACATGCGTGTCAAAACGGATGATAATGTCTGCACAAACCTACTTCTAGCCAAAACCCGAGTAGCCCCAGTGAAAACTCTTTCTCTTCCACGATTGCAGCTTTGCGGAGCCGTGCTGTTAGCGGAAATCACCGAATCAATTCTCAGGAATCTCAAGTTGGGACCAGTAAAAATGCACCTGTGGACGGATTCAACGATCGTCCTCGCATGGATAAGGAAACCGCCCTGTTCCTGGTCAACCTTCGTCGCACATCGGATCACCAAGATCATCGACATGGTCGGACATAGGGACTGGCTGCACGTGAACTCAGAGTCCAACCCAGCAGATTTAGGCAGCAGAGGAGTACCTGCGTCTGAATTGGTCAACAATTCGTTGTGGTGGCAGGGACCTTCTTGGCTGCAAGAAGACACTTCCCAATGGCCAGCACAAGAAAGTGACTACATCACCTCCGTAGAGGAAAAGAGGGCAAAGACCTGCGCAACAACAACCGTCAATCCTACCGATATTCTTCAACGCTTTTCCGACCTACCTAGGGCTCTACGGGTCTTATCACACGTTATGAGGTTCTACCGAAGAACCCACCCCGAAACAAAAAATTCATTCCAGGTCATGTCGCACCTAATCTCCCCTGATGAAATTAAGGCCACTACACGACTTTTAATTAAAATCTATCAGAAACAACATTATAGTTCCGAATATAATTATCTAAAGGCCGGAAAACCAATTGCAGGGAAAAGTGCAATACTCTCACTTAATCCCTATCTAGACCAACATGGCATCATTCGGGTAGGAGGGCGACTCGGGGCGTCAAAGGACTTAGCTTTTAATGAACGCCACCCAATCCTCCTCCCATACAACTGCAGGTTATCCCGTCTTACAGTCCTAATGTTTCATCAACAAAGTTTGCATGGGGAGAACCAACTCATGTTGCGTCTGATACGCACCCAATACTGGATACCTAACATCAAAACCATGATTAGGGCTACAATTCACAATTGCAAAGTTTGCACTGTACACCGAAAGCGTGCTCAGACCCAACTTATGGGTATTCTCCCTCCCGAACGCACGACATTCAGCCGTGCATTCACGAATACTGGAGTCGACTTTGCCGGACCCTTCGACATTAAAAGTTACCGCGGCAGAGGGTGTCGACTATCCAAAGGCTATGTTTGCCTTTTCGTGTGTTTTTCCACACGAGCGATTCATCTGGAGGCCACTACTGACCTCAGCACCCCATCATTTCTTGCGGCTTTTGCCCGTTTTATATCTAGACGCGGATGTCCCAAAAACGTCTACTCCGACAACGGTACAAACTTTGTCGGAGCTTCACGATCCCTACGATCGGAATTCAAAACTTTCATGGCACAAGCCCGAGACAATGCTGTCTCGAAGTACAGCCACCAGTCACTCACTTGGCATTTCATCCCTGCGGGCGCTCCCCACATGGGAGGGCTGTGGGAGGCTGGAGTGAAAAGCTTCAAAAGCCACTTCAAAAAGATAGCCTCACCACACAAATTTACATTCGAGGAATTCCATACACTTTTGTGCCGCATCGAAGCATGCCTGAGCTCGCGGCCCCTCAGCCCGGCATCCAATGACCCAACGGACCTTGAGCCGCTTACTTCAGGTCATTTCCTCACTGGCGGCCATCTACTGGCTCCGCCAGAGCCGGATGCTAGTGAGAGCCCTGCCTCGATGATCAATCGGTGGCAGAAACTCAAAGCCCTCCATCACACTTTCTGCAAGCGATGGAAAACCGAATATCTATCCGAACTTCAAAAAAGAGTGAAGTGGAAGCATCCCAAACAAAATATAAAAGTGGGAGATCTCGCTGTCCTCAAAGAGGACCACTTATCTCCCAACGAATGGAGGTTAGGTCGAGTTGTCAACGTACACCCCGGCGAAGATGACCGAGTACGCGTAGTCGACCTCAAAACCGAGAAGGGTCAAGTCAGACGACCTTTGGTCAAACTGATCGTTCTTCCAACGGAAGAGACGGATTGCGAGAAGGCTAAGTGCTCCTCCTAACAATCCCTCCGTTCCTCCATACCCCTCCCTTCAAAAAAAAAAAATCAAACCCAAAACACCATTTCCCCCGACTACCTACAATTAGAGGCCCACGGTTGTAATAGCATAGAAAGCAAATTAAGGAACCCGCGTCTTCGTGTCTCTCTACCCCTAAGCCTGCGTTTCTCCCGAGCCATATATTATAATCAACCCCCCGGTCTCGTGATGGTGCGAGTCTACCGGAGGGGATCCCTAAAACGTACTACGCGATGGCAATGGGGAAAGGGAGCGCGGGACATGAAGACGCGTTTCAACCACGCGCCGTGATGCCCCGCTATCCCTAAGCTTGTGGTTATGCCCTAATCAAC
Organism: Eurosta solidaginis; assembly: GCF_040869045.1. Taxonomy (NCBI): domain Eukaryota; kingdom Metazoa; phylum Arthropoda; class Insecta; order Diptera; family Tephritidae; genus Eurosta; species Eurosta solidaginis. The sequence goes on from NC_090320.1 coordinate 30,665,219, forward strand.
CCCCCGGTCTCGTGATGGTGCGAGTCTACCGGAGGGCGATCCTACATCGTCTCTTTTTTTTCTCTACCTCCGGTCTCGTTTCGAGTCTGCCGGAGGGACTCCTACACCTGAATACGGAGCGAGACGCACGAAGACGCGGGAGAGCGTACAAAAAGCTCGCAAACAAAAAAAAACATTTTTTTTTTCGATCAAAGTTTTTTTTAACAAGACTAACCGGGGGCCCCCTGAACAGAAAACCCCATAATTCACTCGCTCACCCAGAGCGAGGACACCAGAAAATCCCCGAATTCACTCGCCCGCCCCGAGCGAGGACACCAGAGACCATCCCATTCACTCGTTATCCCATAACGAGGACATCATAATAACCTAACGCAGATCCGATATCTGCCAAAGAACATAGAGGCCCTCGGCCTATTTTATTTCCAATGTTCAAGAGACAACCCCAATTCTCTCGCTCGCCCAGAGCGGGAACACCAGAAAATCCCCAAATTCACTCGCTCCCCCAAGCGAGGATACCAGAACCCTAACGCAGATCCTCTATCTGCCACCGAATACCTACGCACTCGGCCACCGGCGCGAGGCCAACATAATTTAGCAAAATTCATCCCAACACCTACAATCGTGAACCAAAGATTCACAACCCAACCAGCAAAGCGGAACGTTATTTCCAAACCCAGCTTACAGACAGGCCTGTTGGAAATTTAAGGAATTCTGCATCAACAGCATCCAAAGTCGTGGATTCCTGAAGCTGGGGGGCATTCCGTTGCCCAGGTTGTAATACTCATACCAATAAATTTTAATTCGTTAAAGTTTCCAGTCAACCTTTTTCCTTTTGGAAAAGTTTGCTCAAAAAATATTTAAATATCAAACCCCAACATGATTAAAACCCGTTCACAGTTAAAAGCAGTTTCTGTTTGAAAATTCAGGTATCGTCGTCAAAATGTGACTATGTCTGAACCATTGTACAATTAAGATCTAATTGTTGTAGCGTAATATTTGACTGCGTCCACCGTCATCATATTGCGAACATATTTCAATCGCTTAGGGTGATATATTTGAGTCATTTTTAAATATGACTACCATGCATTGGTTTACAAATAAGATACTAGATACATAATAAATAATCTTTATCATCCGAGAACTTTAAAAGTGATGCCACTTTGTGGTTTTCAGCTTTTGATCCTCAAAAGGATTCATATTTGATTATCTCTTTGGTTCTATTTTATGATAACTCATTATTTGGGCAGAAGGAGTAATCACATTGTATTGATATATGGGGAAATTCAAAATTTAAGCACCTACATGCTGAGTGGAGGTAGTTCAAGCAGCTCCGGTTGAAGAGGCAAATCTTGTATGTATCTAAATACAAACGTATATGATTATACATATATACTTATGCGAACATCTACGGTTCGGAATTGTGAAACATTAGTTAGGTAAGACTCCATTGGTGACCCCAAGTCCCAGTGTTCGTACGAGGAAACAACAAACACAAAACCGAAATATCCAACGCGCTAAAAAAGTGCGAAGTTGGCCTCTTATAAAAATGGAAATGACACTACGTATAAGGTTGATGATATAAGGCAAGTTTTTATTGCAAGGGACAAGTCAGTGATGACTCCAACGGCGTTCATCTAGAAGAAGCCCCGTTTCAAAACAATACAGTCCTAATGACAATGATCACCGCAGGTGTAGCTTATATGGCATGAAGTTGACTGTGAATCTTGAAGACAAAAACAACCCTAATCATGGTAAAAGGGTAACGCCAATAGCGCTGCCTTGAGTTCTCGTTAGATATATCAACCAAAGTTGAATTTTGTCTTTTTTACTCACCCTCATCTTCGCCATAGTATATCAGTGGTATGACCTCCTCTCATCACCAGGATGCTGCAACCGTTGCAGCAGCAGCCGCTGCCACCGTGGCTGATAGGTATTTCCACAATAAAAATATTGAATAACCAATAAAACCAGCCGCACTGCTTCATTAACCTAAATGAAACGAAATATTCAAAGGAGAATCTAGCGTCATATGGCAATATGCAATAACTTACTTGTAGCCAATGCTTTTGCTGCATCTCTGTCCCTTAATCGATCCTGCCATGGGAATTTCCTTCCTCCTCCCTATCTTGCAATTTTTTCACCTCTGCCAAATGCTATCAATTTCTGATTTTAGTAAATGTGTATAAACGGAGCCGGTACCTTCGCTATAGTGAGTATAGACTTTAGTAAACACTGTGTTGTCTTTAATGACAAATTTACGATATCCTTCAACCACACACTCTTGCTCATTATTTAAATAATGATCCTGAGACACGACCATTTCCGGTTCTAATAAATCACTAATAGGTAGTTCCTCCCCTTCCCTTATTTACGCTCTTCTGGTATTTCTTGTAAAATATGTGCAACACTGAGACAAAAGTCCCATTTACGTGCTAAATAATAATAACGATGCCTAACATTGGGTATGAACAATTGTGTTGGACTGAGAATGAATTCTCGCCAGTAAAGACCACCCAAGTGTAGAACTTTGATGAAAGATTCATGCGCCAACGACGTCTCAGAGCCCTTTACATTTTCCATAAGCACGTAGTCAATGCTGGTGCATTGTGGTAAGATGTTGCAAATGTGATGCAGTGCATCGGAACGCTTATACGCAACACCCAAACGGCTTCCCACCCTCGTATGCGGTTGGCAGGGTGACGACATCAGTATTATATTTACATTCATGTTCTCTCTTTTTTATGTGCCGCCAGACTTTGTACATTGTCGTTGCATACTGAAGTTGCTGGAAGGTTGTGTTCATATACGGCACTGGCATGTGCGGTGATGTCCATGGCAGCGACTACTGTGCCTTCAACATCAGATGAACTTAATGCAAAATACATGCCACCGATGCCATTGAAGAGTTCCAACACGCGTGGGCCCAGTCCCAGAGATAATCGCACTACTATTGTTTATTATGCCCCGCTGTGTCTCCAGCAACTCGTTGAGTATTTGTCGTACACAATATTTAGATCATGCGCCGTATCGTTATAGTCAACGCTCAGGGTTTATTATTTTTCATATTTCCCTACGATCCCATTCATTGGTGGTACACCATCGTTACGAAAAATGGAAACAGGTAATCAAGCCGGTCTTGCAACTATAACACTAGAGGCCTCACACTTACAGCGACACCTTAATAAGTCCTAGTATTTTTGAAATTCTTTCGAACCACCATCCGCAATAACAGGTATACTAATTGCCTTGGAAATTTCGCGTACGAAATCTGGATGTGCGTGTACTGCTCCAGCTGCAATGCCAGTACTAGCAAATCATGCACTAAACGAATCTCTACCCCCCTACCAAATTTCATCGAGAAGGCCTTTGGGCAACCCATACTAACATCTAGGCATGCAATGTCGTGCTCGACTAACTTTCCCATGCTCAAGGCACGTTCCGCAGCGCTGGTACCCAAATACAGTGCGACCTGTTGGCGTTCAATTGAACCGATACGAAATAAAATTGTACCCCCACTCCGATCTAAAAGGTCCGCAATGCCCAAAGCGAGCTTAACACGCCGTGTGAAATCGTACAAAAGGCGGCCACAGAATATGTAAAACGACCACCAACCAATAAAAGTGGCACCGCCGCCAATAGATAATACCAAGGGCTATCCCGACAAAAAGTTTGAAATTGCGCAACTATCGCTGTAATAGCATAATACAATGCGAAACCACTATACGCTGTAATCAGCAATGGCTTCCGTCCAAAATGACACGCCCAAGTGCCTATAAAACACAACAAAAAGCAGGCACTGAACTTTCGATGAGCGAGGATGTCATGAAAATTTTAGCAGCATATGGCTGACTAATGGTTTCTATAGTCTTAAGATAATCGCTGGCCCAACGGTATGATCCAACCAACATCAAAAACCTGGAAAGATAAGAAAAAACAAAAAAAATCCATTAACAAATGCATAAATGGGCATCGCAAACAAGGTGACAACTGACGGCGCGGCCGACGCCGCAGTTGGAGCACCCCTTTTTTTGATGCCGGTAACCTAGAAAATAAAAAAAAAAAGAAAAGGAGGAACGATACATCAAACCCATCTGCTCCATCTCCTGGATCCCCATCACCAATCACCTGAAAATAAACAAAAAATGAATTAAACCTCTGAAATAACATAAGAAATATTTATTTAAGCAAAATTATTGAAAAATATTTTACCACTTACCTTTTTGTCCGGCACCGCGTAAATTTCATATGAATTGAAGCAAAAAACGGTAAAATAAATCTTTCGATTCATTTTTTTTTTTTGCTTCATTCTCTATACTGGAATGTTCAAACCAGTATGTATGTATGTATGATACATACAAGAAAACGAGAAACGACAGAGTTGCCATGTTACCCAACTCGACCACCAAATGGTGCGTTTCTTGTTTGCGTCTGTCTAATAGTAGAGAAGACCACACAAGGTTAAATCACAAGAACCCCCCCCCCCCCCCCCCCCAACCTAACTAATCAGGCCGAAAGCATATGAATGATAATATAAATCCATTTATTATTTTTTTCAACAAATATTAAATTAAATTACTTCACAGCCGTAACTGAGTGGCACAGAAACCCACTTCAGTGGCGAAGACGGCGATGCACGGAGAGCGCTGCGGGCGACGCATACCGCTTGGGGCAACTCCAACACCGATACGGGTAAAACTGCATATGCCCATTAAGATGGGCAATCAAGCCTCCAAACGAACGAAGATGCCGTTGGCACACACGACATCGATACCCCCCCTGAGGCGTTGGACCCTGTGCTGGCTGCGGCTCCCACAACACGTTCTCGTGCGCCTTATGGAACCTGGCGTACCAGGCGGTGGTGCTCCCGCGTAACTTAACCACCAGAGGCGTCTGCAGGGCCCGGAGCACACAGGGCCTAACTTGTCGCAACACCTCCTCCACCGCCTGCTGCACCAACTCGTCCGGCGCGTGGCAAATGTAGGAGCCCCTCCGCCGCTCCGGGTATTGTACATCCGCCACCACCTGGATTGGCTCCTCTCCCCCAGTCTCCAAACACACGAGAAGCATTTGCATCGGTTCCATCTAAAAAAAAAAAAAAAAAAAAAAACCCATTAGAAAAAACTATTAAAAATCAGTGAGGAACCCGTCATACTTACATTTAAACAGCTTGAAAATCCAAATAACAATGTGGTGAGGGTAATGTATCCACCACAATCCTGCATTCATGTATCCTGGAAAATTCCTGTTACGGGAAAACAACTGGATGGCAACCCGCAATAACCACGGCAGCTTCATTAGTGCTGTCAGACTAAGGGCGGATACCGAACATTAAATGGACAAAATAAGTACCGAAAACCACACAAAACATCACAATCGGGACTGACGCGTCTTTTGTACTTTTGCCAATACGGGCATCTACTGCAGTACCAAGCAGTCATCCATAACAAATGAATTCAAAAAAAAAGGAGGAAAACAAAACAAAAACAAACCTCTCCTTGCACAAAAAATTTAACATTTTTTTTTTACAAAGACATTTTTTTTTGTTGTCGTTTTTTTTTACCCTTTCCGTTTTTTTTTGGGTACTGTTTTCTGGCTGGGGGGCAGGACTTGTTGTTTTTCAACAACAAATATCACAAAAGGTCATTATAAGAGCTCGGTGCAAAAACCATCCGAGTCCCGAAAGTAAAGAATCCCGACACGACAAAGTCCCGAAATTGGGAAAGTCAACCTCTTCTACCGGCCTAGTGTGCTACTACCCCAGTGACCTAGTTTTTGTTTCAAGGGCAAGCAAATACATATATGTATATATATACTCGCACACCACAAATTCACCATACCAGCTGTCAGCTAACCAAGAAATACACGACAGAGTTGCATGGTACATTTCGCATAATGGTACGTGCAGATAGAACGCGTCGCGGAGAACGCATCGCCAATCTACATGTAAGCACCGGCAGTAGGTACATTTTCCAATTTAATTACGATGTTCGTTCTTCGTCATGAGCTGTCGCACAAAATTAAATCAATACCGTCGTCAACCTCTCCGGTTCGTTTTAAACTCGGTTTAGTCATATAGTTTAACGTACGGTTGTTAATAAAACCCCACGCGTATCACGAAACCAAGTAATTTTGCGCGGGTGGCTTGGAATCACGTCCGCTCCAACCTCCCACACACCGCAATCTTGCTGGTTTTGTTGAAATACATAAGCTGCTCGAAATCACAGCACTAACTACTTTGCAAAAACGCTCTCGTCACTCCACGTCAGTTGACTAGTCATTTTACGGTGATAGGTTATATTCGTAGTCACATTTGCATGGGCGTGGGTAGGTTTTGTAGGGTAATAATCTAATACACAACTGACGAAATACATGCGCTGCAGCGAAAACGCGCATCACCCAACCAACCTCACGGCCACTCGCCCTGGCACATCCATAAAATGCCACAGTCGCCCTGAGAGCGAGACGACCACGTCATACGCTGGAACGGAGACCTCGGCCTCTTCGTCCAGCCCAGAAAAACCTCAAAACCCTCCAGTCTGGAACGGAGACCTCTGCCTCTTCGTCCAACCAACAAAAAAAACCGCAAATCTGGAATGGAGACCTCGGCCTCTCCATCCGGAACGACAAAAACCACAGAATAACAAAAAATGGTGCCAATCTGGAACGGAGACCTCGGCCTCTTCGTCCAGCCATCGACTATACACCTATTACATTCTGAATTTCTATATTTAAGAATTATGTATAATTCAATGGCAAGAAATATTCACTTACATCTGTTCATCACCGTTAACTTTTATCATCCTAGCTTAGGTGGCATGCTAGGCAAGTCGGAAAGGATTCCCGGCCATTTTGCGTCGCAGACGAACTCCTCATTTAGATTAAGTTTAGTGTGTAAGTCTTATAATAATTTTTCTCGTTTCAGCGGAGGTCATTGGCGAAAAACGATGTTGCGTATCGCAAGGGGGGCCGGCATGTTTAGGCAGGATGCCTAACTTTTCCGCATCTGATTGCGACCCCCCCAATGCAACTCTGCAAATCGATACTCGAATTAATTTATAACCACCCACACCATCGCCCTCATGCATGTGCATGCATGTACATGCGCGTGTATGTGTGCTTTTTGTCAGCACTCATGCATATGCATGTCGGGGTTGATGTGTGGGTGCCTTTCCCCTCCAAAACGGAGGATTTTGCGGGTCAACGGTTGTAGCTTGCTATACAACCGGCCTCTTTGATTTCAACAGCCAACCAGCACGCATCTGCCGCCAACGATCTCCACTGTTTTCCAGAATATATTCAGGTAATATTGTAACCAGGTTATATATATATATTCACATAATAAAGTTCACCCATTATAACGAGGAAAATCCTCCCGTGTTCTTCTTTCTTTTCTATTGAGTGAATCATCCATTGAGCGAGATCGACCCTTGTGCGCCTACCCACTGCCGGTTTACGACGCACTCAGGCCGAACACTGTGTATTTGATACTTTAAAAGTGGTAGAAAAGGTTTTACATTAAAATGCATCTACGAAATAGTTTCACGTTGATGTTGGTCCTGTTTAGTTGCATTTTAAGCTATACGGATGCCAATCTATCTCGCCAATCTATAAATATACGGCAAAGTCCACACTCAGTGGCAATATTTATTAACGACGAATATAAATGTGTTGGTTCCATAATCGATATTAAACATGTGCTTACAATTGAGAATCGCATAAGAGGTGTACATCCTAATAGCCTCGTCGTTGTAGCTGGCGCAACTAATATATACAGTGAAGAAGGGCAACGACTCGGTGTGGGGCATGTACATAGTGATCCTGATAAGAATATAGCTGTGCTTAAAATGGCAAGATGCTTTGCACTGAGTGATTCAGTAAGAATAATACCTATTTCCAATACCGCTTTATCAAGGGGCACATGGTTGTTTGTTAGCAGATGGATTTTAGGCAATGAACGTTCTTCTTGGCTATTAAAGAAGAGAGTGCAAATAACACGAATGTTTAATGAAATTCTGAATGTTGAAGACGAAATGTTCGTATATGCTCAATGTAATCTGGAGGATGAGGGTATTCAAGATTATGGAGCAGGAGGCGTCACATATGTTACATGTGATGACGATCATTTGGGTGCTGAAGATTCTGGAGAAGGATACTTTCATAGGCCAGAACTTGTTGTGGTGACTGACGAATCGTGTCATCCATGTCGAAATGCTTATAGGTGTGCATTTATAAATTTAACAAATGGAGAGGTTCGATCATTTATAAATGAATATATGCAACGCTAGGGTGTTTTTAATAGATTGATTATTGTTTGGAATATCACCCTAACTCGACTGAGCGCCCAATTTCGAAAAATTTTAAGATAGGGCGTTTTCGAAAGAGCAGTTGAGATATGGTGATACTCCGCTCTGCAGTTGAAATTATGATATTTTTTTGCTTGTATTATGTACAAATAAATTGTTATTGTGAGTAAATAAATAGTTTTTATTTTATGCAACGAAAGTGTGAGGCATGTTAATGAATTAAGTTGTGAGACCATACTATGATAACAACTTTAAAGTTCCCTTGTGTATGAATAGATCATGAGATGAAAAAAAAATTGCGGGTTTTGGCAAACTCCTTGTAAAACAGCTGATCCAACGAATTCTATGCAAGTCAATCTAATCGGTAATTGAAGCCATTGAATAACGCCTTAGTTTTAACGATACCATAGCCAACCAATTAGTATTTGGTTTTCCGCCATATCCATAATCTATAAATTTTTGCATTGGCGAATTTATACATATTTTTCGTTTTGAAATGTTTCGTATTTTCTATTGCACAAAATTATGACATTTTTTAGGTTATGGCAACAGTAAGCGATGCCAATATACATTTATCTATGATTAAGTGAAACTATGGTTACGAATTGGGCGTTATGAATATGGCAAGTTTTCCAGGGCTTTAAGGAGGCGATATTTTACCAAAATTGGATTTTACTTCGGCAATAGGCGTCGCTGGATGTCGCACTGATCGATTTTAGAAAACCCGCAGACAGCGGTGCCACTATTTAAAAAAAATACTTGGCGCGTTTTACCTCCAAGTAAATTTAAGCCTAAACTTCGCTTCCCATTTGCGTTGTGCTTCTTTTTTTCTCCTACAAATTGTAGGGACGGAACCTGCATGTATAATGCTGACAGACATACACTCGCGGTATTTGCAAAACCACTGCTTAGGTGTAATCTCGCTTAGAAGAACGTGTTTTCCAATTGAAACAACTTTTTTCTAAGGTGTTGATGTTGCTTTGCGAGGGACTTTAACCCAAGACCTTCAATGTGTTTGGCGGAGCACGCTACTGCCATCCCAGCATACGCAGTAGAGATTTACGCCAATAACTTTATCGGCGGCGGCGGCGGGACCGGCGCACAGTGGACTGGATTTGGCTTTCAGGGGACTTAGGGAAATGGAAAAAAAAATATTAGTTAATAACACAAAAACTTTGAAGGGGGTCGATTTTAAGTCTCATTACCTGACGTTTTTATATATGAGTATTTTTTCATAAAGTCTTAAACAAAAAAGTTATATAAACTGTGTGAGAACTATTTATTTATTAAAATAGCCGAACCTAAGGTTTGTAGTCTGACAACAAGTAAAATGATTTTTCTCCAATTTCCTTTATTGACTACAAAATAAGTTTGTCAAATAAAAAACACACTGATACACTAACAACATATATTTTTTATTTGGCACAACAAATGCATTTCGGACAGACCTGCTGTCCATCATCAGCGAAATGCATTTGTTGTGCCAAATAAAAAATATATGTTGTTAGTGTATCAGTGTGTTTTTTATTTGACAAACTTATTTTGTAGTCAATAAAGGAAATTGGAGAAAAATCAAAAAAGTTATAGCAAATAAAAAAAATTTATGTATGGGAAAATTCACATTTTTACCGTTAACTCATTTTCCTCACATTTCCTCAAAACTTGATTAATTTATTTATATAGTTAGGGTTATATACTATGCAATGTACTCGGTTTCATGGTTAGAAAAGGTTCGCGTTTTTTTTTTGTTTTTTTATTTTTTTTTTTTTTTAGTATTGCGAATAACTTTTTAATTTTGGGTAGAATTTAAAAACAAAAATATTTTTTTGTTGTTGTTTTTTCCTTTCTTTTTTGTGTTTCTTTTTTTTAACGTTAATATTGCGAATCACTTTTTAATTCTGGGTAATATTTAAAAAAAAATATTTGATAATTCATATTATACATTTAATTTTTTTTATATTGCAGTTATATTTAACAATCAAAAAAAGTTTCAAATCAAAAATTTAGCTATTCCAGCTTGTTCGTTAGTGCCAAAAGGTTAATAAAAGCAAAAATTATTCGATCGGTCAATAGTCCATGAAATCTCCAAATATATGTACATACAGGTATATGACCAAAAAAAAACAATTTTTATTATTTTAGGTAAATGTTGCGTTTCATGTGTAGTATGTATATTCGTACCCAATTAAAATTGAGAAACTAAAATATTTAGTTTTCTGTAGCATAGTCGCGGTTTTGCGGTAGGAGTAGTAGAGATTTCACTTCTTCGGATATTCCCTCATGCTTACTAGGTAATTTCGATCTCTTCGATGAAATAAATGGGTCAGAAGTAACTAACAAATTATTTAAAATCTCCTCATTTGTGGCTTTGCGCCTAATGTTCTTGCATGGTCTCGACGATATTCTCTAAAATCTTTATTTCTGGATTCAGCGACTTCTTCGGACAACTTTCCAATAGGAATGGAACCAAGATGCTCTATTATTGAAGCTCCGTGTACTAAAATTTTATGTACACTTGAAGGCATGTAATACCATTCATATAATTCAACGTAAACTCGAATGGTTTCTCTGGCGTACATGTTGAACTTTTGTACATCTATTGGACACCCACATGAAAGTGCCCCTAATATTGTAGGGAACCTTTGAATGAGATTTTCACTAACGCCAGTTATAGAAGCGGTAGTTTTAATGCCAGCGAAAAATCGTTTAGCAGTATTTCCATCATTCGTTGTACCGTGTCCTTGCTTTACCACGTCTACCAATAAACCAGTCTGGTTTCTGTACTGCTCTCTGCTTTTCTTCCAATTTAGATTTATTATCTCCTTTCGCTCTCTATGATTTAAATTCTAATCGGTAAGATATATGAAGAATACACTCCATAAAACGAATTCTCGCATGCAGAGTTGATATCCCATATTTGTAAATGTCAGTATCAACGTCTATGTTAAAAATTAAAGTGAGGTCATTCATCCCTTTTGGGGTAGCCTTACATATGTCACAACGTTGCGTGGATGTATCACTCAAAATTGACTAATGAGAGACTGACTTTAACTTTTTCACATTTTGTTTCCGTCAAATTGTCGATTTTGAATTGAATCGCACTCATTTCTTGAGCGATAGTATATTTGTTTTGTTGCACAAATTTGAAAAAATTTCGTCGAGTTTTCACGAATTTTGCACACATTTTTAAAATAAAATTGAAAGCTAGTGGGTTAGACCTTGATACATATTTTTATTGAGAAATAGTTAAAATTATTTTAGTGAAGCCAAAATTGCTGGAAATTGGAAAAAATACCTAGATGTACACATATGCTCGTTAGGGTATGTCGATATGAAACCCGGTTACTAAAAGTGTCATAACTTACGAAAAAATGTTATATAACAATAAATTATGGAAAAAGATCACAGAATACGAAAATGTACATTTAAAGTCCTAAGTCCCAACTTTTCAATTTCGGTCCACTGTGCGGCGCACCGACAAAGTGATCGGCGTAGACCTTTAAATTGAATTGATGGACTTCAGAGTATCACATTGTCCACCACTAATAAATATGGAAACATACTGCTGACGTCAATGGTATGTTTGACGATCTGGAACAATATCATAAAGTTGCGGATGAGTATCTGGGAGGCTTGTAACGCGAAAATTTTAAAAAATAATATTTGGAAAGGTGTTCTTTATATGTATTTAACACTTATCCTGTATAAGTGGGTCAAAATTGCCCAAACGTCTTTTAAAGTTGCATATCTTTTTATAGGCTTCATATAATCTGGTGAAACTTCTCGACTTTTATTATTTAATAAAACTAAACTTGGAAATCATTTATGTTTAAATATGTCATCTACAGGATAGGATGGGCAGAAAAAGTTACGTATATTGTATAAGTGGGTCAAAATTGCCCAATAGTAAAAGGAGTATGTGTATAGCTACATACTCATATGTTTGTAAGTACATATTCCTGTGCACATTACGGACAATATCAATGAACCTCGCGGCTGCCTGACATGAATGGATGGATGTATGTACATATGTGTGTGAATAGAAGTGTGAAAGTTCATGTTTATCTTGCAGCAATTTACCGCTAACTTGTTCGTGCGTGATGATGCGATGTTTACAATCTTATGCGCAGTCGTAAAAAGTTCTTGAATTGTCAGGTTGGTTTTTTTTTTTTCAAAGAATAAAGTAAGGGTAAAAAAGTGAAATCTATACTATTTTGTGAATTAGTAAGAAGTGTTTTTAGTGCGGTTGTGTTTTATTTATGTTTCAGTATGAATAGAGAAGAAATTGAAGCCCTTCTAGAGAACTCCGATTTGGATGATGAAGCGCCAAACGATACCGAAAGTGATGATGAAGAAGACCAGATATTAGAAGTCGAATCCCTTTACGATCTCAATTTATCTGATGAAACAGACGAAGAGGACAATTCTGCCCGACAGCATGATGTTTCCGGAGCTTTTCCGTCGAAGGATGGAAAATATATGTGGTATAACCAATCAGTTGCAAGCGGAGCTGGCAGGCGGGCTGCAGAAAATGTTATTATCACCGCGCCAGGTCCTACACGGTATGCCATTGCTCGGACCGATGGTATAAAATCTTCATTTATGTTATTTATGCCGCCCGATATGGTGAAAATAGTCATTGAGATGACTAATATAGAAGGTAAACCACTTGCATTTGAAAGATATAATTATATAGAAGTACGTACCTGCATGTAAAGTAATACCTGAGGATTTGTTTCAGGTCAATCAGTGTTTGGAAATAATTGGGTCGAAATAGATTGTATTAGTTTGGAAGCATATTTTGGCCTTTTGCTCTTAGCAGGTGTATTTCGATCACATGGAGAAGCACTCGAATGTTTGTGGGATGATTGTAAAGGCCGTCCGATTTTCAAATCGACAATGACTTTACGCAGATTTCAGAATATCACCAGAGTTCTGAGGTTCGACAAGAAATCTGATTGGATAACGGTTGGTTGTACATATATAAAGGAATCGAGATAGATATAGACTTCCATATATCAAAAAAATCAGGATCGAAAAAAAATTTGATTGAGCCATGTCCGTCCGTCCGTCCGTCCGTTAACACGATAACTTGAGTAAATTTTGAGGTATCTTGATGAAATTTGGTATGTAGGTTCCTGAGCACTCATCTCAGATCGCTATTTAAAATGAACGATATCGGACTATAACCACGCCCACTTTTTCGATATCGAAAATTTCGAAAAACCGAAAAAGTGCGATAATTCATTACAAAAGACAGCTAAAGCGACGAAACTTGGTAGATGAGTTGAACTTATGACGCAGAATAGAAAATTAGTAAAATTTTGGACAATGGGCGTGGCACCGCCCACTTTTTAAAGAAGGTAATTTAAAAGTTTTGCAAGCTGTAATTTGGCAGTCGTTGAAGATATCATGATGAAATTTGGCAGGAACGTTACTCTTATTACTATATGTATGCTTCATAAAAATTAGCAAAATCGGAGAAGGACCACGCCTACTTTTAAAAAAAATTTTTTTTTAAAGTAAAATTTTAACAAAAAAATTAATATCTTTACAGTATATAAGTAAAATATCCCCAACGCCCTTTTAAAATACTCATTAACACCTTTCATTTAATACCCATATCGTACAAACATATTCTAGAGTCACCCCTGGTCCACCTTTATGGCGATATCTCGAAAAGGCGAAACCCTATAGAACGAAGGCCCACTCCCTTTTAAAAATACTCATTAACACCTTTCATTTGATACCCATATCGTACAAACAAAGTCTAGAGTCACCCCTGGTCCACCTTTATTGTGATACCTCGAAAAGGCATCCACCTATAGAACTAAGTCCCACTCCCTTTTAAAATACTCATTAACTCCTTTCGTTTGATACCCATATTGCACAAACGAATTCTAGAGTCACCCCTGGCCCACCTTTATGGCGATATCTCGAAACGGCGTCCACCTATGGAACTAAGGATTACTCCCTTTTAAAATACTCATTAACACCTTTCTTTTGATACCCATATTGTAGAAACAAATTCTAGGGTCACCCCTGCTCCACCTTTATGGCGATATCTCGAAACGGCGCCCACCTATGGAACTAAGGATTACTCCCTTTTAAAATACTCATTAACACCTTTCTTTTGATACCCATATTGTAGAAACAAATTCTAGGGTCACCCCTGGTCCACGTTTATGGCGATATTTCGAAATGGCGTCCACCTATAGAACTAAGGCCCACTCCCTTTTAAAATACTCATTAACACCTTTCGTTTGATGCCCATATTGTACAAACAAATTCTAGGGTCACTCCTGGTCCACCTTTATGGCGATATCTCGAAACGGCGTCCACCTATGGAACTAAGGATTACTCCCTTTTAAAATACTCATTAACACCTTTCTTTTGATACCCATATTGTACAAACAAATTCTAGGGTCACCCCTGGTCCACCTTTATGGCGATATCTAGAAACGGCGTCCACCTATGGAACTAAGGATTACTCCCTTTTAAAATACTCATTAACACCTTTCGTTTGATACCCATATCGTACAAACACATTCTAGAGTCACCCTGGCCCACCTTTATGGCGATATCTCGAAACGGCGTCCACCTATGGAACTAAGGATTACTCCCTTTTAAAATACTCATTAACACCTTTCTTTTGATACCCGTATTGTAGAAACAAATTCTAAGGTCACCCCTGCTCCACCTTTATGGCGATATCTCGAAACGGCGTCCACCTATGGAACTAAGGATTACTCCCTTTTAAAATACTCATTAACACCTTTCTTTTGATACCCATATTGTACAAACAAATTCTAGGGTCACCCCTGGTCCACCTTTATGGCGTTATCTCGAAACGGCGTGCACCTATGGAACTAAGGATTACTCCCTTTTAAAATACTCATTAACACCTTTTGTTTGATACCCATATCGTACAAACACATTCTAGAGTCACCCCTGGTCCACCTTTATGGCGATATCTCGAAACGGCGTCCACCTATGGAACTAAGGATTACTCCCTTTTAAAATACTCATTAACACCTTTCGTTTGATACCCATATCGTACAAACACATTCTAGAGTCACCCCTCGTCCACCTTTATGGCGATATTTCGAAACGGCATCCACCTATAGAACTAAGGCCCACTCCTTTTTAAAATACTCATTAACACCTTTCATTTGATACCCATATCGTACAAACAAAGTCTAGAGTCACCCCTGGTCCACCTTTATTGCGATACCTCGAAAAGGCATCCACCTATAGAACTAAGTCCCACTCCCTTTTAAAATACTCATTAACTCCTTTCGTTTGATACCCATATTGCACAAACGAATTCTAGAGTCACCCCTTGCCCACCTTTATGGCGATATCTCGAAACGGCGTCTACCTATGGAACTAAGGATTACTCCCTTTTAAAATACTCATTAACACCTTTCTTTCGATACCCATATTGTAGAAACAAATTCTAGGGTCACCCCTGCTCCACCTTTATGGCGATATCTCGAAACGGCGTCCACCTATTGAACTAAGGATTAGTCCCTTTTAAAATACTCATTAACACCTTTCTTTTGATACCCATATTGTAGAAACAAATTCTAGGGTCACCCCTGGTCCACCTTTATGGCGATATTTCGAAATGGCGTCCACCTATAGAACTAAGGCCCACTCCCTTTTAAAATACTCATTAACACCTTTCGTTTGATGCCCATATTGTACAAACAAATTCTAGGGTCACTCCTGGTCCACCTTTATGGCGATATCTCGAAACGGCGTCCACCTATGGAACTAAGGATTAGTCCCTTTTAAAATACTCATTAACACCTTTCTTTTGATACCCATATTGTACAAACAAATTCTAGGGTCACCCCTGGCCCACCTTTATGGCGATATCTAGAAACGGCGTCCACCTATGGAACTAAGGATTACTCCCTTTTAAAATACTCATTAACACCTTTCGTTTGATACCCATATCGTACAAACACATTCTAGAGTCACCCTGGCCCACCTTTATGGCGATATCTCGAAACGGCGTCCACCTATGGAACTAAGGATTACTCCCTTTTAAAATACTCATTAACACCTTTCTTTTGATACCCGTATTGTAGAAACAAATTCTAAGGTCACCCCTGCTCCACCTTTATGGCGATATCTCGAAACGGCTTCCACCTATGGAACTAAGGATTACTCCCTTTTAAAATACTCATTAACACCTTTCTTTTGATACCCATATTGTACAAACAAATTCTAGGGTCACCCCTGGTCCACCTTTATGGCGTTATCTCGAAACGGCGTGCACCTATGGAACTAAGGATTACTCCCTTTTAAAATACTCATTAACACCTTTCGTTTGATACCCATATCGTACAAACACATTCTAGAGTCACCCCTGGTCCACCTTTATGGCGATATCTCGAAACGGCGTCCACCTATGGAACTAAGGATTACTCCCTTTTAAAATACTCATTAACACCTTTCGTTTGATACCCATATCGTACAAACACATTCTAGAGTCACCCCTCGTCCACCTTTATGGCGATATTTCGAAACGGCATCCACCTATAGAACTAAGGCCCACTCCCTTTTAAAATACTCATTAGCACCTTTCGTTTGATGCCCATATTGTACAAACAAATTCTAGGGTCACTCCTGGTCCACCTTTATGGTGATATCTCGAAACGGCGTCCACCTATGGAACTAAGGATTACTCCCTTTTAAAATACTCATTAACACCTTTCTTTTGATACTCATATTGTACAAACAAATTCTAGGGTCACCCCTGGTCCACCTTTGTGGCGATATCTCGAAACGGCGTCCACCTATGGAACTAAGGATTACTCCCTTTTAAAATACTCATTAACACCTTTCATTTGATACCCATATCGTACAAACAAATTCTAGAGTCAACCCTGATCCACCTTTATGGCTATATCCCTAAATGGCGTCCACCTATAGAACTATGGCCCACTCCCTCATAAAATACTCTTTAATGCCTTTTATTTGATACACATTCCAGGGTTTCCCTCGGTTCATTTTCCTACATGGTTATTTTCCCTTATGTTGTCACCATAGCTCTCAACTGAGTATGTAATGTTCGGTTACACCCGAACTTAAACTTCCTTACTTGTTTTTGTATATTTTCAGTACACTTCTATAATTTTTAAACGTTTTTCCTTTATCAATCGACAAATAAATTTTCTTTGCTGTTTCGTTCTCTTCTTCTACTTAGCTTTACTTCTTTTAGTAAACTAAAATCGCTTATAATTTTTCACCCACCGATTTGCTTCACGCCAACTTAAAAAGTAAAAGCTCTCCCAGCGGAAGTGTGAGGTTGCTCTTTTTGCTGCAGATGGTTTTGACATCTCTCCACTGTCAAGTTTACAAAATTCACAATTAATGTAGTATCGTTATTACGGTTACCATTAGATGCATAGAATAATACTAAGTTTTAGAGTGGACTTTTACGGTTTCATAAGTCACAATGTGTGAACATTGTACACATGTCAACTTAATAACACACTTAGCAAGTACATATGGGCAAGTCCCTGATTAAGGACTCGACACTCGCACTCATTTCAACCTGCATAAAAGAGAACATGAGCAGTGGACTGAGCGGATATTACAATATTTGATGCAACAATTACACTTACACTGCTCTACAAAATTAAACTTTTTGCATTACCCTGGATCACCACTATTTTTTTTTTTTTTGTATTTTCTATAGTCCCCTAAATATAAAAATTGACGAAATTTAAAATTTTTGGATACGTTTTTGTTTTTTTTTTTTTTTTTTGTTTTCTAAAATTTGCCTTTTTTGAAAAGGGAGATCCTTTGATTTTATCATAGCTCTGAAACGGGTTGTCCGATTTTGTTGGAGAAAGCAGCATATAATAGCAAATGAAATTACCTTAAAACTGTTTAAATGCCATTTTTTTAAATACTTATTGGTTTCAGAGTTATTTGCATTGCATTATAAAAAAAATCGATTTTTTGTATTAAAAATTTCCATTTTTTTCTTCTTTAATTTGTAAAAAATCGAAAGAGACAAAAACTTACAACTTTTATTAGATGATCGTAAAACTGTGAATATTCCAAATAAGGCAAGCTTTATTTCATGAAAATCCATGGATAAACGGTAATATTATTAACAATTAAGTGAATGAAGGGAAAATACGTATTTTTAATATTTTTGTTTATTTAGCTTTTCAAGATACCTTTATTAAAGAAATTCTACAAAATTTAGTACTTGAAATATTTAAAAATTGTTTCTACTTTTGCTTGTCTACTGTAATTTTCTGAATTTGATTCTCGTATAAGAAACCAATTATAATCCCCCATCATATTTTCGTTGCAGAATCCTTGATAACGCTCCTCCATTGACTTAAGTTGTTGGTGACATCGTTCTCCATGCTCGTCACTGACAGCACCAAGATTTGAAGGGAAAAAATCCAAATGGGAGTGTAAGACATGCATTTTTAGAGACATGTTTGCACCTGAAATTATATGTACATATATGTATGTAATTTAGAGGTTACAATTATGATGAATATACAAAAATCATATCATATTCCTACTTACCGATTTTCGAATAGTTGGTTAGTAAATCAGAAATGATTTCCTTATAATTTGGACCCCGATTATTTCCTAAAAAGTTTGAAACAATCAGTCTAAATGAGTTCCAAGCAGCCTTTTCATCCGGTGATAGTACCGTCTGGAATGTTGAGCTCTGTAGTAGTTTTCGGATTTGTGGACCACCAAAAACACCTTCAGAAATTTTTGAAGCGGATAATTTTGGAAATATTGTTTGAATATAATATACAATATGCCTTTTCATTTTTGTTTAGCGCCTTAACAAAATTCTTTACTAATCCAAGCTTGATGTGTAATGGCGGAAAAACACATTCTCCTTTTTTATTAGAGCAGCATATTTTATATTGTCTGTGCCTACTTCGTGATTGGTTCTTGTTGGCCAGTCCTTCCTTACATAATGTACATCAACATAGTTCAGCGAATTAAAACGCAGCGGCTGCGCTGGCTAGGCCATGTTATGCGAATGAAAAATGATGCTCCGGCCAAGAAAGTGTTTCTATCGGAACCCGCCTATGGAAGCAGAGGTAGAGGGCGGCCCCCACTCCGTTGGAAGGACCAGGTGGAAAACGATTTAAACTCCCTTGGTGTGACCAATTGGCGCCGATTGGCGGAGCGAAGGAGCAACTGGCGCGCCTTGTTGGACGGCCATAACCGTTTAGACGGTTAAGCGCCAATTAAGTAAGTAAGTATATGAATTTTGTAGTGAAATAGTGAAATTTCTCCGCCCTTTTGCTGTAGTGTAAAGACCACATACATAACAAAATATATTCGGGTCATTTTTGCAGACAAATTTTCTACTGTTATTATTCATTTTTTTAAATTCACTAACCAATTAATAGTTTTTTGCTGTTGTGGGCAACTTGACTTTTCGCGATCAGGAATGCTAGTTAAATAACATTGAATGAACTAAATGAATTACTTTAAATAGTCGCAGGCCACTTCGATTTTCAAAAGTATGTACCTTTTTTTTCGTTAAGTTTGTCACAATCGGCGACAATATACCATACAGGGCAGGCATCTAGTGACTCTGTAAATTTTTTATCCACTACTATCGAAAGGGTTTGAAGAAAAGGGGTTTTCAAAAAAACTTCATATGCAATGGGAAATGGCCTGTGCAGGCTGGGATGTTCAGTAGGTAGGTATAACAGTTTCTATGACGGAGTGATAATTTGATTTTTTTGTTTCTATGATTTAAGCATTCTAAGAACAGAAATGCCTTAAGGAAAAAGTTGTATATATTTTATAACAAATATATATGACCATATTTCTTACTTACGAAAACCCGCGTTGGCAACTTAAATTTTCCATACAGTATGAGGCATTTTTTTCTTAGGATCTGCGTTTTGCCTTAAGAAAAATTGTCTGGGAAAAATTTCTTGAGTGTCATTATGGAGTTTTCTCACACCTAAATAATTTGTTTGTCAAAAACAATAATAGGCTTGATATTTAAAATTCTCGCTAAATTTGTATTTTCACTTTATTGTCAATAAAACCAACATTTATTCATGTATTTTCACGGAATAAGGTTTCAATTATTTATAATATTTACAGTTTTAAGACCGTGAAATAAAAATGGTAAGTTTTTAAAACCTTCGATTTTTTATGAATTTTTGAAAAATAAAAAAATATTCAATTTTGCAAAAAAAATTTTTTTTACATTTTTATGTGAATAACTACACAACCGTCGATCATATAAAAAAATTTTCTTTTCAAGACTTGAAGAAAATTTTGCGGTGAATATACTGGTGTTTCTCTCAACGAATTTAGATAAGTAAGTTCCAAGATATGATAAAATAAATGGACAGACCTCTGTGAAAAATCGTGATTTTAGAAAAAAAAAATTGTATCCATAGAATTTTAAATTTTGGGTGTTTTTGTACTTAGGGGGCCATAATACATCGAAATTTAATAGTTAGACTTCAAAGTAATTTCTCTTGTGATTAGTGTTATGGGTACATCAAAAATATAAGTACATATATATGACCATATATGATGAGGTTCGGAATAGTTTTATGTTGTATTTTCCTCGTGCGGACTGGCCGCGGGTATTGGCTAGTTTTACGTATGTGTGAAAGATGATCAGATGTTTAAATCCATAACAAATTGATGTCTCATTAATACTTGCAAGATCTTGATTTTGTCAGCCCACTTAAGTTGTAAGTGTTGTTACTCAAAATTTAGTGCACTGCTCCCATATCTGGTATTGTAGTAGTGTACGATAGAATATTACCAACTGGAAAGCAGATAAAATTAATTAATAAAACTAATATGTACTTTTAATTTAGAATACGTTCATTGTACACATGTCAGCTTAATAACACACTTAGCAAATACATATGGGCAAGTCCTTGGTTATGGACACGACAATCGCACTGCTTTCAACCTGCATAAAAGAGAACATGAGCAGTGGACTGAGCGGATATTACAATATTTGAAGCAACAATTATATGTCCCTAAAAAATATAAATACATTTATATGGCCATATATGATGAGGTTCGGAATAGTTTTCTGTTGTATTTTCCTCGTGCGGACTGGCCCGCGGGTATTGGCTAGTTTTACGAATGTGTGAAAGATGATCAGACGTTTAAATCCATAACAAATTGATGTCTCATTAATACTTAAGGCAAGTTCTTGATTATGTCAGCAACCTTAAGTTGTAAGTGTTGTTACTCAAAATTTAGTGCACTGCTCCCAACTGAGGTTTTTTAGTAGTGTACGATGGAATATTACCAACTTGAAAACAGACAAAGCTAATTAATAAAACTAATATGTACTTTTAATTCAGAATACGTTCATTGTACACATGTCAACATGTAACACACTTAGCAAATACATATGGGCAAGTCCTTGGTAACGGGCGCGGCATTCGCACTCATTTGTAAATGTGAATACATATATATGACCATGTTTTGTTCGTTGGCTAAACGGAAATAAAGTTATAGGCCAATATATGGATCAACTAATGGAATAGAGGTAATAGACTTTACAAAGTTTAGACACCAATAAAAATGTTTCCCGAACTTTCCGGAAAAATTTTAGTAAACAGACCTATTTAACATCTGAAAGCTTTTTTAATTTCAAGTCGACGTTTGCTTACCAGGAAAATAATAAGGATGAGGGCAGGATCAATTTATAAAACCTCCGTTTTCCAAAGTTTTTTAATGCTAAAAAAAAGTATAGACAAACCTTTATTAAAAGAAAAAATATAGATCTGTGTTTAACAGCGCAACAATATAAAGAAAGGACGTTATATTTTTTTAGTAAAACATCCAACTTTGCCAAACCGGTGAAGCCTTTGTTTGAAATCATGTTTCTCTGGCAGGATGAGGGGAAAGAATAAACTATTTGATTTCCACATCATACACATATTTGACCTTTAATCCCAAGTGATAGAAATAAAGTCTGACCACTTTTGATTTTCGGTTCGTGATGGACCTTATTTGGGAATCGCTCACATATAAATAAACAAACAATTGCAAAGTAATTTTGTTTAGAAAAAGTATAGCAAAATGCGTAATTTCATTTCGCTAGAATATGAATAAATATATTTGATTTGTTTGTTCATTTGTTCAGCTAATTAAAGCAAACAAAAAACAAGTAAGGTTGTCTAAGTTTGGGTGTACCCAAATATTATATACTTAGCGTGAATTTGAATTGTACAGTTCATTTCAGATAAATTATTTTTTCAAACTTTGGTACGAAACTTGATAAGTGAAATATCATTGATACAAAACTATTTTTCGCTAAGATATAGCTTATTATTCTAGTCTGCGACCCTTTTAAACGCCTTTTATATAAAAGAGGGCATGGTTTTTAACCGATCCCGTCCATTTTTAACACGCTTTTATTAGCTTGGCCTGTATGTAGACGGTTTCTAAAAGTCTGATTAATTAGAAACTTTGCATACGTATCAAGGACCGATGACAATGCATTAATGTGATGGTATGGTGACATAAGGTCAACGGCCATAAGGTCAATTGGCCTTATTACCACTTTGAATGGCCATAAGTTTGTTTGCACACGTCTCAAGGCTCGATGACAATGCATTATTGTGATGGTGTGGTGACATAAGGTCAACGGCCATAACGTCAATTGGCCTTATTACCACTTTGAATGGCCATAAGTTTAATTGAAACTTTGCACACGTATCAAGGCTCGATGACAATGCATTATTGTGATGGTGTGGTGACATAAGGTCAACGGCCATAACGTCAATTGGCCTTATTACCACTTTGAATGGCCATAAGTTTGATTGAAACTTTGCACACGTATCAATGCTCGATGACAATGCATTATTGCGATGTTGTGGCGACATAAGGTCAACGGCCATAAGGTCAATTGGCCTTATTACCACTTTGAGTGGCCATAAGTTTGATTGAAACTTTGCACACGTACCAGGGCTCGATGACAATGCATTAATGTGATGGTCTGGTGACATAAGGTCAATTGGCCTTATTACCACTTTGAATGGCCATAAGTTTGATTGAAACTTTGCACACGTAAGATATAAGAATGCAATAATGTGTTGGTGGGGTAACATAAAGTTAACGGACATAAGGTCAATTGAACTTATGACCACCCCAAATGGCCATAGATTCGAAACCTTGCACATAATGCGAAAAACGCATTCCTTTATTAATGATAGACGTGGATGCATGGCACGTCTACGAAAAAGCATACTGGAGCCCTTTTTAACACGCATTTATTAGCTTGGCCTGTATCTATCTATGTATCTATGTATCCATGTATGTATGTAACGGAATCTGGAGTGGAGCCGAGAGCCCCTGTAATGCAGAGCTCCGAACTCCGTTGCGCCTTTTGAAGCATTTTAAGATAGGTACTCTTAGCTAGTGCAGGCCACAAGACCAAGGCACCATAAAGAAGAATCGGGGGCATAATGGCTGTGTAAATCCAGTAGGTCACCTTAGGGGAGAATCCCCAGGAGGTGCCAATTGTCCTCTTGCACGTGAACAACTCTGCTGCTGCCTTCTTGGATCGCTCCACTATATGGTCACTCCATAATAGCTTCCTATCCAGAATGACTCCCAAATAATTGACTTGATCGCTAAACGCTAAGAACGTACCCCCAATTCTTGGCGGTGTAAGATTTGGTAGTTTGTACCTCCTCGTGAAGAGGACAAGCTCGATTTTATCCAGGTTAAATTCCAAACCTGTGGCTGTGGCCCAGTGCGAAATTTTGGATAGTGCCCCTTCCATTAGGTTGCAAACAGTTTGCGGAAATTTCCCGCGCATGGTGACGCAGATGTCATCTGCATACGCGATCACTTGGTGACCTTCTGCCCCCATGAGGCGTAGTAGTTGGTTGACGGTAGCCACCCAAGGTAGCGGAGAGAGAACGCCGCCCTGCGAAGTGCTTCTGTCGACGGGTCTGCGGATCACGCATCCACCTAGCTCAGTTTTAATCTGCCTACGCGTAAGCAGATTGTATATAAACTCCACCAGGCACGCGTCAACCCCCAGATCGGCCAGCGCCGAAGTGATGGCCTCAGGGAGAACGTTGTTAAAGTCACCCGCTATATCTAGAAATGCCACCAGTGTATATTCCTTGAGGTCAAGTGACCCTTCGATAATGGATACCAGTGAGTACAAGGCCGTGTCAGTTGACCTACCCTTAGTATAGGCATGTTGAGCTTGCGAAAGAAGCGATGGCTCAATCCTTCTCCTGATGTAGTCCTCTAGGAGTCTTTCGAGTGCTTTTAGCAGAAAATAAGATAAGCTTATAGACCTATAATCATTTGGTTTAGAGTGGGAGGTTTTCCCTGCCTTGGGCATAAAAATCACGTTGACTTCTCTCCACGAAGCTCGTACGTAATTGAGCCTAAGACAACCTATAAACATCCCTTTTATCCAGGGCCTTATAAGTTATAAGTTCGGCAGTATACTGTAGCTGAGCCGGAAAAATTCCATCCGGTCCGGCGATTTATAGGGCTTGAAGGTATTTAAAGCCCAATCAATCCTTTTATCATCTGTAATTTCCCTTATTAGCTGATCATTAGGTGACCCTCTGCTAACAATATTTGAAGACACGCCCGCGCTTGCTGGGAAGTGTGTATCCATAAGCAAGTTTATGGTTTCAGCGCTGGAGTCCGTCCAGTGCCTATCCAGCTTTTGGACGTAATCCTGGAGCAGCTCCAGGATGTCAGCTGGGTCCGTTGGCGTCACTGGAACCCAGGCTCTAGCCCTTGGTCGTGAGGGGATATCACGCGCCTCCACTACCTTGAGGCGCGCGCCCGGATATACCACCCCGATCAGCGTGACGGCGGCCCTATAAAAGTTTACCGACCTGGCGTCGTCACAGGCAATTAGCTTGACATTGCCCTGGAAGCACCCTGCATCGGTGTAAGAAGGCGGTGGACCAGGGTTGTCTTTCTTAACCTTAACGGCCACCGTAGCGAGCGCGGCCTCGATCCGCTTCCACTGTTGTTTCGGGATCCTGCCTTATTCGCTGCTGTCGTCTATAATGCCAATGATCTGCCGACCCTTGGCAATTTCGGCGAAAGACCGCGTCCAGCCTCCCTGCGTCTTGGCCCTTTTCTGTGCCGTGGGGTTGGATTCATCCATGGACCGCTGGCGTTTCGAGGTTTCATCACTCTCGACTAAAACTTTTAAAATTACTTGAACTAAAAAATTAAAAATAAATAATAGTTTAAAAAACTAAAAAAACACGCTTTCATTCAATTAAAAAGAGTTTATATAACAGTAGTAATCACCTCAAAATAAAATCATAATAAAATTTAAGTTATTAACAGAATAATTTAATTCACAGTAAAAAGCGTGGGGTGCTTGATATTGAATGTTACAATCATTATATTGGCAACTATCTGAGAGGGAAGATATGAAATGTAGTCAAATGCACCCCACGCTTTTTGCTGTGAATTAAATTATTCTGTTAATAACTTAAATTTTATTATAATTTTATTTTGAGGTGATTAACTATAAATGATTGTTCGACCTTCTGCTACTGTTATATAAACTCTTTTTAATTGAAAATTATTTTCTACTTTTAAGGTCAGTTAGCATAAAAATTTTTTCATCATAAAAGGGGCGGTACTACGCCCATTTTCAAAAATTTAAATTTTTTCCTTTTTCTGGTTATAATTTCACTTGGAAAATGCAACACCATTGATATAAAGCTCTTTGTAATGATATAACTTATTTTATTCGTCCGCGACCCTTTTTAAAATATTTTATATGAAAATGGGTGTTTAGGCAGGATGCCTAACTTTTTCCGCATCTGTCTGCGATCCCCCCAATGCAATCCTGCGGATCGATACTCGATACTCGAATTAATTTGTAACCACCCACACCATCACCGCCACATGCATGTGCATGCATGTACATGTACGTGTATGTGTGTTTTTTGTCAGCACTCATGCATATGCATGTCGGGGTTGATGTGTGGGTGCCTTTCCCCTCCAAAACGGAGGATTTTGCGGGTCAACGGTTGTAGCTTGCTATTAAACCGGTCTCTTGGATTCTAACAGCCGACCAGCTAACATCTGCCGCCAGCGATCTCCACTGTTTTCAACAATATATTCAGGTAATATTGTAACTAGTTTATTTTACTTCCACCCAATAAAACGTATTATTATAACGAGAAATTCTCGTCTTCATTTTTCTTCCTAACTCCAAAACCCAACCCGTTCATTGAGATCGACCCGGTGCGCGCACCTCTCGCAAGGATCAGACGCACCCCGGCCGAACATTTGGTCCATCTTCACCAGGAATTTGGAATACAGTACCTATATACAGTCCACATCACAAGATACCATAGCTGACCGCACACACTTCAGAATTCCTAACATAAAAAGTTAGCCGGAGAATTTTTGCCACAACCACAAAAAGTCTATTATTTCATACCAGCGTGCAAAAACACTGAGAGATCAAGCCATCTTGCCACATCAGCGACAGTATAAGAATCACCAAAAAAGTTCAAAGTAAGTGCAATATTTCTTGCCACATTTTTTTTGGTTAAAAAAATAATAAATAAGAAAGTGCGAAAAATCGATTTAAAGTGCCATACGTGATTATAATTAACCGCGAAAAGTGTGAAAAAACTGTGTAGTGCCAAAAAGGAAAATAAGTGCAAACGCGTTGCATTAACGTCGTTTAAGATTCCTTGTGACTATCTGGCCTGTCCCCCACCAGCGGTAAGGCTCTCCGGACACAGCACAAGGAAGAGGTACACATAACCTCACTTTCACATAAAATTTCACGCCATTCGATTTAAATTTTCTTTTTTGCATCACATTATTTTCACTAATTTCTCCAATTAATCTTGTTACACAGTTTTGTTCCTTGTTGCATAAGATTTATTTCACGGTTTCACACTTTTCGTCGAGTTTATATCAACGCGCGCACTTATCTTATAATAAAATTGAAGGTTGAAGTGGCGAGTGGCCCCCCCTTTACTTCGCACAATACACATTGGTGTTGATTCCCCCTGCTCCCTGTTTTAAGGCACAAATAATCTGCAAAGTCCGATAAAAATAAACAAATTAAAAGTAAGAAATCAATTTTGCGTAATTTTAATAGTTGTTGGTTGGGTGATTCGCTCAGGTTTTCAAAGTTTTTACATCCCTTGGTTAATTTGCTCTCCACCTTTCAACCATGAACATGGATTCTTACATTAGATTGGCCGATCGAATAATCGAATTCGAGGCCGATTTTAATGATATCAATGCGGCTCTGCACACTGTACACACTCTTGCAATACAGCAAAAAGAGTTGCAAGCTAAGTGGGAAAAAGCAGAGAACGCCCTAGAGGAGTTGCTTGGCTCTGACACGCTCGACGCAAAGAAAATTGCAGCGGTCAAGGTCAAGCATAAAGCGGCATATGCCGTATTCTTGCGATGCATGTCGAACATGGCTGAACTTCAAGCCAAATTGAAGGAGGAAAAAGATAGGGCAGTCAAACCTGAGGGAGAACGCGCGCGCGAATACAGTATCCGCCTGCCAGCTTGTGATACTGAGGTGTTCAAGGGCGACTACCTATCTTGGCCAACGTTTCGTGACCTGTTCACGGCCATATACAAAAACAACAGTCGCCTAAGCCCGGTAGAAAAGTTGTTCCACCTCAATCAGAAAACTCAAGGTGAGGCAAAGGACATCGTCAAGAAATGTCCCTTGACAAATGAAGGCTTCGAAACAGCCTGGAAAAACCTATGTGAAAGATACGAGAATAAGCGGATTCTCGTAAACTCACAACTACAAATTTTGTTTAATCTAAAAAAGATAGATAGCGAGTGCGGCAGCTCTATCAAAAACTTACAGCGCGACATAAATAATTGCTTGGCATCTTTAAAAACACATCAGATCGATGTTTCAAATTGGGATGCGATAATTACCTATTTATGTTCGACAAAATTACCTGAAAATACGTTGGCTCTATGGGAGCAGAGCATTGACCACAAGACGGACATATCCAAGTGGGAGGATATGGACAAATTCTTGTCAAATCGTTTCCAGACACTTGAAACCGTGTCTGGTTTTACAGGGAATGCCACTTCTAAAGTGCAAAAGTCAAACACGTCGCGCCAGTCGACGGAAAACCCTACAAAAAGACTTGGTGCTTTTCAAACCAAAGTAACCAAGCAAACACCAAAATCAATATGTAAAATGTGCAAATCTACTGAGCACAGATTACGCAACTGTTCACGTTTTTGCGATTTAAACCCGGTAGAAAGGATTAAATTCGTCAAATCCACAAATGGCTGCCTGAATTGTTTATCCCCAGGACACACAGTGACGAGGTGCACCAGTTCGTACAACTGTTCCAAATGCCACTCTCGTCACCACACGCTCCTGCATGCGGACACACTTCAGCAACCGGCGGTGCGAAATCCCTTCAAAGATGCGGATAATGCCCCATCAACTTCGGCACAGGCAAGGAAAAGACAGAAATCGGGACAACCACCTTCCTCTGCGAATCAGAATGTCAAATCCTGCCATGCCAATTCCAGCACAGGCGTGCTATTAGGAACTGCTCGCGTACACATTCACCATAATGGTACCGACTTCTCCGCGCGGGCATTAATTGATATCTGGGTCTGAATGTTCCTTTATAACTGAAAGACTGAAACGCAGAATCAATTTGCCAGCGAGGAAAATGCATGCCCATGTTTCAGGCATCACAAATGCGGTGTCAGCTCAGGTGAAAGAAGCATCCAACATCGAATTACGTTCACCAGTGGATCCCTGCTTCAGCCTGACTACACCCGTACTAGTTCTAGCGAAACTCACTGGGAATCTTCCATCCTGCCATATCAACGCAATGACTATGCAGGCATTCCCAGACTTGATTTTGGCAGACAAGAGGTTCTACGTCAACGAAGACGTAGACCTCATACTTGGCGGAGACATATATCCCCACATTATAATGAGCGGTATAAAAAAGAATGTGCTAAACACACTCTTAGCCCAAGAGACAGTGTTCGGTTGGATACTAACCGGTCGTTTCGAATCACCGAATCCAACGAAGAGCATTATGTCTCTACAACGAGGTTGCGTTAGACAACCAACTCAAAGCTTTCTGGGAGGTAGAAAATGTACCCAAAAATAAAATATTAAATGAAGATGAAAGGTACTGCGAACAACTATTTAAAGAAACAACGCAGCGAAGTGAGAATGGAAGGTACACCGTGTCACTACCATTCCGGCAGGATTACCCTAACAATATTAACTTAGGACCATCCCTGAAGCGTGCATGCTCTCAATTCTTCCGGAATGAGGGGCGGCTAATAAAAAACCCAGATTTAGGTAAGGAATATGTTCGAGTGTTGTCAGAATATGAAACGCTCGGACATATGAGAAAATTGAAAGAGAATATCCCATCCGACGATTCGGATCATTACTTCCTGCCCCACCACGCCGTTGTAAAAGCAGAAAGTACAACCACCAAGGTACGCGTAGTGTTTAACGCCTCGAGCCCTACGGCCAACGGTAATAGCTTAAATGATATTCTACTACCAGGCCCAGTTCTACAAGCCGATCTACCCATCCTTATATTACGATGGAGACTATACCGTTTTGTCTTCAATAGCGACATCGAAAAGATGTATCGTCAAATTTGGGCGAACGATAAGCACACCAAATTTCAACGTATTGTGCATCGCACGTCGTCGAATGACCCTATTAGTTTTTATGAATTAAAGACGGTTACCTTCGGAGTGAATTGCGCTCCATATCTCGCGATAAGAACGCTCCTACAACTGGCAGACGACGTGTCAAACTCACACCCTACAGCGGCTAACATACTACGAGAATACATGTATGTAGATGACGTGTTGGCGGGTGGACATACGATCACATCGACTATTAAAGCCAGAGATGAAATTCGTCAAGTCCTACACTCAGCGGGCTTTCCACTTCGCAAATGGACATCCAATTCAGAGGACATTCTAAGGGACATCCCCAAAGCAGACCTGCTCAATGAAAACTTCCTGGCATTCGAAGATACCAGTTCAGTTAAAGCGTTAGGCATTCGATGGAATGCCCTCTCCGATTTATTTTATTTTAAAGCAGGGACGCTGGACAACCCGGAAAACATTACGAAGAGAGCGATACTATCAGCAATCGCCAAACTTTTCGATCCCTTGGGATGGCTGGCACCAATGGTCATTGTGGCAAAAATACTCATGCAGAGTATTTGGTTGGAAGGTACCGCTTGGGACGAACCAGTATCTACCAGTACGCTGGAACGATGGAAAACCTTCACCGACCAATACCATGAGATCGATAAAATAAGGATACCTAGATGGGTCAACTTTTCACCAGGAACCGACATCGAGATCCATGGATTTTGTGACGCATCCGAGAAGGCTTATGCAGCAGCCGTTTACATGCGCGTAAAAACGGATAATGACATCTGGACAAACCTGCTTCTAGCCAAAACCCGAGTAGCCCCAGTGAAAACTCTTTCTCTTCCACGATTAAAACTTTGCGGAGCAGTGCTGTTAGTGGAAATCACCGAATCAATTTTCAGGAACCTCAAGTTGGGACCAGTGAAAGTGCACCTTTGGACGGATTCAACTATCGTCCTCGCATGGATAAGGAAACCGCCGTGTTCCTGGTCCACTTTCGTCGCACATCGGATCACCAAGATCATCGACATGGTCGGAAATAAGGACTGGTTGCATGTAAACTCAGAATCTAACCCAGCAGATTTAGGTAGCAGAGGATTACCTGCGTCTGAATTGGTCAACAATTCGTTGTGGTGGCAGGGACCTTCTTGGCTGCAAGAAGACACTTCCCAATGGCCAGCACAAGAAAGTGACTACATCACCTCCGTAGAGGAAAAGAGGGCGAAGACCTGCGCAACAACAACAGTAAATACTACCGATGTTCTCCAACGCTTTTCAGACCTACCTAGGGCTTTACGGGTGCTCTCATACGTTATGAGGTTCTACCGAAGAACTCACCCCAAAACAAAAAAATCATTTCAGGTCAAGTCACCTTTAATCTCTCCTGATGAGATCAAATCAGTAACCCAACTTGTCATTAAAATCTATCAGAAACAACATTATAGTTCCGAATATAATGATCTAAAGGCCGGAAAACCAATTGCAGGGAAAAGTGCAATACTCTCACTTAATCCCTACTTAGACCAAGATGGCATCATTCGGGTAGGAGGGCGACTCGGGGCGTCAAAGGACTTAGCTTTTAATGAACACCACCCAATCCTCCTCCCATACAACTGCAGGTTATCCCGTCTTACAGTCCTAATGTTTCATCAACAAAGTCTGCATGGGGAAAATCAACTCATGTTGCGTCTGATACGCACCCAATACTGGATACCTAACATCAAAACCATGATTAGGGCAACAATTCACAATTGCAAAGTTTGCACTATACACCGAAAGCGTGCTCAGACCCAACTTATGGGCATTCTCCCTCGCGAACGCACGACATTCAGCCGTGCATTCACGAATACTGGAGTCGACTTCGCCGAGCCCTTTGACATCAAAAGTTACCGGGGTAGAGGGTGTCGACTATCCAAAGGCTATGTCTGCCTTTTCGTGTGTTTTTCCACACGAGCGATTCATCTGGAGGCCACTACTGACCTCAGCACCCCATCATTTCTTGCGGCTTTTGCCCGTTTTATATCTAGACGCGGATGTCCCAAAAACGTCTACTCCGACAACGGTGCAAACTTTGTCGGAGCTTCACGATCCCTACGATCGGAATTCAAAACTTTCATTTCACAAGCCCGAGACAATGCTGTCTCGAAGTACAGCCACCAGTCACTCACTTGGCATTTCATCCCTGCGGGCGCTCCCCATATGGGAGGTCTGTGGGAGGCTGGAGTGAAAAGCTTCAAAAGCCACTTCAAAAAGATAGCCTCACCACACAAATTCACATTCGAGGAATTCCATACACTCTTGTGCCGCATCGAGACATGCCTGAACTCGCGGCCGCTCAGCCCGGCATCCAATGACCCAACGGACCTTGAGCCGCTTACCCCAGGCCACTTCCTCACAGGCAGCCACCTACTGGCTCCGCCAGAACCAGATGCGAGTGACAGCCCTGCCTCGATGATCAATCGGTGGCAGAAACTCAAAGCCCTCCATCACACTTTCTGCAAACGATGGAAGGGGGAATATCTATGCGAACTTCAAAAACGAGTGAAGTGGAAGCATCCCAGACAGAATATAAAGGTGGGAGATCTCGCTGTCCTCAAAAAGGACAACTTATCTCCCAACGAATGGAGGTTAGGTCGAGTTGTCAACGTACACCCCGGCGAAGATGACCGAGTACGCGTAGTCGACCTCAAAACCGAGAAGGGTCAAGTCAGACGACCTTTGGTCAAACTGATCCTTCTTGCAACGGAAGAGACGGATTGCGCGAAGGCTAATAGCTCCTCCTAATAATCCCTCCGTTCCTCCATATCCCTACTTTCAAAAAAATGAAACCCAGCTCTCGTTCACCCAGAACGAGGCCAACCAACAAAGCCTACCGCAGAAGGGCGAGCCGATCTGCCACAGCATTTACTATCACTCGGCCACAGGGTCGAGGCCAACTGAACCCATCTACCCCCAGATCTTAGCATAATTAAATTATTTAGATTTTTTGAAATCCTAGTTAACTCAAGCCAAATCTTTGAATGGTCAAGTGCTGTTCTTCAAGTCGGCAGTGTACATTTTTTAGATAATATTCGTTATAAATTGGTTGAATTAATCATTCACAAATCAGTTTAAGGCTCATTTTTCAGCGAAAGTCCAAGCTCTTAATTCAGCCAGCTATTTTCATAAACCTTTAACGATTTCACCACCTGAAGTGGCAAATTTATTGGAGGCGAATCCTTTGGTTAATGAGAATGGAATTCAAAGATATTTTCTTTAAAATCTCCTTCAGTATTTGCAATGAATATATATTTTAATTTCAGTTCGGTAGGGCCGTGGAATCCACATTTAATTCATCCCTTACAGCAAACAAATACCATCAATTTGTTTGTAACTGATTCTCGTTTCATATTACGTCATGTTTCATGTTATAACGAGTTTTTTGCTCTCATTCTGTGCATTTCACTTAGTTGGTCCGGGGGGAAAGGGATTTATCACAGCCCCGGCAGCAACTTGCTTACTTGGTAATACTGCTGCACTGATTATGATGCGGTGTACATCAGGCAGCCTAAGCCGACATGGGTGTAATGATGTGTGTGCAGTTGAAGTTGTGGTGGAGGGCTGCGGAAATCTGTATCAGAACCATTGCCTCCTTGAGCAACAGGTTCGACCGTTATTGCGCCGCTTGGTCCACCTATGCTTATGTGAATCAATATTAAGTGGCGCTCCGGTTAAGCTCCTACCAGGTCCATTCGGACCACACAACACCCTCTCGATGTCACACGATTCCCCCTACTAATTCTTGAGACTTTTCCATTTGGTTTTTGACGAGTTAAGCAGGCTTTTGTGAATTGCTTTACTCAAATATGCCATGTTTACTATTTTCATATTCCAGTGAAATTAAAATTGGCTGTGACATTCTTTCTCCTGATTCACATAAATTCCAAGTGTTTAGGCTTAATGATTCAAAAATATAGAAATTTTTACTTGATTCTTGAATGCAT
Source organism: Eurosta solidaginis (assembly GCF_040869045.1). Lineage (NCBI taxonomy): Eukaryota > Metazoa > Arthropoda > Insecta > Diptera > Tephritidae > Eurosta > Eurosta solidaginis. The sequence goes on from NC_090320.1 coordinate 30,699,189, forward strand.
CGACTTGCGAACAATTGGTTAGTTTGTGTTTGTCGTGGGTTCAGAATCGAAATTTACTTTTGGTCAAGACACACAACTTGCGGAATTCAATGTTTGTTTTGCAAAAATAGTGAAACAAACAAAGCTATCTTGTTTGCAAAATATCAATAATTAGAAACAGTTATTACATAGCTTGAACCTAATAATCTAATTAGTACCTACTGTCGCAAAAAAAAGGGGGGTCAATTGTCTTGGCTATTTGTTATTTAATTGTGACATACTAACGAGGAATTGCATTGCAACAGTTCATAGAAAATTGAAAAACGATGGAGATCTGTACATACCAAGTCATTGCTTACATGGCCACTTAGTCCAAACACGCTGGAGTCGTCTCCTGTAGCGCGGCATAACATCACCACATTAACCAATGTTGCTATTCTTCCAAATATGTATTGTATATTGATTCATACCTGTAGGCACGTTTAACAATACCATTACAATTGCTTTATACATATGGGTAAAGGCTGCCAAGTAATAAATACCTAATTTAACGATTTTTTGCAATGCCGCAATAGGCTCGTCTGGTTCCAAGGAATGTTCGATGAATTTTTGCTCATACTCAACCACTCCGATAATCTCATCGCCGACACCGCCACCCTGGTAGCACGATCATCATCCGTTACTTCACAATAGTATAATGCGTGCAAAGCGCCAGAGGAACCAACCCTGGATCACCACGTCATAACTTCTTCAATACATTCAGTTGGCACATCATAGCCACATTCGTCCAGCACTGCTTCACGTGCGATCTTACGCCAACTTATATTTTTATCAAAAGTGCCCGCACACAACTCTATTGTGACACCTATTTTGGGCGGAAACTGTTGTAGGTTTACCTCAGCGAGTTCACCACCACTGGAGGTGATTACACTATGAAAAAGAGCTGGTCTGAATTGGCGCACAAATACTAAAACTGTGCGTGTTGTATTATACAGGATTATAGCTACACTCCCATGCACTTTCAATCAATCCCGAACTTTCTCAACTCCATTTTGTACATACTAAAGTCTAAACGGTTTGACGTATGGTGAGTCCTTGAGTAATGGTCCCATCCACAAGTTCGAAAGATTCTCCATTGCCCCAAGAATTTGGTTAAGTTTTCGTATGACAAGCTGGAAACGAACTCTGGTAGAGATGAAACGTTTGCTCGTTGATGGCGTATAAAAATTGTTATTATCTGCTTTCTAAAATTTAAAAGTAATGCAAAACAAACTTTTAAAGTAGATACCAAGATTTGCTAAAGAAATTGCACAAAAGTAAACAGCTGTTGACGTTTCCATGGAAGTAGCACGACCTTCCGCTTCGGATGCGGTGCCACCATGGGTAATGCCGCCATATACCATTGTGCGTGTTAAGTCGTAGCTACATAATCGCTATTTATCTTGGCAAGGATTTATTAAGTTTGCTGTTTTCAGCGTATCTAAAGTAACTCACCATTGGCGCCAACATTGTTGTTGTCTTATATATGTCAAACTTTATTTCAGTTATTTTGCAAGTTGTAAAACCACCCGATGGTTTCTAACGAAATTTGGCTGAACAAAATTTACCAACAAACGTTTTGGCTTTACACTTAATAATTTCACAACAAACTAAAAACTCAAGCTTCTGCAATTTTCTATTTCTATTCGCAACGCTTTTCCCTATTTATATGTTCATGCATGCCCAGGTACATATGAGCCATTTCACGTTTATTCAACATTTGTTCGGGGACCTGTCCAAACGTTTGATTTTCCAGTCACGTTTTTTAAACCCGATAAGTGCATTAATTTTAAAAGTCAAGAGTCGTCTAAGGCCATGGATAAAGTGGCTTAGAATACCTCATATGTCTATCTACGTATCGACATCATCAACCAATTTATGCTTGCTGTTTATTTCATCTTTTGCAGTTTTCATAAGTTCGAAGGCACCCCTTTTTTAATCAACTCCTCAAAGCTGGTGTATCAGAACAATTTCGCTTTGCCTTTACGTAAGGGTTTCAAAGCTTGTTTGTAACCAAAATAATATTTACCGAATTTCATTACCAAAGCCAAACGGGCATTGGTTCTTTCCAAAGCCTTTCCTCTGTTTTTTTTTACGACAACCATTATTGCAATTCTCTCGATGTGAATACAAAGACGATGGAATTCCCCAAAGACGAGAGCTAATGGTTGCTCTAACGCAGTACTTTGTATATATCATTTCCGATTGTAACAAATGCTGATAATAAACCACAATATAAATTATCTACATCTCAACTTTTTTGTACGTTATGTGTGCATGGGCATTTTGAGGAACCTCGATGGCATCGACGGTAGCGGCGGCACTGCTACATTGGCATTTACAGCGCTAGCATTATCTACCTCGTCATTTTACTTACGCTTCAATTCATTTCTTACAGGACATGTGCCGGCCGAAGCTAAAGCTGGCAAATGGACATTCAATGAGAGCCCATTACTCATTTTTTTGCTGCGAAGTTTTCAGCCCCTGGCTGGTAAAACCTGTGTCCAATGTTTTTTCTGATTATATCTTGAAAATCTTTTTAAAAATTAAAAATTTCAATTTTTACCTTTGTTAATTGTAGTTTTTGGGTTAAACTATTGACTTTCCTGAATAATCTACCGCAGAAAAATATGTTCGTCCGGAAAAAATTCAATTCATCATAGAATTCTGCTACCGACAACAAATTGAATAAAAGGGTTGTACGTCAGCCCACGCCGTGTCGTAGTAAATAATGAGACTGAGCAACGGGAAGATCATTCGATGTATGTCCCGTTGTCCCAATTCATCGGAATTTTACATTCTATACACGGGTGCGTATGAATGTTCATTTGTGTTGTCTTCTACCGTTGGCATATTTGTAACCAAAGTATGTACATAGGTATGTATGTATGCCTACTTGGTTCGGCACATAATATTAGTGTTGCGTCAAATAACGCACGCTGGTACCGAGAACCCGCAAGAGAGACAAAATCGGGATCGCCTTTCTGACCCATGACGCCTCGGAGCAGTCCCAAAAAAAAAAAAAAAACACGCACAAACATAAAGCAAAAACCTCATTTAAAAATAATTGTGGTCTCATTTACAAAAAAAACCAAACAAAAAAAATTATTTTTTTTGTTTTTTGGATTTTTTTTCCGTCGGTACGGCTTGCTTTTTCTGGCTGGGGGGCAGGACTTGTTGTTTTTCAACAACAAACATCACAAACAGTCATTATAAGGGCTCGGTACAAAAACAATCGGAGTCCCGAAATTAAAGAATCTCGACACGACAAAGTCCCGAAATTGGAAAAAGTCAACTTTTTCTACTGGCGTAGTGTGCTACTGCCCCAGTGACCTAGTTTTTTTTTTCAAGGGCAAGCAAATACATATATGTATATATATATTCGCACACCACAAACTCACCATACCAGCTATCAGCTGACCAAAAATACACGACAGGGTTGCATGTTACATTTAGCATAATGGTACGTGCAGATAGAACGCGTCGCGGAGAACGCATCGCCAATCTGCAAATTTATGCCAGGTGAACGTAAATAACGATTCTCTGCTTGGTAAAAATTGTATTTAATAATATGCTTCGCATATGCACTTAATTTATCTACCCTAACATACGTTTGTAGTAAAACACCTCCGCTTCACCCAACCAACCTCACGGCCGCTCGCCCCGGTACATCTATAAAATGCCACAGTTGCCTTGAAAGCGATACGACAAGTTAGACGCTGGAACGGAGACCTCGGCCTCTTCGTCCAGCTCAGAAAAACCTCAAAACCCTCGAGTCTGGAACGGAGACCTCTGCCTCTTCGTCCAACCAACAAAAAAAAAAAAAACCGCAAATCTGGAATGGAGACCTCGGCCTCTCCATCCGGAACGACAAAAACCAAAGAATAACAAAAAATGGTGCCACTCTGGAACGGAGGCCTCGGCCTCTTCGTCCAGCCTTACTGGCCATCGACTATACACATATTACATCCTGAATTTCTATATTTATGTATAATTCAATGGCAAGAAATATTCACTTATAACTGTTCATAACCGCTAATTTTTTCATCTTAGCTCAGGTGGCATGCGAAGCAAGTCGGAGAGGATTCCCGGCCATTTTGCGTCGTCGGACGAACTCCTCATTTAGATTAAGTTTAGTGTGTAAGTCTTATATTCATTTTTCTCGTTTCAGCGGAGGTCATTGGCGGAAAATGATGTTGCGTATCCCAAGGGGGGCCGGCATGTTTAGGCAGGATGCCTAACTTTTTCCGCATCTGTCTGCGATCCCCCCAATGCAACCCTGCGAATCGATACTCGATACTCGAATTAATTTGTAACCACCCACACCATCACCGCCACATGCATGTGCATGCATGTACATGTACGTGTATGTGTGTTTTTTGTCAGCACTCATGCATATGCATGTCGGGGTTGATGTGTGGGTGCCTTTCCCCTCCAAAACGGAGGATTTTGCGGGTCAACGGTTGTAGCTTGCTATACAACCGGTCTCTTGGATTCTAACAGCCGACCAGCTAACATCTGCCGCCAGCGATCTCCACTGTTTTCAACAATATATTCAGGTAATATTGTAACTAGTTTATTTTACTTCCACCCAATAAAACGTATTATTATAACGAGAAATTCTCGTCTTCATTTTTCTTCCTAAGTCCAAAACCCAACCCGTTCATTGAGATCGACCCGGTGCGCGCACCTCTCGCAAGGATCAGACGCACCCCGGCCGAACAATGGGCGTGGTCCTCTCACCGATCGCGTTCATTTTTCTTCGAAGCATTCTTTATAGTAAAAGCAATCTCTATCGAATTTTGTTATGATAGGTGTAACAGTTTTTGGTTTTATGATCAACTAGCAGACCTGGCAGATGTTGTTCTGCCCTAAATTTGGCCTATCTGCATACATTTTAATAAGCTTTTTCCGTCTAACTCTGACCTACCCCTCTACACTTTTTCCTAATCTTTTTATTCACTCCTCCCTCCGTCTTTTTCGCTTCATCTCCATCTTCGTCTCATTCTATCTCTTTCTCAGTCTGCTTCTCTCTTTTCTCTTCTCTCAAGTTTTTCTCTTCTTCTTATCTATTATTGCCAGTCCCAGAGGGCAGTATGTATTTTGTTCCAGTCCTATTCCGAGTCTCAGTCCCAGTCCCACTCCGAGTCTCAGTCTCAGTCCCAGTCCCAGCCCTAGTCCTATTCCCAGTCCCAGTCCGTCTCTGGTATACTTGCCGGAAAAAAGCATCGTAAATATTAATATAGGCAAATTTATATACGGAATTTCAGGCAAATCGAATAGGACGTATGTAAATAGGTATGTGGGTATTATTAATTCTTGTCTTTATTTCGGCTTCGCATGCATATTTATAAGTTTTGCCATGTTGATGCGACTAAATCGAATATCACAATGAACTTTAGAGCTCTCAGCAACAGCTTTCATTTGATATCCATAATACACACACATACTAGGTGTATCCGGGTTCATGTTTTGGCCTATATCTCGAGACCCTAGTCACTCAGCGGTGTAAAACTTACTCTGTATTATAGCACACATCAACAGCTTCAATTTGATACCCATAATATAAAAACACATTCTAGGTGTATCCGGGTCCCCGTTTTGGGCTATATCTCGTGACCCTAGCCTCCCAGTTTAGGATTTCAAAATCAACTAACCATCATCTCTCCTTCCTGTATCTTTCCTAAAAATTTCATGGCAATCTTTCTATCCGTTCTCGAGTTATGGAGTGACAATCAAAATGTACACTTCTTTTTATATATGGGGTATTCCATCCCATTTCGACCCCTTTAGAATTGGCTGAAGGTTTTTCTTCTTTTTCTAGCTTACGAAAGACGTTTTTCAGAAGTTTTTCAAATTTTTCCATCCAACTCAAAAAAAGTTATGAATTTAAAAAAAAACACCGTTTTTGTTTTCAAAATGCTATAACTTTTTCAAAAATTGACCGTTTGGGATCTTTTTTTTTATACTCAGTTGAGCAGAGCTCACAGAGTATATTAAGTTTGATTGGATAACGGTTGGTTGTACATATATAAAGGAATCGAGATAGATATAGACTTCCATATATCAAAATAATCAGGATCGAAAAAAAATTTGATTGAGCCATGTCCGTCCGTCCGTCCGTCCGTCCGTTAACACGATAACTTGAGTAAATTTTGAGGTAACTTGATGAAATTTGGTACGTAGGTTCCTGAGCACTCATCTCAGATCGCTATTTAAAATGAACTATATCGGACTATAACCACGCCCACTTTTTCGATATCGAAAATTTCGAAAACCGAAAAAGTGCGATAATTATTACCAAAGACAGATAAAGCGACGAAACTTGGTAGATGAGTTGAATTTATGACGCAGAATAGAAAATTAGTAAAATTTTGGACAATGGGCGTGGCACCGCCCACTTTTAAAAGAAGGTAATTTATAATTTTTGCAAGCTGTGATTTGTCAGTCGTTGAAGATATCATGATGAAATTTGGCAGGGACGTTACTCCTATTACTATATGTACGCCTAATAAAAATTAGCAAAATCGGAGAAGGACCACGCCCACTTTTAAAAAAAATTTTTTTTTTAAGTAAAATTTTAACAAAAAATTTTATATCTTTACAGTATATAAGTAAATTATGTCAACATTCAACTCCAGTAATGACATGGTGCAACAAAATACAAAAATAAAAGAAAATTTCCAAATGGGCGTGGCTCCGCCCTTTTTCATTTAATTTGTTTAGGATAGTTTTAACGCCATAAGTCGAACAAAAATTAACCAATCCTTTTGAAATTTGGTAGGGCATAGATTTTATGATGTTAACTGTTTTCTGTGAAAACGGGCGAAATCGGTTGATGCCACGCCCAGTTTTTATACACAGTCGTCCGTCTGTCCTTCCGCATGGCCGTTAACACGATAACTTGAGTAAATTTTGAGGTAACTTGATGAAATTTGGTACGTAGGTTCCTGAGCACTCATCTCAGATCACTATTTAAAATGAACAATATCGGACTATAACCACGCCCACTTTTTCGATATCGAAAATTTCGTAAAACCGAAAAAGTGCGATAATTCATTACCAAAGACAGATAAAGCAACGAAACTTGGTAGATGAGTTGAATTTATGACGCAGAATAGAAAATTAGTAAAATTTTGAACAATGGGCGTGGCACCGCCCACTTTTAAAAGAAGGTAATTTAAAATTTTGCAAGCTGTAATTTGTCAGTCGTTGAAGATGTCAAGATGAAATTTGGCAGGGACGTTACTCCTATTACTATATGTACGCCTAATAAAAATTAGCAAAATCGGAGAAGGACCACGCCCACTTTAAAAAAAAAATTTTTTAAAGTAAAATTTTAACAAAAAATTTAATATCTTTACAGTATATAAGTAAATTATGTCAACATTCAACTCCAGTAATGACATGGTGCAACAAAATACAAAAATAAAATAAAATTTCAAAATGGGCGTGGCTCCGCCCTTTTTCATTTAATTTGTCTAGGATACTTTTAACGCCATAAGTCGAACAAAAATTAACCAATCCTTTTGAAATTTGGTAGGGGCATAGATTTTATGATGTTAACTGTTTTCTGTGAAAACGGGCGAAATCGGTTTATGCCACGCCCAGTTTTTATACACAGTCGTTCGTCTGTCCTTCCGCATGGCCGTTAACACGATAACTTGAGCAAAAATCGACATATCTTTAATGAACTTAGTTCACGTACTTACTTGAACTCACTTTATTTTGGTATGAAAAATGAACGAAATCCGACAATGACCACGATTACTCGCTTTTAAAATACTCATTAACACCTTCCTTTTGATACCCATATTGTACAAACAAATTCTAGGGTCACCCCTGGTCCACCTTTATGGCGGTATCTCGAAACGGCGTCCACCTATGGAACTAAGGATTACTCCCTTTTAAAATACTCATTAACACCTTTCATTTGATACCCATATCGTACAAATGCATTCTAGAGTCAACCCTGATCCACCTTTATGGCTATATCCCTAAATGGCGTCCACCTATAGAACTATGCCCCACTCCCTCATAAAATACTCTTTAACACCTTTCATTTGATACCCATATCGTACAAACGCATTCTAGAGTCACCCCTGGTTCACCTTTATGGCGATATCTCGAAAAGGCGACCACCTATACAACAACCACCACTCCCTTTTAAAACCCTCATTAATACCTTTAATTTGATACCCATATCGTACAACACATTCTAGAGTCACCCCTGGCCCACCTTTATGGCGATATTTCGAAACGGCGTCCACCTATAGAACTAAGGCCCACTCCCTTTTAAAATACTCATTAAGACCATTCGTTTGATGCCCATATTGTACAAACAAATTCTAGGGTCACCCCTGGTCCACCTTTGTGGCGATATCTCGAAACGGTGTCCACCTATGGAACTAAGGATTACTCCCTTTTAAAATACTCGTTAACACCTTTCTTTTGATACCCATATTGTACAAACAAATTCTAGGGTCACCCCTGGTCCACCTTTATGGCGGTATCTCGAAACGGCGTCCACCTATGGAACTAAGGATTACTCCCTTTTAAAATACTCATTAACACCTTTCATTTGATACCCATATCGTACAAACGCATTATAGAGTCAACCTGATCCACCTTTATGGCTATATCTCAAAAAGGCGACCACTTATACAACTACCACCACTCTCTTTTAAAACCCTCATTAATACCTTTAATTTGATACCCATATCGTACAAACAAATTCTAGGGTCACACCTGGTCCAGCTTTATGGCGATATCTCGAAACGGCGTCCACCTGTGGAACTAAGCATCACCCTTTTAAAATACTCATTAACACCTTTCTTTTGATACCCATATTGTACAAACAAATTCTAGGGTCACCCCTGGTCCACCTTTATGGCGATATCTCGAAACGGCGTCCACCTATGGAACTAAGGGTTACTCCCTTTTAAAATACTCATTAACACCTTTCATTTGATACCCATATCGTACAAACGCATTCTAGAGTCAACCTGATCCACCTTTATGGCTATATCCCTAAATGGCGTCCACCTATAGAACTATGGCCCACTCCCTCATAAAATACTCTTTAATGCCTTTCATTTGATACACATGTCACACAAACACATTCCAGGGTTTTCTCGGTTCATTTTCCTACATGGTTATTTTCCCTTATGTTGTCACCATAGCTCTCAACTGAGTATGTAATGTTCGGTTACACCCGCACTTAACCTTCCTTACTTGTTTTAATTTTTTTTAAATGTACCTTTCGGAAAAATTTTTAAAGTTTTTTTTTGTAATTTTTCAGTTTTTCGAGATTTTTCGAATTTCGCTCTTTTTTTCTCATAAAAAACTTCAATTCTGCAATCATCCCCACTAATCCCGGAGTGGGTCGAGATTTTTTTTTTTTTTATTATTTAATTGAAAAAAACAAAAACTTTAAAACTTTTTTTGTATTTTTTCCGAAAAGTACATTTAAAAACATATTTAAAAAAAAATGATCCCAAACGGTAAATTTTTGAAAAAGTTATAGCATTTTGAAAACAAAAACGGTGTTTTTTTTTTAATTCATAACTTTTTTTGAGTTGGATGACAAAATTTGAAAAACTTCTCAAAATCGTCTTTCGTAAGCTAGAAAAAGAAGAAAAACTTTCAGCCAATTCTAAAGGGGTCAGATTCAAAATTGGTCGAAATGGGATGGAATACCCCATATATAGATAATACTTGTAAAATTGATTTCGTCACAAGTAGGCGGTGCCACTTCCATTTTCAAAAATTATAAAGAGTCTTAATCTCAGTCCACACATCAAATTTTAACATTATAGAGGAATTATTTGCTAAATAATCAGGTTTTATGTGTTTCCAAACTGTCATATATGTAAAAAGTGGGCGTGGTTACCATCCGACTTCCCCCATTTTTAATAGCGATGGGAGATGAGCGCCAAGAAACCCATATACCAAATTGCAATATTTTATTCTCAATATTTTCTCAAGTTATCGTGCGCAACGACAGGTAGACCGATGGATGGACGGACATGGCTAAATCAATTCCTTTTTTCATATTCAGCATTTTGATATATGGAAGTATGTTTTTATTCCGATTCGTTTATGCCCTTTATGTTACCAAAGTTAACAAACTCTGTGTGCAAAGTACGCGGAATATAATAAATCTGGTTTTGTAGTATTGTACGATGGAATATTACCAACTTGAAAATAGATAAAACTAGCTTATAAAACTAATATGTACTTTTAATTAAAAATACGTTCATTGTACACATGTCAACTTAATAACACGCTTAGCAAATACATATGGGCAAGTCCTTGGTTAGGACACGACATTCGCACTCATTTCAACCTGCATAAAAAAGAACATGAGCAGTGGACTGAGCGGATATTACAATATTTGAAGCAACAATTATGGGTACCTCAAAAATATAAGTACATATATATGACCATATATGATGAGGTTCGGAATAGTTTTATGTTGTATTTTCCTCGTGCGGACTGGCCCGCGGATATTGGCTAGTTTTACGAATGTGTGAAAGATGAGCAGACGTTTAAATCCATAACAAATTAACGTCTCATTAATACTTAAGGCAAGATCTTGATTATGTCAGCCACCTTAAGTTGTAAGTGTTGTTATTCAAAATTTAGTGCACTGCCAATTTGAAAACAGATAAAACTAGTTAATAAAACTAATATGTACTTTTAATTAAAAATACTTTAACAAATTTAGGGAAATTCGGCTTATTTGCAAACTTCTGCTAACGTTGGAATCACTAAACTGTTGAATAAATAACTCCAATATTCAATAATGCAAAATGGTCTTTATTAGACTACTTTCACAATAACACTTCTACTTCTCAAACTGATTGCCATGCCTTAGCTGGCGCGCCTTTTATACTCTTCGGTTTCCTCGTTTGCATATTTCTAGGCGTTTCTAGAATTTACTATTTGTTTACCAGCTATAACTACAGATGCACTATTATAGCTTCTCGCATAGCCATATGCGCGTGTATATGGGAGTGATAGTTCCATCGATGATTGCCTACTTTTGGGAGTATCTCAGATATATGCATGTGTTTGTGCGTTTCTCTCCACTGCTTGTATGGACATAATGATTGATTTGTTTATGTGCATACAAGTCACTACTCAATATCGGCTTAGAGATGATAGTATCCCTTAGTGTTGCTAATATTCGTCACACTGCCCTCCACCTAAGTCCGATCGTCCCGATCTAAACGCCGCCAGCCTTTCCAGATGAACCACTTTAATTTCGGTTCGTGGTTTACCAATTGTTTGTATGCGTTAAACTACATCGTTGATCCGTTTTACAACTTTGTATGGGCTTTCCGAATTACACTGCAATTTCGGGGACAAACCTTTTTTCCGTTTTGGGTTGTATAACATCACCAAGTCTCCTTCCTGAAAACATTCTGAATTAATTGCTTTATCGTATCTGGCTTTCATCTTGTCACTCATAATCTTTGTTCGTTGCCTTATCAGATCATGTATTTCACTCAGCTCTTCTTCCACTTTTCCTACTTTTGAAGGGGTTCGGCCCGTTGTCTCATGCACTGCTGATCGGTAAGCCATCAAGAATAATGGTATGAGGGTATCCCACTCTTTATGGAACTTGTCCACTACTTTCCTTAAGTGCTCCTCCAATGTTCTATTGAATCGTTCCACCATACCATCGAATTGAGGATGCAATGCAGTTGTCCGTGTTTTTCGAATGCCCAATGATTTACACATTTCCTGAAACACAGCTGATTCGAAATTCCTGCCTTGGTCAGAATGTAACTCTATTGGTACACCATACCTTGCAACCCAATTGTTTATAAACACTTCTGCTACTGTTTCCGCTTCTTGATTTGGGATTGGGTTTACCTCTGGCCATTTGCTGAAATTATCCATAACCACCAGTACATATTCGTTTCCGCAGTTGCTAGTAGGAAAAGGACTTGTGACATCCATAGCGATCCTTTCAAATGGCGCACCTGAGTTATATTGCTTCATATGGCCATGACTTCGGGTTTTAGGCTCTGCTGCAAACCTCGCGGTTCGCAATCCACTCAGTGACCGACTGACGGCAACCAATCCAATAGAATCTTCTCGAGCGTCTTCGTGATTCCAAGATGACCTCCGCTTGGACCATTATGCAGCTCGCTGAGCATGTCAGGAATCCTCTTTCTGGAAACAACTATCAGTTTCTTCTTGCATTGACCATCCTCACTCTCCCATACACTATGCAAGCAACCGGATATCAATTCTAAACTGATCCACTGTGCCCAATATGACATCGCAATGGGACTCTCTGCTGACATCTCCTCTCTATTTGGCCTTTCGTTTCGTTCGAGCCCTTGCATAACAGTGCTTGCATTCCAAACTACATGGTCTTCGTGGCATTGCATCAGTATTTCCATGGGACTACCTTTTCGATGCTCAATGGAAAAGTCATAGCTTTGCAGTCGCTCGATGCACCGTGCCAGTTGTCCTTCGGGATTACGGAACGGCAGAAGCGATTTCAACGCTGCGTGATCTATCCTGACGCGGAATCGCTGGCCGTAGAGGTATTTGTGAAAATGTTTAATGCACTCTACCAATGCCAACAGTTCTCTCCGTGTAACGCAATAGTTCCTCTCTGGTTTTCCAATCGAACGGCTGTAATATGAAACTACCTTCTTCTGTCCATCGAACAGTTATGATAAAACGCTTCCTATAGCATATTGTTACGAATATTAGCAAAACTAAGGGGGTGCTGCCATCTCTAAGCCGATGCTAAGCAGCGCCTTGCATGCACATCCATAGATCAATCATTATGTATCTGCATAAACGAATCAATCATTATGTCTACACATATGTAGGTACACGCAGCTGAGAGCAACGTACAAGCACATGCAGATATCTTATCTGAAATGCTCCTAAAGGTATGCAATTGTGATTGTGGAAGTGTCGCTCACACATACAAGCGCATGGGGTATGAGAGAAGCTATAAAAATTATACATCTGTAGTTGTAGCTGAGAAATTTATAACTAACTAAGTAAAATTCTGGAAGCGCCTAGAAGATGTCACGAGGAAATCACAGAGTATAAAAGTATCAGCGGTAGAGGCGCTATGGGCTGTTTCAGTTAAGCACGCTATCTGTTGGGCAATAGATCAGTTTCATTTAAGCTATCAGTACGTTTGATTATTAAGCAAGCTAGTTGCAAAGTATAAGTGTTATTGTGAAGTACTTTAATAAAGGCCATTTTTCCATTATTCAATATTGGAGTTATTTATTCAACAGTTTAGTGATTCGAACTTAGCAGAAGATTGCAAATCACGGAAATTGCAAGTAAATTCGTTACAATTGGTGTCAGAAGTGGGATTGTTGAATAAGTTCCAGAGGACAACAAGGACATGGCAAAGTTCAGTGAATTGAAGATCCAGTAACTGAAAAAGGAGTTGGAGAATCGTAGATTAAATACAACCGGCAATAAGATCGAACTTCAAGCACGACTACGAGAGGTAGTGGAGTCGCAAGGAATTGATGTAGACGAGTTTGTCTTTTATCCTGATGGGGACGAGACAACAACAAAAATTGAAGAGAAAAACGAAACATCGCAGACAGTTACGAGCACAGACTTGAACAGGACATTGGCTGCAATAACTGCTCAAGCATCGACAGTTTCATCCCAACTGGCAGAACAGAAGACATATATGGAATCGCAGGAGACACGTTTAACATCCAAGATGGAAGCACAGGAGGCACGCATTTCAAAAATGTTGTCACAAATGTCATCTCAACTGGAATCGCAGCAGACACGCATAACATCGAAGATTGAAGCACAAAAAACGCGTATGTCAGAAATGTCGACACAGATTACATCAAAGATGGAAACACAACTGAAAGAACAAGAGGCACGCATAACAGTACAACTCGAAGCGCAAGAGGCGCGTATATCATCAAAATTCGAAGCGCGTATGGACGAGAAAGTAACGCAGTTTGAGGAAAAAATCGAAGCCGAGGTGGATGCTTTGAGAGGTCGTATACAAGAGTTGCAATTAAATCGCCCAGCTGTTTCAGTAAGCAATCCAAAGGTCAAAACACCATCCTTTGACGGTTCTGTTCCTTTCCAGGTCATTAAACTACAGTTTGAGAAGACCGCAGCAGTGAACAACTGGAATGCTGAAGATAAAGTTGCAGCTCTATTCGTAGCATTGAAGGGACCAGCAGCAGAAATCCTACAGACGATTTCCGAAGGAGAGCGGAACAACTATGAAGCATTGCTGGGCGTTCTAGAGAGACGATACGGAACTGAGCATAGGAGACAGATATGCCAAATGGAGTTACTGAACCGCTTCCAGAAGCCTGGTGAGACATTGCAAGAGTTTGCGTCGGATATTGAAAGGCTGGCACATTTAGCGAATGCGGACGCACCCGTGGAATACAGTGAAAGGGTAAAGATTCAGAGCTTTATAAATGGCATACGGGACGTGGCCGTATACCCAAAGCTGGATGAGATGAGCAATAGCGAGTATGAGGTAGAGATCGAGAGCTAGATCCAGCTATTGAATGCCCTGTGATATCTGTGTTGCAAATTGGTAGAAAATCGAGCAGTCTTACCGTCAGAGGGATGTGGATGGTAAAGAACATGTACTGACTGTAGATACAGGCGCATCTCATTTCTTGATTCGATCTGATTTGGTCTACAGGTGAGTAAAGTCATTACCTGGAGCGAGGTTGCGTACGGTCACTGGCGAGTATAACCAAGTCCGGGGAGAAGTGATCTGTGAAGTCTTAATTGGGAAGGTCATGGTTTTACACAAATTCGTTGTGGCGGAGATTGTTGATGAAGTTATATTGGGAGTGGATTTCTTGGTTGACCATGACATCAAGATCGATATGCAGAGAAGGGTGATACGTTATGAGAACCAAGATGTGCCACTTAACTTCAGTTTGGAAAAAGGGTTCAGCAGTAAGCGAGTGCTGGTGGAGGAGATTCGACAGAGACCACGAAAGTCAAGGAAAGTAGATCGAGCAATAGTTGATGGATCGAATGAGCCAAATAAAGCGAAATATAAGGTACCTGCGAGAAAAACACTGGCATTGACAAACCCTAATGGACGTACTAAAACGACTGAAAGAAGTTTCCAGAAAGAATGCAAGGGTGGTTTCAAGCCAGCGCGCACTACTGTTGTGAAACGTCAAGACGATACTGATGATGCAAAGTCAATCCGTCAAGATCGAGCTCTGCGAAGTAGTTCTTCATTGGGCAAGCAACAGAGTGCGAGGGAACGATCCAGGATAATGAGTAGTAAGATGAAACACAGGTACGACAAGGAAAATAATTCGGAAGGTTTCCGGGAGGGAGATTTGGTACTGCTATACAACCCTCACCGGCGGAAAGGTGTCCAATCCAAATATCGGTGCAGTTGGGAAGGCCCGTACAGAGTTGTGAAGACGATCAATGATGTCATCTACCGCATACAAGCAATTGGGAAATCACGAAATAGAAGAGTGGTACATTTGGCGATGCTAGCAGCGTTTAGATCGAGAGATTTGTCTGATCAGGACGATCAGGCTTAGGTGGAGGGCAGTGTTACGAATATTAGCAAAACTAAGGGGTGCTGCCTTTGGTTGTTAACCAAATATTTAAATATTTATTTCTTAAAAATATTATGTTATTTATTTGAAGTATAAAATATTATTTTTGTTTATTTTTGAGTTTAGATATTTTCCAACTAATTAGAATTTTCTTTTTTTGAAGTTATTCAAAATTTTAAGTTAACACGAAAACTCAATTAAAATTATTTTAAAAATTAAAGTAAAGAGTACAAAGTAGTTAACACTATATTTACTATAAATAGTTGTTTTTAATTTTAAGGTTAATTTATATTGTGTATTGATTACTATAAGTTTTGTGTAAGTGTTCTAATTAAAAATAATTTGAGTTTTTTGTTGTATATATTATATAAAATTTAGAAATGTATTTTTGTGTTAATTGCGCACAAAATGTATGTTGGTATTGATGTAAGTACCCAATCTTTTGATGATTAGATGTATTTGATATCTTAGATTTTGTTATTATTTATTGTATTAACATTTTATGTATATTAATATTAGGTTGTGTTACTGCTATAATATTTTGTCGAGGTTAAAAATCTCTTCATAGCTGTTTGTGAAAATATTGTCAATTATAATGATGCGTTTGAAGAACCTAGAATGAGGTTGAATGATAGTAGATGGCAACTTTGTGTGTACAATCACTCAAAAATTAAAAACTTGTATTATGCAGAATATATGTTCAATATATAATTGTACTCTGCATAATGTATGTCCAAGTTGTTGATAAGGAATGAAAAGTTGATTCCATTATTCGTTTGAGGGTGATATGAAATTGTCATTGATTCGTGTCATGTTATTGATTTTAATATTGAGTTTTTATATGATTTTAATTTCAATATGAAAGAATTGATATTTGGGAGAATATGTCATTAAAAATTATTTTAAGAAATCTTTTGAGATTTTTTAAAATTGATTAGAGTAATTAGTTTAATTTTAAAAATTTTAAGTTATTTCTTTTGTTTTTTTTTGTGTTGTTTTCGAATTGAAAATGAGGTTATTGTTTGTATTTTGGGTTAGAAGATTTGTTGTTGGTGAAAGTTCTTGTATATATAATTGATAAATGTATTTATTTATATACTGGAGAAGAAGTTCACACAACTAAAAATACGTAATATTACTGTAATTTTGAAAAAAATTAATAACATTTTTATATTTTTAGTGATGCTATCAATAATACGTATTGAAATAAGATAACTTGATGTCTTGCTTGTATAATGGTTTAACAAAAAAATTAGGAAAGGAACTTTTTTTTTTTTTTTTTTTGAGCAAACAAAATTTTTGAAAACTTGTTATTTTAGTTTTAAACTAATTATTGTTTAGAGAATGAAAATATTGTTGAAAATTAAATCTTCAAAAAATTAATTATTTGACTTAAAAATATAAAAGATATAATCTGAAAAATGATGAATATAAATAAATAAACAATGTTTAACACTTGCTGCGAACTCCAAATTTTGAAAAATTGATTGTTGTAAATGTGTTAACAAAAATTTGATTGTTGTTAATAATTGTATTGTATGATGCTCCAAATTTTTGTTGTTGTAGATAAAGAAATGTTCATTGTTGTTATTTAAATTTATTTGTTTGTAGATATTTTATTGTGAATAGTTTCTAATTTTCAAGCAATTAGTTTAATTTTAAGTTTTAAATATCGATAATAAAGTTTTTGAATATTTGTATTTACGTAGATAGTTTATTTATAATTGTTATATATATAAATATATGTAGTTGATAGTTTATATCTTTGCATAATAAATTTTGATATTTGGATGTTTGTTTTAGTATAATAATTTCTTTAGTTCTCTTTATATAAATATTTGATGATATTTGTGCACAATTTGAGAAAGTTATTTTAGATGAATTTCTTTTAAGCATTCACTATTTAATTTTCACTACATCTCTTGTTTGGTTAGATTTGATGATAGTTCATTTCATAAATTTTGTTAAGCACAAATATTTTGAAAATATTTGGATGTTGTTGAAATTAGAATATATTCACACTCCAGGATCTAGGGTCGATTGGATAGGAAAAATTGTTTGCGAATGAAGTTGAAGTACGTAGCAATTTATTGAGTTGTGTTGTTCTACTGTGGAAAATGTTGCTTTTGCATTGATTGTAGATGAAAATTAAATTGATGTTGGTTAAACTTTCACTGGTTCCAATAGTTGAAGTAGCAGAGATTGAGATCGTAATTTTGTCACACAGTTAAAAAAGGTTCGCGGGATCGCCAATAATATAGTGAAATAGACTATATTTTATTTAATTAAAGAAAATCTTTATCCATATTTATTGACAAATTAGAATCAACTAACTAATTATTTTTGAAGTATTTAAAATGATTCTTGAACAAAAGTTTATACGATAAAACAAAAAAATATTCAAATTTATAAAGTGCAAAATTAACAAGTAAAATTTAAGAATAATGTAAACACTACACTGCCATCTCTAAGCCGATGCTAAGCAGCGCCTTGCATGCACATCCATAGATCAATCATTATATATCTACATAAACGAATCAATCATTATATCTACACATATGTAGGTACACGCAGCTGAGAGCAACGTACAAGCACATGCAGATATCTTATCTGAAATGCTCCTAAAGGTATGCAATTGTGATTGGGGAAGTGTCGCTCACACATACAAGCGCATGGGGTATGACAGAAGCTATAAAAATCATACATCTGTAGTTGTAGCTGAGAAATGTATAACTAACTAAGTAAAATTCTGGAAGCGCCTAGAAGATGTCACGAGGAAATCACAGAGTATAAAAGCATCAGCGGTAGAGGCGCTATGGGCTGTTTCAGTTAAGCACGCTATCTGTCGGGCTATAGATCAGTTTCATTTAAGCTATCAGTCAGTTTAGTTATTAAGCAAGCTAGTTGCAAAGTATAACTGTTATTGTGAAGTACTTTAATAAAGGCCATTTTTCCATTATTCAATATTGGAGTTATTTATTCAACAGTTTAGTGATTCGAACTTAGCAGAAGATTGCAAATAAGGGAAATTGCAAGTAAATTCGTTACAATATCATTAATTCATTTATTCATTTTTATTGAGCATTTTACTTATATCTATGTACAAGTTTCGCAATATTACAAACTGTGCAACACAAAGTTTAAACATAAAATCTTACAACTTATAGATAATTACATCTAGATATAAGAAAAGGTAAGACATTTTATATGTTATATTTAACATAGTGTCAAATGTCATCTTTATTGAATATACAGTGGGGTGGACTGTTAAATATTAAAGTTAAAAATTAATTATATGTTGAAAATAGGTAAAAATAAATCTATTTATGTAACTAACGCATTTAATAGAGCTTTTGTAAAGATAAAGGTAATACAAAGGAAAGCAATGAATATAAGCCAAAATTAGTAAATTAAAAACTGTTTATGAATTGGTCCGCAGCAAAACATCGATTTCGGTATGCGAAAAGCCCAAAAGAAAGGACTTCACGATTTTCATGAATTGTTGTAAATTTCGTAAGGCACGAATTTCGGAAGGTAGGTAGGAACCGCAAGAGGCACGTATATCTGAAATGTCGGCACAAATTTCGGAACAGGTATCATCGCAGCTCTGCGAAACTGGAAGAGCAGGATGCAAAAATTTTACAACTCGAGGACAATATTTATGCCGAGATAAAAGCGTTGAAAGGTCGTATGGAGCAGTTGCAACTAAATCGCCCAGCTGTTCCAGCGAGTAATCCAAAGGAAAAACACCATCCTTTAACGGTTCTACTCCTTTCCAGGTATTTAAGGATGAGTTTGAGAAGACCGCAGCAGTGAACAACTGGAGTGCCGAAGATAAGGATCTGTGCTGAAATCCTACAGACTATTCCCGAGGGAGAGCGGAACAACTACGAAACATTGTTGAGCGCTTTAGAGAGGCGATACGGAAGCGAACACAGAAAGCAGATATACCAGATAGAGTTGCAAAACCGCTACCAAAAAGCGAATGAGACTTTGCAGGAGTTTGCGTCCGATGTCGAAAGGCTAGCCCATCTAGCAACTGCGGACGCACCCGTGGAATATACCGAGAGGGTAAAAATCCAGAGCTTTATAAATGGCATACGGGACGTGGAAACGAAGCGAGCTACATACGCAAACCCAAAGCTGGATGGAAAGGAACGTTTACTGACTGTAGATACGGGTGCATCTCATTCCATCAGATTTAGTCAACAAGAAGATAAGACCATTGCATGGAGCAAGATTGCGTACAGCCTCTGGAGAAGACACCACGGTTCTAGGAGAAGTAGCATGTGAAGTGGCAATTGGGAACGTCACGGCAGTACACAATTTTACAGTGGCAGAGATTGTTGATGAAATCATAATTAGGAGTGGACTTCTTAATCGCAGGGCATCAAGATCAGCATGCAAAGCAAGACGATGCGATATACGAAACATGGATGTACCACTTAATTTCGGCTACAGCAGTAAACGAGTGCTGGTGGAAGAGAGTCAGGAAATACCACTAAAATCAGAAGCAGTCATCTGGGCAAAGGTTGATGGAGATTGTGGGACAAACAAATTGTGGGTTGTCGAAGCAGCAAACAAATCAGCACCGAACATACTTGTAGGAAAAACCCTGGCTATGACAAAACAAGATGGACGTATTCCGGTAAGAGTACTCAATGAGTTCAAGTCACCACTCAAACTGACCAAAGGAGCTATTTTGGGAAGATGCCAAGAGGCTGAAGTAGTTATTAACTGTGAACAGCTCCAGGAACACGTTTCATCTAGTAATACTGATCTTTCAAATGACATCACGGCTTGGACGGAGGGGCTAGAGGAAGATAATCAGAGTAAGGCAAAGCAAATGCTGCTAAAGTACGCGAACAAATTTGACCAGGATGGTTCCAAACCAGGCCGCACCAATGTTGTGAAACATCAAATTGACACTGGAGATGCGAGGCCGATCCGTCAAGCTCCACGTAGTGTTCCACTGACGAAGCGGGAAGTTGTGAGTCAAATCATACAAGAAATGAGCGACAGCGGCGTCATCGAACCATCAGCTAGTCCATGGAGCTTACCTGTGGTACTTGTGAAGAAGAAGGATGGAAAAATGAGGTTTTGCGTGGACTACCGCAAGTTGAACGACGTCACGAAAAAGGATAGCTACCCATTCCAAAGAATTGAAGACACTCTGGACTCGCTCTCTGGTATGAAATGGTTTTCCACTATGGACTTGAAAAGTGACTACTGGCAAGTGGAGTTGAAGGTGGAATATAAAGAAAAAACAGCCTTCATCGTCGGAGATGGTATTTGGCAATTTACAGTAATGCCTTTTGGACTTTGTAATGCACCAGCTACTTTTGAGAGACTCATGGATCAGGTATTGAAAGGGCTACATTGGAAAACATGCTTGGTGTACCTGGACGACATCATCGTATTGGGCAAGAACTTTGATGAACATCTTAAAAACTTGGAGGAAGTTTTCCAGAGAATAGCTGGCGCTGGTCTGAAGCTAAGTCCCAAAAAGTGTGCGCTGTTTAAAAAGGAAGTAAATGATTTGGGTCACAAGGTAACGAGAGAGGGCATCTGCACTGCGAACGAAAAGATAGAAGCTGTAAAGGATTGACCAAGACCACAGAACCTACATGAATTGAGAAGTTTCCTTGGGCTGTGCACATATTACCGCCGATTTGTACCAAACTTTTCCAGCGTAGGCCATAGCCTCCACGAGCTTACAAGAAAAAATAAAGCTTTTGAATGGAAGAAGGAACAAGAAGTGGCTTTCCAAACATTGAAAGAGCGTTTGTGCACTGCCTCAATGTTGGCATATCCGATTCCAGGAGCAACGTTTATTCTAGATACAGATGCAAGCGGATATGCTATAGGAGGCGTTTTGTCGCAACTGGTTGATGGACATGAGAAAGTAGTTGCATATTACAGCCGTTCAATTGGAAAACCAGTGAGAAACTACTGCGTTATACGGAGAGTTGTTGGCATTGGTAGAGTGCATTAAACGGCCAGCGATTCGGCGTCAGGACAGATCACGCAACGTTGAAATGGCTTCTGCAGTTCCGTAATCCGGAAGGACAATTGGCACGGCGGATCGAGCGGCTACAAAGCTATGACTTTTCCATTGAGCATCCGAAATGTAGTACCCATGGGAATGCCGATACAATGTCACGAAGACCATCTAGTTTGGAATGCAAGCACTGTTCAAAGGCCGAGGCTAAAGAAGACATTATAGATGTCCGGCTAATGACTATAACGTGTACGGATGAATGGGACAAGAAACAACTAAGGAAGTGTCAGCTACAAGATACAGATCTGTTACATGTTACATGTTATGCAAGGGCTCAAAAGAAACGAAAGACCAAATAGAGAGGAGATGACAGCAGAGAGTCCCATTGCGAAGTCATATTGGGCACAGTGGAACAGTTTAGAGTTGATATCCGGTTGCTTGCATCGAGTATGGGAAGTTAGGATGGTCAAAGTAAGAGGAAACTGATGGTTGTTCCCAGGAAAAGGATTTCCGACGGTCCAAGTGGAGGTCATCTTGGCATCACAAAGATGCTCGAGAAAATTAAGCAGAGATTCTACTGCGTTGCTTACCGCCAGTCGGTCAATGGGTTGCCGACTGCGAGGTTTGCGACACAGCGAAAGGGCCCAAAACACGAAGTCATGGCCAGATGAAGCAGTATATTTCAGGTGCACCATTTGAAAGGATCGCCATGGTTGTCGCAGGTCCATTTCCTACTAGCAAGCGCGGAAACAAATACGTACTGGTGGTTATGGATTATTTCAGTAAATGGCCAGAGGTATACCCAATCCCAAACCAAGAAGCGGAAACAGTAGCAGAAGTGGTTACAAACGATTGGGTTGCAAGGTATGGTGTACCAATGGAGTTACATTCTGACCAAGGCAGGAATTTTGAATCAGCTGTGTTCCAAGAAATGCGTAAGAAGTTGGGCATTCGAGAAGCACAGACAACTACATTGCATCCTCAGTCCGATGGTATGGTGGAAATATGGTATGGAGCATTTAAGGAAAGTAGTAGACAAGTTCCACAAAGAGTTGGATATACACATATCATTATTCTTGTTGGCTTACCGATCTGCAGTGCATGAGACAACGGCCCAAACTCCCGCAAAGGTAATCTTTGGCAATGACATTCGACTGCCAGCTGATTTGAAGTTTGGAATAGATGCCAATGCGGAGAGAAATGTCAAGAAATCCGCTGGTGTCTTGGAAGAAGAGCTGAGAGAGATACACGATCTTGTAAGGTAACGAACAAAGATTATGAGTGACAAGATGAAAGCCAGATACGATAAAGCAATTAATTCGGAAGGTTCAGGAAGGAGACTTGGTGATGTTATACAACCCACAAGGAAAAAAGGTTTGCCCCAAAATTGCAGGGAAGGCCCATACGAAGTTGTAAAACGGATCAACGATGTAGAGTACCGTATACAAACCATTGGCAAACCACGAACCAAAATGAAAGTGGTCCATTTGGAAAGGCTGGCAGCGTTTAGATCGAGAGATTTGTCTGAACGGGACGATGAGACTTAGGTGGAGGGCAGTGTGGCGAATATTAGCAACATTAAGGGATGCTATCATCTCTAAGCCGATAGTAAGCAGTGACTTGTATGCACATAACAAAGTCAGTCATTATGTCTACACATATGTACGTATACGCAGCGGAGAGAAAGGCACAAACACATGCATATATCTGAGATACTCCCAAAAGTATGCAATCATCGGTGGAAGTATCACTCACATATACACGCACATATGAGAAGCTATAAACATAGTTTATAGCTGGTAATTTTATAGCTGGTAACTAACCAGTAAATTCTAGAAATAGAAACGCCTAGAAATATACGCCTAGAATAGACGTTTACGTTCACTATTTTATTAATTTCTTTGTTCCATCTCTTTATTTTTTAATAAAATGTCTTGCCTATATGCGAACTGCTTGATAAAAAGTGAATCCTATCCCTTCGTGTCATGCTGGCTTTGCGATGGGCTCGCCCATATGAAGTGTGCCGGTTTGTCAGCAAGAATGGTTGACGCACTCAATGATATTGATAAGGGAGTTCGTTGGGCCTGTTTGAAATGGAGACCAACTGAGATTAATCATTACAAAGCTTTCAAACAGGCTCGCGATAGGTTTTCTGAAATAGGCAGAGAAAATGATGCACTGTCCAAGAAATTCATCCAGTATGAAAACTTATTTAATTTCAAATATCCGAATGACTTAACTAACGTTAAGATTCCACATAGAAATTGTAATCCTACTAGTGCTTCCTCTAGTGCTCCGACACCCAATGCGCCGTTTCTGAAGTTCTTTCCCCCGTAGTTAGTTCACCCACAACTATCGCATTAATAAATCTGACATCCCCAAGTCCCTTACCAGCTCAGCCATTTTCATCCAAGTTTTCTTTAACAAAACCTAAAAAATATTCTACAAAAAGTAATCAGCGTCCACAAAACCCTTCTACGGAATCCGAACCGCCAACTAATAATCTTATTGTTGTCCCTATTAAAAAATCTGTTTTTGTGTCAAGATTTGATAAAGACACTACAGAAGAGGACCTAAAATCGTACATCATCGCTACAATTAAATTTGAAGACGTGACAGTTCGAAAATACAATTTTGGCTATCCTAGAGATATTTCGTCATTTACGATTGATGTTTCCCCACAACATTTTGATACTATATTAAATAATTCTTTTTGGCGGCCCGGAGCTTTTGTGCGGGAATTCGAGCGTAGGCGTAATACTAATTTTTCAATTCTTGCTGTACTTCCGCATAACAATATTGCATCAAAAAACTGAATGTTAAATCGGCCCTAAATTTGTTTAAAATGTTAGAGGTTTAAACACTAAACTAACTGAATTGTATTTGAAATCGTTTAACTGCAATTACAACATTATCGCTTTAACTGAAACTTGGCTAAAACCTCATATATTTAACCCCGAGATTCTTTGCCATGATTACAAAATATACAGAAATGACCGCTTGAACAGAATTGGAGGTGGAGTTTTGCTTGCGGTACATTCTTCTGTACTTTAGGCTGGGGTTAATTTACCCATTATTGGTTCTATAGAATTCAAATGCATTAGAATCAAGCTCGGAATGGGTTGTGTCTATATCGCCGTCTGCTATATCCCACCATCTTCTGGTCCTTCGGTGTATATGGATCATATTTCCCTGCTCAAAATTGTTAATTCAATGTTGAAGCGCATTGATTCGATGATAGGTTTGAGTGACTTTAATCTGCCACATATATTATGGACCATATCTGACTATGATATTGTACCTATTTCTTCAAAATTGTCCAACAACGAATTTTTAGCCGAAATAACTGAACTTTGCCGTAAACAGATAAATATAATTCCTAACATCTTCGGGAGGACCCTTGATTTGGTATTTGTTGACGATACACCAAAATTTAGTCTAAGCCGAGGTGAACCTTTTACTGTACCTGAAGACCCTTACCATCCTTCCATGGAAATAGCATACGAATTTGAAAGAAATTCTCCGAGTAGCATTGCTACTAAATACGGCTCTAGTTTCAGATATGACTTTGCGAAGGCTAATTTTAGGAAGCTTAATCAAACTTTATCTACAGTAGCTTGGCCCAAATACGGTGTAGATATGACACAAATGTTTCTGACTTTTATTCCACCATTTACGGTATTTTGGAAAAACACGTACCTAAGCGAAAACGTGTGTCCACCAAACCAATCCAAATATGGTTCACTAAAGAGCTGAGGTCTTTAAAAAACAGAAAATCGCGCTTCTTCAAATTATTCAAAGGGTCGGGCTCTCACTCCGATTACTTGCAGTACTCTATTTTGCGTCATAAATATTTTGAATTAAACAAAAAGTGCTATAATACGTACATCTGTAAGATGAAAAGGAAAATAAGTTGCAATCCGAAAGCCTTTTATTTCGTGAACTTTAAACGTAGGGTTAAAGGGTTTCCCTCTGCTTTAAAATACCAGGATGATTTGTCTAGCGACGATCAAGATATTGCTAACTTCTTGGCACAATTTTTCTGGTCCAAGTATTCCACTGAATTTAATTCTCTTTCAAATGAATATCCATTTCAACTTAACTCACTTAACACAATTAATATTCCAGCAATATCTCCTGATCAACTTTTTTTTCATATTTATCGTCTTTGAAGGAATCTTACAAGTATGGTCCTGATTTAATTCCCACTTGTTTTCCTAAAAATGCGCTAAACACATTTATCAGCCTCTAACTGATTTATTTAATCTGTCCATAACACGTGGAATTTTTCCTTCTGCTTGGAAGGAATCTTTTTTCATACCCCTGCACAAAAGTGTTAGTACGTCGTGTGTAGAAAACTATCGAGGAATAGCAAAGTTGTCGTCCATCCCAAAGTTGTTTGAAGCTTTCGTTACCAATGAGCTAACATTTTCCATTTCTACTTTGATTGCAGAACCGAAACACGGATTCTGTAAAGGTAAATCTACCATTACAAATCTACTTGAATTCACAACTCAAGTTTCTAATGGATTTAGAGAAAATCGTCACACCGATGTTATTTATACTGATTTCAGTAAAGCATTTGACAAAGTATCCCACTCCTTACTTATCTACAAGCTGGATCGGCTTGGATTCCAACCTGGTCTCACCCAGTGGATCCCGTCGTATCTCTGCGGTCGAACACAAAAAGATATTTTTAAAAATACTCTTTCAAATGCCATCCATGTTCCCTCTGGCGTCCCACAGGGCAGTCACCTTGGTACAATTCTGTTCTTGCTATTTATTAATAATATTTGTACCACTACAAAATATTCTAAAATCTTAATGTATGCTGATGATGTAAAACTTTTTAGGTCTTATGCGTCTATCGAAGAACGTCCATTGCTTCAAGCAGATTTAAACTGCCTAGTTAATTGGTGCAACATAACTCAATGCCACTGAAACTCAATAAATGCAAATTCATGTCCCTCTCGAAGATTTTGCCAGCAATCTCTTACGTATTTAATAATTTTTGTCTACTATCAGTAAACTATTTTGTGGACTTGGGAGTCACGATAGATGCTAAACTTAGTTTCAACCTTCATAATAATGCTATTGTCAATAAGGCTAGAGGTGTTCTATCATTCGTGAAACGATGGTCTAAAGAATTTAGTGACCCTTATGTAACTAAAGCGCTTTTCATCACTTTAGTTAGACCGATACTAGAATACAGATCCATAGTCTGGAATCCACAATATCTAGTTCATGCAGATAGACTTGAATCAATACAAAAGCAGTTTCTACTTTTCTCTTTAAGGAATTTTCAGTGGGACTCTGCGTATAATCTTCCGCCTTATACTAGTCGGTTGAAGCTTATCAATCTTCCAACTCTTGCAAGTCGTAGAGAAATGCTTGGCGTTATATTAATGACTAAGCTCCTGAATGGATTGATTTCTAGTCCAATTCTTTTAAACGAAGTAAACTTTAACGTCCCATCACGAGTGTCAAGACATTACAACCCTCTTCTTTTCAGGCAGTGTAGAACTAACTTCGAATTGAATCAACCTTTTCGGTGTTTGTGTCATGATTTAACCACTCATTCTATTTCATTTGATATAACAGATTCACTTTTTACCATAACGAAAACTGTCTTGTCCTATCTTAACTCGTAACAAAAAAAAAAAAAAAACAATCGAATAAACTAAAGATGTTCTCTAATTTAACAATGTAGTATGTATAAGTATAATTTCTAACTGTTATTTAATTTCTAACTGTTATGTAGGTATAGTACTCAGCTGATGATTTTTATTCTGTAGCTGAGCAGTTTTAGATCTCGACGCTTAACAAACCTCCATCTATCAACAACTCGGCAAAAACAAAAACAAATCCGTGCGTCATGCGGATTCGCCCCTCGCGCCGGTCGGGCGAGCTTTGGATGGTATTAATCCGTTGGGTATTATTATTATTATTATTATTATTATTATTATTATTAAAAAATCTTGACTATGTCAGCCTACTTAAGTTGTAAGTGTTGTTACTCAAAATTTAGTGCACTGCTCCCAAATCTGGTTTTGTAGTAGTGTACTATGGAATACTACCAACTTGAAAACAGATAAAACTAATTAATAAAACTAATATGTATTTTAATTAAAAATACGTTAATTGTAAACATGTCAACTTAATTACACACTTAGCAAATACATATGGGCAAGTCCTTGGTTACGGGCACGACATTCGCACACATTTCAACCTGTATAAAAGAGAACATGTGCAGTGGACTGACCGGATATTACTATATTTGAAGCAACATTTATGGGTAACTCAAAAATATAAGTTCATACATATGACCATATATGATGAGATTCGGAATAGTTTTATTTTGTATTTTCCTCGTGCGGACTGGCCCGCGGGTATTGGCTAGTTTTACGAATGTGTAAAAGGTGAACAGGCGTTTAAAACCATAACAAATTTACGTCTCATTAATACTTTCATTTCATTTCATTTATTAGAAATTACATTAGTACAGTAAGATAATATATCTTTTATAGTACAACAAACAGTGTCATGGATATGTATTTAACAAGATTGAATAAAATTTTGGAATAAAAAAGGGATACAAGTATTACTAAAGTTAACCTAAGTTAATGATGTTATACAAAGTACAGTAGTAGTGATATAAAATATATGTAGATATAGTAGACATTTTAAAGACATTTAATTAAAACTATACTCAAAGTAAACGACTTAGGAAAAAATTGAGTAAAAAAGAAAGAAAAAAAAACAAAATGGTCAGATTAAGATTAATGTGTAGAGAAATAATTGAAAAGAATGCGCTTATAATTGCTTTGGTTTACATTATTCCTTATTGCAGCTGGGATGGAGTTCCATATAAGAATGGTGTTGACGAAAAACAGCCTTGTAGAGACAACAAAATTGAAGCCGGGTACAACTATACTACATGACCTGAGAGATCTAGGAAATGTGAGTTTTTCATATAAGTAGGGTGGCGATTTAGTAGAAATCAACCTGAACAAGAAGATTACACTTCTAGCCTTCTGATAGGCGAATAAGTCACATCCTAAGAATTTAGACCGCCACGCAGAAATATGATCGAACCTGCGTAACCCAAATACGTAGCGAGTTACCTGATTAAAGGTAATCTCAATTTTATGTGCAGAGCACGAATCTAATTTGTTGTAAACGAGCTCAGAGTAGGTTATTATTGGCAACATAAGCTGTACGGCAAGCTTTCTTCTAATATGAGGAGGCGTAAACGGTGCAGATTGCCTCAGATTGCGCAATGTACCATACACTTTACCAACAACAGAGTTGATATGGTCAACATAAGTTAGGTTTGAGTTAATTACGAAACCCAGATTCGTGATTTTAGTAACAGTTTGTAGAGCAGTATTACCAATGCATATAGTAGGAGTTAGTACATCGACGACCTTTTTCTTAGAAATATGTAATACAAACGATTTATTAGCATAAAGGCAAAGATCATTACTATTGGCCCAGTACTGCACGCATGATAGGTCATTATTTACTTTGACACAAAGAGTGCTTAGATTCGCGAAACTACTTTATTGCCAATGAAACTCAAGTAGACAGGTTACAAATTATGCAAAACAAAGCTATGAGATTTATATTGAAAGTGAGGTACGACACTTCCATAAAGAGTATGCTTGATGCACTAAACTGGCTGAGCGTGAAGCAGTTGATATTTTACCATATCATGAAATTTGTATTTTATATCAAGCATGGTAAATTACCAGCCTTCCTAAGTGAAAAACTTGTTTATGTGAATGAAACCCATTCTTACATAATCAGAGAAAATAATAATTTTAGATTACCTCTTCTCAAAACAGAAATGGACAAGCAAAATATATTTTACAAAAGCCTGAAATGTTTTAATGAACTACCTAATCATGTTAAAAATTGTGAAAACTTAAACACCTTCAAAAAAAGTTTATTAGAATATTGCAAAACCCTTCCAATAAGATAAAATATTTTGTATCTGTATTTCATGTTACTGATCCTTGAGCGTACACGGCAATCCAAATAGACACAGAGGAACCTTATGCATCGGTTCAAATACATATATTGCTCGCAATCAAATTAGGAAAGAATTCCTGAAAATATCGTCCCAGACAAACAGTTGGAGTGTTCATGTGAATCACGTATATTCCTACAACAATGATATATTATAATTAATTATGTTTAAATAAAAGCTGGTACAGGGAGGATTGGAAACACGTCCTTTCCAACCGTCCGATAAGAGTGGCTTATTCTGCTGAGCTGCTAGCTTTTGGGTTGACCGGATATAAATGCATTCCGACAGCATAAATAATAAAACTGGGTAATCATACGTCTTGGAGTAGGGCAGGATTGAGAACACGTCCTTCCAACCTCCCAATGATATGACTCCAAGACTCGCCCGTTGGGACCACCAGTTCCCGTACTGATCGGAATCTCATGCATTCCGACACCCGAAACGCTAGAATCCTATTATTATTAAAATGTATTTAAAAATTTGTAATAATCTAAGTTTTAGGCTTAAAACGCCGTAATAATAAATAAATAATAATAATACATTTGTATATCATCTGCATACGCATGCATGCTCATGTGCTTACACACTGAAAAAATGTCGTTTATAAAAATACTAAATAATAAGGGCCCAAGGATGGAGCCCTGCGGAACACCTTGGGATAAGTTTTTCACACCCGACACTTCACTTCCTGTGTTGACAAATTGAACTCTTCCGGTTAAATAACTTTTCATTAACATCAAGGCGCTTTTCGTAAATCCGAAGTATAGCTGTAGTTTATAACAGAGCAACTCGTGGTCGACAAAGTCGAAAGCTTTTGAAAAGTCTAGTAAGCAGAGCAGGGTGAGCTGGTTATTATCGAAGGGTATTCGGATATCATCGATTACTTTTAGTAATGCAGTTGCACAGCTGTGATTAGCTCTAAAACCCGACTGGTACGGCGAAAGTAGATTATGCCTCAAAATATGTGAGTTGATTTGATCTGCTAGCAGCCTTTCAAAAACTTTAGATAATACTGGCAGAATGCTTATGGGTCGATAATCAGTGACTGAGCTCGCAGACCGTTTTTTAGGAACAGGTTTAACTATGGCACATTTCCACGACTCAGGAAAGCAAGATGTCGTAATGCAGTGGTTAAGAATGTGCGTAAGGGTACTCAACACAAATGGTAAAATAATTTTTATAAATTTAATTGGTACACCATCTGTTCCAGTTGCGTTGGACTTTATTTTAAGAATACTTCTTACTACCTCACATTCAGTAACCGCAATGAATTCGAATGGACTTCCAGAGAAACACACAGAACCATTTGGAACAAAATTACCAAAGTCAACACCGACCACGGAACTATGCACAAACGCGTCATTAAGGGTATCTGCATTCAAAGTACAATCTTGCCTTTTATTTCCATATATTCGAAGACTCTTTAAATTACGCCAAAGAGATTTAGGAGGTAATGAGGGATTTAGCCTTGAGGTAAAGAACTTACATTTTTGGTTTCTTATAATCCTAGTAGCAGTGTTACTAGCGAATCTGTAGGCCTGCCATGCTACATCAGTTTTAATCCTCCTCCACGATTTGTATGCCTTATTGCGCGCTTTAATTGCAGAAATAACTTGGCCGTTATACCAGGGACAGGACCTATTTGTAGGGTTACTATAGCGAGTGGGGACATGCTTGTTATAGGCATCTAGAATCTTATTATTAAGAAACTCAAGTTTTTCATTGGCAGTAACGAGGCGCCAACATTCACTGAAATCAACTTGGGAAAAATCGGAGTACAAAGCATTGTTGTCAAGAAAACGACAATCCCTAAAAGCAAAAGAGCTATTTGCGTCACAGCGGTCAAAGTTAAAGTCAAAGGAACAAAAGATAAGGTCATGGTCTGATAGAAATGGTATCTGGTCAAATTTTAGAACAACAGCCAAGTTAGAAACAATAAAATAATCAAGTAGACTAGGACAACAATTAATACCAAACCCTGTAGGAATATCCCGATTTACAACACTAAGACCAGTACCACAGAGGTTATTCAATAGACTGGAACTATAAGAGTCACGAACGAGGAAATTAACATTAAAGTCGCCACAAACAATTATGCTATCATAGGCTACAATGTGCGAGGACAAGGAAGAAAGTAACAAGTCATGACTATTAGTTTTATGGGGACTGTAAACGCATGACACAAGGACCTTTGTAGAAGCATCACGTAACTCAACAAACAAATACTCTGTACCGGGGCCCACCGATTTGCAAATAGGTTTCATATTTATATATTTCTTACAATAAACTGCAACGCCCCCACCCTTTTTACCCACTCTGTCATTCCGAACGAGATTATAGTTGCTTATATTGAAGTGCCTGTCATCAAGATCTTCAGCAAACCAAGTCTCTGAAACACATATAACGTAAATACTCGAGTTTTCAAAAACATACCTTACAAAATCTATCTTCTCAGCATTCAAGCTTCTGGCATTAAAATGTACAATATTAAAACCATTCCCACGCTGACATAAAACATTTATCATAGCAAGACTATTATCGCCCGCACCACTCAAATTGCTGCTAAGGGTCACCATAATGTATGCAAACAAAAGCAACCATAAGACAAACACACAAAGTTACAGCAGCGAAAGTAGTCAAATACGAGAAACATAAGTAAAAGAATTTGAAGAGATTTAAGGGGACCATTTTAACATAAAGTGTTGGTGTTATATGTATGTATCAGGTTATATACGTATAATAATATAAATAGAAATATAATATTAAGTAGCAATAAGCTAGCGCAACTTGTAGTCAGCGGTACTGCTTCATATCGCCAGAGGTGAAGATCTTCTCTGCAACGGAGTCTTTGGTAGCTCGTATGTACACTTCTCCCCGAAGAGTAAATGCAGATGCAATTTTGCCAGCACGCCTAAGCTTAATTGCTTCATGAAGAAGTTTTTTTGTACCTTGAGATACGCTCTCATAAATTCTAAAACTGCCCTCAAAACCAATATCATTAAGGTGAGATCTTGATTATGTCAGCACACTTAAGTTGTAAGTGTTGTTACTCAAAATTTAGTGCACTGCTCCCAACTGAGGTTTTTTAGTAGTGTACGATGGAATATTACCAACTTGAAAACAGATAAAACTAATTAATAAAACTAATATGTATTTTAATTAAAAACACGTTCATTGTACACATGTTAACTTAATAACACACTTAGCAAATACTTATGGGCAAGTCCTTGGTAACGGGCGCGGCATTCGCAGTCATTTGTAAATGTGAGTACATATATATGACCATGTTTTGTTCGTTGGCTAAACAGAATAAAGTTATAGGCCAATATATGGATCAACTAATGGAAGAGAGGTAATGAGCTTTACAAATTTATACACCACTAAAAATGTTACCCGAACTTTCCGGAAAAATTTTAGTAAGCAGACCTATTGAACATCTGAAAGCTTTTTTAATTTCAAGTCGACGTTTGCTTACTAGGAAAATAATTAGGATTAGGGCAGGATTAATATATAAAACCTCCTTTTTCCAAAGTTTTTTTGAGGCTAAATAAAAGTATAGACAAAACTTTATTAAAAGAAAAAATATAGATCTGTGTTTAACAGCACAACAATATAAAGGAAGGACGTTATATTTTATTAGTAAAACATCCAACTTTGCCAAACCGGTGAAGCCTTTGTTTGAAATCATGTTTCTCTGGCAGGATGAGGGGAAAGAATAAACTTTTTTATTTCCACATCATACACATATTTGACCTTTAATCCCAAGTGATAGAAATAAATCTGACCACTTTTGATTTTCGGTGCGTGATGGACCTTATTTGGGAATTGCCCACATATAAATAAACAATCAATTGCAAAGAAATTTTGTTTTGAAAAATTATAGCAAAATGTGTCATTTCATTTCGCTAGAATATTAATAAATACGTTTGATTTCTTAATTTGTCTGTTCATTTGTTCAGCTAATTAAAACAAACAAAAAAGTAAGGGCGTCCAAGTTTGGGTGTTCACCAAATATTATATGCTCAGCGTGAATTTGAATTGAACAGCTCATTTCAGATAAATTACTTTTTCAAACTTTGTTACGAAACTTGATAAGTGAAATATCATTGATACAAAACTAGTTTTTGCTAAGATACAGCTTATTATTCTAGTCTACGACCATTTAAAACATTTTTGATATAAAAGTGGGCGTGGTTTTTAACCGATCCCGTCCATTTTTCCTAGACATATTTCCTGCTATAAGGAAAATATGTGTACCACATCTTATTACGATCCTTAAATTTTTCTCGCGAGTTATGGCTCCCGAAACACAGGAAATTGTTTGGTCATAAAAGGGGCTGTGCCACGCCCAGTTTCAAAACTTTAAATTTTTTCCTTTTTATGGTTATAATTTCATTTGGAAAATGAAACACCATTGATATAAAGCTCTTTGCAATGATATAGCTTATTTTATTCGCCCGCGTCCCTTTTAAAAATCTTTTATATAAAAATGGGCGTGGTCCTCTCACCGATCTCGTTCATTTTTCTTTGAAGCATTCTTTATAATAAAAGCAATCTCTCTGTCGAATTTTGTTATGATAGGTTTAACAGTTTTTGGTTTTATGATTAATAATACTCGTAAAATTGATTTCATCACAAGTGGGCGGTGCCACGCCCATTTTCAAAAAATATCAAGAGTCTTAGTCTCAGTCCACACATCAAATTTTAACATTCTAGAGGAATTATTTGCTAAATAATCAGATTTTATGTGTTTTCCAAAATCTTATATATCGTCGCCCACTAACCAGAAGCATGAATGTGCAATTTTTCCGATTTTGTGTTATAGGCCTCGTTATATTACCCTTTAGATTCTCTAGGTTCTACTTAAATCTAGAGCTTCCTACGCACATGGAAAGCCCAATAATTTGCAGTGTCATTTTCACGAATGTGTAATTCAATCACACAAAGTTGTGCCAGAAAAATTAATGTAGCACATTCATGTTTCTAGCTGGCAACAAGGTAATAACTTTTCTGTTTGTATGACACATTCGTTGATATGGCTCAACAATTTTTGAAAAAAAGTAAGAACAGCACACATTCGTATGTTTGCATGTTCCGGTATACGTGTCTGAAAGTTGGGTACAAATTATTAGAGTAGCCGTAACTCCCCAAAACTTTTCGAGGATCACATACAATTGTATGACATATATTTTTTGTTTATAATTATTTTACCCAGGGTGCTATAAAAATACCCAAGCGATATATATGCTAGTTGAGATACACAAAAGATGAGCTGTATAATTTATTTCTCAAAAAAAATTATTTCGATGAAGAATTTTTAATAGCTGAATATCCGAAAAAAGGTCGATGTTTAATTGATGGCAAACTGCTTATTCGAAGCCGTTGCCTCTTGCCGAATCAAAACTAAAAGACAAAATGTATGAAAAACTGGTTATACCAAGAATATCGTTCTTATTATAAATATCCAGAGGGCAACGCTTTACCCGAACCCAACATTTTAGAAGATTCTGATTCTGAAGAAAATAAGAACTAGCTCTAAGTTTGCAATAAGTGGAATTGAATTAAATGGCGTTATTCATAGTCAAAATAAAATAGATTTTAAATTTAGTTGCAGCTTTTTGACATAATTTTCTATGAGCTATCTGTCGAAAAAGTTGAAACTAAATTTAAAACCTATTTTATTTTGACTATGATTATGCGCCAATGTGTTTATTTTTTTTTTTTAATTTACATACATACTTTCGATAAGTCACAGCCGCGGATGTTTTCCCAAGTTGGTTGGTTGGTTGCTGTGCTGCCCGGCTATAGAGCCGGGCCCAAGTAGCGCTCTAGGTGCCATTTTTATACACTTTCTCCTGGAACCAATTATATTTGTAGGCTGATCTACCCTGCATATTGTTTTATTCAAACCACTTGGTTAAAACAATATACCTACTGATGTCCTTGGTGCGGCAGTTTAACATCGGCCTTAAGTCCGGCTACACATAATTGCCTAGAGTTCGAGACTGAAAATTCGCGAGGGCTGGGCACTCGCAGAGAAAGTGAGTAACCGTTTCCTCGGCACCCTCCCAAGTATTGTGATGCTCCGAATCCCAATCCGCCAACAGAATTGGCCTAGCAGGTGTTGGCTTGGTCGTAACATTATTTAAAAATCAATCTTATTCTTATAGCGTATTTGGATTCAGCGCATCTAAATGTTTAGAAAACATGAGTCGCATTACCTGATCCGACTACTTTTAATTTTTTTGTATAGCTGTGTTAACAAAAAATTAGATCAGTTTTTAAAATTTCTGTTGTGCCAGAAAACTGAATGTGCTAAATCTCGGAAAATAGAAAGGATGCGAGCAGAGCAATTATCTCAGTTGAAAGAGCATAGTGTGAATATAACATTTTAACATTAGAAACTAATTCTTCTAATTTTGAGGGAGCAATAAACTTTGAAACTCGATTTCTCAACATTTTCATTTTAGCACATTCATGCTTCTGGCAAGCGGGCGACGATATGTAAAAAGTGGGCGCGGTTACCATTCGACTTCCCTCATTTTTAATAGCGATGGGAGATGAGCGCCAAGAAACCCATATACAAAATTGCAATATTTTATTCTCAATATTTACTCAAGTTATCGTGTGCACCGACAGGTAGACGGACGGATGGACGGACATGGCTAAATCAGTTCCTTTTGTCATACTCAGCATTTTGATATATGGAAGTCTGTTTTTATCTTGATTCGTTTATGCCCTTTATGTTACCAAAGTTAATACACTCTGTGTGCAAAGTACGCGGATTATAATAAGTCTCGTTTTGTAGTAGTGTACGATGGAATATTACCAACTTGAAAACAGACAAAACTAATTAATAAAACTAATATGTACTATTCATTAAAAATGCGTTCATTGTTCACATGTCAACTTAATAACACACGTAGCAAATACTTATGGGCAAGTCCTTGGTTATGGAGACGACATTCGCACTCATTTCAACCTGCATACAAGAGATCATTAGCAGTGGACTGGGCGGATATTACAATATTTGAAGCACCAATTATGGGTGCCTCAAAAATATAAGTACATATATACATATGACCGTATATGATGAGGTTCGGAATAGTTTTATGTTGTATTTTCCTCGTGGGGACTGGCCCACGGGTATTGGCTAGTTTCACGAATGTGTGAAATATGAACAGACGTTTAAATCCATAACAAATTGATGTCTCATTAATACTTAAGGCAAGGTCTTGATTCTGACAGCCCTCTTAAGTTGTAAGTGTTGTTACTCAAAATTTAGTGCACTGCTCCCAAATCTAGTTTTGTAGTAGTGTACGATGGAATATTACCAACTTGAAAACAGACAAAACTAATTAATAAAACTAATATGTACTATTCATTAAAAATACGTTCATTGTTCACATGTCAACTTAATAACACACTTAGCAAATACTTATGGGCAAGTCCTTGGTTATGGAGACGACATTCGCACTCATTTCAACCTGCATACAAGAGATCATTAGCAGTGGACTGGGCGGATATTACAATATTTGAAGCACCAATTATGGGTGCCTCAAAAATATAAGTACATATATACATATGACCGTATATGATGAGGTTCGGAATAGTTTTATGTTGTATTTTCCTCGTGGGGACTGGCCCACGGGTATTGGCTAGTTTCACGAATGTGTGAAATATGAACAGACGTTTAAATCTATAACAAATTGATGTCTCATTAATACTTAAGGCAAGATCTTGATTCTGACAGCCCACTTAAGTTGTAAGTGTTGTTACTCAAGATCGGTACACAACGGTGACGAACTGGACTGTTTTAGGGCTTTGATTTCACATTACATTTTGACTTGATGACTTTGGGCTGGTAGGTGCGGTATTCTGCCACTTTAGTAGATCGGGGTGAAACCCTACCGAAATGGCTGGTAGGCTAATGCTGCACCTGCCCACGTCCCGTTAAAACCGTGGCGGGCCTCAAGGTACGTTCCGGCTCCGTCGCCGTTAAATTGGTGGTGTAGGTGCGGTTGAAGATTTTCCCGCTTCGCGTCCGGTCTGGCTCTGAACGCATTACTCATAAGGTAATGCGTCAACCCTCGCGTGGCCTCCCTGCGTAGCATAGATAACCACGAGACCGTTAAAGGGCGACTACACAATCGGCGCCGGATAGCGGCCTTGAGGGGGGACTTTTTTAGAATGGACAATACTAATACGAATCCGCCAAGGATGGGGTGCGGAAGAAGAGCGCTTTTGATGGAAATTCGTGAAATAAATCTTTAGCACTCTAAGGCGGCTTCCGCAAATTTGTTGCTCTGCCTTGAAAAAGGCGGAGTGGATATAGTCCTTGTCCAGGAGCCGTGGCTGAGTAGTAACGGCAGTAAGATTTCTGGATTAAGGACTGGAAAATTCAACACCTTGGTGCATGGGGAGGCAAGTAGGCCTAGATCCTGTGTGCTTGTTAAAAAAAGAGATTAAAGCTTTTATTCTCTCTAATTTCAGCAATGCTGACGTAACCACGGTCTGCCTCGAGCGAGGAAGTAATGAAATGTGGGTGGTCTCAGCGTACATGCCCCACGGGGACGTAGAGGGGCCACCACCTGCGATACTGGGTGAAATCACCGCTGAAACAAGGCGGAGAGGTGTTGGCGTGATCATCGGTGCCGATGCTAATGCCCATCATAGCATTTGGGGAAGCTCGGGTACCAACACTAGAGGTGAGTCTTTATTTACTTTTATTGTAGATGAGGGACTTTGTATATGTAATAGAGGGAATGACCCGACTTTTATTACTGCGGTAAGGGAGGAGGTCCTGGACCTCACCCTGGTTAGTAGAGAACTGGAAGGTCGGATATCTGGATGGAGGGTTCTCAACGAGCACTCCTTCTCTGATCACCGATATATTCAGTTCTCAGTGAACGAAGAACGTCCCGGTAAAATATCTTTTAGGAACCCTAAAAGTACTAACTGGGACTTGTATTGTAGGAAGCTGGGAGAGCTACTGCCTGTGGTGCCTATCATTAGTTCGGGCCTGTCCGAATCTGAGATAGACGTTCTGGTGGAAAACTTCACCTCGGCAAGCAATAGCGCCTTTCAGCTGTCCTGCCCATTGAAAACTTACAGGGGGAAGGGCAAGCCGCCCTGGTGGTCGGATTCTCTTGACGACCTAAGAGCGTCCAGTCGGCGGCTCTTCAACAGAGCCAGGAGGAGTAAATTACCCTCGGACTGGGAGCTCTATAAGGTGAGTCTGGGGATTTATAAATATGAAATAAGGATAGCCAAGCGAGATGCATGGCGAAACTTCTGCGAAAACGTAGAAGGCTGCAATGAATCCGCGAGATTTAGAAAAATACTCTCTAGGAACCCCGCTCCTATGGGGTATCTGAGAGATGATGGTGGGGACTGGTCGATGAGTAGCGAGGAGTCCCTAAGGCTTTTACTGGACAATCATTTTCCCGATGTCCCAGTTGCGCAGAGATCTTCGCCTGCATGGTCGGCGGTCGTTGGCCATGCAGAAGTTCCTGCCATTCCAATACGGGAAAGTCAAATAACCTGGGCTATAGGGTCGTTCAAGCCCTATAAGTCTCCGGGCCCGGATGGAATCATTCCTGCGCAGCTTCAAAGGTCTTTGGGGATTTCCTGCCGCTGGTTGGCCATCATATATACTAACTGCCTCAGGCTTAACTATATCCCGAAGTCTTGGCACACGGTTAGGGTTATTTTCATTCCGAAGGCCGGCAGAAGCTCTCATGTATCACCTAAGGATTTCAGGCCAATCAGTCTCTCGTCGTTTCTTCTTAAGACGTTTGAGCGGTTGATTGACCTGTACCTACGGGAAAGGATACCTCGGGGGTTACTGTCGGCTTCACAGCATGCGTACTGCAAGGGCAGATCGACGGAAACGGCTCTCCATTCGATTGTAAAGCAAATAGAGGGGTCTCTAGAACACAAAGAGTATGCTCTGCGCTCATTTTTAGACATCGAGGGAGCTTTTAACAATGTCTTACCGGGGCAATCGAAAGAGCTCTGGTGGGTTTAGGAGTCGAAGCGGCTGTGGTTGAATTTATTAGCAAACTTCTATGCGGCAGAATTGTCGCAGCGGAGTGGGGTGGGGCCATAATTAAGAGAAAGGTGTGCAGGGGCACGCCACAGGGGGGTGTCCTATCTCCTCTCCTCTGGGTTGTGGTAGTCAACGAGCTTCTTGTGGAGCTGGAAGCCAATGGTTGTCGGGTGGTTGCCTATGCAGATGACCTCGCTATCCTAGTCAGAGGCAAATTTCTGGGCACCCTGCGCGATGTTCTGCAGGGCTACCTGGATACTGTGGCTAGGTGGGCTGAGTCATGTGGGTTGGCGGTCAACCCGGGAAAAACGGAATTGGTCCTTTTCACAAGGAGATGTAAGATGCCCGATTTCAGAACGCCCTCGATTGGAGAGGTACCGTTAGTACTTTCTGATAGGGTTAAATATTTGGGGATTGTTTTGGACAAGAAACTGTCCTGGAGACCCAATGTGGAAGATCGGGCCAGGAAGGCCGCCATTGCCTTGTACTGCTGCAGAGGAGCTATCGGAAAGAGATGGGGACTCTCGCCAAGAATAGTACACTGGCTTTATGAGATGGTGGTCAAACCGATTCTGCTATATGGGGTGCTGGTCTGGTGGAAAGCACTGGACACGGCGAGCACCTCCAAAATGTTAGTGTCAGTGCAACGGACGGCGCTGATCGGTATCAGTGGCGCTCTCAGAACAACACCTACCTTGGCACTGAACGTCATGCTGAACATATACCCAGTAGATATTGCGGGAAAGGCGGCCGCGGCAAGGTCGTTGGTCAGGCTTCGTGATATGGGATATAGACTTTCTGACCGCGGACACTCTAGCCTTCTTACCAGTTTCGACTTCATCCCGGACAGAACGGACTACTGTATGCCGATAACTGCTCCCTATACAACCTTCACCCCAGTTATTCCAGAGAGTGAGGATTGGGGAAGTGGAATTATCTGGGGCATGGGACCGGTTAACTTGTTCACGGATGGGTCAAAGCTGGATGGAAAGGTTGGTGGGGGGGTCTTTTGTCAAGAGCTAAATTTAAGCCGCAAGTTTAAGTTGGCTGATCACTGCAGTGTATTCCAAGCGGAAATTGCTGCGATTAAGGATGCGGTGGATGGAATGCTATCCAGTGCTACCACGGTTAGGGAATTTAACATCTACTCTGATAGCCAAGCGGCTATCAAGGCCTTGAGCTCAACTACAGTGCGATCGAGGGTGGTCTGGGTGTGCCTGACCTCGCTTGCGATTGCATCGAATTATTTTACATTTAAGATTATCTGGGTCCCGGGCCATAGTGATATCCCGGGTAACTGTCAAGCGGATCTCTTAGCCCGCATCGGTACAACTGAACCGGATGAAGATGGCTGTAGGGATTTCGGGATCCCGCTGGCCACCTGTGGATTGCTCCTCCATAGCTGGGCCTCGAATCAGCTCAGCAAACGTTGGGCGGATACCACGTCTTGCAGGGTAGCAAGATCTTTCTGGCCAAAAGTGGATGGCAGGAGGTCTGCTGAAATAATTGGGTTCACTAAGGCTCACCTATCAATGGTCATTGGGGTTTTGACGGGGCACTGTCCCATGGGTATCCATGCGGTACGTCTCAATATACTGGAAACTCTATCCTGCTGCAGCTGTATGGAGGATGATGAGGTGGAATCACCAAATCACTTTATGCTTGATTGTCCAGCTTTTGCCAGAACTAGGCGAAATTACTTCGGTCGCGACTCACTTGGATCTCCCGAGGATATATCCAAAGTTGAGATCGGTATCATTCGGAGCTTTATCGTTGCTACCCAACGATTCTCTAAGTAGCTAGATCTAATTCACCGTTATTTTTGGTGTATGTGGTATCACAACGGACCTTCGTGTTGTCCAAGTGAGCTATCCTTATCAGGGCAGCTACCACCTAACCTATCCTATCCTATCCTACTCAAAATTTAGTGCACTGCTCCCAAATCTAGTTTTGTAGTAGTTACGATGGAATATTACCAACTTGAAAACAGACAAAACTAATTAATAAAACTAATATGTACTATTCATTAAAAATACGTTCATTGTTCACATGTCAACTTAATAACACACTTAGCAAATACTTATGGGCAAGTCCTTGGTTATGGAGACGACATTCGCACTCATTTCAACCTGCATACAAGAGATCATTAGCAGTGGACTGGGCGGATATTACAATATTTGAAGCAACAATTATGGGTACCTCAAAAATATAAGTACATATATACATATGACCGTATATGACGAGGTTCGGAATAGTTTTATGTTGTATTTTCCTCGTGATGACTGGCCCACGGGTATTGGCTAGATT
The DNA here is from genome assembly GCF_040869045.1 of Eurosta solidaginis. Taxonomy (NCBI): domain Eukaryota; kingdom Metazoa; phylum Arthropoda; class Insecta; order Diptera; family Tephritidae; genus Eurosta; species Eurosta solidaginis. The sequence continues at coordinate 30,741,182 of NC_090320.1, forward strand.
CACGAATGTGTGAAAGATGAACAGACGTTTAAATCCGTAACAAATTGATGTCTCATTAATACTTAAGGCAAGATCTTGGTTCTGACAGCCCACTTAAGTTGTAAGTGTTGTTACTCAAAATTTAGTGCACTCCTCCCAAATCTAGTTTTGTAGTAGTTACGATGGAATATTACCAACTTGAAAACAGACAAAACTAATTAATAAAACTAATATGTACTATTCATTAAAAATACGTTCATTGTTCACATGTCAACTTAACAACACACTTAGCAAATACTTATGGGCAAGTCCTTGGTTATGGAGACGACATTCGCACTCATTTCAACCTGCATACAAGAGATCATTAGCAGTGGACTGGGCGGATATTACAATATTTGAAGCAACAATTATGGGTACCTCAAAAATATAAGTACATATATACATATGACCGTATATGATGAAGTTCGGAATAGTTTTATGTTGTATTTTCCTCGTGGGGACTGGCCCACGGGTATTGGCTAGTTTCACGAATGTGTGAAAGATGAACAGACGTTTAAATCCATAACAAATTGATGTCTCATTAATACTTAAGGCAAGATCTTGGTTCTGACAGCCCACTTAAGCTGTAAGTGTTGTTACTCAAAATTTAGTGCACTCCTCCCAAATCTAGTTTTGTAGTAGTTACGATGGAATATTACCAACTTGAAAACAGATAAAACTAATTAATAAAACTAATATGTATTTTAATTAAAAACACGTTCATTGTACACATGTTAACTTAATAACACACTTAGCAAATACTTATGGGCAAGTCTTTGGTAACAGGCACGGCATTCGCACTCATTTTTAAATGTGAGCACATACATATATATGACCATGTTTTATTCGTTGGCTAAACAGAAATAAAGTAATAGGGCAATATATGGATTAACTAAAGGAAGAGAGGTAATGGACTTTACAAAGTTTAGACACCAATAAAAATGTTACCCGAACTTTCCGGAAAAATTTTAGTAAACAGACCTATTTAACATCTGAAAGCTTTTTTAATTTTAAGTCGACGTTTGCTTACCAGGAAAATAATAAGGATGAGGGCAGGATCAATTTATAAAACCTCCGTTTTCCAAAGTTTTTTAATGGTAAATAAAAGTATAGACAAAACTTTATTAAAAGAAAAAATATAGATATGTGTTTAACAGCGCAACAATATAAAGAAAAGACGTCATATTTTATTACTAAAACATCCAAATTTGCCAAACCGATGAAGCCTTTGTTTGAAATCATGTTTCTCTGGCAGAATGAGGGGAAAGAATAAACTTTTTGATTTCCACATCATACACATATTTGACCTTTAATCCCAAGTGATAGAAATAAATCTGACCACTTTTGATTTTCGGTGCGTGATGGACCTTATTTGGGAATTGCCCACATATAAATAAACAAACAATTGCAAAGAAATTTTGTTTTGAAAAAGTATAGCAAAATGCGTCATTTCATTTCGCTAGAATATGAATAAATACATTTGATTTTTTAATTTGTTTGTTCATTTGTTCAGTTAATTAAAACAAACAAAAAACAAGTAAGGATGTCTAAGTTTGGGTATAACCAAATATTATTCACGCAGCGTGAATTTGAATTGAAAGTTCATTTCAGATAAACTTTGTTACGAAACTTGATAGGTGAAATATTATTGATACAAAACTATTCTTCGCTAAGATATGTCTTATTATTCTAGTCTACGACCCTTTTAAACACCATTTAGATAAAAGGGGGCGTGGTTTTTAACCGATCCCGTCCATTTTTCCTCCTGCCATAAGAAAAATATGTGTACCCCATCTTACTAAGATCTTTTAATATTTCTTCGTGTTATGGCTCCCGAAACAGAACAGGTCATAAAGGGGGCGGTACCACGCCCATTTTCAAAAATTAAAATTGATTCCTTTTTCTGATTATAATTTCACGTGGAAAATGAAACACCATTGATATAAAGCTCTTTGCAGTGATATAGCTTATTTTGTTCGTCCGCGACCCGTTTTAAAATCTTTTATATAAAATTGGGCGTGGTGCTCTCACATATCTCGAAGCATTCTTTCTTCGGAGCATTCTTTATAGTAAAAGCAATCTCTCTGTCGAATTTTGTTATGATAGGTGTAACAGTTTTTCGTTTTATGATTAATAATACTTGTAAAATTATGGGCGGTGCCACGTCCATTTTCAAAAAAAAAAAAATCGACAGTCCTAATATCCTATATATACCTAACATCAACTTAACATTCTAGAGAAATTATCTGCTAAATAATTAGGTTTTATGTGTTTTCCAAAATGTTCTATATGTAAAAAGTGGGCGTGGTTACCATCCGACTTCCTTCATTTTTAACAGCGATGGGAGATGAGCGCCAAGAAACCCATAAACAAAATATTTTATTCTCCATATTTACTCAAGTTATCGTGTGCACCGACAGATGGACGTACGGATGGACGGACATGGCTAAATCAATTCCCTTTTTCATCCTCAGCATTTTGATATATGGAAGTCTATATTTATCGCGATTCGTTTATGCCCGTTATGTTACCAAAGTTAATACAGTCTGTGTGCAAAGTACGCGGAGTATAAAAAGATTGACCTTGAGTAGCTTTAACTTAAGTTTGTATGTATTTTTGTAATTTCAAATTCCTGAAAACTTATTTTTGATTTACACAACCCAATTGGGTATAAATAGCGCCCACAAAATTAATCTCTGTGTACTTGATACTTTAAAAGTGGTAGAAAAGGTTTCAAATTAAAATGAATCTACGAAATAATTTCACGTTGTTGTTTGTCCTGCTTTGTTGCATTTTAAGCTATACGGATGCGCAATTTGTCAGTGTACCTGGCCAATCTATAAATATAAGGCAAAGTCCGCATTCAGTGGCAATATTTATTAACAACGAATATAAATGTGTTGGTTCCATAATCAATATTAAATTTGTGCTTACAATTGAGAATTGCGTAGAAGATGTAGCTTGTAATGAACTCTCCGTTCTAGCTGGCGTAACCGATATATACAGAGAGGAAGGGCAGCGACTCGGTGTGGTGGATGTACATATAAATCTTGAAATGAATATAGCTGTGCTTAAAGTGCAAAGATGCTTTCAACTGACTAATAACGTAAAAATAATACCTATTTCCAATACCGCTTTATCAGCGGGCACATGGTTGGCTGTTAGTAGATGGTTTTTGGACAATGAAAACAGTATAAATCGTTCTTCTTTTCTAATAAAGAAGAAAGTGGAAGCACAAATGTGGGATGAAGAATGGGTTGATGGAGAACAAATGTTCATGTATGCTACATGTGATAATGATGATGTGGGTTTTGAAGATTCGGGGGCAGGAGGCGTCAGATATGTTACATGTGATCAGGATGATTTGGGTGCTGAAGATTCTGGAGCAGGAGGCTTTCATAAGCCAGAACTTGTTGTGGTGACTGTCGAAAACTGTTATGAATATGAAAATGATTATAGGTGTGGATTTATAAATTTAACAAATAGAAGGGTTCGATCATTTATAGATGATTATGTGAGACGACAGAGTGTTGTTATTGATTAACTATTGATTGGAATATCACCCTAACTCCACTGAGCGCCGAACTACGAAACATTTTAAGATCGGGCATTTTCGAAACAGCAGTTGAGATATGGTGATATTCCGCTCAGCAGTTGAAATTATTATATTTTTTTTTGCTTGTGTTATGTACAAATAAATTGTTATTGTGAGTTAATAAATATTTTTTATTTTATATAACATTTTTTAGGTTAAGGCAGCAATAAGCGATAACAATATAGATTTATCTATGATTAAGTGAAAATATGGTTACAAATTGGGCGTTATGAATATGGCAAGTTTTCCAGGGCCTTTAAATAAGCGATATTGTAACAAAATAGGATTTTACTTTGGCAGTAGGTGTCGCCGGATGGCGCACTGATCGAGATTATTAGATTTTTAAATTGAGGGACTAGTTTGCATACAAACAGACAGACGGACATGGCTAAATCAGCTCACCTGACGATTTCGGTATACTTATTGGTGGGTCTAGCTATTTTCCTTCAAGAACTTACAATTTGGAGATTCGTGAAGAAGTATACCATTTTATTTTCATGAAAGGTATAAAAACCATTTTATGTCTTGCAGTATGCACTGCATTACTGTTATTTCTTACAATTCCTGTAACTACAAGTAGTGCTGAACGATCATTTTCAAGACTAAAATTGATAAAAACCTACTTATGAATCACTGTGAGACAAGACAGGTTATGTAACTTCGCTATGTTATTGAAAACCCTATAGCCCTATCTATAAACTTTGATGATTCATTGTAAATGCATGCAGGTTTCCGCATCGAGCTAGCATAGACTAAGGGCCATTCTTTCTTGCCTAAGAGAGGTGGCATATGGTCATAAGTGGGGCTACAAGTTCACTAAAATTAAACTCAGTACAACGTGACGATTTTTATTGATAGGGTAAAAAGAATTTACCACGGGCCCCAGACGGTATAGTTACGCCACTGTTCCGGAGTGTTAAAGCTTTGTTGTCCTTAGAGAACAAATCTCTAGAGATTCAGAAGTATACGATGTGGACTTGAAGTATGTAAGAGAATCCCTTATAATATAACTTACATTCTCTTTTAGATGTGTATACCATATCCGAACTTTTATTCTTTCGACATTCTTTAGGTCGGTCAATAATTTTAAGATTCTAATTTATAAGTTTCTACATATCGAACGGACTTTTGCTATGCTATAAAAATTTCTTCAGCAAGTATAACCTGCAAAGGAAGGACTCATCTTCACCGTACACCTACGGTTCCAAAATGGACTGCAGTATGGGAGCGGATGTCTTCTGTGAACAGCTTAAGGTGTCGCTCGCAGTCCTTCTTCCCAATTTTCTTAGTTTCTTCCGAGCGGAAGTTCTAGATAGCTAAGCAGCGCCCATGGAGCTTAACTCCCAAATCACATCGCCTAAGACCGTCAACAGCTGCAATAGGTCGCTTCAAGCCGCAGCTAACTCTGCAAACATAAACCCTGGTCGCAGGAACATCAAGAGAGATGCTTCATTTACTTACATCAATCAAAACAATCATACATAGCAGATTCAAGGAGTTAGAGTCTCCAACTGATACTCCTAAGACAACTGCAAGATAACTAAGAGAACCTGTCTGAATTACAATAGTAAGAGAACATACGACCTAATTACTTCCTTACTTACTTAATTTGCGCTTAACTGTTTAAACGCTTATGGCCGTCTAACAAGTCACGCCAGTCGTTTTCCACCTGGTCTTTCCAGCGGGTTCCGATTTAAACACTTACTTAGCCGGAGCGGCATCTTTCATTCGCATAACATGGGCTAGCCAGCGTAGCTACTGCGTTTTAATTCGCTGGACTATGTTGATGTCTACGTAAAGCTCGTACAGCTCATCATTAAATCTTCTTCGGTAATCGCCATCGCCAACGCCTGGAGGTCCACAAATCTTTCGAAGAACTTTTCTCTCGAACACTCCCAGAGCCGCTTCATCTGAAGTTGCCATGGTCCATGCTTCTGCAGTATATAGCAGGACGGGATAAGTGACTTGAGCATGATTTTCGTTTGCCGAGAGAGGACTTTACTTTTCAATTGCCTACCTAGGTCAAAGTAGCATTTATTGGCAAGAGTGATTCTTCGCAGGATTTCAGAACTGATGTTGTTTTTAGTGATAATGCTGGTTCCCAAAAAAAACGAAGTCTTACTATTTCGAAATCATGGATGCCAACAGTAGCGCTGTTTCCAAGGCGCATTATGAGCTGACTCTTTGCTCGATGACTGCAGATACTTCGTTTTGTCTTCATTTACCATCAAACCAATCTTTATGCTTCTTTTTCCAGTTGCGTACTCCGCAGAACTAACGGCGCGGGTTGTCAGGTCGATGATATCATTGTCATAAGCATATGCCAGCAATACGACCTACCATATAGGTCAAAAAAGAAATGTTTAGGATCACTACCACAATCACGATACACTGGCCGCTTGGTCTGCTTTCTGAGAGACAGTATTTGCTGATAAATTAAAATGTTAAAAAAGAGATACAAAGTTGAATATAATGAATTTAATTTAAGAATTGATGGATCTTTCTTGTTTGTCGGCAAAAGTACAACCCAACTCTCTCGCTTCTTATTCGTCTCTCTTCGCTGCCACCAGTTATCCTCGTTCGCTGCTAACTAACATAAAGAGAGTACATCTGTATAGGGTCCCAGCGCATAAGGTAATAGATGGGAATAAAAAATCGGATGCTTTATCTAAAAAGGACGCATCCCTACCTAACCTAACCATTCATGTCAATGTAATGTTGTGTCTTTTGCACAATTTAATCTTAACGCTTCGATTTTCACATTAACAAATAAGTAATATGAATATAAATGCAACTATTTCAAAATCAAATTAAAAAAAGTATTTTAGGGGAAGTATTGGAGCCTTACCTTTTAAGATATCCAGTATATGATTCCTTCTAATTATTTCTGCGTGGCTATTTCCGCGACTGCGAACATTTCGCGATTTTTTGGGACTATTCAAAGATTATTTTCTGGATACTGTTTTCAAGATCATATATTGGTATATCGCAATAGTTTTATGTTGTAGAAGTGGGGATACGAAACCACCCTGTAGCACTCTTTGTTTAATTCTTCTTGGTTTGGATGTTATGTTCCTGAATTACACCGATGCTTGCCGACCAGACAGATACTTTGCGGTCCACCTTTTGAGACTTCGGGGAAGGGGTGACCTATCAGGTCTTGCAGTAACGTGCCGTGGTTGACCGTATCAAAAGATTTTGACAGGTCTAGCGCAACGAGTACTGTCCTATGGAAAGAGAATCTTCTAGGAAGGTCATACTCTTGTCAATGCGTCACGTGCAAGGGATGGTTGCATCGGACAGGTTGTTCTGGGCTAGATCCCAAAACCCGAAGTCCTCGTAACTTTCATAAATCTTTTGTGGCTCCTTGCTGTTCACGCCCAAGAGCGTCCCGTAGTCTACGTCTTAGCGCCCCCACTACCTTCCAGCAGCCCTACTGCTCAGCGAGCCAGAACAAGTCCCCGCTGCTGCTCGCGCCCTACGTCGCCACCAGCTCATACGGCCGCTCCCACTCATAACTACAATCTTCGTAATAGACTCGGTAGCAATGCCGAGCATGAGCCCCCGCCCCGTCTTCTTCCCTCCTCCTTTCCGGCAGCAATATTGTAGGTCAGGGAAACAGACTTTTAGTCCATACCGCCAGCACAGAATATATATGTTTGGACATCCGCCCAATGCAGCTCCTGCCATGGACGGTGTTCTGGTCTCCGCGACGAGTCCTAGCCTTTCACAACCCAGGCGTAGTCACCCGTCACTTACTCCCAGAGTGACGAGGTCTCCCCCTTGCACTTCAGAATTCTGCAATTAAACTGTAATGGATTAACTGGGAAGATCACGGAGATAGTCGATTTCATGAAGCGGCACAACATCCGCATTGCTGCGATTCAAGAGACTAAACTCACAGGAAGATCTGCTCTGCAAACCTGTTCTGAGTATAATGTCCACAGAAAAGATCGCGAGAGCAGAAATGGATGCGGTCTCGCGTTTACCATACACCACTCAGTGCAATATCATATATTTGATCCCGACATCGGCCGCAGGGATAATGTCCTAGAACGTCACGGATTATCTGTCCGGTCAGGCGATGTAAACCTAGAAATCATCAACATCTACATCCCTCCTGCCACCTGTTGCCCCAGTGGATACTGCCCTAATATCAGCGCCTTACTCACTGGCAATAATCGCATTATCTTAGGCGATTTCAATGCCCATCACGATCTGTGGCATTCAAACTTGCAGGCTGACAGAGGGGTGAGATTTTGGCGGATAAAATAGAAGAAACAACGTTCTGCACCATAAACGGAGACTCCTCCAGGAAGCTGTCACAGTTCACCGGATATATCAATCGTGAGCCCAGGACTCGTAAAATGCGTCAACTGGCAGCCGATGGTAACATTGGCATCCGACCACCTGCCAATACTTATTTCGCTCGAGCGTACCGCCGACTTCATCGTCACAGAAAAACACACTTTCATAAAATTCAAAAAAGGAAAGTGGGACGAATACACATCCTTTACAGACAGCCGCTTTGTTGCCTTCCGTATCCCGACTGATGCTCGCCAATGGGAACGTGCTTTCCGCAAGGTTTTTGAATCCGCCTCGGCTCGTTCTCATTTTTCGGCGGAGGCCGCAAATTTAGCGAGAGAACGTGACCATATAAGACAGCTCTATCCCGGCGACCCCCAAATAAGGGACATAAACCAACGCATCAGATTGCTTGTGGATGAACACAAGCGGGCGAAATGGGAGGAGCATCTAAGCGGTTGTAACCTCTCTACCGGTATAGGTAAGCTTTGGTCCACCGTAAAGTCCCTATCGAATCCGTCTAAGCATATTGACAAAATTTCCATCGCCTTTGGCGATAAAGTGCTGCCGGATTCGAAACAATGCGCGAGCGCTTTCTACCGCCAATATATAATGCATTCTACGGTTGACAAAGTTATACGGAGAGCCAACAGACGCGCACATAAACAATATTCAGCGCGCCCCTATTACCATCATCGACAAAGAGGTTGACGATGCTATCGGTCAAGCTAAACCATCTAAAGCAGTGGGCCCAGATGGTATAGCCATGGCGATGCTTAAATGCCTAGAAACAGAGGGTTTCAAATATTTAGCACATGTCTTCCACCTGTCCCTTTCCACCTGTCCCTTTCCACCTTTGTCATTTCCGAAAAATGGAAAATGGCCAAGGTGGTCCCGCTACTAAAGCCTAGGAAACCAACTAACATAGGAGAGTCGTATCACGCGATATCTCTCCTATCGCCAGTAGCCAAGACGCTTGAAGCCATTTTGCGCCCCTATTTCAAAGCAAATTTGCAACTAGCCTGTCATCAGTATGGTTTTAGAAAACTTCATAGCACAACCACCGCGGCGGCCACCGTGGTGTGATGGTAGCGTGCGCCGCCTACCACACCGTATGCCCTGGGTTCGCACCCCGGGCAAAGCAACATCAAAATTTTAGAAATAAGGTTTTTAAATTTGAAGAAAATTTTTCTAAGCGGGGTCGCCGCTCGGCAGTGTTTGGCAAGCGCTCCGGGTGTATTTCTGTCATGAAAAGCCCTCAGTGAAAACTCATCTGCCTTGCAGATGCCGTTCGGAGTCGGCATAAAACATGTAGGTCCCGCCCGGCCAATTTGTAGGGAAAATCAAGAGCAGCACGACGCAAATTGGAAGAGAAGCTCGGCCTTAGATCTCTTCGGAGGTTATCGCGCCTTACATTTATTTATTTTTAAATCATCGGCGACCTTATTTACAACATGGACGTCCCAAATGTCGACCCATTTGAACATTCACGTCAATGGCACTACGCTACCGACTGCCTTACACCCAAAACTCTTGGGTGTGACGTTTGACCAGCATCTACATTTTGGTGAGCATGCAGCCGCAATTGCATGCATAGCATCATTATGGTCCACCCCTGTTGAAACGGCAAGATTTCTTGGACTCCCGTTAGAGGATATTGATGACAATTTGTGATCGGCCGCACCTATTGGATGGGGCGAAGCACTGCTACAATAACAACAACAACCAATTAATAAAACTAATATGTACTTTTGATAAAAAATACGTTCATTGTACACATGTCAACTTAATAACACACTTAGCAAATACATATGGGCAAGTCCTTGGTTATGGAGACGACATTCGCACTCATTTCAACCTGCATAAAAGAGAACATTAGCAGTGGACTGAGAGGATATTACAATATTTGAAGCAATAATTGTGGGTACCTCAAAAATATAAGTACGTATATATGACCATATATGATGAGGTTCGGAATAGTTTAATGTTGTGTTTTCCTCGTGCAGACTGGCCCGCGGGTATTGGCTAGTTTTACGAATGAACAGACGTTTAAATCCATAACAAATTTACGTCTCATTAATACTTAAGGCAAGATCTTGATTATGTCAGCCCACTTAAGTTGTAAGGGTGGTTACTCATCATTTAGTGCACTGCCCCCAAATCTGGTTTTGTAGTAGTGTACGATGGAATATTGCATAATTGAAAACAGATAAAACTAATATGTACTTTTAATTAAAAATACGTTCATTTGTAATGTAGTGTAACTCACCAACTAGTTGTATACTAGAATAATACTAGTTTGCCAAAAATCTCAACTAGTATGAGTTCTGTCTTTTTTCCATATTAGCAACTGGTATTTTTAAGACGGCGATGTCCTACGAAATATCAATTGCCAGCCTCTGCATCAGCATCATACCAATTGACAAACTAGTCATTATATACACCAACATCATACCAGATGACATACTAGTCATCATACCCATCAGACTCATACCAATTAACATACTCGTCAGCCTTTGCGCCAGCATTATACCAGATGGCATACTAGTTATTATATACAAATTGACATACTAGTCAGTGTATTCAACATCAACATACCAGTTGGCATACTACTCCGTCTATGCATCAATGTAATAACAGTTGACATTCTAGTCGATATTTGCATCAGCATCCTACTATTTAATATACTAGTCTCATTTGGGTTAAAAAATTACTTCAAAATTGATAAATTAGCTCAAATTTATGTTATTCATTATATTTCATATATATAAAAGGTATGTATATATATACATATGTATATAACTTTAAAATTTATCACTTCAATACATTATACTTTGGAATAAATTTTAATAAAAATACGTACATATATATGAAAACAAAAAAGTAACGGAATAACACACGAATGTGACGCAATCTCAAGACGCAGGGCTGAGTTTATGGGTTCACCATGGCCAGAACATTCCCAATTTAAATCCCTCAAGCCAAGAGAACTGCTAGGGTTCATCATGGAAGTCGGATGGAATGAGGTGCTGACCAAAGGTCGCAGTGCAATCCTCAATAAATTATCTATCTATCTAACGGAGTGGCGGCCACCGTGGTGTGATGGGTAGCGTGCTCCGCCTATCACACCGTATGCCCTGGGTTCAACTCCCGGGCAAAGCAACATCAAAATTTTAGAAATAAGATTTTTCAATTAGAAGAAAATTTTTCTAAGCGGGGTCGCCCCTCGGCAGTGTTTGGCAAGCACTCCGGGTGTATTTCTGCCATGAAAAGCTCTCAGTGAAAACTCATCTGTTTTGCAGATGCCGTTCGGAGTCGGCATAAAACATGTAGGTCCCGTCCGGCCAATTTGTAGGGAATATCAAGAGGAGCACGACGCAAATTGGAAGAGAAGCTCGGCCTTAGATCTCTTCGGAGGTTATCGCGCCTTACATTTATTTTTTTTTTTTTTATCTAACGGAGAAGGAACGAACCAGTAGTGGTTGACTGTGTAAAAACAGGCCAAGCTGCACTAGCGCCGTCCTGTTATGAGTGTTAATGGAGTTCAGAATGGTGGTAGTGATATGCACTTTACGGAAGTCATGCTTATGGCTGGATAACCGAACAATTTCATTTAATTGAGGGAATCATATCGGCTTTAAACGTTTTCGTTACTGACTAAAGGGATAATATCGGTAGATAGTGGCTGGGTTTCCGGTCTTTCTCTGTTATTCTGGAAAGGCATAGGCTTTTAATGGCAAGTAGAAAAAATATCCTAGGCTACTGATGCCCACATGGCCAAGGTGTTTTGGCATCGGTATAGGTCTTCCGTCTGGGACTATTGATATGGGAGGCTTGGTGTAAGGTAACCCTACGGTAAGTGTTGCGTGACCATAAGGTCAAGCAATGCGTATGGAACACAACAAGAATTCACAATAGGGGTTGCCTGTCAAAGCAACATTCACAGTGAGGGTTACCTCACAAAACGTCAAATTGAATGACGCCTGATATTGTGCGCGTTTGAAACTAAGCAGACATTTTTGTGAGAGCTCCGCTAAAACATTTCAATAAAAGAATATATCTATAGTGTGACGATATAGTTTAAATAAATGAACATCAAAAATACAAAAGCGTGTTAGCCATAATATATTTATTTCGGTGTTCGATAACCTTGCCGTGAGTATACAAGAATATAGCAAAAGCTATAACGTGAGTGCGCAACAAGTGGAAGTACTCGCTCAATTGCGACAGCAGCACACCGTTTGGGTGAAGGTTCCCGTCCGACACAATGGACACACAGATGACCACGAGGGTCATCTTACATGGCGACCGTGGCCATGCCTGCGGCAAAAACTGGCGTCGGGGAAGGAAAAAATTCCCCGTAGTACAAAATAAATTTAATAAAGATATTTAAAATAAAATATGTGCGTAATAGCTGTGATGCGGTGGTGGTTGTAATAAAAAGAAATACATACATACAAAAAAATTTTACATAAAATGATATAAATTACACAAAGCTGATTGCAACAAATTCAAAAAAAAAATTACATGAAGTAATCTATAATTTAAAACAACAAAATCTAACTACAAAAATTACAAAATTTCAAAAAACATACAAAATTTCAAAAAAATAACAAAATTTCAAAAAATACAAAAAAAAAATTTTTTTTAAATTTCAAAAACTACAAAAAAAATTCAAAAATTTCAAAAACTACAAAAAAATATAAAAATTTCAAAAAACTACAAAAAAAAATTTTTTAAATATCAAAAACTACAAAAAAAAATCATAAAATTTCAAAGCCAACAAAAAAAAAGTTATAAAGTTTCAAAGAAAAAACTACAAATAAACATTTTTCACATAATTTTAAAAACTACAAAATTACAAAAGCTTCAAATACTACAAAAATATACAAAACTTCGAAAGGAAAAATTACAAAAATTTCAAAAAATACGGAAAAAATACCTAAAATTTCAAACAAAAAGCCACAAATGGCAAAATGGACTATATAAAATATATACATTTTTTGGACAAATCTAAAAGAAATTTAAAAAAATACAATTTTTAATAAACATAAATTTGGAAATTCCACAAAACCTACGACATTTTGTAGTGTTACATACATACATACATGCATATGGAAATATTAATTTTTGAACTGGCTGTACCACGCCATAACGGTGGAACTAAAAATACAACCACCAGTGACGCCTTTAATAAGCACCGTTAATAGCGGTAAAACATCACCGACACGCCATTTACTTATCCTACTCATCATCCTAAAATTCATCAAAATTCCGAGAACAATTAGAAGGAGAGAAAGAGAGGCAAGAAGCGGAAAAGATTCACTTGGTAACGCCAGCAAAGGAAGACAACACCAACAACAACAAATTTCAGCAGTATACAAGCAAAGCAGAAAAAGGGCGGTACAGTACCTTAATATATACGTATATAAAATTTTAACTTTGTACATACGTAGGTAGTTTGGTTTTCTCAATATATATACATGTATACTATAAACTTAGCAACAATTTTTCGTAATACACATGTAGCCTTCGCATGTAGCAACACAATTTGACACTTTTGATTATAAACATACTTTTCTTAAACATTTGTTTACTACGCATGTAGCAACACAATTTGACACTTTTGATTATAAACATACTTTTCTTAAACATTTGTTTACTACGCATGTAGCAACATACTTTTTCTACTTTAAAGACAATAACATGTTAAACTAATTAAATTAAGAAATTGAATTTTTCAAATTACTTACATACATAAAATTATTATATTGCAATATAAACATTCAAATTTCGAAAAAATTCAAATGTACATTAAACATAGTAATTTCAAATATAAGGCCACCACATGCAAATTATCATGCATATATTACTATATTTATATTTTATGAAGTTATAACATTTTTTAGGTTAAGGCAGCAATAAGCGATGCCAATATACATTTATCTATGATTAAGTGAAAATATGGTTACGAATTGGGCGTTATGAATATCGGAAGTTTTCCAGGGCCTTCAAAGAGGCGATATTTTACCAAAATAGGATTTTACTTTGGCAATAGGTGTCGCTGGATGGCGCACTGATCGAGATTTTTAAATTTTTAGATTGAGGGACTAGTTTGCATACAAACAGACAGACGGACATGGCTAAATCAGCTCACGTTTTCATCCTGATGATTGCGGTATACTTATTGGTGGGTCTAGCTATTTTCCTTCAAGGACTTACAATTTGGAGATTCGTGACGAAGTATACCATTTTATTTTCATGAAAGGTATAAAAATCATTTTATGTCTTGCTTCTTACAATTCCTGTAACTACAGTTAGTGCTGAACAATCATTTTCAAGACTGAAATTGATAAAAACCTACTTATGAATCCTTATGAGACAAGGCAGGTTATGTAACTTCGCTATTCCTTGTATTGAAAATCCTATAGTCCGATCTTTAAACTTTGATGATGTTATAGACAGTTTTGCGGAAGAGAAATCTGAAAAAAAGATATTTCTTAATAAATATCTTATTGTTATTTCTATTTCATTGTAAATGCATTCAGGTTTCCGCATCGGGCTAGCATGGACTAAGGGACATTCTTTCTTTCCTAAAGAGAGGTGGCATATGGTCATAAGTGCGACTACAACGTGTAATTGAGTACACTGAAAATCTCCCATATTTATTAAAATGAAACTGAGTACAACGTGACGATTTTTATTGATAGGGTCTCATCAAAGGAGTATGCCACGGCCCCAGATGGTATAGTTACGCCACTGTTCCGCAATGTTAAAGCTTTGATGTCTTTAGAGAACAAACCTCTAGAGATTCAGAAGTATACGATGTGGACTTGAAATATGTAAGAGAATTCCTTATAATATAAGCTAAATTCTCTTTTAGATGTGTATACCATATCCGAATTTTTATTCTTTCGACATTATTTAGGTCGGTCAATAATTTTAAGATTATCTAATATATAAAATTCTTCTGTCACGGTTTTAGAGGCTGAACTCCTCCGAAACGGCTGAACCGATTCTCATGAAATTTTGTGAGCATATTGGGTGGGTCTGAGAATCGGCCAACGTCTATCTTTTTTTTTGCTACGTGTCTAGGATCTTGAGATCAAAACGTGGACCCGGGTACCCCTAGAATGTGTTTATACAATATGGATATCAAATGAAAGCTGTTGATGAGTGCTATAGTACAGGATAATTTTCATACCCCTGGGTGACTAGGGTCTCGAGATATAGGCCAAAACTTGGACCCGGATACCCCTAGAATGTGTTTATACAATATGGATGTCAAATGAAAGCTGTTGATGAGTGCTATAGTACAGGATAATTTTCATACAACTGGGAGGCTAGGGTCTCGAGATATAGCCCAAAACGTGGACCCGGGTACCCTTAGAATGAGTTTATATCGCGAGATATAGCCCAACACATGGGCCCGTGAACGCCTAGATAATGTTTTTACATTGTGGGTATCAAATTGAAGCTGTTGATGAGTGCTTTAGTACAGGGTAGCTTTCATACCTATTGGTGACTAGGGTCTCGAGATATAGGCCAAAACGTGGATCAGGGTAACACTAGGATGTGTTTTTACATTATGGGTATCAAATTGAAGCTGTTGATGTGTGCTTTAGTACAGAGTAAGCTTTATACCGCTGGGTGACTGGGGTCTCGAGATATAGCCCAAAACGTGGACCCGGGTACCTCTAAAATGTGTTTATACAATATGGATAACAAATGAAAGCTGTTGATGAGTGCTATAGTAAAGGATAATTTTCATGCAACTGGGAGGCTAGGATCTCGTGATATAGCCCAAAACGTGGACCCGGGTACCCTTAGAATGTGTTTATATCTCGAGATATAGCCCAACACATGGGCCCGTGAACGCCTAGACAATGTTTTTACATTGTGGGTATCAAATTGAAGCTGTTGATGAGTGCTTTAGTACAGGGTAGTTTTCATACCTATTGGTGACTTGGGTCTCGAGATATAGGCCAAAACGTGGATCAGGGTAACACTAGGATGTGTCAAATTGAAGCTGTTGATGTGTGCTATAATACAGAGTAAGTTTTACACCGCTGAGTGGCTAGAGTCTCGAGATTAGGCCAAAACATGAACCCGGATACACCCAGAATGTGTTTTTACATTATGGGTATCAAATTGAAGCTGTTGCTGAGAGCTCTAAAGTTCATTGTGATATTCGATTTAGTCGCATCAACCTGGCAAAACTGATAAATATGCATGCGAAGCCGAAATAAAGACAAAAATTAATAATACCCACATACATATTTACATACGTCCTATTCGATTTGCCTGAAATTTCGTATATAAATTTGCCTATATTAGTATTTACGATGCTTTTTTCCGGGAAGTATACCAGAGACGGACTGGGATGAGGACTAGGACCCAATCCACAGAAACCGCCTCGGCTTGCTTCCCGAAATTCGACCTCATTTTCCGGCGGAGGCCGCAAATTTATCAAGAGGACGTGACCTTATAAGACAGCTCGATCTCAGCGAGCCCCAAATAAGGGATATAAACCAACGCATCAGATTGCTTGTGGATGAACACAAGCGGGTGAAATGGGAGGAGCATCTAAGTAGTTGTAACCTCTCTGCCGGTTTGGGTAAGCTTTGGTATACTGTAAAGTCCCTATCGAATCCGTCTAAGCACAATGACCAAAATGTGCGAGCGATTTTTGCGCACAATATATAATGCATTCTACGACTGACAAAGTTAGACGGAGGGCCAACAGACGCGCACATAAACAAACTTCAGCGCGCCCCCTTTTACCATCATCGCCAAAAAGGTTGAGGATGCAATCGCTCAAACTAAACCATCTACAGCAGTGGGCCCAGACGGCATAGCCATGCCGATGCTTAGAAGCATAGGCAAAGAGGGTTTCAAATATTTAGCACATGTCTTCCACCTGTCCCTTTCCACCTTTGTCATTCCCGCAAAAGGGAAAATGGCCAAGGTGGTCCCGCTACTAAAGCCGAGGAAACCAGCTAACATAGGAGAGTCATATCACCTGATATCTCTCCTATCGCCAGGAGCGAAGACGCTTTAAGCCATTTCCCCTATTTCAAAGCAAATTTGCAACTAGCCTGTCATCAGCATGGTTTTTAGAAAACTTCATAGCACAACCACCGCGCTAAATTCCATTAGCACCCAGATAAATTGCGGTTTAAATCAAAACCCCCACCATAGAACAGTACTCGTTGCGCTAGACCTATCAAAAGCTTTTGATACGGTGAACCATGCCACGTTGCTGCAAGACCTGGAAGGGTCTACCCTTCCCCCAAGTCTTAAAAGGTGGACCGCAAATTATCTGGGTGGCCGGCAGGCATCGATGCAATTTAGAAACGCAACATCAAAACCAAGAAGAATTATACAAGGGGTGCCACAGGGTGGCACTTCTTCTACATATCAAAGCTACCTTCGCCACCAGAAGGTGTTACTATCGTTTCCTACCCCGATGACTGCACAATAATGACCACAGGCCCAGGCCCACAGTTCGATGAGCTTTGCAACAAAATAAACAGCTATCTCCCTGATCTCTCCACTTTCTTCACCTCGCGAAACCTGACATTATCATCGACTAAATCATCGGCGACCTTATTTACAACATGGACGCCCCAAATGTCGACCCATTTGAACATCCACGTCAATGGCACTACGCTACCGACTGTCTTACACCCAAAAATCTTGGGTGTGACGTTTGATCAAGGTCTACATTCTGGTTAGCATGCAGCCGCAATTGCATGCATTGCATCATTATGGTCCACCCCTGTTGAAACAGCAAGATTTCTTGGAGTCCCGGTAGAGGATATTGATGACAATTTGTGATCGGTCGCACCTATTGGATGGGCGAAGCACTGCTACCATAACAACAACAACCAGTTAAAAAAAACTAATATGCACTTCTCATTAAAAATACGTTCATTGTATACATGTCAACTTAATAACACACTTAGCAAATGCATATGGGCAAGTCCTTGGTTATGGACACGACATTCGCACTTATTACAACCTGCATAAAAGGGAACATATGACCATATATGATGAGGTTCGAAATAGTTTTATGTTGTATTTTCCTCGTGCAGACTGCCCCGCGGGTATTGGCTAGTTTTACGAATGTGTGAAAGATGAACAGACGTTTATATCCATAACAAATTAACGTCTCATTAATACTTAAGGCAAGATCTTTAAGTTGTAAGTGTTGTTACTCAAAATTTAGTACACTGCTCCCGAATGTGGTTTTATAGTAGTGTACGATGGAATATTACCTAATTGAAAACAGATAAAACTAATATGTACTTAAGTTAAAAATACGTTCATTTGTAATGTAGTGTAACACACCTCGTTCATAGAACGTGGCCGGCTGTGTATGCTTGCGTATCCAGGCCAAAGCTCGTCGGATTGGGTGGGTCCTTGCCGCCACTAAGCCGCCTATGAACCCGTTTACATATAAGGAAAATCATGCACGTTTTTATTAACAACAACGACAAACAAATTACTTCACCAATCACATCCCATGAACCTTGAAAACGGAAAGACTGTTCGGATGAAAGTTCCTCTAATTAATCCCAGGAATGCCATTGCTACACGGCCTCCTTCTCTTCCCTACCCATCCATAAAGATATACACTTATGCATCACCAACCCAACCATACTAACGAACCTCAGGTTTAATCCATCTCACCAATTAAATTTGAATTTACCAGCACATATTTTGAATTCAAATACAAAAACCTTTATTTAACAAATTCATTGTAACCGACTTCATGTCTAAGCTTTTAATTTTAAAGTTTAACTAATCTAACTTTACTGGCTGGACACACTAATGTATAGTATGTAGGAATTAAATAAAAAAAATTAAGATATCTAAATGTGTAGAGGTCTATATAGGCATTTCCACACTTACATGCTAGATATCGTTAGCTTAATGTGAAAATGTGCTAAGTCACTTTTTACGAATTTTACAGGAGACGAAAAAAACTGAATAATTTTTGAAATAACGTTTTTTTCAAAACTGTGAATGAGGATACCTTAGTTGCAATACTTTCGAGTGTAGAAGCTTTGAAAAAGATAAATAAAAGTCATGTATGCTAACCCAGCAGCTATTTTATGACTTAGCACAATTTCCCACTCAAAACAAATTTTTTCTCCTGACTTGGCACTTTTACTCAATATGTTTCCCCATCACTCCTCCCCTTTAATGATTGAAATATAACATTAAAACTATATATTTCACAAAAAATACTATTTATTTGTCAAACTATTTCTAACTATTGGCGGCCACCGTGGTGTGATGGTAGCGTGCTCCGCCTACCACACCGAATGCCCTGGGTTCACACCCCGGGCAAAGGAACATCAAAATTTTAGAAATAAGGTTTTTCAATTAGAAGAAAATTTTTCTAAGCGGGGTCGCCCCTCGGCAGTGTTTGGCAAGCACTCCGAGTGTATTTCTGCCATGAAAAGCTCTCAGTGACAACTCATCTGCCTCGCAGATGCCGTTCGGAGTCGGCATAAAACATGTAGGTTCCTTCCCACTAATTTGTAGGAAAAATTAAAAACAGGGGCACGACGTAAATTGGAAGAGAAGCTCTGACTAAAATCTCTTCGGAGGTTATCGCGCCTTACATTTATTTATTTATTTTATTTCTAACGGTTCTGATCTGGACTATTTTGCCGGATGGTGCACAGACAATAACTTATTTTTAAATTCAAACAAATGCTGTGTTGGCTCTTATTCCATAAAGACAACTGCCACATACCTTATCTACAAACTAAATACTAAATCTCTTAATTGTTGTCAAGAGAGTAAAGACTTGGGTGTAATTTTTGACTCCAAACCCTCTTTTTTCTAGTCACATTGATTTCGTTGTTTCAAAAGTTGTTGCAATTGTTGGGTTCAGTAGACGTAACATCAGTGACTTTAAGGACCCTATGACGTTGAAGGCACTTTATATATCCTTGGTCAGAAGTGGTATTGAATATTGCTCAATAATATGGAATCATTTCTAAGAATCTAACTCCTATAAAATTGAGAAAGTTCCTAAAAATTTTACAAAATTGCTTTACGTATGCTTCACTGGCCAGGCGGCCTCCCATCATATACCAGCAATCACAAATTGCTTGGTTGCAGGCTTTCCATGACAGAAGAACTTTTATCTCACTCGTGCTTGCCTATAATGTAATAAACTTTAGCACGAATTACTCTCATTTATCTACTTTGTTCATTCCATATATTCCACTGCGTGATCTTCGGCATAGTGGATTATTTATCGAAATAACTCATAAAACGAATTATGCTATGAATTAACCTATAACTAGGACTATACATCTAGCAAATCAATTCAGTAGTGTTATTAATTTTAATAACAGCTTATATAAGTTTGACCTTGAATTGTTTTCTATTTTTAACTAGTCTGTAAGAAAGCATGTAGTTATCGACATGTAAGAATTGAAGTAGATTATAGTTAGCGCAAAGCATTTGTCATACACCAAAGGCATGTCCCAATTGGGTAAATCCAATTTCAAGGGGTTGTGTTCGCAACCCTCTCAAGGGGTTCTCCAACCCAATAGTCAACTCACCTAACCGTCGCGAATCCTGTTTCTTTGGCAGCCGAGGCTCTGGCGACCCCAATTTCCACATGGAACTAGGGGGTGGGGAGGGCGGGATGGCCTAGAAGGTTTAATGTGATCATATAAATCTTTCCCGAGATGGTCGAGCTACTAGTACCTTAATAGTGCTTTGTTACCGGAACGTACCGGATCTATATCCGGCAAAGGGCCATCAACATCGGTAACACTCCCCAAAGCCTTCGGGGAGTGTCTTTATCGTTAATACAACAACAACAACAAAGCATGTACTTTTAGACTGAATGAATTAAATAAATAAATAAAATTCAGATTGATGTTATTGACAGGTTGACTTAGCACATTTTTTTTAACAGCTGACGACTTAGCACATTTACACATCATTGCCCACAGCACGCAAAAATGAAAAATTTAAATATTTTTTTTTTGTGATCGATGTATTTTGAATTCAGTTTTAAAACTGCATTAAAATACAATTTTTCAAAAAAAGTGACTTAGCAAATTTTCACATTAAACTAACGATATGTATGCATATAAGTATGTGCAAATATTATTAATATATTTAGAGCATTAAAATCAATATAAAGGTAGAGTGCAAGAGTAGCATGAGACAAAATTTATATCAATTTTACTTCAGCAACATGTCGCATGATATAAAAAATGTGTCACAAGGTATGTGATTAAAATAGAAAAAAAAATATCATGATACTCTTTTGCTCTGAAATCGTCGCAAGTGGAATAGATTATACGTATAGATACACGTAGAAATGTGCAGCGAGAGTATGTGTACTAGGCCGGGTCGATTTGTGGGGAGGCAAAAAAATCGCCCATTGCTCTGTGAAAGTCATATTCTAGGGATCAAAATAAGAAACTTTGCCGAAGGAACCATACCTCTAAAACGAATTCTGATGTCCCCCATTTGGGTCGCAGGGGCAAATTTTAAAAAATCCAACTTTGAAATGCCTATGTTTTTTCTTTTTGGAGTTTATTTTTCTCTTTAGAAATTTATTAATGAAAAAATGAATTTAACTTAGTAATAGAAAAGAAATTAAAAAAAAATTATTAGAAATTAGCGTTTTTACAACCCCCTTTTAAAACCAAGGCATCACTGTGATGCATTTGCATGTCGTAAACATAGTTGTGTGGGTTTTTTATTCAACCGTTTTAAAAAATGAAGGTATCACTGTGACACAATTGCAGATCGTAAAATTGCTTGTGTTGTTTTTTTTAAGCCACCACAAGACACAGCAGGTAGAATTGAAATTGCCCCGACCCAAAAGTTCGACCCAAAGGGGGGGACATCAGAATTCGTTTTATAGGTATGGTTCCTTCGGCAAAGTTTCCCTAGAATACGATTTTCACAGAGCAATGAGCGATTTTTAAATCGACCCGCCCTAATGTGTACTATAAAATGAATATTATGCAAAAACTATTAAAGAACTTACATAGTTTTGGTCTCGATCGATGAGATCAGGCGCCTGCTGAGATGGTCGTGGACGAAGAGAATGTATATCTCTCTTAAGCTGTTGTAAACAAATATCACATTCTTTTTGTGTTCTGTTTTTCTCACTAAAACAAATACTCTAACCCACTCTTACGATGTACATTTGTATATAGTATTTTACGTTATTCCAATTAGATTTTACTCTGAATACCGGTTTGGTTTTACGCCGCCAGTGGCGTAGTGAAATTTATATATAAGGGGGAAGCATTGGATATTTGTAAAAAATAAAGATGTACAAAGATGATCTTGTTGTATACGTTACTGTAGGGAAATTTTGTGTAACCTCTTCTTTTTCGAAGTTCTTAGGCGATTTATGTGGGTAAAGCCGAACTTACTTTTATACAAAAGTTAATTAACTATCTGATTTTGTTTTAATGGAAATGATGGCAACGTTAACACTTAGCTTATCTCTGCGTGCAAATGTATGTCATAAAATATAACTATTTTT
Source organism: Eurosta solidaginis (assembly GCF_040869045.1). Lineage (NCBI taxonomy): Eukaryota > Metazoa > Arthropoda > Insecta > Diptera > Tephritidae > Eurosta > Eurosta solidaginis. Next base: position 30,763,648 of record NC_090320.1, read on the forward strand.
ATATCTACGTTCTCCACTGATAACGTTAGAAGGGTGAATTATGGGTGCGGCCTGTCTCCTCTGTTTATAGGCAGCAACTTATGTGGTCGCAATCAATGGTAAACGAAGAGGCAGTATTATATCCAGTATTAATTGGAAATTTTTGCGTTGTAATAGACCATATAGACAAACTCCGACTCGTGCGTACTGAGTTGGGCAACAATATACAAAACGCTTTTGAGAAATCAGCTCAACGCTACAACCTCCGAAGCAGAGTAAAACCATTTAGTGTTGGTGAAAATGTATATCGGCGCAATTTCGTTTTGAGCGACAAATCAAATAAGTTTAACACCAAGCTAGCACCCGTTTTTGTTAAAGCTACAGTTCTCGCCACAAAAGGAAACCCCATGTATCAATTGCAAGACATACATGGTAAGATAGGGTGGTACCACGGAAAAAATATTAAGGAATGCAAGGGTTAAAACACAATTTACCGTCCTATAAAACAACTAAAAAAGGACAAATGTATATAAATATCGATCTCCATCCCTAATTAATTATCTCTGTTGCGCATCACGCCACCTTTTTGACTTGTTTTTCCGTGCCTATAAAAGCTTCGGATTGAGACATAGCGAGGTCTTTTGCTGGATGAAGTTTGCCTAAAATGTATATTCGCGCGATGAAGCTAATACCGGCCAAAAAGGTAAACATCGTGCAGAATTAGATTCCGCAAGTAAAGCGGAAAGTTAAAGGTGCGCTAACCCTCCCTAGAGGAACAATGATTCGTTTTTTTGCGGGTACTTAAACGCGCAAGACGGTCATCTAAATAAAACCATAAAAGTTTAAAAGGGAATCAATGTCCGGATTGGGACTCGCAATGACAAGGACTGGGGCTACATCATCATCAACTTCAGCATGGAAAACTCGCAGGCTCTGTTGCAGTGACGAAATGTTGAGTGTTAAAATAGTTTCATAAGTGCATTTTAGTTAAAACCTTTTCAAGAACAAAAAAAAAACAAAAACATATACATAAGTAAATGCAGTCAAGAGTTAGGAGAAATAGAGAAATTCCAAGTTCCTCTTGACTTCCAGTTGTATACTAGTTTTGTCGCGGTATAGTCGTAATAGTCTGACGAAAATCACTTTTTTTTTGGTGAAAATCGAGAAAAAAAAAACATATATAATAGAAAAATTTAAGTTAAACAAATTTCAGAATATAGGATGTTCAAAAAAGAAAAAACACGGAAACAATTTTTAACATAAAAAATTTTAAAAATTAAATCTTCCAATTAAAGTTATAAATATATGAATATGTATACTTTAGTGAAATACATAACTTAAAGAAACAAAACATATATTTAAGAGGAAAGAAAGAGAATAATATAGTGTAGGTGATATAATTTTATCGAATTAAATGGCATCAAAGTTTTCAATACATTTCCTTTTAATTTAACAAAAAAAATTACAATCTTTTTGAGTTTCATGGTTCATGATAATTAAAGTAAAATCAGAATAATAATATAGTTTATTATAATTAAATGTTCAAGTTAGAAAAGGAGAGAGTGATATTTTTTTTAGTAATTGGAGAGAGAGAGAGTCTCCAATGTCTTATTGTCGTTCCAATAATAATAGGAAAACAAAAATCTGATTGCAACTCGAAGCAATCGCAATATCAAATTCTAATTAGAAAATTTACATATGTGCTAAAGTACCATTTTACAGCAAAGCAGAAGCATCGTAGAAGGCCTTCATCGAGTTCCTGCAACATCAATGCACGTAAGTTTATAATACAATTTTTATATTTTCATACCATTTGGTTTTTTTTTGTTTTGCATATGTACATATAATTTTTTATTTAGCTACCGTGTTAATGATCATTAAGTATGATCACTGAATCGTGAGAGAACGAGAGAATCGACGAAACGGGTTGGTATTAGAAATGTCTTTAGATTATTTGAGATTAATATTTACTAATACTGAATTCGTAACATACTTCAAAACCGCGGAAATTTCAATCAAATACCTTATATTTGATTTAATATGATTCGTTTCTCTGTTTCATTTAATATTTCACCTGTTTAAATATCACGCACTCTTTAGTAAATTTGTAAGATTCATTTTTGCATATAGTTCCGATTCCATGCCGTTCCTATAGGTGTTCGGACTTAAGCCTAATAATAAAGATTGGTACTTTTTTGCTTTAGTACTAAATTTAGTATGAAATCAAATTCTAATCTTTTTCTTTTTAGTTGATTAGTCTTATTATTAAATAAAACATGAATTGCTAAGTTTGTAATAATGGTCTGAAATTCGTTATTGTTGTTGCTTTACTTTGGGACATCTCATTAACATCTGAGAAGTCATGGTTGGGTGGGTTAAGAGCGGTAAGTAATTGGTAAAAGAACCGCTAGGCAAAAGACAAAGTGTTGTGTCGCTTTCTAAAAAGGTTAATCAACGATCATATTGAGTGATGAGGTAAGAAATTCCTTAACCCCTATGTGTGCTTAATTTTTTCTTGTTAGGCCATGGGTTTGTCGTAACTGGTGGTTTGGTCGGTCGTTTGGTCATAACAGCGTGCCAATATTTTTCTTGACGTAAGGTTTTTTATTTGCGGCCTTAGGTTTTTATATATTGGTGATATCCAAATACTTTAACTTCACTTATATTCGCTACTCGTTTAGGCTTTTGCAGCTTTATGCATATGTACATATATTTCCACCTCCTACATTTCTCTATTCTTTCGTATTGAAGCGATGGTGTGGCGGTGATACATTTTTTCTTTCCACTACTCCATGCAATTTATGCGGAACACTATCCAACTCTTTGCCTACCCTTCAGCGATTTTGACCAACACGTTTTCTTTTTGTATATTTTCAGTACACTTCTATAATTTTTAAACGTTTTTCCTTTATCAATCGACAAATTAAAAAAATATTACAATATTTGAAGCAACAATTATATGTACCTCAAAAATATAAATACATTTATATGGCCATATATGATGAAGTTCGGAATAGTTTTCTGTTGTATTTTCCTCGTGCGGACTGGCCTGCGGGTATTGGCTAGTTTTACGAATGTGTGAAAGATGATCAGACGTTTAAATCCATAACAAATTGATGTCTCATTAATTCTTAAGGCAAGATCTTGATTATGTCAGCCCACTTAAGTTGTAAGTGTTGCTACTCAAAATTTAGGGCACTGCTCCCAAATCTGGTATTTAAGTAGTGTACGATGGAATATTACCAACTTGAAAACAGATAAAACTAATTAATAAAACTAATAAGTACTTTTAATAAAAAATACGTTCATTGTATACATGTCAGCTCAATAACACACTTAGCAAATACATATGGGCAAGTCCTTGGTTATGGACACGACAGTCGCACTGATTTCAACCTGCATAAAAGAGAACATGAGCAGTGGACTGAGTGGATATTACAATGTTTGAAGCAACAATTGTGGGTACCTCAAAAATATAAGTACATATATATGCCCATATATGATGCGGTTCAGAATAGTTTTATGTTGTATTTTCCTCGTGCGGACTGGCCCGCGGGTATTGGCTAGTTTTACGAATGTGTGAAAGATGATCAGGCATTTAAATCGATAACAAATCGATGTCTCATTAATACTTAAGGCAAGATCTTGATTATGTTAGCCCACTTAAGTTGTAAGTGTTATTACTCAAAATTTAGTGCACTGCTCCCAAATCTGGTTTTGCAGTAGTGTACGATGGAATATTACCAACTTGAAAACAGATACAACTAATTAATAAAACTAATACGTACTTCAAATTAAAAAAACGTTCATTGTACACATGTCAACTTAATAACACACTTAGCAAATACCTATGGCCAAGTCCTTGGTTACGGATGCGGCATTCGCACTCATTTGTAAATGTGAGCACATATATATTACCATGTTTTGTTCGTTGGCTAAACGGAAATAAAGTTATAGGCCAATATATGGATCAACTAATGGAATAGAGGTAATGGACTTTACAAAGTTTAGACACCAATAAAAATGTTGCCCGAACTTTCCGGAAAAATTTTAGTAAACAGACCTATGTAACATCTGAAAGTTTTTTTAATTTCAAGTCGACGTTAGCTTGCTAGGAAAATAATAAGGATGAGGGCAGGATCAATTTATAAAACCTCCGTGTGTTTAACAGCACAACAATATAAAGAAAGGACGTTATATTTTATTAGTAAAACATCCAAATTTGCCAAACCGATGAAGCCTTTCTTTGAAATCATGTTTCTCTGGCAGGATGAGGGGAAAGAATAAACTTTTTGATTTCCACATCATACACATATTTGACCTTTAATCCCAAGTGATAGAAATAAAGTGTGACCACTTTTGATTTTCGGTTCGTGATGGGCCTTATTTGGGAATCGCCCACATATAAATAAACAAACAATTTCAAAGTAATTTTGTTTTGAAAAAGTATAGCAAAATGCGATATTTCATTTCGCTAGAATAATAATAAATACGTTTGATTTCTTAATTTGTTTGTTCATTTGTTCAGCTAATTAAAACAAACAAAAAAAAGTAAGGTTGTCTAAGTTTGGATGTACCCAAATATTATATACTTAGCGTGAATTTGAATTGTACAGTTCATTTCAGATAAATTATTTTTTCAAATTTTGTTACGAAACTTGATAAGTGAAATATCATTGATACTGTCACGGATATTAGCATCACTAAGCTATACCATCACTAAGGCGATGCTAAGGCCATGCCAAGCAGTATTTACGTCAATAATCAAATCATGTATACACATATATAAGGCAGCCGAAAGAGATGTCACACACAGATACATTTACTTATACGTCTATGTGTACTCGAGAGACTGTAAACTACAAACATTCACATCAATAATTCAATCATTATGTATCTACATAAACGAATAAATAATTGCGTCTACACATATGTACGTATACGAGCAGCGGAGCGGCAATGCACAAACACATGCATATATCTTATCTGAGTTGTCACAAGGAGAGCAATAATTTGTGCACGTAGTTGTGGCTGGCGATTTTGTAGCCGAAACTAACTAGTAAGTTCTGGAAATCGAAGAGCCTAGAAGTATGCAGCGTAAACTATAAAAGCGGGGCAGGCGAATAAGAAGTAATTCAGTTTGATTTGAGTTGTCAAGCAGTTTCGATTAAGACGATATCTAGCGAGCAATAGCAGTATTATTTTGAAAGTCAGTTTCATTTAAGCTATCAGTTTGGTTATTAAGCAAGCTATTCGTTGCACAGTTTGAGTGTTAATGTGAAGTACTTTAATAAAGGCCATTTTCAATTATTCAATATTGGAGTTATTTATTCAACAGTTTAGTGATTCGAACTTAGCAGAAGCAAATAAGAGGATTTGAAGTAAATTCGTTACAATACAAAACTATTTTTCGCTAAGATATAGCTTATTATTCTAGTCTGTGACCCTTTTAAACACAACTCAAGCTAAATAAAACCGTTTAAAAACAAGCGTATGGCTTATGTCGCTCACGATAGGTAATTATCGTAACCTGTTTTTCTAATAAATTTCTTTCTTTTAGACGGGATGCAAGTAGCTCTGACTTATCTTTTGGAAGCTCTACGTCTCTTATAAGATCGTTTAACAAGGACTGTGTCAGAGGCTTTGGGCAAAATCCATCTGATACGCTGTGGATTTTTGAAGACGAAGAAATAGGCGATGGAGAAACTTCAGTATACGTATTATGTTGATTTTCAGGACATGGAACTCCATCTGAATCTAGCACGGGAAGAGTAAAACCACCAGCTGAAATCGTGGGATAAGACCAAATCATATGTTTTCCAAATCCTTTTTTTTTTAATTAAACAAAAGTAACAGTTAGCATCATGATCACATGTTTCTCTCCACGTCATAGGATTTTCAATTTGCATGTTTTCTCTGTGAAAAATGAGTATTATAACTATTGTTACGAATATTGACAAAACAAAGGGGTGCTGCTATCTCTAAGCGATGGTAAGCAGTGACGTGAGTTCACATCAATAATTCAATCATTATGTATCTACATAAACGAATAAATAATTGCGTCTACACATATGTACGTATACGAGCAGCGGAGCGGCAATGCACAAACACATGCATATATCTTATCTCAGTTGTCACAAGAGAGGGCAATAATTTTTGCACGTAGTTGTGGCTGGCGATTTTGTAGCCGAAATAACTAGTAAGTTCTGGAAATCGAAGAGCCTAGAAGTATGCAGCGTAAACTATAAAAGCGGGGCAGGCGAGTAAGAAGTAATTCAGTTTGAGTTGAGCTATCAATCAGTTTGATTAAGCACGCGATCTGGCGGCCAATAGTAGAGTTTCATTTGAGTTATCAATCAGTTTGGTTATTAAGCCAGCGAGTAGCAAAGTATAAGCGTTATTGTGAAGTACTTTAATAAAGGCCATTTTTCCATTATTCAATATTGGAGTTATTTATTCAACAGTTTAGTGATTCGAACTTAGCAGAGGATTGCAAATAAGAGGATTTGCAGAAAATTCGTTACAATTGGTGTCAGAAGAGGAATTGTTGAATAAATTCAAGAAGACAACAAGGATATGGCAAAGTTCAGTGAATTAAAGATCCAGCAACTGAAGAAGGAGTTGGAGAGCCGTGGATTGAATACAAGCGGCGTTAAACTCGAACTTCAGGCACGGCTACGAGAGGCAATGGAAGCAGACGGAATTGATGTGGAAGAGTATGTCTTTCACCTTGATGGCGAGGAGACAACAAAAATTGAAGAGAAAAACGAAACATCGCAGACGGTTACCAGCACAGACTTGAACATGATTTTGGCTGCAATATCTGCTCAAACATCGACAGTGGCTTCTCAACTGGAATCGCAAAAGACAGATATAACATCTCAACTGTCATCTCAACTAGAAGAATAGAAAACGTATATGTCATCACAAATGGAATCACAAGAAACGCGTATTTCAGAAATGTCGACACAGATTACATCGAAGATTGAAGCACAAGAAACGCGTATTTCAGAAATGTCGTCGCAAATGTCATCTCAACTGGAAGAACAGAAGACATATATGGCATCGCAACTGGAAGAACAGAAGACATATATGATATCTCAGTTGGCTCAGCAGTTGAAAGCGCAAGAGGATCGCAGTTGGAGGGTTTTAGTGAACGACAAGATAAAATGGAAGCTGAGATGGATGCTTTGAAAGATCGGATTCAGCAGTTACAATTAAATCGTCCAGCAGTTTCAGCGAGTAAGCCAAAGGTAAAAACACCATCCTTTGACGGTTCTGTTCCTTTCCAGGTCTTTAAGCTACAGTTTGAGAAGACCGCAGCAGTGAACAACTGGAATGTGGAAGATAAAGTTGCCGCACTCTTCGTAGCATTGAAAGGACCAGCTGCCGAAATCTTACAGACTATTCCAGAGTACGAACGGAACAGTTATGACGCATTGATGGCTGCTGTAGAACGGCGATACGGAAGCGAACACAGGAAACAGATATTTCAAATAGAATTGCAAAACCGCTACCAAAAAGCTAACGAGACTTTGCAGGAGTTTGCTTCTGACATTGAAAATTGGCTCATCTTGTAAATGTGGATGCACCCGTGGAATACACGGAAAGAGTGAAGATTCAGAGCTTTATAAATGGCATACGGGACGTCGAAACGAAGCGAGCCACATACGCGAACCCAAAGCAAACATTTTCTGAAACGGTATCCCATGCATTGACTGAGGAAACGGCGTCATTATTGAGTAAACCAGCATACAAAGCTCATCGTGTGGAAGTAGAAAGGCCAGAGTGGGTAGACACAATTTTGGAAGCACTGAAGGGATCTCAACAGAAGAATGCCGGAGTTATTAAATGTTTCAAGTGCGGCAACTCAGGTCACATTGCACGTCATTGCGATCTTGGTCCTAATAGTTCCAACAATATGGGTGGCCGTAAACGCAAAGCTGGCGGAAATGAGCAAGAGCGTGTCGAATGTAAAGAACGAAAACTTGCCCCGGTTATTGAATGTCCTGTGATATCTGTGTCGCAAATTGGAAGGAAATCAAGCAGTCTTACCGTCAGAGGGAATGTGGATGGTAAAGAACGTGTACTCACTGTAGATACGGGCGCATCTCATTCCTTGATCCGATCTGACTTGGTCAACAGGAGAGTAAAAGCGTTACCTGGAGCAAAGTTGCGTACGGTCACTGGCGAGTATAACCAAGTTCAGGGAGAAGTGATATGTGAAGTATTGATTGGGAAGGTCATGGTTCTACACAAATTTGTTGTGGCGGAGATTGTTGATGAAGTTATATTGGGAGTGGATTTCTTGGTTGACCATGACATCAAGATCGATATGCAGAGAAGGGTGATGCGTTATGAGAACCAAGATGTGCCACTTAACTTTAGTTTGGAAGAAGGGTTCAGCAGTAATCGGGTACTGGTGGAGAATACTCGACGAAGGCCACGAAATTCAAAGGTAAAGGTTGATAGATCGAATGGACCAAATAAATCAAAATCAAAAGTACCTGCGAGAGAAACACTGGCATTGACAAAACCTAAAAGACGCAGGAAAACGAAGCAACGAATTTCCGAGAAAGAATGCAAGGGTAGTTTCAAGCCGGAGCGCACTACTGTTGTAAAATGTGGGAACGATACCGATTATGCAAAGCAAATCCGTCCAGCGCAAGCTCTACGAAGTGGTTCATTGACCAAACAACAGAGTGTGAAGGAACGGCCCAGGGTAATGAGTAGTAAGATGAAACACTGGCATGACAAGAACTTTAATTCGGAAGGTTTCTTGGCGGGAGATTTGGTACTGTTAAACAACCCCCACCGGCGGAAAGGTGTTCCAGCTGAATTTCGGTGCAGTTGGGAAGGCCCGTACAAAGTTGTGAAGAAGATCAGTGATACCATCTACCGCATACAAACCACTGGGAAACCACGGATTAGAAGAGTGGTACATTTGGAGATGCTAGCGGCAGTTAGATCGGGAGATTTGTCTGACCGGGACGATCAGACTTAGGTGGAGGGCAGTGTTACAAATATTGACAAAACAAATGGGTGCTGCTATCTCTAAGCGATGTTAAGGAGTGACGTGAATTCACATCAATAATTCAATCATTATGTATCTACATAAACGAATAAATAATTGCGTCTACACATATGTACGTATACGAGCAGCGGAGCGGCAATGCACAAACACATGCATATATCTTATCTCAGTTGTCACAAGAGAGGGCAATAATTTTTGCACGTAGTTGTGGCTGGCGATTTTCTAGCCGAAATAACTAGTAAGTTCTGGAAATCGAAGAGCCTAGAAGTATGCAGCGTAATCTATAAAAGCGGGGCAGGCGAGTAAGAAATAATTCAGTTTGAGTTGAGCTATCAATCAGTTTGATTAAGCACGCGATCTGGCGGCCAATAGTAGAGTTTCATTTGAGTTATCAATCAGTTTGGTTATTAAGCCAGCGAGTAGCAAAGTATAAGTGTTATTGTGAAGTACTTTAATAAAGGCCATTTTTCCATTATTCAATATTGGAGTTATTTATTCAACAGTTTAGTGATTCGAACTTGGCAGAGGATTGCAAATAAGAGGATTTGCAGAAAATTCGTTACAATATTTTTATACTCAGCTGAGCAGAGCTCACAGAGTATATTAACTTTGTTAGCATAACGGTACTCCGTAACGGCATAAACTAATCGAGATAGATATAGACTTCTATATATCAAAATGATCTGGGTGAAAAAAGAAATTCATTTAGCCATGTCCGTCCGTCCGTCTGTAAACACGGTAACTTGAGTAAATTTTGAGGTATCTTGATGAAATTTGGTACGTAGGTTCCTGGGCGCTCATCTCAAATCGGACTACAACCACGCCCACTTTTTCGATATCGAAAATTTCGAAAAACCGAAAAAGTGCGATAATTCATTACCAAAGACTGATAAAGCTATGTAACTTGGTAGGTGCGTTGACCTTATGACGCAAAATAGAAAATTTATAAATATTTGGACAATGGGCGTGGCACCGCCCACTTTTAAAAGAAGGTAATTTAAAAGTTTTGCAAGCTGTAATTTGCCAGTCGTTGAAGATATGATGATGAAATTTGGCACGCACGTTACTCCTATTACTATATGTGTGCTAAATAAAAATTAGCAAAATCGCATGACGAACACGCCCACTTTTACAAATTTTTGTTTTTTAAGTCAAATTTTAACAAAAAAATTTAATATCTTTACAGTATATAAGTAAATTATGTCAACATTGAACTCCAGTAATGATATGGTGCAACAAAATACAAAAATAAAAGAAAATTTCAAAATGGGCGTGGCTCCGCCCTTTTTAATTTAATTGTTCTAGAATACATTTGATGCCATAAGTCTCCAAAGCTCTCAGCTGAGTATGTAATGTTCGGTTACACCCGAACTTAGCCTTCCTTACTTGTTAATTAATAAATGTAATTGTTACTGAGGGTAGGATTTCCATTTCTCTGAAATATATATACAGCTATCACAAATTGAATTTGGCGTCCAATATTGGCTCAAATTCTCAACATCTATTGTAAAATAATCCTTATATGAATTTTGTAGTGAAATAGGGAAATTTCTCCGCCCTTTTGCTGTAGTGTAAAGACCACATACATAGCAAAATATATTCGGGTCATTTTTGCAGACAAATTTTCCACTGTTATTATTCATTTTTTTAAAATTCACTAACCAATTAATAGTTTTTTGCTGTTGTGGACAACTTGACTTTTCGCGATCAGGAATGCTAGTTAAATAGCATTGAATGAACTAAATGAATTACTTTAATAGTCGCAGGCCACTTCGATTTTCAAAAGTATGTATCTTGTTTTTTCGTTAAGTTTGTCACAATCGACGACAATATACCATACAGGGCAGGCATCTAGTAACTCTGTAAATTTTTTATCCACTACTATGGAAAGGGTTTGAAGAAAAGGGGTTTTCAAAAAAACTTCACATGTTATGGGAAATGGCCTGTGCAGTCTGGGATGTTCAGTAGGTAGGTATAACAGTTTCAATGACGGAGTGAAAATTTGTTTTTTTTGTTTTTATGATTTAAGCATTCTAAGAACAGAAATGCTTTAAGGAAAAAGTTGTATATATTTTATAACAAATATATATGACCATATTTCTTACTTACGAAAACCCGCGTTGGCAACTGAAATTCTCCATACAGTATGAGGCATTTTTTTCGTAGGATCTGCGTTTTGCCTTAAGAAAAATTGTCGGGGAAAAATTTCTTGAGTGTCATTATGGAGTTTTCTCATTTCTGGCGATGCCCGTGGTAAGCTTCAAAAAGACCAAGTTACGCAAAATGTCATACCTAAATAATTTGTTTGTCAAAAACAATAATAGGCTTGATATGCAAAATTCTCGCTAAATTGGATATTTTCACTTTATTGTCAATAAAACCAACATATATTCACGTATTTTCACGAAATAAGGTTTCGATTATTTATAATGTTTACAGTTTTAAGACCGTGAAATAAAAATGGTAAGTTTTTTAAAACCTTCGATTTTTTATGAATTTTTGAAAAATAAAATGTTCAATTTTGCAAAAAAAAAAATTTATTTTACATTTTTATGTGAATAACTACGCAACCGTCGATCATATAAAAAAATTTTATTTTCAAGACTTGAAGAAAATTTTGCGGTGAATCTACTGGTGTTTCTCCAACGAATTTAGATAAGTAATTTCCAAGAAAAAAAAAAAAAAAATAAATGTAAGGCGCGATAACCTCCGAAGAGATCTAAGGCCGAGCTTCTCTTCCAATTTGCGTCGTGCTCCTTTTGATTTTCCCTACAAATTGGCCGGACGGGACCTACATGTTTTATGCCGACTCCGAACGGCATCTGCAAGGCAGATGAGTTTTCACTGAGAGCTTTTCATGGCAGAAATACACCCGGAGCGCTTGCCAAACACTGCCGAGGGGCGACCCCGCTTAGAAAAATTTTCTTCTAATTGAAAAACCTTATTTCTAAAATTTTGATGTTGCTTTGCCCGGGGTGCGAACCCAGGGCATACGGTGTGATAGGCGGAGCACGCTACCATCATACCACGGTGGCCGCCATTCAAGATATGATAAAATAAATGGACAGACCTCTGTGAAAAATCGTGATTTTAGAAAAAAAAAAAAAATTGTATCCATAGAATTTTAAAAAATTAAATTTTGTGTGTTTTTGTACTTAGGGGGCCATAGTACATCGAAATTAAATAGTTAGACTTCAAAGTAATTTCTCATGTTGACTAGTGTTATGGGTACCTCAAAAATATAAGTACATATATATGACCATATATGAGGTTCGGAATAGTTTTATGTTGTATTTTCCTCGTGCGGACTGTCCCGCGGGTATTGGCTAGTTTGACGAATGTGTGAAAGATGAACAGACGTTTAAATCCATAACAAAGTAACGTCTCATTAATACTTAAGGCAAGATCTTGATTATGTCTGCCCACTTAAGTTGTAAGTGTTGTTACTCAAAATTTAGTGCACTGCTCCAAAATCTGGTATTGTAGTGGTGTACGATGGAATATTACCAACTTGAAAACAGATAAAACTAATTAATAAAACTAATATGTACTTTTAATTAAAAATGCGTTCATTGTATACATGTCAGCTTTATAACACACTTAGCAAATACATATGGGCAAGTCCTTGGTTATGGACACGACAATCGCACTGATTTCAACCTGCATAAAAGAGAACATGAGCAGTGGATTGAGCGGATATTACAATATTTGAAGCAACAATTATATGTACCTCAAAAATATAAATACATTTATATGGCCATATATGATGAGGTTCGGAATAGTTTTCTGTTGTATTTTCCTCGTGCGGACTGGCCCGCGGATATTGGCTAGTTTTACGATGTGTGGAAGATGATCAGACGTTAAAATCCATAACAAATTGATGTCTCATTAATACTTAAGATAGATCTTGATTATATCAGGCCACTTAAGTTGTAAGTGTTGTTATTCAAAATTTAGTGCACTGCTCCCAAATCTAGTTTTGTAGTAGTGTACTATGGAATATTACCAACTTGAAAACAGATAAAACTAATTAATAAAACTAGTATGTACTTTTAATTAAAAATACGTCCATTGTATACATGTCAGCTTAATAACACACTTAGCAAATACATATGGGCAAGTCCTTGGTTATGGACACGACAATCGCACTGATTTCAACCTGCATAAAAGAGAACATGAGCAGTGGATTGAGCGGATATTACAATATTTGAAGCAACAATTATATGTACCTCAAAAATATAAATACATTTATATGGCCATATATGATGAGGTTCGGAATAGTTTTCTGTTGTATTTTCCTCGTGCGGACTGGCCCGCGGGTATTGGCTAGTTTTACGAATGTGTGGAAAATATCAGACGTTTAAATCCATAACAAATTGATGTCTCATTAATACTTAAGGCAAGATCTTGATTCTGTCAGCCCACTTAAGTTGTAAGTGGTGTTACTCAAAATTTAGTGCACTGCTCCCAAATCTGGTATTGTAGTAGTGTACGATGGAATATTACCAACTTGAAAACAGATAAAACTAATTAATAAAACTAGTATGTACTTTTAATCAAAAAAAACGTCCATTGTATACATGTCAGCTTAATAACACACTTAGCAAATACATATGGGCAAGTCCTTGGTTATGGACACGACAATCGCACTGATTTCAACCTGCATAAAAGAGAACATGAGCATTGGATTGAGCGGATATTACAATATTTGAAGCAACAGTTATATGTACCTCAAAAATATAAATACATTTATATGGCCATATATGATGAGGTTCGGAATAGTTTTCTGTTGTATTTTCCTCGTGCGGACTGGCCCGCGGGTATTGGCTAGTTTTACGAACGTGTGGAAAATGATCAGACGTTTAAATCCATAACAAATTGATGTCTCATTAATACTTAAGGCAAGATCTTGATTATATCAGGCCACTTAAGTTTTAAATGATGTTACTCAAAATTTAGTGCACTGCTCCCAAATCTGGTATTGTAGTAGTGTACGATGGAATATTACCATCTTGAAAACAGATAAAGCTAATTAATAAAACTAATATGCACTTTTAATTAAAAATACCTTCATTGTATACATGTCAGCTTAATAACACACTTAGCAAATACATATGGGCAAGTCCTTGGTTATGGACACGACAATCGCACTGATTTCAACCTGCATAAAAGAGGACATGAGCAGTGGATTGAGCGGATTTTACAATATTTGAAGCAACAATTATATGTACCTCAAAAATATAAATACATTTATATGGCCATATATGATGAGGTTCGGAATAGTTTTCTGTTGTATTTTCCTCGTGCGGACTGGCCTGCGGGTATTGGCTAGTTTTACGAATGTGTGAAAGATGATCAGACGTTTAAATCCATAACAAATTGATGTCTCATTAATACTTAAGGCAAGATCTTGATTATATCAGGCCACTTAAGTTTTAAGTGATGTTACTCAAAATTTAGTGCACTGCTCCCAAATCTGGTATTGTAGTAGTGTACGATGGAATGTTACCAACTTGAAAACAGATAAAACTAATTAATAAAACTAATTAGTACTTTTAATTAAAAATACGTTCATTGTATACATGTCAGCTTAATAACACACTTAGCAAATACATATGGGCAAATCCTTGGTTATGGACACGACAGTCGCACTGATTTCAACCTGCATAAAAGAGAACATGAGCAGTGGACTGAGTGGATATTACAATATTTGAAGCAACAATTGTGGGTACCTCAAAAATATAAGTACATATATATGCCCATATATGATGAGGTTCAGAATAGTTTTATGTTGTATTTTCCTCGTGCGGACTGGCCCGCGGGTATTGGCTAGTTTTACGAATGTGTGAAAGATGATCAGGCAGTTAAATCGATAACAAATTGATGTCTCATTAATACTTAAGGCAAGATCTTGATTATGTTAGCCCACTTAAGTTGTAAGTGTTATTATTCAAAATTTAGTGCACTGCTCCCAAATCTGGTTTTGTAGTAGTGTACGATGGAATATTACCAACTTGAAAACAGATACAACTAATTAATAAAACTAATACGTACTTCAAATTAAAAAACGTTCATTGTACACATCTCAACTAATAACACACTTAGCAAATACCTATGGGCAAGTCCTTGGTTACGGATGCGGCATTCGCACTCATTTGTAAATGTGAGCACATATATATTACCATGTTTTGTTCGTTGGCTAATAAGGATGAGGGCAGGATCAATTTATAAAACCTCCGTGTGTTTAACAGCACAACAATATAAAGAAAGGACGTTATATTTTATTAGTAAAACATCCATATTTGCCAAACCGATTAAGCCTTTCTTTGAAATCATGTTGCTCTGGCAGGATGAGGGGAAAGAATAAACTTTTTGATTTCCACATCATACACATATTTGACCTTTAATCCCAAGTGATAGAAATAAAGTGTGACCACTTTTGATTTTCGGTTCGTGATGGACCTTATTTGGGAATCGCCCACATATAAATAAACAAACAATTTCAAAGTAATTTTGTCTTGAAAAAGTATAGCAAAATGCGTTATTTCATTTCGCTAGAATATTAATAAATACGTTTGATTTGTTAATTTGTTTGTCCATTTGTTCAGCTAATTAAAACAAACAAAAAACGAGGAAGGATGTCTAAGTTTCGCTGTAACCAAATATTATATACTCAGCGTGAATTTGAATTGTACAGTTCATTTCAGATAAACTACTTTTTCGAACTTTATTACGAAACTTGATAGGTGAAATATCATTGATACAAAACTATTTTTCGCTAAGATATAGCTTATTATTCTAGTCTGCGACCCTTTTAAACACCTTTTATATAAAAGTGGGCGGGGTTTTTAACCGATCCCGTCCATTTTTAACACGCTTTTATTAGCTTGGCCTGTATGTAGACGGTTTCTCGAAGTCTGATTAATTTGAAACTTTGCATACGTATCAAGGACCGATGACAATGCATTATTGTGATGGTGTGGTGACATAAGGTCAACGGCCATAAGGTCAATTGGCCTTATTACCACTTTGAGTGGCCATAAGTTTGATTGAAACTTTGCACACGTATCAGGGCTCGATGAAAATGCATTAATGTGATGGTGTGGTGACATAAGGTCAACGGCCATAAGGTCAATTGGCCTTATTAACACTTTGAATGGCCATAAGTTTGATTGAAACTTTGCACACGTATCAGGGCTCGATGACAATGCATTATTGTGATGGTGTGGTGACATAAGGTCAATTGGCGTTATTACCACTTTGAATGGCCATAAGTTTAATTGAAACTTTGCACACGTATCAGGGCTCGATGAAAATGCATTAATGTGATAGTGTGGTGTCATAAGGTCAACGCCCATTATGTCAATTGGCCTTATTAACACTTTGAATGGCCATAAGTCTGATTGAAACTTTGCACACGTATCAAGGCTCGATGACAATGCATTATTGTGATGGTGTGGCGACATAAGGTCAACGGCCATACGGTAATTGGCCTTATTACCACTTTGAGTGGCCATAAGTTTGATTGAAACTTTGCACACGTACCAGGGCTCGATGACAATGCATTAATGTGATGGCGTGGTGACATAAGGTCAACGGCCATAAGGTCAATTGGCCTTATTACCACTTTGAATGGCCATAAGTTTGATTGAAACTTTGCACACGTATCAAGGCTCGATAAGAATGCAATAATGTCATGATGGGGTAACATAGAGTTAACGGACATAAGGTCAATTGAACTTATGACCACCCCAAATGGCCATAGATTCGAAACCTTGCACATAATGCCAAAAACGCATTCCTTTATTAATGATAGACGTGGATGCATGGCACTTCTACGAAAGAGCATACTGGAGCCCTTTTTTACACGCTTTTATTATCTTGGCCTGTATCTATCTATGAATCTGGAGTGGAGCCAAGAGCCCCGGTAATGCAGAGCTCCGAACTCCGTTGCGCCTTTTGAAGCATTTTAAGATAGGTACTTTTAGCTAGTGCAGGCCACCAGACCAAGGCTCCATAAAGAAGAATGGGGGCACAATGGCTGTGTAAATCCAGTAGGTCACCTTAGGGGAGAATCCCCAGGAAGTGCCAATTGTCCTCTTGCAGGTGAACAGTTCTGCTGCTGCCTTCTTGGATCGCTCCACTATATGGTCACTCCATAATAGTGTAACGAATTTTCTTGCAAATCCTCTTATTTGCAATCCTCTGCTAAGTTCGAATCACTAAACTGTTGAATAAATAACTCCAATTTGTAATAATGCAAAATGGCCTTTATTAAAGTACTTAACAATACACTCAAACTGTGCAACGAATAGCTTGCTTAATAACCACACTGATTGACAGCTCAATGAAACTCTACTATTCAAAATAATACTGCTATTGCTCGCTAGATATCGTCTTAATCGCAACTGCTTGACAACTCAAATCAAACTGAATTACTTTTTACTCGCTTGTGCCGCTTTTATAGTTTACGCTGCATACATCTAGGCTCTTCGATTTCCAGAAGTTACTAGTTAGTTTCGGCTACAAAATCGCCAGCCACAACTACGTGCACAAATTATTGCTCTCTCTTGTGACAACTCAGATAAGATATATGCATGTGTTTGTGCATTGCCCCTCCGCTGCTCGTATACGTACATATGTGTAGACGCAATTATTTATTCGTTTATGTAGATACATAATGATTGAATTATTGATGTGAATGTTTGTAGTTTACAGTCTCTCGCGCATACATAGGCGTATAAGTAAATGCATTTGTGTGTGACATCTTTCGGCTGCCTTATATATGTGTATACATGATTTGATTATTGACGTAAATACTGCTTATCGTGGCCTTGGCATCGCCTTAGTGATGGTATAACTTAGTGATGTTAATATCCGTGACACTGCCCTCCACCTAAGTCTGATCGTTCCGATCAGACAAATCTCTCGATCTAAACGCTGCTAGCATCGCCATATGTACCACTCTTCTACTCCGTGGTTTCTCAATGCTTTGTATGCGGTACATGATATCACTGATCTTCTTCACAACCTTGTACGGGCCTTCCCAACTGCACCGAAATTTGGATGGAACACCTTTCCGCAGGTGAGGGTTGTATAACAGTACCAAATTTCCCTCCCGGAAACCTTCCGAATTATTTTCCTTGTCGTACCTGTGTTTCATCTTACTACTCATTATCCTCGATCATTCCCTCGCACTCTGTTGCTTGGCCAATGAAGAACTACTTCGCAGAGCTTGCGCTGAACGGATTTGCTTTGCATAATCAGTATCGTTCCCACATTTCACAACAGTAGTGCGCTCTGGCTTGAAACTACCCTCGCATTCTTTCTCGGAAATTCGTTGCTTCGTTTTCCTGCGTCTTTTAGGTTTTGTCAGTGCCAGTGTTTCTCTCGCAGGTACCTTTGGTTTTGATTTGTTTGGCCCATTTGTTCCATCAACCTTTACCTTTGAATTTCGTGGCCTTCGTCGAGTCTTCTCCACCAGTACCCGATTACTGCTGAACTCTTTTTCCAAACTAAAGTTAAGTGGCACATCTCGGTTCTCATAACACATCACCCTTCTCTGCATATCGATCTTGATGTCATGGTCAACCAAGAAGTCTACTCCCAATATGACTTCATCAACAATCTTCGCCACAACAAATTTGTGTAGAACTATGACCTTCCTAATCAATACTTCACATATCACTTCTCCCTGAACTTGGTTATACTCGCCAGTGACCGTACGCAACTTTGCTTCAGGTAACGGTTTTACTCTCCTGTTGACCAAGTCAGATCGGATCAAGGAATGAGATGCGCCCATATCTACAGTCAGTACTCGTTCTTTGCCATCCACATTCCCTCTGACGGTAAGACTGCTTGATTTCCTTCCAATTTGCGACACAGATATCACAGGGCATTCAATAGCTGGATCTAGCTCTCTACCTCTTACTCGCTCTTGCTCATCTCCTCCAGCTTTGCGTTTACGGCCACCCACATTGTTGGAACTATTAAGACCAAGATCTCAATGACGTGCTATGTGACCGGACTTCCCGCATTTGAAGCATTTGATAACTTTTTCACTTCGCTTTTGCGATCATTTCAGTGCCTCCAATATTGCGTCTACCCACTCTGGCCTTTCTACTTCCACACGGCGTGCTTTGAAAACTGGCTTACACAGAAGCGACGCTGTTTCCTTAATCAGAGCTTGTGACACCGTTTCTGCGAATGTTGGCTTTGGGTTTGCGTATGTAGCTCGCTTTGTTTCGACGTCCCTTATGCCATTTATAAAGCTCTGAATCTTTACCCTTTCAGTGTATTCCACGGGTGCATCCGCATTTGCAAGATGAGCCAATCTTTCAATGTCCGAAGCAAACTCCTTCAAAGTCTCGTTAGCTTTTTGGTAGCGGTTTTGCAATTCTATTTGAAATATCTGTTTCCTGTGCTCGCTTCCGTATCGCCGTTCTACAGCAGCCACCAATGAGTCATAACTGTTCCGTTCGTACTCTGGAATAGTCTGTAAGATTTCGGCAGCTGGTCCTTTCAATGCTACGAAGAGTGCGGCAACTTTATCTTCAACATTCCAGTTGTTCACTGCTGCGGTCTTCTCAAACTGTAGCTTAAAGACCTGGAAAGGAACAGAACCATCAAAGGATGGTGTCTTTACCTTTGGATTACTTGCTGAAACAGCTGGGCGATTTAGTTGTAACTGCTCCATACGACCTTTTAAATCATCTACTTCTGCCTGAAATTGAGCCATTTTTGCATCCTGCGCTTCCAGTTTTGATGATACCTGTTCCAAAATTTCTGCCGACATTTCAGATATACGTACCTCTTGCGCTTCCAATTTAGATGCCATATATGTCTTTTGGTCTTCCAGTTGAGATGACACTTGCGACGTCATATCTGAAATACGTGCCTCCTGTGATTCCAGTTGGGATGCCATATATGTCTTCTGCTCTTCCAGTTGGGATGCCATATATGTCTTCTGTTCTTCGAGCTGTGTTTTCATCTTGGATGTTATCTGTGTCGACATTTCTGAAATACGCATCTCTTGTGCTTCCATCTTGGATGTTAATGTCGATGTTTGAGCAGATATTGCAGCCAATATCACGTTCAAGTCTGTGCTCGTAACTGTCTGCGATGTTTCGTTTTTCTCTTCAATTTTTGTTGTCTCGTCGACATCAAGATGAAAGACATACTCTTCCACGTTAATTCCTTCTGCTTCCATTGCCTCTCTTAGCCGTGCCTGAAGTTCGTGTTTAACGCCGCTTGTATTCAATGCACGGTTCTCCAACTCCGTCTTTAGTTGCTGGATCTTTAATTCACTGAACTTTGCCATGTCCTTGTTGTCCTCTGGAATTTATTCAACAATTCCTCTTCTGACACCAATTGTAACGAATTTTCTTGCAAATCCTCTTATTTGCAATCCTCTGCTAAGTTCGAATCACTAAACTGTTGAATAAATAACTCCAATTTGTAATAATGCAAAATGGCCTTTATTAAAGTACTTCACAATACACTCAAACTGTGCAACGAATAGCTTGCTTAATAACCACACTGATTGGCAGCTCAATGAAACTCTACTATTCAAAATAATACTGCTATTGCTCGCTAGATATCGTCTTAATCGCAACTGCTTGACAACTCAAATCAAACTGAATTACTTTTTACTCGCTTGTGCCGCTTTTATAGTTTACGCTGCATACACCTAGGCTCTTCGATTTCCAGAAGTTACTAGTTAGTTTCGGCTACAAAATCGCCAGCCACAACTACGTGCACAAATTATTGCTCTCTCTTGTGACAACTCAGATAAGATATATGCATGTGTTTGTGCATTGCCCCTCCGCTGCTCGTATACGTACATATGTGTAGACGCAATTATTTATTCGTTTATGTAGATACATAATGATTGAATTATTGATGTGAATGTTTGTAGTTTACAGTCTCTCGCGCATACATAGGCGTATAAGTAAATGCATTTGTGTGTGACATCTTTCGGCTGCCTTATATATGTGTATACATGATTTGATTATTGACGTAAATACTGCTTATCGTGGCCTTGGCATCGCCTTAGTGATGGTATAACTTAGTGATGTTAATATCCGTGACACTAGCTTCCTATCCAGAATGACTCCCAAATACTTGACTTGATCGCTAAACGCTAAGAACGTACCTCCAATTCTTGGCGGTGTAAGATTTGGTACTTTGTACCTCCTCGTGAAGTGGACAAGCTCGATTTTATCCGGGTTAAATTCCAAACCTGTGGCTGTGGCCTAGTGGGAAATTTTGGATAGTGCCCCTTCCATTACGTTGCAAAGAGTTTGCGGAACTTTCTCCGCATGGTGACGCAGATGTCATCTGCATACGCGATCACTTGGTGACCTTCTGCCTCCATGAGGCGTAGTAGTTGGTTGACGGTAACCACCCAAGGTAGCGGAGAGAGAACGCCGCCCTGCGGAGTGCTTCTGCCGACCGGTATGCGGATGACGCATCCACCTAGCTCAGTTTTAATCTGCCTACGCGTAAGCAGATTGTATATAAACTCCACCAGGCACGCGTCAACCCCCAGATCGGCCAGCGCCGAGGTGATGGCCTCAGGGAGAACGTTGTTGAAGGCACCCGCTATATCTAGAAATGCCACCAGGGAATATTCCTTGAAGTCAAGTGACCTTTCTATAACGGATACCAGTGAGTGCAAGGCCGTGTCAGTTGACCTACGCTTAGTATAGGCATGTTGAGCTTGCGAAAGAAACGATGATGGCTCAATCCTCCTCCTGATGTTGTCCTCTAGGAGTCTTTCGAGTGCTTTTAGCAGAAAAGAAGATAAGCTTATAGGCCTATAATCATTTTGTTTAGAGTGGGAGATTTTCCCTGCCTTGGGGATAAAAACCACGTTGACTTCTCTCCACGATACTCGTACGTAATTGAGCCTAAGACAACCTATAAACATCCGTTTTATCCAGGGCCTTATAAGTTCGGCAGTATACTGTAGATGAGCCGGAAAAATTCCATCCGGCCCGGCGATTTATAGGGCTTGTAGGTCTGTAAAGCCCAATCAATCCTTTTATCATCTGTGATTTCCCTTATTAGCTGATCATTAGGTGACCCTCCGCTAACAATATTTGAAGACACGCCCGCGCTTGCTGGGAAGTGTGTATCCATAAGCAAGTTTATGGTTTCAACGCTGGAGTCCGTCCAGTGCCCATCCGGCTTTTGGACGTAATCCTGGAGCAGCTCCAGGATGTCAGCTGGGTCCGTTGGCGTCACTGGAACCGTGGGGGATATCACGCGCCTCCACTATCTTGAGGCGCGCGCCCGGATATACCACCCCTATCAGCGTGACGGCGGCCCTATAAAGGTTTACCGACCTGGCGTCGTCACAGGCAATTAGCTTGACATTGTCCTGGAAGCACCCTGCATCGGTGTAAGATGGCGGTGGACCAGGGTTGTCTTTCTTAACCTTAACGGCCACCGTAGCGAGCGCGGCCTCGATCCACTTCCACTGTTGTTTCGGGATCCTGCCATCTTCGCTGCTCTCGTCTATAATGCCAATGATCTGCCGATCCTTGGCAATTTCGGCGAAAGACCGCGTCCAGCCTCCCTGCGTCTTGGCCCTTTTCGGTGCCGTGGGGTTGGATTCATCCATGGACCGCTGGCGTTTCGAGGTTTCATCACTCTCGACTAAAACTTTTAAAATTACTTGAACTAAAAAATTAAAAATAAATAATAGTTTAAAAAAACTAAAGAAACACGCTTTCATTCAATTAAAAAGAGTTTATATAACAGTAGTAGAAGGTCAAACAATCACTTATAGTTAATCACCTCAAAATAAAATCATAATAAAGTTTAAGTTATTAACAGAATAATTTAATTCACAGTAAAAAGCGTGGGGTGCTTGATATTGAATGTTACAATCATTCTATTGGCAACTATCTGAGAGGAAAGATATGAAATGTTGTCAAATGTACCCCACGCTTTTTAATTTGAATTAAAGTATTCTGTTAATAACTTAAATTTTATTATGATTTTATTTTGAGGTGATTAACTATAAGTGATTGTTTCACCTTCTACTACTGTTATATAAACTCGTTTTAATTGAAAATTATTTTCTATTTTTTAGTTCGGTTAGCTATGAGAGCGTGTTTTTTTAGTTTTTTTAGTTTTTTTAAGCTATTATTTTTTCCTAGAAATATTTCCTGCTATACGGAAAATATGTGTACCCCATCTTATTATGATCCTTTAATTTTTCTTCGAGTTATGGCTCCCGAAACATAAAAAAATGTTTCATCATAAAAGGGGCGGTACCACGCCCATTTTCAAAAATTAAAATTTTTTCCTTTTTCTGGTTATAATTTCACTTGGAAAATGCAACACCATTGATATAAAGCTCTTTGTAATGATATAGCTTATTTTATTCGTCCCCGACCCTTTTTAAAATATTTTATATGAAAATGGGCGTGGTCCTCTCACCGATCGCGTTCATTTTTCTTCGAAGCATTCATTATAGTAAAAGCAATCTCTGACGAATTTTGTTATGATAGGTTTAACAGTTTTTGGCTTTATGATTAATAATACTTGTAAAATTGATTTCATCACAAGTGGGCGGTGCCACGTCCATTTAAAAAAAATATCAAGAGTCTTAATCTCAGTCCACACATCAAATTTTAACATTCTAGAGGAATTATTTGCTAAATAATCAGGTTTTTTGTGTTTTCCAAAAAGTTGTATATGTAAAAAGTGGGCGTGGTTACCATCCGACTTCCCCCATTTTTAATAGCGATGGGAGATGAGCGCCAAGAAACCCATATACCAAATTGCTATATTTTATTCTCAATATTTACTCAAGTTATCGTGCGCAACGACAGGTAGACGGATGGATGGACGGACATGGCTAAATCAATTCCTTTTTTCATATTCAGCATTTTGATATATGGAAGTATGTTTTTATTCCGATTCGTTTATGCCCTTTATGTTACCAAAGTTAACAAACTCTGTGTGCAAAGTACGCGGAATATAATAAATCTGGTTTTGTAGTAGTGTACGATGGAATATTACCAACTTGAAAACAGATAAAACTAGCTAATAAAACTAATATGTACTTTTAATTAAAAACACGTTCATTGTACACATGTCAACTTAATAACACGCTTAGCAAATACATATGGGCAAGTCCTTGGTTAGGACAACGACATTCGCACTCATTTCAACCTGCATAAAGGAGAACATGAGCAGTGGACTGAGCGGATATTACAATATTTGAAGCAACAATTATGGGTACCTTAAAAATATAAGTACATATATATGACCATATATGATGAGGTTCGGAATAGTTTTATTTTGTATTTTCCTCATGCGGACCGCAGGTATTGGCAAGTTTTACGAATGTGGGAAAGATGAACAGACGTTTAAATCCATAACATTAATCTCATTAATACTTAAGGCAAGATCTTGATTATGTCAGCCACCTTAAGTTGTAAGTGTTGTTACTCAAAATTTAGTGCACTGCCAATTTGAAAACAGATAAAACTAGTTAATAAAACCAAACAAACTGATTGCCATGCCTTAGCCGGCGCGGCTTTTATACTCTTCGTTCCCTCGTTTGCATATTTCTAGGCGTTTCTAGAATTTACTATTTTTTTACCAGCTATAACTACAGATGTACTATTATAGCTTCTCGCATAGCCATATGCGCGTGTATATGGGAGTGATACTTCCATCGATGATTGCCTACTTTTGGGAGTATCTCAGATATATGCATGTGTTTGTGCGTTTCTCTCCGCTGCTTGTATGGACATAATGATTGATTTGCTTATGTGCATACAAGTCACTGCTCAATATCGGCTTAGAGATGATAGTATCCCTTAGTGTTGCTAATATTCGTCACACTGCCCTCCACCTAAGTCTGATCGTCCCGTTCAGACAAATTTCCCGATCTAAACGCCGCCAGCCTTTCCAGATGAACCACTTTAATTTTGGTTCGTGGTTTACCAATGGTTTATATGCGGTAAACTACATCGTTGATCCGTTTTACAGCTTTGTATGGGCCTTACGAATTACACTGCAATTTCGGGGACAAACCTTTTTTCCGTTTTAGGTTGTATAACATCACCAAGTCTCCTTCCTGAAAACGTTCCGAATTAATTGCTTTATCGTATCTGGCTTTCATCTTGTCACTCATAATCTTTGTTTGTTGCCTTATCAGATCATGTATTTCACTCAGCTCTTCTTCCACTTTTCCTACTTTTGCAGGGGTTCGGCCCGTTGTCTCATGCACTGCTGATCGGTAATCAAGAATAATGGTATGAGGGTATCCCACTCTTTATGGAACTTGTCCACTACTTTCCTTAAGTGCTCCTCCAATGTTCTATTGAATCGTTCCACCACACCATCGAATTGAGGATGCAATGCCGTTGTCCGTGTTTTTCGAATGCCCAATGATTTACACATTTCCTGAAACACAGCTGATTCGAAATTCCTGCCTTGGTCAGAATGTAACTCTATTGGTACACCATACCTTACAACCCAATTGTTTATAAACACTTCTGCTACTGTTTCCGCTTCTTGATTTGGGATTGGGTTTACCTCTGGCCATTTGCTGAAATTATCCATAACCACCAGTACATATTTGTTTCCGCAGTTGCTAGTAGGAAAAGGACTTGCGACATCCATAGCGATCCTGTCAAATGGCGTACCTGAGTTATATTGCTTCATCTGGCCATGACTTCGGGTTTTAGGCCCTTTCGCTCTGGAGCAAACCTCGCAGTTCGCAATCCACTCAGTGACCGACTGACGGCAACCAACCCAATAGAATCTTCTCGAGCGTCTTCGTGATTCCAAGATAACCTCCGCTTGGACCATTATGCAGTTCGCTGAGCATGTCAGGAATCCTCCTTCTGGAAACAACTATCAGTTTCTTCTTGCATTGACCATCCTCACTCTCCCATACTCTATGTAAGCAACCGGATATCAATTCGAAACTGTTCCACTGTGCCCAATATGACATCGCAATGGGACCCTCTGCTGACATTTCCTCTCTATTTGGCCTTTCGTTTCGTTCGAGCCCTTGCATAACAGTGCTTGCATTCCAAACTACATGGTCTTCGTGATATTGCATCAGCATTTCCATGGGTACTACCTTTTCGATGCTCAATGGAAAAGTCATAGCTTTGTAGTCGCTCGATCCACCGTGCCAGTTGTCCTTCGAGATTACGGAACGGCAGAAGCCATTTCAACGCTGCGTGATCTGTCCTGACGCGGAATCGCTGGCCGTAGAAGTATTTGTGAAAATGTTTAATGCACTCTACCAATGCCAACAGCTCTCTCCGTGTAACGCAATAGTTCTTCTCTGGTTTTCCAAACGAACGGCTGTAATATGAAACTACCTTCTTCTGTACATCGACCAGTTGTGATAAAACGCTGCCTATAGCATATTGTTGCGAATATTAGCAAAACTAAGGGGTACTGCCATCTCTAAGCCGATGCTAAGCAGCGCCTTGCATGCACATCCATAGATCAATCATTATGTATCTACATAAACGAATCAATCATTATGTCTACAGATATGTAGGTACACGCAGCTGAGAGCAACGTACAAGCACATGCAGATATCTTATCTGAAATGCTCCTAAAGGTATGCAGTTGTGATTGTGGAAGTGTCGCTCACACGTACAAGCGCATGGGGTATGAGAGAAGCTATAAAAATTATACATCTGTAGTTGTAGCTGAGAAATTTATAACTAACTAAGTAAAATTCTGGAAGCGCCTAGAAGATGCCACGAGGAAATCACAGAGTATAAAAGCATCAGCGGTATAGGCGCTATGGGCAGTTTCAGTTAAGCACGCTATCTGTCGGGCAATAGATCAGTTTCATTTAAGCTATCAGTCAGTTTGGTTATTAAGCAAGCCATTTTTCCATTATTCAATATTGGAGTTATTTATTTAACAGTTTAGTGATTCGAACTTAGCAGAAGATTGCAAATAGGGGAAATTGCAAGTAAATTCGTTACAATATCATTCATTCATTCATTTTTATTGAGCATTTTACTTATATCCATTTATGTACAAGTTTCGCAAATTTACAAACTGTGCCACACAAAGTTTAAACATAAAATCCTACAACTTATAGATAAGTACATCTAGATATAAGAAAAGGTAAGACATTTTATATGTTATACTTAACATAGTGTCAAATGTCATCTTTATTGAGTATACAGTGGGGTGGACTGTTAAATATTAAAGTTAAAAATTAATTATATGTTGAAAATAGGTAAAAATAAATCTATTTATATAACTAACGCATTTAATAGAGCTTTTGTAAAGATAAAGGTAATACAAAGGAAAGCAATGAATATAAGCCAAGATTAGTTAATTAAAAACTGTTTATGAATTGGTCCGCAGCAAAACTTCGATTTCGGTATGAGAAAGGTCCAAAAGAAAGGACGCCACGATTTTCATGAATTGTTGTAAATTTCGTAGGGCAAGAATTTCGGAAGGTAGTGCATTAAAAAGTTTTCTAGATACTATCGTATAAAACTTGCTAGAGTGTGTGGTTCGCGAGGAAGGTACAACTACAGCAGGATATGAGCATGTCCTTAGATTATAGGTTTCCGATCTCATACTATGTAGGTATCTACACCTTATGAAAAAAAAATTTTAAACTTTAATATAATAAAGATCTCTTATTGGTGGAAGTGTATATGAGAAGCAATATACATAGTTTATAGCTGGTAATTTTATAGCTGGTAACTAACCAGTAAATTCTAGAAATAGAAACGCCTAGAAATATGCCAACGAGGAAACCGAACAGTATAAAAGCAGCACCAGCTGAGGCACGACCAACCAGTTTGATTTAAGCACGCTATCAGTTGCGGAGTATAAGTGTTTTCAAAGTAGTCTAATAAAGACCATTTTGCATTATTTGAATATTGGAGATGTTTATTCAACAGTTTAGCGATACGAACGTTAGTAGAAGGTAGCAAATAAGCGGAATTCCCCTAATTCATTACAATTGGTGTCAGAAGAGGAATTGTTGAATAAATTCTAAAGATTTCAAATACAACTTGGACATGGCAAAGTTAAGTGAATTAAGGATCCAGCATCTGAAAAAGGAGTTGGAGAACCGTGGATTGAATACAACTGGCAATAAGATTGAACTTCAAGCACGGCTACGAGACGTTTTGGAGTCGGAAGGAATTAATATGGACGATGATGTCCTTCATCTGATGGAGACGAGACAAGAACAAACATCGAAGAGAAAAACGAAACATCGCAGACAGTTATGAGCACAGACTTTAACACGATTTTGGCTGCAATATCTGCTCAAACATCGACAGTAACATCCAAGATTGAAGCACAAGAAACGCGTATAAGAGAAATGTCATCACAAATATCCACCAACAAGTCATCGCAACTGGAATCACAGGAGACA
The DNA here is from genome assembly GCF_040869045.1 of Eurosta solidaginis. Lineage (NCBI taxonomy): Eukaryota > Metazoa > Arthropoda > Insecta > Diptera > Tephritidae > Eurosta > Eurosta solidaginis. Next base: position 30,792,069 of record NC_090320.1, read on the forward strand.
CGTATAACATCCAAGATGGAATCACAGGAGACACGCATAACATCGAAGATTGAAACACAATTAGAAGAACAGAAGACATATATGGCATCTCAACTGGAACCGCAAGAGGCACGTATATCTGAAATGTCGGCACAAATTTCGGAACAGGTATCATCGCAGCTCTTTGCGAAACTGGAAGAGCAGGATGCAAAAATTTTACAACTCGAGGACAATATTGACGCCGAGGTAAAAGCGTTGAAAGGTCGTATGGAGCAGTTGCAACTAAATCGCCCAGCTGTTCGAGCGAGTAATCCAAAGGTAAAAACACCATATTTTGACGGTTCTACTCCTTTCCAGGTATTTAAGATTCAGTTTGAGAAGACCGCAGCAGTGAACAATTGGAGTGCTGAAGATAAAGTTGCTGCACTATTCGTGGCATTGACGGCTCTTCTGCTGAAATCCTACAGACTATTCCCGAGGGAGAGCGGAACAACTACGAAACATTGATGAGCGCTCTAGAGAGGCGATACGGAAGCGAACACAGAATGGCATACTGGACGTGGAAACGAAGCGAGCTACATACGCAAACCCAAAGTTGGATGGAAAGGAACGTTTACTGACTGTAGACACAGGTGCATCTCATTCCATCAGATTTCGTCAACAAGAAGATAAGACCATTGCATGGAGCAAGATTGCGTACAGCCACTGGAGAAGACACCACGGTTCTAGGAGAAGTAGCATGTGAAGTGGCAATTGGGAACGTCACGGCAGTACACAATTTTACAGTGGCAGAGATTGTTGATGAAATCATAATTAGATTGGACTTCTTAATCGACCAGGGCATCAAGATCGGCATGCAAAGCAAGACGATGCGATATACGAAACATGGATGTACCACTTAATTTCGGCTACGAGAGAGGCTACAGCAGTAAACGAGTGCTGGTGGAAGAGAGTTAGCAAATACCACCAAAATCAGAAGCAGTCATCTGGGCAAAGGTTGATGGAGATTGTGGGACAAACAAATTGTGGGTTGTCGAAGCAGCAAACAAATCAGCACCGAACATAATTGTAGGAAAAGCCCTGGCTATGACAAAAGATGGACAAGATGGACGTATTCCGGTAAGAGTACTCAATGAGTTCAAGTCACCACTCAATCGGACCAAAGGAGCTATTTTGGGAAGATGCCAAGAGGCTGAAGTAGTTATTAACTGTGAAGAGCTCCAGGAACACGTTTCATCTAGTAATACTGATCTTTCAAATGACATCACGGCATGGAAGGAGGAGCTAGAGGAAAATAATCAGAGTAAGGCAAAGCAACTGCTGCTAAAGTTCGCAAACATATTTGACCAGGATGGCTCCAAACCAGGCCGCACCAATGTTGTGAAACATAAAATTGACACTGGAGACGCGAGGCCGATACGTCAAGCTCCACGTAGTGTTCCACTGGCGAAGCAGGAAGTTGTGAGTCACATCGTACAAGAAATGAGGGACAGCGGCGTCATCGAACCATCAGCTAGTCCATGGAGCTTACCAGTGGTACTTGTGAAGAAGAAGGATGGGAAAATGAGGTTTTGCGTGGACTACCGCAAGTTGAACGACGTCACGAAAAAGGATAGCTACCCATTGCCAAGAATTGACGACACTCTGGACTCGCTCTTTGGTATGAAATGGTTTTCCACACTGGACTTGAAAAATTACTACTGGCAAGTGGAGTTGAAGGTGGTATATAAAGGGAAAACAGCCTTCAGCGTTGAAGATGGTATTTGTCAATTTACAGTAATGCCTTTTGGACTTTGTAATGCACCAGCTACTTTTGAGAGACTCATGGACCAGGTATTGAAAGGACTACATTGGAAAACATGCTTGGTGTACCTGGACGACATCATCGTATTGGCAAGAACTTTGATGAACATCTTAAAAACTTGGAGGAAGTTTTCCAGAGAATAGGTGGCGCTGGTCTGAAGCTAAGTCCCAAAAAGTGTGCGCTGTTTAAAAAGGAAGTAAATGATTTGGGTCACAAGGTAACGAGAGAGGGCATCTGCACTGCGAACGAAAAGATAGAAGCTGTAAAGGATTGGCCAAGACCACAGAACCTACATGAATTGAGAAGTTTCCTTGGGCTGTGCACATATTTCCGCCGATTTGTACCAAACTTTTCCAGCGTAGCCCATAGCCTCCACGAACTTACAAGAAAAAAAAAAACTTTTGAATGGAAGAAGGAGCAAGAAGTGGCTTTCCAAACATCGAAAGAGCGTTTGTGCACTGCCTAAATGTTGGCATATCCGATTCCAGGAGCAACGTTTATCCTAGATACAGATGCAAGCGGATATGCTATAGGAGGCGTTTTGTCACAACTGGTTGATGGACATGAGAAAGTACTTGCATATTACAGCCGTTCAATTGGAAAACCAGAGAGGAACTACTGCGTTACACGGAGAGTTGTTGGCATTCGTAGAGTGCATTAAACGGCCAGCGATTCCACATCAGGACAGATCACGCAGCGTTGAAATGTCTTCTGCAGTTCCGTAATCCGGAAGGACGAGTTGCACGGCGGATCGAACGGCTACAAAGCTATGACTTCCATTGAGCATCCGAAAGGCAGTACCCATAACAATGCCGATGCAATGTCACGAAGACCATCTAGTTTGGAATGCAAGCACTGTTCAAAGGCCGAGGCTAAAGAAGTCATTAGCCGGACATCTATAATGTCTGGAAAACTTCCTCCAAGTTTTTAAGATGTTCATCAAAGTTCTTGCCAATACGATGGTGTCGTACAGGTACACCAAGCATGTTTTCCAATGTAGTCCTTTCAATACCTGGTCCATGAGTCTCTCAAAAGTAGCTGGTGCATTACAAAGTCCAAAAGGCATTACTGTAAATTGACAAATACCATCTTCAACGCTGAAGGCTGTTTTCTCTTTATATTCCACCTTCAACTCCACTTGCCAGTAGTCACTTTTCAAGTCCAGTGTGGAAAACCATTTCATACCAAAGAGCGAGTCCAGAGTGTTTTCAATTCTTGGCAATGGGTAGCTATCCTTTTTCGTGACGTCGTTCAACTTGCGGTAGTCCACGCAAAACCTCATTTTCCCATCCTTCTTCTTCACAAGTACCACTGGTAAGCTCCATGGACTAGCTGATGGTTCGATGACGCCGCTGTCCCTCATTTCTTGTACGATGTGACTCACAACTTCCCGTTTCGCCAGGGGAACACTACGTGGAGCTTGACGTATCGGCCTCGCGTCTCCAGTGTCAATTGTCAATGTTTCACAACTTTGGTGCGGCCGGGTTTGGAACCATCCTGCTCAAATATGTTTGCGTACTTTAGCAGCAGTTGCTTTGCCTTACTCTAATTATTTTCCTCTAGCCCCTCCGTCCATGCCGTGATGTCATTTGAAAGATCAGTATTACTAGATGAAACGTGTTCTTGGAGCTCTTCACAGTTAATAACTACTTCAGCCTCTTGGCATCTTTCCAAAATAGCTCCTTTGGTCCGTTTGAGTGGTGACTTGAACTCATTGAGTACTCTTACCGGAATACGTCCATCTTGTCCATCTTTTGTCATAGCCAGGGCTTTTCCTACAATTATGTTCGGTGCTGATTTGTTTGGTGCTTCGACAACCCACAATTTGTTTGTCCCACAATCTCCATCAACCTTTGCCCAGATGACTGCTTCTGATTTTGGTGGTATTTGCTGACTCTCTTCCACCAGCACTCGTTTACTGCTGTAGCCTCTCTCGTAGCCGAAATTAAGTGGTACATCCATGTTTCGTATATCGCATCGTCTTGCTTTGCATGCCGATCTTGATGCCCTGGTCGATTAAGAAGTCCAATCTAATTATGATTTCACCAACAATCTCTGCCACTGTAAAATTGTGTACCGCCGTGACGTTCCCAATTGCCACTTCACATGCTACTTCTCCTAGAACCGTGGTGTCTTCTCCAGTGGCTGTACGCAATCTTGCTCCATGCATCTTCTTGTTGACTAAATCTGATGGAATGAGATGCACCCGTATCTACAGTCAGTAAACGTTCCTTTCCATCCAACTTTGGGTTTGCGTATGTAGCTCGCTTCGTTTCCACGTCCAGTATGCCATTTATAAAGCTCTGGATTTTTACCCTCTCGGTATATTCCACGGGTGCGTCCGCATTTGATAGATGGGCTAGCCTTTCGACATCGGACGCAAACTCCTGCAAAGTTTCATTCGCTTTTTGAGAGCGGTTTTGCAACTGTATCTGGTATATCTGCTTTCTGTGTTCGCTTCCGTATCGCCTCTCTAGAGCGCTCATCAATGTTTCGTAGTTGTTCCGCTCTCCCTCGGGAATAGTCTGTAGGATTTCAGCAGCAGATCCGTCAATGCCACGAATAGTGCAGCAACTTTATCTTCAGCACTCCAGTTGCTCACTGCTGCGGTCTTCTCAAACTGAATCTTAAATACCTGGAAAGGAGTAGAACCGTCAAAGGATGGTGTTTATACCTTTGGATTACTCGCTGGAACAGCTGGGCGATTTAGTTGCAACTGCTCCATACGACCTTTCAACGCTTTTACCTCGGCGTCAATATTGTCCTGGAGTTGTAAAATTTTTGCATCCTGCTCTTCCAGTTTCGCAAAGAGCTGCGATGATACCTGTTCCGAAATTTGTGCCGACATTTCAGATATACGTGCCTCTTGCGGTTCCAGTTGAGATGCCATATATGTCTTCTGTTCTTCTAATTGTGTTTCAATCTTCGATGTTATGCGTGTCTCCTGTGATTCCATCTTGGATGTTATACGTGTCTCCTGTGATTCCAGTTACGATGACTTGTTGGTGGATATTTGTGATGACATTTCTCTTATACGCGTTTCTTGTGCTTCAATATTGGATGCTACTGTCGATGTTTGAGCAGATATTGCAGCCAAAATCGTGTTCAAGTCTGTGCTCATAACTGTCTGCGATGTTTCGTTTTTCTCTTCGATTTTTGTTCTTGTCTCGTCTCCATCAGATGAAAGACATCATCGTCCATATTAATTCCTTCCGACTCCATAGCGTCTCGTAGCCGTGCTTGAAGTTCAATCTTATTGCCAGTTGTATTCAATCCACGGTTCTCCAACTCCTTTTTCAGATGCTGGATCCTTAATTCACTTAACTTTGCCATGTCCAAGTTGTATTCGAAATCTTTAGAATTTATTCAACAATTCTTCTTCTGACACCAATTGTAATGAATTAGGGAAATTCCGCTTATTTGCAACCTTCTACTAACGTTCGTATCGCTAAACTGTTGAATAAACATCTCCAATATTCGAATAATGCAAAATGGTCTTTATTTGACTACTTTGAAAAAACGTATACTTCGCAACTGATAGCGTGCTTAAATCAAACTGGTTGGTCGTGCCTCAGCTGGTCCTGCTTTTATGCTGTTCGGTTTCCTCGTTGGCATATTTCTAGGCGTTTCTATTTCTAGAATTTACTAATTATAAAGAAGACATTATAGATGTCCGGCTAGTGACTATAACGTGTACGGATGAATGGGACAAGAAACAAATAAGGAAGTGTCAGCTACAAGATACCGATCTGTTGCATGTTACATGTTATGCAAGGGCTCGAAAGAAACGAAAGACCAAATAGAGAGGGGATGTCAGCAGAGAGTCCCATTGCGAAGTCATATTGGGCACAGTGAAACAGTTTAGAGTTGATATCCGGTTGCTTGCATCGAGTATGGGAGAGTTAGGATGGTCAAAGTAAGAGGAAACTGATAGTTGTTCCCAGGAAAAGGATTCCCGACGGTCCAAGTGGAGGTCATCTTGGAATCACGAAGACGCTCGAGAAAATTAAGCAGAGATTCTAATGCGTTGCTTGCTGCCAGTCGGTCACTGGGTTGCCGACTGCGAGGTTTGCGACAGAGCGAAAGGGCCCAAAACACGAAGCCATGGCCAGATGAAGCAGTATGTTTCAGGTGCACCATTTGAAAGGATCGCCATGGATGTCTCAGGTCCATTTCCTACTAGCAAGCGCGGAAACAAATACGTACTGGTGGTTATGGATTATTTCAGTAAATGGCCATAGGTACACCCAATCCCAAACCAAGAAGCGGAAACAGTAGCAGAAGTGGTTACAAACGATTGGGTTGCAAGGTATGGTGTACCAATGGAGTTACATTCTGACCAAGGCAGGAATTTTGAATCAGCTGTGTTCCAAGAAATGTGTAAGAAGTTGGGCATTCGAGAAGCACAGACAACTACATTGCATCCTCAGTCCAATGGTATGGTGGAAATATGGTAAGGAGCATTTAAGGAAAGTAGTAGACAAGTTCCATAAAGAGTGGGATACACACATATCATTATTCTTGATGGCTTACCGATCTGCAGTGCATGAGACAACGGCCCAAACTCCCGCAAAGGTAATTTTTGGCAATGACCTTCGACTGCCAGCTGATTTGAAGTTTGGGATAGATGCCGATGCGGAGAGAAATGTCAAGAAATCCACTGGTTTCTTGGAAGAAGAGCTGAGAGAGACACACGATCTTGTAAGGTAACGAACAAAGATTATGAGGGACAAGATGAAAGCCAGATACGATAAAGCAATTAATTCGGAAGGTTTTCAGGAAGGAGACTTGGTGATGTTATACAACCCATAAGGAAAAAAGGTTTGTCCCCAAAATTGCAGGGAAGGCCCATACAAAGTTGTAGAACGGATCAACGATGTAGAGTACCGTATACAAACCATTGGCAAACCACGAACCAAGATGAAAGTGGTTCATTTGGAAAGGCTGGCAGCGTTTAGATTGAGAGATATGAGAAGCTAATTTTATAGCTGGTAACTAACCAGTAAATTCTAGAAATAGAAACGCCTAGAAATATGCCAACGAGGAAACCGAACAGTATAAAAGCAGCACCAGCTGAGGCACGACCAATCAGTTTGATTTAAGCAAGCTATCAGTTGCGAAGTATAAGTGTTTTCAAAGTAGTCTAATAAAGACCATTTTGCATTATTTAAATATTGGAGCTCTTTATACAACAGTTTAGCGATGCGAACGTTTGTAGAAGGTTGCAAATAAGCCGCATTTCCCTAAATTCGTTACAATACGTTCATTGTACACATGTCAACGTAATAACACACTTAGCAAATACATATGGGCAAGTCCTTGGTTAAGGACACGACATTCGCACTCATTTCAACATGAGCAGTGGACTGAGCGGATATTACAATATTTGAAGCAAAAATTATGGGTACCTCAAAGATATAAGTACATATATATGACCATATATGATGAGGTTCGGAATAGTTTTATGTTGTATTTTCCTCGTGCGGACTGGCCCGCGTGTATTGGCTAGTTTTACGAATGTGTGAAAGATGAAGAGACGTTTACGTTCACTATTTTATTAATTTCTTTGTTACATCTCTTTATTTTTTAATAAAATGTCTTGCCTATATACGAACTGCTTGATAAAAAGTGAATCCTATCCCTTCGTGTCATGCTGGCTTTGCGATGGGCTCGCCCATATGAAGTGTGCCGGTTTGTCAGCAAGAATGGTTGACGCACTCAATGATATTGATAAGGGAGTTCGTTGGGCATGTTTGAAATGTAGACAAACTGAGATTAATCATTACGAAGCTTTCAAACAGACTCGCGATGGGTTCTCTGAAATAGGTAGAGAAATTGACGCACTGTCCAAGAAATCCATCCAGTATGAAAATTTATTTCATTTCAAATATCCGAATGACTTAACTAACGTTAAGATTCCACATAGAAATTGTAATCCTAATAGTGCTCCCTCTAGTGCTCCGACACCCAATGCGCCGTTTTTGAAGTTCCTTCCCCCGTAGTTAGTTCATCCACAACTACCGCATTAATAAATCTAGCATCCCCAAGTCCCTTACCAGCTCAGCCATCTTCATCCAAGGTTTCTTTAACAAAACCTACAAAATATTCTACAAAAAGTAATCAGCGTCCACAAAACCTTTCTACGGAATCCGAGCCGCCGATTAATAATCTTATTGTTGTCCCTATTAAAAATCTGTTTTTGTGTCAAGATTTGATAAGAACACTACAGAAGAGGACCTAAAATCATCGCTACATACATACATCATCACTAAAATTAAATTTGAAAACGTGACAGTTCGAAAATTCAATTTTAACTATCCTAGAGATATTTCGTCATTTAGGATTGACAACATTTTGATACTATATTAAATAATTCTTTTTGGCCGCCCGGAGCTTTTGTCCGGGAATTGGAGCGTAGGCGTAATACTATTTTTTCAAATCTTCCTGTACTTCCGCATAACAATATTGCATCAAAAAACTGAATGTTAAATCGGCCCTAAATTTTTTTAAAATGTTAGAGGTTTAAACACTAAACTAACAGAACTGTATTTGAAATCGTTTAACTGCAATTACAACATTATCGCTTTAACTGAAACTTGGCTAAAACCTCATATATTTAACCCCGAGATTCTTTGCCATGATTACAAAATATACAGAAATGACCGCTTGAACAGAATTGGAGGTGGAGTTTTGCTTGCTGTACATTCTTCTGTACTTTAGGCTGGGGTTAATTTACCCATTATTGGTTCTATAGAATTCAAATGCATTAGAATCAAGCTCGGAATAGGTTGTGTCTATATCGCCGTCTGCTATATCCCACCATCTTCTGATCCCTGGGTGTATATGGATCATATTTCCCCGCTCAAAATTGTTAATTCAATGTTGAAGCGCATTGATTCGATGATAGTATTGGGTGACTTTAATCTGCCACATATATTATGGACCATATATATATGGACCAACTTTGCCTTAAACAGATAAATATAATTCCTAACATCTTCGGGAGGACCCTTGATTTGGTATTTGTTGACGATACACCAAAATGTAGTCTAAGCCGAGGTGAACCTTTTACTGTACCTGAAGACCCTTACCATCCTTCCCTGGAAATAGCATACGAATTTGAAAGAAATTCTCCGAGTAGCATTGCTACTAAATACGACTCTACTTTCAGATTTGACATTGCGAAGGCTAATTTTAAGAAGCTTGGCCCAAATACGGTGTAGATATTGACACAAATGTTTCTGACTTTTATTCCACCATTTACGGTATTTTGGAAAAACACGTACCTAAGCGAAAACGTGTGTCCACCCAACCAATCCAAATGTGGTTCACTAAAGAGCTAAGGTCTTTAAAAAACAGAAAATCGCGCTTCTTCAAATTATTCAAAGGGTCGGGCTCTCACTCCGATTACTTGCAGTACTCTATTTTGCGTCATAAATATTTTGAATTAAACAAAAAGTGCTATAATACGTACATCTGTAAGATGAAAAGGAAAATAACTTGCAGTCCGAAAGCCTTCTTTGATTTCGTGAACTCCAAACGTAGGGTTAAAGGGTTTCCCTCTGCTTTAAAATACCAGGATGATTTGTCTAGCGACGATCAAGATATTGCTAACTTCTTCGCACAATTTTTCTTGTCCAAGTATTCCACTGAATTTAATTCTCCTTCAAATGAATATCCATTTCAACTTAACTCACTTAACACAATTAATATTCCAGCAATATCTCCTGATCAACTTTTTTCATATTTAACGTCTTTAAAGGAATCTTACAAGTACGGTCCTGATTTAATTCCCACTTATTTTCTTAATAAATGCGCTGAACATATTTATCAGCCTCTAACTGATTTATTTAATCTGTCCCTAAAACGTGGAATTTTTCCTTCTGCTTGGAAGGAATCTATTATCATACCCCTGCACAAAAGTGGTAATAGGTAGTGTGTAGAAAACTATGGAGGAATAGCAAAGTTGTCGTCCATCCCAAAGTTGTTTGAAGCTTTCGTTACCAATGAGCTAACATTTTCCATTTCTACTTTGATTGCAGAACCGCAACACGGATTCTGTAAAGGTAAATCTACCATTACAAATCTACTTGAATTCACAACTCAAGTTTCTAATGGATTTAGAGAAAATCGTCACACCGATGTTATTTATACTGATTTCATTAAAGCATTTGACAAAGTATCCCACTCCTTACTTATCTACAAGCTGGATCGGCTTGGATTCAAACCTGGTCTCACCCAGTAGATCTCGTCGTATCTCTGCGGTCGAACGCAAAAAGTTATTTTTAAAAATACTCTCTCAAATGTCATCCATGTTCCCTCTGGCGTCCCACAGGGCAGTCACCTTGGTCCAATTCTGTTCTTGCTATTTATTAATGATATTTGTACCACTATAAAATATTCCAAAATCTTAATGTATGCTGATGATGTAAAACTTTTTAGGTCTTATGCGTCTATCGAAGAACGTCCCTTGCTTCAAGCGGATTTAAACTGCCTAGTTAATTGGTGAAACGTAAACTCAATGCCGCTGAAACTCAATAAATGCAAATTCATTTCCCTCTCTCGAAGATCTTTGTCAGCAGCCTCTTAAGTAATTAATAATTTTTGTCTACTATCAGTAAAATATTTTGTGGACTTGTGAGTCACGATAGATGCTAAACTTAGTTTCAACCTTCGTATTAATGCTACTGTCAATAATGCTAGAGGTGTTCTATCATTCGTGAAACGATGCTCTAAAGAATTTAGTGACCCTTATGTAACTAAAGCGCTTTTCATCACTTTAGTTAGACCGATACTAGAATACGGATCCATAGTCTGGAATCCACAATATCGAGTTCATGCAGATAGACTTGAATCAATACAAAAGCAGTTTCTACTTATCTCTTTAAAGAATTTTCAGTGGGGCTCTGCGTATAATCTTCCGCCTTATACTAGTCGGTTGAAGCTTATCAATCTTCCAACTCTTGCAAGTCGTAGAGAAATGCTAGACGTTATATTTATGACTAAGCTCCTGAATGGATTGATTTCTAGTCCAATTCTTTTAAACGAAGTAAACTTTAAAGTCCCATCACGAGTGTCAAGACATTACAAACCTCTTCCTTTCAGGCAGTGTAGAACTAACTTCGAATTGAATCAACCTTGTCGGTGTTTGTGTCATGATTTTAACACTCATTCTATTTCATTTGATATAACGGATTCACTTTTTACCATAACGAAAACTGTCTTGTCCTATCTTAACTCGTAACACAAAAAAAAAAAAAAAACAATCGAATAAACTAAAGATGTTCTCTAATTTAACAATGTAGTATGTATAAGTATAATTTCTAACTGTTATGTAATTTCTAACTGTTGCTTTGGAGGGTATTAATCCGTTGGGTATTATTATTATTATTATTATTATTAAAAAATCTTGATTATGTCAGCCTACTTAAGTTGTAAGTATTGTTACTCAAAATTTAGTGCACTGCTCCCAAATCTAGTTTTGTAGTAGTGTACGATGGAATATTACCAACTTGAAAACAGACAAAACTAATTAATAAAACTAATATGTACTTTTCATTAAAAATACGTTCATTGTACACATGTCAACTTAATAACACACTTAGCAAATACTTAAGGGCAAGTCCTGGGTAACGGGCGCGGCATTCGCAGTCATTTGTAAATGTGAGTACATATATATGACCATGTTTTGTTCGTTGGCTAAACAGAATAAAGTTATAGGCCAATATATGGATCAACTAATGGAAGAGAGGAAATGAGCTTAACAAAGTTTAGACACAACTAAAAATGTTACCCGAACTTTCCGGAAAAATTTTAGTAAGCAGACCTATTGAACATCTGAAAGCTTTTTTAATTTCAAGTCGACGTTTGCTTACTAGGAAAATAATAAGGATAAGGGTAGGATCAATATATAAAACCTCCGTTTTTTAAGGCTAAATAAAAGTATAGACAAAACTTTATTAAAAGAAAAAATATAGATCTGTGTTTAACAGTGCAACAATATAAAGAAAGGACGTTATATTTTATTAGTAAAACATCCAACTTTGCCAAACCGATAAAGCCTTTCTTTGAAATCATGTTTCTCTGGCAGGATGAGGGGAAAGAATAAAATTTTTGATTTCCACATCATACACATATTTGTGATAGAAATAAATCTGACCACTTTTGATTTTCGGTGCGTGATGGACCTTATTTGGGAATCGCCACCATATAAATAAACAAACAATTGCAAAGAAATTTTGTTTTGAAAAAGTATAGCAAAATGCGTCATTTCATTTCGCTAGAATATTAATAAATACGTTTGATTTCTTAACTTTTTTGTTTATTTGTTCAGCTAATTAAAACAAACAAAAAAGTATGGGCGTCTAAGTTTGGGTGTTAACCAAATATTATATGCTCAGCGTGAATTTGAATTCTACAGTTCATTTCGGATAAATTACTTTTTCAAACTTTGTTACGAAACTTGATAAGTGAAATATCACTGATACAAAACACCTTTTATATAAAAGTGGGCGTGGTTTTTAACCGATCCCGTCCATTTTTCCTAGATATATTTCCTGCTATAAGGAAAGTATGTGTACCACATCTTATTACGATCCTTAAATTTTTCTTCAAGTTATGGCTACCGAAACATAGAAAATTGTTTGGTCATAAAAGGGGCTGCGCCACGCCCAGTTTCAAAACTTTACATTTTTTCCTTTTTCTTGTTATAATTTCATTTGGAAAATGAAACACCATTGATATAAAGCTATTTGCAATGATATAGCTTATTTTATTCGCCCGCGTCCCTTTTTAAAATCTTTTATATGAAAAGGGGCGTGGTCCTCTCACCGATCTCGTTCATTTTTCTTCGAAGCATTTTTTATAATAAAAGCAATCTCTCTGTCGAATTTTGTTATGATAGGTTTAACAGTTTTTGGTTTTATGATTAATAATACTTGTAAAATTGATTTCATCACAAGTGGGCGGTGCCACGCCCATTTTCAAAAAATATCAAGAGTCTTAATCTCAGTCCACACATCAAATTTTAACATTCATCAGGTTTTATGTGTTTTCCAAAATGATATATATCGCCCACTAACCAGAAGCATGAATGTGCAATTTTTCCGATTTTGTGTTATAGGCCTCGTTATATTACCCTTTAGATTCTCTAGGTTCTACTTAAATCTAGAGCTTCCTACGCACATGGAAAGCCCAATAATTTGCAGTGCCATTTTCACGAATGTGTAATTCAATCACACAAAGTTGTGCCAGAAAAATGAATGTAGCACATTCATGTTTCTGGCTGGCAACAAGGTAATAATTTCCCTGTTTGTATGACACATTCGTTGATATGGCTCAACAATTTTTGAAAAAAAGTAAGAACAGCACACATTCGTATTTTCATATGTTCCGGTATACGTGTTTGAAAGTTGGGTACAAATTATTAGAGTAGTCGTAACTCCCCAAAACTTTTCGAGGACCACATACAATTTTATGACAATTTTTTTGTTTATAATTATTTTACCCAGGGTGCTATAAAAAAAGCGATATATATGCTAGTTGAGATACACAAAAGATGAGCTGTATAATTTATTTCTCAAAAAAAATTATACCGATGAAGAATTTTTAATAGCTGAATATACGAGAAAAGGTCGATGTTTAACTGAAGGTAAACTGCTTATTCGAAGCCGTTGCCTCTTGCCGAATCAAAACTAAAAGATAAAATGTATGAAAAACTGGTTATACCAATAATATCGTTCTTATTATAAATATCCAGAGGGCAACGCTTTACCCGAACCCAACATTTCAGAAGATTCTGATTCTGAAGAAAATAAAAACTAGTTCTAAGTTTACCATAAGTGGAATTGAATTGAACGGCGCATAATCATAGTCAAAATAAAATAGATTTTAAATTTAGTTGCAGCTTTTTGACATAATTTTCTATGAGCTATCTGTCGAAAAAGCTGAAACTAAATTGGGAGGATGACAACAAATTAAATGGGGTTACACTGAAATGACAGTCCGTGGTCGGGAAAAATCCCGAGTCGCTCCGGTACATAGAACCTACTGCCTTGGGAAGCGCTAATTTATTAATTAGTTTTATCTGTTTTCAATTTGGTACTATTCCATCGTACACTACTACAAAACTAGATTTGGGAGCAGTGCATTAAATTTTGAGTAACAAAACTTACAATTTAAGTGGGCTGATATAATCAAGATCTTGCCTTAAGTATTAATGAGACGTTAATTTGTTATCTAGCGCATGTCTTCAAATTGTCCTTATCCACCTTCGTCATCCCCGAAAAATGGCCGGGGTGGTGCCGCTATTACAGTATGGGAAACCACCTAACATAGGAGACTCTTATCGTCCTATATCTCTCCTGTCACCAGTAGCCAATACAGCCAAGACACATGAAGCCATTCTGCTTCCCTAATTCAATGCAAATTTGCGTCTAGGCCAATCATTGCGGATTAAGTCAAAACCCCCACTATAGGACAGTACTCGTTGCGCTAGGCCTGTCAAAATCTTTTGATACGGTCAACCACGGCACGTTACTGCAAGACCTGATATGTCACCCCTTCCCCGAAGTCTCAAAAGGTGGACCGCAAAGTATCTGTCTGGTCGGCAAGCATCGGTGCAATTCAGGAACATAACATCCAAACCAAGAAGAATTATACAAAGGCTGCCACAGGGTGGTTTCCTATCCCCACTTCTACAACATAAAACTATTGCGATATACCAATATATGATGTTGAAAACAGTATCCAGAAAATAATCTTTGAATATTCCCAGCAAATCGCGAAATGTTCGCAGTCGCGGAAATAACCACACAGTAATAATTAGAAGGAATCATATGCTGTATATCTTACAAGGTAAGGCTCCAATATTCCCCTAATATACTTTTTTAATTACATTTTGAAATAGTTGATTTTATATTAATATTACTTATTTGTTAATATAAAAATCGGCGCGTTAAGATTAAATTGTGCAAAAGACACAACATTACATTGAAATGAATGGTTAGGTTAGTTAGGGATGCGTCCCTTTTGGATAAAGCATCAGCTTTTTTATTCCGATCTATTACCTTATGCCCTGGGACCCAATACAGATATACTCTTCTCTTTCTGTTCGTTAGCAGCGAACGAGGCTAACTGGTGGCAGCGAGGAGAGACGAACAAGAAGCGAGAGAGTTGGGTTGTACTTTTGCCGACAAACAAGAAAGATCCATCAATTCTTAAATTAAATTCATTATATTAAACATTGTATCTGTTTTTTGACATTTTAATTTATTTGAAATCAGCAAATGCTGTCTCGCAGAAAGCAGACCAAGCGGCCAGTGTCTCGTGATTGTGGTAGTGATCATAAACATTTCTTTTTTGACCTATATGGTAGGTCGAATTGCTGGCATGAGAACCCGCGCCGTTAGTTCTGCGTACTCCAAACTGGAAAAAGAAACGGTAGATATGGGTTTGAAGGTAAATGAGGACAAAACGAAGTATCTGCTGTCATCGAGCAAAGAGTCAGCTCATATGCGCCTTGACAACCGCGCTACTGGTGGCAGCCATAATTTCGAAATAGTAAAAGATTTCGTTTATTTGGGAACCAGCAGTAACACTAACAACATCAGCTCTAAAATCCTGCGAAGAATCACTCTTGCCAATAAATACTAATTGGAACTAGGTAGGCAATTGAAAAGTAAAGTCCTCTCTCGGCAAACGAAGATCATGCTGTACAAGTCACTTTTCGTACCCGTCCTGCTATATGGTGCAGAAGCATGGACCATGACAACATCAGATGAAACGGCTCTGAGAAAAGTTCTTCGAAAGATTTATGGACCTCTACGCGTTTGCAATGGGGATTAGCGCAAATTAAGTAAGTAAGTAGGTCGTCTGTTCTCCTACTATTGTAATTCGGTCAGGTTCTCTTAGTTATCTTGCAGTTGTCTTAGGAGTATCAGCTGAAGACTACTAACTCCTTGAATCTGCTATGTATGTTTGTTTTGATTGATCTCGACCGCTTTCAGGCAGCGCCCCTAACCTTGCAAGTTCATCTGCCTTCCTCGTTGCCCTCGATGTTCCTGTGACCAGGGTTCATGTTTGCGAAGTTAGCTGCGCATTGAAGCGATCTTTTGTAGCTATTGACGGCCCTAGACGATGTGATTTGGGAGATAAACACCATGAGCGCTACTTAGCTATCTAGAACTTCCGCTTGGAAGAAACTAGAAAAATTGGGAAGTCGGACTGCGAGCGACACTTTAAGCTGTTCACAGAAGACCACCGATCCCATACCGCAGTCCATTTTGGAACCGTAGGTGTAGAGTGAAGATGAGTCCTTCCTTTGCAGGTTATACTTGCTGAAGAAATTTTGATAGCGTAGCAAAAGTCCGTTCGATATGTAGAAACTTATAAATTATAAACTTAAAATTATTGACCGACCTAAATAATGTCGAAAGAATAAAAATTCGGATATGGTATACACATCTAAAAGAGAATTTAACTTATATTATAAGGGATTCTCTTACATATTTCAAGTCCACATCGTATACTTCTGAATCTCTAGAGGTTTGTTCTCTAAAGACAACAAAGCTTTAACACTCCGGAACAGTGGCGTAACTATACCATCTGGGACCCGTGGCAAATTCTTTTAATGGGACCCTATCAATAAAAATCGTCAGGTTGTACTCAGTTTAATTTTAATAAACTCGAATATTTTCAGCGTACTCAATTACACGTTGTATATGTCCCAATAATGGCCATAGGCCACCTCACTTAGGCAAGAGAGAATGGCCCTTAGTCCATGCTAGCCCGATGCGGAAACCTGAATGCATTTACAATGAAATAAAAATAACAATTTAATTTCAATAAGATATTTTTTAAGAAAAATCTTTTTTTCCAGATTTCTGTTCCGCAAAACTGTCTATAACATCATCAAAGTTTTAACATTGGACTATATGATTTTCAATACACAGAATAGCCAAGTTACATAACCTGTCTTGTCTCATAGTGATTCACAAGTAGGTATTTATCAAATTGAGTCTTGAAAATGATCGTTCAGCACTACCTGTAGTTACAGGAATTGTAAGAAGCAACAGTAATACAGTGCATACTGCAAGACATAAAATGATTTTTATACCTTTCATGAAAATAAAATGGTATATTAACTTCGTCACAAATCTCCAAACCTTAAGTTCTTAAAGGAAAATAGATAGACCCACCAATAAGTATACCGAAATCATCAGGAAGAAGAGGTGAGCTGATTTAGCCATGTCCGTCTGTCTGTTTGTATGCAAATTAGTCCCTTAATTTAAAAATCTCGATCATTGGGACAACCAGCGACGCCTATTGCCAAAGTAAAATCCTATTTTGGTAAAATATCGCCTCTTTAAAGGCCCTGGAAAACTTCCCATATTCATAACGCCCAACTCGTAACCATAGTTTCACTTAATCATAGATAAATGTATATTGGCACCGCTTATTGCAGCCTTAACCTAAAAAATGTTTTAACTTCATAAAATAGAATGTACGAAAAATTTCAAAACGAAAAATGCAATCCCCAAAATGTGTATAAGTTCGCCAACGCAAAAATTTATAGATAATGGATATGGCGGAAAACCAAAAACTAATTGATTGGCTTTGGTATTGTTATGACTATGAGGGGTTATTCAATGGCTTCAATTACCGATTAGATTGACTTGCATAGAATTCGTTGAATCAGCTGTTTTACAGGAGTTTTCCAAGACCCGCAATTTTTTTTTCATCTCATGATCTATTCATACACAAGGGAACTTTAAAGTTGTTATCATAGTTTGGTCTCACAACTTAATTCATTTACATGCCTCACACCTTCATTGCATAAAATAAAAAATATTTATTTACTTACAATTAAAACAATTTATTTGTACATAATTCAAGCAAAAAATAGCATCATTTCAACTGCAGAGCGGAATATCACCATATCTCAACTGCTTCTTCGAAAATGCCCTATCTTAAAATTGTTCGAAATTGGGCGCTCAGTCGAGTTAGGATGATATTCCAATCAATAGTTAGTTAATCTGTAGCAACACCTTCGCGTTGCACATGTTGATCTATAAATGATCGAACCCTTCTATTTGTTAAATTTATAAATCCACACCTATGATCAATTTCAAAATCGTAACAGTTTTCTTCAGCCACCGCAACAAGTTCTGGCTTATGAAAGCCTCCTGCTCCAGAATCTTCAGCACGCAAATCATCCTGATCACATGTAACATATCTGACGCCTCCTGCTCCACAATCTTCAATATCCACATCATCCGGATCACATTTAGCATATATGAACATTTGTTCATCATAATCCCATAATTCATCCCACATTTGTGCTTGCACTTCCTTCTTTATTAGAAAAGAAGAGCGTTCATTGCCCAAAAACCATCTACTAACAGCCAACCATGTGCCCGCTGATAAAGCCGTATTGGAAATAGGTATTATTTTTACTTTATTACCCAGTTCAAAGCATCTTTGCACTTTAAGCACAGCTAAATGCATTTCAAGATTTGTATGTACATGCACCACACCGAGTCGTCGCCCTTCTTCACTGTATATGTATATCGGTAGCGCCAGCTAGAACGGAGAGTCCATTACAAGGTACATCTTTTACGCAATTCCTACTTGTAAGCACCAATTTAATATTGATTATGGAACCAACACATTTATATTCGTCTTTAATAAATATTGCCACTGAATGTGGACTTTGCAGTATATTTATAGATTGGCGAGATAGATTGGCATTCGTATAGCTTAAAATGCAACTAAACAGGACCAACATGAACGTGAAATTATTTCGTAGAAGCATTTTAATTTTAAACTTTTCTTACCGCTTTTAAAGTATCAAGTACACCGGGATTAATTTTGTGGGCGCTATTTATACCCAATTGGGTTGTGTAAATAAAAAATAAGATTTCAGGAATTTGAAATAACAAAATTACATACAAAATTAAGTTAAACCTACTCAAGGTCAAGTTGTTATACTCCGCGTGCTTTGCCCATAGAGTGTATTAACTTTGGTAACATAACGGACATAAACGAATCGAAATAAAAGCAGACTTCCATATATCAAAATACTGACGATGAAAAAAGGAGTTGATTCAGCCATGTCCGTCCATCCGTCCGTCTACCTGTCGGTGCACACGATAACTTGAGTAAATATTGAGAATAAAATATTGCAATTTGGTTTATGGGTTTCTTGGCGCTCATGTCCCATCGCTATTGAAAATGAGGGAAGTCGGATGGTAACCACGCCCACTTTTTACATATATAAAATTTTGGAAAACATATAAAACCTGATTATTTTGCAAATAATTTCTCTAGAATGTTAAAATTGGATGTGTGGACCGATATTAGGACTCTTGATATTTTTTGAAAATGGGCGTGGCACCGCCCACTTGCGATAAAATCAATGTTACAAGTAATATTAATCATAAAACCAAAAACCAAAAACTGTTAAACCTATCATAACAAAATTCGACAGAGAGATTGCTTTTACTATGAAGAATGCTTCGAAGAAAAAAGAACGAGATCGGTGAGAGGACCACGCCCACTTTTATATAAAAGTTTTTTAAAAGGGTCGCGGACGAATAAAATAAGCTATATCATTGCAAAGAGCTTTATATCAATGGTGTTTCATTTTCTAAGTGAAATTATAACCAGAAAAAGGAAAAAAAATTAATTTTTGATAATGGGCGTGGCACCTCCCCTTTTATGACCAAACAATTTTCTACGTTTCGGGAGCCATAACTCGAAGAAAAATTAAAAATTTCCTTATAGCAGGAAATATTTGTAGGAAAAATGGACGTTGTCGGTTAAAAACCACGCCCACTTTTATATCAAAGATGTTTAAAATGGCCGTAGACTAGAATAATAAGCTGTATCTTAGCAAAAACTAGTTTTGTATCAATGATATTTCACTTATCAAGTTTCGTAACAAAGTTTGAAAAAGTAATTTATATGAAATGAACTGTTCAATTCAAATGCACGCTGAGTATATAATATAAACTTAGACACCCTTACTTGTTTTTTGTTTGTTTTAATTAACTGAACAAATGAACAAACAAATTAACAAATAAGATGTATTTATTCATATTCTAGCGAAATGAATTACGCATTTTGCTATACTTTTTAAAACACAATCTCTTTGCAATTGTTTGTTTATTTATATGTGGGCGATTCCCAAATAAGGTCCACACGAACCGAAATTCAAAGTGGTCAGACTTTATTTCTATCACTTGGGATTAAAGGTCATTTATGTGTATGATGTGGAAATCAAATAGTTTAAACTTTCCCCTCATCCTGCCAGAGAAACATGATTTCAACCAAAGGCTTCAGCGGTTTGGCAAAGTTGGATGTTTTACTAATAAAATATAACGTCCATTCTTTATATTGTTGCGCTGTTAAACACATATCTATATTTTTTCTTTTAATAAAGTTTTGTCTATACTTTTATTTAGCATTAAAAAGCTTTGGAAAACGGAGGTTTTATAAATTGCTCCTGCCCTCATCCTTATTATTTTCCTGGTAAGCAAACGTCGACTTGAAATTAAACAAGTAAGGAAGGTTAAGTTCGGGTGTAACCGAACATTACATACTCAGTTGAGAGCTATGGTGACAACATAAGGGAAAATAACCATTTAGGAAAATGAACCGAGGGAAACCGTGGCATGTGTTTGTATGACATGTGTATCAAATGAAAGGCATCAAAGAGTATTTTAAGAGAGAGTAGGCCATAGTTCTATAGGTGGACGCCATTTAGGGATATCGCCATAAAGGTGGATCAGGGTTGACTCTAGAATTTGTTTGTACAATATGGGTATCAAACGAATGGTGTTAATGAGTATTTTAAAAGGGAGTGGGCCTTAGTTCTATAGGTGGACGCCGTTTCGAAATATCGCCATAAAGGTGGACCAGGGGTGAACCTAGAATTTGTTTGTACAATATGGGCATCAAACGAAAGGTGTTAATGAGTATTTTAAAAGGGAGTGGGCCTTAGTTCTATAGGTGGACGCCGTTTCGAAATATCGCCATAAAGGTGGACCAGGGGTGACTCTAGAATGTGTTTGTACGATATGGGTATCAAATTAAAGGTATTAAGGAGGGTTTTAAAAGGGAGTGGTGGTTGTTGTATAGGTGGTCGCCTTTTCGAGATATCGCCATAAAGGTGGACCAGGGGTGACCCTAGAATTTGTTTGTACAATATGGGTATCAAAAGAAAGGTGTTAATGAGTATTTTAAAAGGGAGTGATCCTTAGTTCCATAGGTGGACGCCGTTTCGAGATATCGCCATAAAGGTGGACCAGGGGTGACCCTAGAATTTGTTTGTACAATATGGGTATCAAAAGAAAGGTGTTAATGAGTATTTTAAAAGGGAGTAATCCTTAGTTCCATAGGTGGACACCGTTTCGAGATATCGCCACAAAGGTGGACCAGGGGTGACCCTAGAATTTGTTTGTACAATATGGGTATCAAAAGAAAGGTGTTAATGAGTATTTTAAAAGGGAGTAATCCTTAGTTACATAGGTGGACGCCGTTTCGAGATATCGCCATAAAGGTGGACCAGGGGTGACCCTAGAATTTGTTTGTACAATATGGGTATCAAAAGAAAGGTGTTAATGAGTATTTTAAAAGGGAGTAATCCTTAGTTCCATAGGTGGACGCCGTTTCGAGATATCGCCATAAAGGTGGACCAGGGGTGAACCTAGAATTTGTTTGTACAATATGGGCATCAAACGAAAGGTGTTAATGAGTATTTTAAAAGGGAGTGGGCCTTAGTTCTATAGGTGGACGCCGTTTCGAAATATCGTCATAAAGGTGGACCAGGGGTGACTCTAGAATGTGTTTGTACGATATGGGTATCAAATGAAAGGTGTTAATGAGTATTTTAAAAGGGAGAAATCCTTAGTTCCATAGGTGGACGCCGTTTCGAGATATCGCCATAAAGGTGGAGCAGGGGTCACCCTAGAATTTGTTTGTACAATGTGGGTATCAAAAGAAAGGTGTTAATGAGTATTTTAAAAGGGAGTAATCCTTAGTTCCATAGGTGGACGCCGTTTCGAGATACCGCCATAAAGGTGGACCAGGGGTGACTCTGGAATTCGTTTGTACGATATGGGTATCAAATGAAAGGTGTTAATGAGTATTTTAAAAGGGAGTGGGCCTTCGTTCTATAGGCGTTCGCCTTTTCGAGATATCGCCATAAAGGTGGACCAGGGGTGACTCTAGACTTTGTTTGTACGATATGGGTACCAAATGAAAGGTGTTAATGAGTATTTTTAAAAGGGAGTGGGCCTTCGTTCTATAGGTGTTCGCCTTTTCGAGATATCGCCATAAAGGTGGACCAGGGGTGACTCTAGAATGTGTTTGTACGATATGGGTATCAAAATAAAGGTATTAATGAGAGTTTTAAAAGGGAGTGGTGGTAGTTGTATATGTGAAGGCGTTTTCCAGATATCGACCAAAATGTGGACCAGGGTGACCCAGAATATCATCTGTTGGATACAGCTAATTTATTTATATATGTAATACCTGCCACGATTTTAACGGTTTTTTATTTCGCCCTGCAGAACTTTTTCATTTTCTTCTACTTAATATGGTAGGTGTCACAACCATTTTATAAAGTTTTTTCTAAAGTTATATTTCGCGTCAATAAACCAATCCAATTACCTCACCATGTTTCATCCCTTTTTTCGTATTTGGTATAGAATTATGGCATTTTTTTAATTTTTCGTAATTTTCGATATCGAAAAAGTGGGCGTGGTCATTGTCGGATTTCGTTCATTTTTCATACCAAGATAAAGTGAGTTCAAGTAAGTACGTGAACTAAGTTCATTAAAGATATGTCGATTTTTGCTCAAGTTATCGTGTTAACGGCAATGCGGAAGGACAGACGAACGATTGTGTATAAAAACTGGGCGTGGTATCAACCGATTTCGCCCGTTTTCACAGAAAACAGTTAACATCATAAAATCTATACCCCTACCAAATTTCAAAAGGATTGGTTAATTTTTGTTCGACTTATGGCGTTAAAAGTATCCTAGACAAATTAAATGAAAAAGGGCGGAACCACGCCCATTTTGAAATTTTCTTTTAGTTTTGTGTTTTATTGCACCACATCATTACTGGAGTTGAATGTTGACATAATTTACTTATATACTGTGAAGATATTAAATTTTTTGTTAAAATTTTACTTTAAAAAAATTTTTTTTTTAAAGTGTGCGTGGTCCTTCTCCGATTTTGCTAATTTTTATTAGGCGTACATATAGTAATAGGAGTAACGTCTGTGCCAAATTTCATCATGATATCTTCAACGACTGACAAATTACAGCTTGCAAAACTTCTAAATTACCTTCTTTGAAAAGTGGGCGGTGCCACGCCCGTTGTCCAAAATTTTACTAGTTTTCTATTCTGCGTCATAAATTCAACTCATCTACCAAGTTTCGTCGCTTTATCTGTCTTTGGTAATGAATTATCGCACTTTTTCGGTTTTTCGAAATTTTCGATATCGAAAAAGTGGGCGTGGTTATAGTCCGATATCGTTCATTTTAAATAGCGATCTGAGACGAGTGCTTAGGAACCTACATACCAAATTTCATCAAGATAGCTCAAAATTTACTCAAGTTATCGTGTTAACGGACGGACGGACGGACGGACGGAAGGACATGGCTCAATCAAATTTTTTTTCGATCCTGATTATTTTGATATATGGAAGTCTATATCTATCTCGATTCCTTTATATATGTACAACCAACCGTTATCCAATCAAACTTAATATACTCTGTGAGCTCTGCTCAACTGAGTATAAAAAGCTTTCAGATGTTAAATAGGTCTGTTTACTAAAATTTTTCCGGAAAGTTCGGGTAACATTTTCATTGGTGTCTAAACTTTGTAAAGTCCATTACCTCTCTTCCATTAGTTAATCCATATATTCGCCTATAACTTTATTTCTGTTTAGCCAACGAACAAAACATGGTCATATATATGTACTCACATTCACAAATGAGTGCGAATGCCGTGCCTGTTACCAAGAACTTGCCCATAAGTTTTTGCTAAGTGTGTTATTAAGTTGACATATGTACAATGAACGTATTTTTTATGAAAAGTACATATTAGTTTTATTAATTAGTTGTGTCTGTTTTCAAGTTGGTAATATTCCATCGTACACTACTACAAAACTAGATTTGGGAGCAGTGCACTAAATTTTGAGTAACAACACTTACAACTTAAGTGGGCTGACAGAATCAAGATCTTGCCTTAAGTATTAATCAGACGTTAATTTGTTATGGATTTAAACGTCTGATCATCTTTCACACATTCGTGAAACTAGCCAATACCCCCGGGCCGCTCCGCACGAGGAAAATACAATATAAAACTTTTCCGAACCTCATCATATATGGTCATATGTATATATGTACTTATATTTTTGAGGTACCCGTAATTGTTGCTTCAAATATTGTAATATCCGCCCAGTCCACTGCTAATGGTCTCTTGTATGCAGGTTGAAATGAGTGCGAATGTCGTCTCCATAACCAAGGACTTGCCCATAAGTATTTGCTAAGTGTGTTATTAAGTTGACATGTGAACAATGAACGTATTTTTAATGAAAAGTACATATTAGTTTCATTAATTAGTTTTGTCTGTTTTCAAGTTGGTAATATTCCATAGTACACTACTACTACTAGATTTGGGAGCAGTGCACTAAATTTTGAATAACAACACTTACAACTTAAGTGGGCTGACAGAATCAAGATCTTGCCTTATGTATTAATCAGACGTTAATTTGTTATGGATTTAAACGTCTGATCATCTTTCACACATTCGTGAAACTAGCCAATACCGGCGGGCCAGTCCGCACGAGGAAAATACAATATAAAACTTTTCCGAACCTCATCATATATGGTCATATGTATATATGTACTTATATTTTTGAGGTACCCATAATTGTAACATAAGGGGCATAAACGAATCAAGATAAAAACAGACTTCCATATATCAAAATGCTGAGTATGACAAAAGGAATTGATTTAGCCATGTCCGTCCATCCGTCCGTCTACCTGTCGGTGCACACGATAACTTGAGTAAATATTGAGAATAAAATATTGCAATTTTGTATATGGGTTTCTTGGCGCTCATCTCCCATCGCTATTAAAAATGAGGGAAGTCGGATGGTAACCGCGCCCACTTTTTACATATCGTCGCCCGCTTGCCAGAAGCATGAATGTGCTAAAATGAAAATGTTGAGAAATCGAGTTTCAAGGTTTATTGCTCCCTCAAAATTAGAAGAATTAGTTTCTAATGTTAAAATGTATCTACATATTATATTCACACTATGCTCTTTCAACTGAGATAATTGCTCTGCTCGCATCCCTTCTCGAGATTTAGCACATTCATTTTTCTGGCACAACAGAAATTTTAAAAACTGATCTAATTTTTTGTTAACACAGCTATACAAAAAAATTAAAAGTAGTCGGATCAGGTAATGCGACTCATGTTTTCTAAACATTTGGATGCGCTGAATCCAAATACGCTATAAGAATTGGCCCAAGTGGTCATGGTATGGCCTTAACCTCAAAACACGTAAAAAACTCACTGCAGATTGATTTTAAACAATGTTACGACCAAGCCAAGACCTGCTAGGCCGATTCTGTTGGCGGATTGGGATTCGGAGCATCACAGTACTTGGGAGGGTGCCGAGGAAACGGTTACTCACTTCCTCTGCGAGTGCCCAGCCCTCGCGAATTTTCAGTCCCGACCTCTAGGCAATTATGTGTAGCCGGACTTAAGAGCGGTGTCAAACTGCCGCACCAAGGACATCAGTAGGTATATTGTTTTAACCAAGTGGTTTGAATAAAACAATATGCAGGGTAGATCAGCCTAAAAATATAATTGGTTCCAGGAGAGAGTGTATAAAAATGGCACCTAGAGCGCTACTTGGGCCCGGCTCCATAGCCGGGCAGTACAGCAACCAACCAACCAACTTGAGAAAACATCCGCGGCTGTGACTTATCGAAAGTATGTATGTAAATGAAAAAAAAAAAAAAAATAATAAACACATTGGCGCATAATCATAGTCAAAATAAAATAGGTCAGCAGCTCCTTGCAGCGGGACTGCGCCATTCTCTCCTGCTCCGGGAAGGTATCGAAATCAATCCGGGTCCATCTCCTGACCCCGGTCCTGAGAAATGGTTTTGCTGGGTTTGCCGGAAAAGAATCTTCTAGAACGGTCATACTCTTTTCAGTGTGTCACGTACAAGGGGTGGTTGCATCGGACAGGTTGTTCTGGGCTAGATCCCAAAACCCGAAATCCTCGTAACTTTCATAAATCTTTTGTGGCTCCTTGCTGTTCACGCCCAAGGGCGTTCCGTAGTCTACGTCTTAGCGCCCCCACTGCCTCCCAGCAGCTCTGCTGCTCAGCAAGCCACAACAAGTACCCGCTGCTGCTCGCGCTAGCTCATACGGCTGCTCCCAGTCATAACTACAATCTCCGTAGTAGACTCGGTAGCAATGCCGAGCATCAGCCCCCGCCCCGTCTTCTTCCCTCCTCCTTTCCGGCAGCAATCGTGTAGATCAGGGAAACATACTCTTAGTCCCTACCACCTTTTGCACCGTTTTCCAGCACAGAATATATATGTATGCGACATCCGCCCAAGGCAGCTCCTGCCTTAGTTCAAGAGATATGCACAATAATCGCTTTTGGCGCGTTATCATTAACCCGTTAACCCTCGTCGCGCCTGAACCGTTAATGATGGAACCTTGAATCAACTTGTGGATTAATCTACACGTGCATACCAGCATATGCAAAAACAATATCGGTTCCATCTTGCTTGGTTCAAGAGATATGCACACTATTCGGTTTTTTAACAGGGCTGATGTATTAACCCATCACAATGCGGTAGAATCTGAACCGTTATAGATAGAACATTGGATCAAATTGTGAATGGCGCTAAACGAGTATGGCTATCTAATGCAAAAATAAAATTTAGAAAATCTTGCTCGGTTCAAGAGATATGGCGCCAAATCGGGTTTCGGGGTCATTTGTGTACCGATAAACTACGATTTTTTCATTGAAGGGTTAATGATGGAACTTTCAATAAAATTATTTTTTAAGGATTTTTCACTAGGTGGCCAAAAGAATGGCCCCCCACCCCTACTCTACCAACATACATGCGCGAGTCTGAAAACATTATATGTTGACTCGGAACCTACAGTAGTGTAAGAGAAACGCGTAGAACGGGAACCAGTTGAAAGGAAGAAGGACGAAAAGAGAAAGTGGTCCGAGTCTTCTTAATAGGAGATTTTATGAAATTTATACACGTGAACGAGGAAGATTGGTTTGGAGCAAATTAAAGCACTTATTCTGCATGTAGTGTTAGTGTAGCAATTTTATGCATTTAATGCAAAAGAATTTTTTTTTTCTTAACGTCGATTTTGAGAAGACGCGTATTTTATTTGATATCTGAATCAACGCGCCTTTTCAACATATGACATGTGCTGCCAACTACTGTACCCTGCTAGACATGCCTGACCATACCGGTCAGCTTTTGAATATTGGCATTAAGAACATGATGGTAAATCATGATGTAAATAGCAGCCATGGCAGTCAGTTGATTAATCAATTGACTGACAGGTGTCTAGCAGGGTATTGTATCGTATTGTGTTGCAGTCAGCTGTTTACATGCTTCGTTGTGTCAATTCTGTTTACTGACGTTTATTTATTGTTGACTCTCGTTTGTTAAATTTTCGTCATTCAATTACTTGCTACTTCGTTGATAAAATTCTTCGATTAGCACTAAAAAACTTCATTAGAATAGCAAGTTATATATTTTTTGACATTTTCGGGAAATCATGTATGTTCAGAAAATTTCTGACATTATTTCAGTTAGGTGTTGTTCACGCATTTTCGAAATTTAGTTGTGGCCAGATTATGATAACTACATGGCCGCGGTGGACTACTACGTGGCCATTTGGCCACGTTCGTATTACTTAAAAAATGACGTGGTTGTAAGTGATGTTACTCAAAATTTAGCGCACTGCTCCCAAATGTGGTTTTATACTAGTGTACGATGGAATATTACATAATTGAAAACAGATAAAACTAATATGTACTTAAATTAAAAATACGTTCTTTTGTAATGTAGTGTAACACACCTCGCTCATAGAACGTGGCCGGCTGTTCATGCTTGCGTATCCAGGCCAAAGCTCGTCGGATTGGGTGGGTCCTTGCCGTCACTAAGCCGCCTATGAACTCGTTTACATATAAGGAAAATCATGCACGTTTTTAATAACAACAACGACAAAAAAATTACTTCCCCAATCACATCCCATGAACCTTGAAAACGGAAAGACTGTTCGGATGAAAGTTCCTCTAATTAATCCCAGGAATGCCATTGCTACAAGGCCTCCTTCTCTTCCCTACCCATCCATAAAGAGATACACTTATGCATCACCAACCCAACCATACTTACGAAACTCAGGTTTAATCCATCTCACAAAATAAATTTGAATTTACCAGCACATATTTCCAATTCAAATACAAAAATTTTTATTTAACAAATTCATGGGAACCGACTTCATGTCTAAGCTTTTAATTTTAAAGTTTAACTAATCTAATTTTATTGGCTGGACACCCTAATGTATAGTATGTAGGAATTAAATAGAGGTCTATATAGGCATTTTCACACTTACATGCTTGATATCGTTAGCTTAATGTGAAAATGTGCTAAGTCACTTTTTACGAATTTTACAGGAGACGAAAAAAACTGAATAATTTTTGAAATAACTTTTTTTTTTTTTAAACTGTAAATGAGGATACCTTAGTTGCAATACTTTCGAGTGTAGAAGCTTTGAAAAAGATAAATAAAAATCATGTATGCTAACCCAGCAGCTATTTTATGACTTAGCACAATTTCCCACTCAAAACAAGTTTTTTCTCCTGACTTAGCACTTTTACTCAATATGTTTCCCCATCACTCCTCCCCTTTAATGATTGAAATATAACATTGAAACTATATATTTCACAAAAAATACTATTTATTTGTCAAACTATTTCTAACTATTGGCGGCCACCGTGGTGTGATGGTAGCGTGCTCCGCCTACCACACCGAATGCCCTGGGTTCACACCCCGGGCAAAGGAACATCAAAATTTTAGAAATAAGGTTTTTCAATTAGAAGAAAATTTTTCTAAGCGGGGTCGCCCCTCGGCAGTGTTTGGCAAGCACTCCGAGTGTATTTTTGCCATGAAAAGCTCTCAGTGAAAACTCATCTGCCTCGCAGATGCCGTTCGGAGTCGGCATACAACATGTAGGTTTCTTCCCGCCAATTTGTAGGAAAAATTAAAAAAAGGGGCACGACGTAAATTGGAAGAGAAGCTCGGCCTAAAATCTCTTCGGAGGTTATCGCACCTTACATTGATTTATTTATTTTATTTCTAACGGTTCTGATCTGGACTATTTTGCCGGATGGTGCGCAGACAATAACTTATTTTTAAATTCAAACAAATGCTGTGTTGGGTCTTATTCCATAAAGACAACTGCCACATACCTTATCTACAAAATAAATACTAAATCTCTTAATTGTTGTCAAGAGAGTAAAGACTTGGGTGTAATTTTTGACTCCAAACCCTCTTTTTCTAGTCACATTGATTTCGTTGTTTCAAAATTTGTTGCAATTGTTGGGTTCAGTAGACGTAACACCAGTGACTTTTCAAGGACCCTATGACGTTGAATGCACTTTATATATCCTTGGTCAGAAGTGGTATTGAATATTGCTCAATAATATGGAATCCTTTCTATGAACCTAACTCCTATAAAATTGAGAAAGTTCCAAAAAATTTTACAAAATTGCTTTACGTATGCTTCACTGGCCAGACGGCCTCCCATCATATACCAGCAATCACAAATTGCTTGGTCTTCAAGCTTTGCATGACAGAAGAACTTTTATATCACTCATGCTTGCCTATAATGTAATAAACTTTAGCACGAATTGATCTGATTTATATACTTTGTTCATTCCATATATTCCACTGCGTGATCTTCGGCATAGTGGATTATTTATCGAAATAACTCATAAAACGAATTATGCTATGAATGAACCTATAACTAGGACTATACATCTAGCAAATAGATTCAGTAGTGTTATTAATTTTAATAACAGCTTATATAAGTTTGAGCTTGAATTGTTTTCTATTTTTAACTAGTCTGTAAGAAAGCATGTAGTTATCGACATGTAAGAATTGAAGTAGATTATAGTCAGCGCAAAGCATTTGTCATACACCAAAGGCATGTCTCAATTGGGTAAATCCAATTTCAAGGGGTTGTGTTCGCAACCCTCTCAAGGGGTTTCCAGCACAATATATGGCTTCTCCAACCCAATAGTCAACTCACCTAACCGTGGCGAATCCTGTTTCTTTGACATCCGAGCCTCTGGCGACCCCAATTTCCTCATGGATCTAGGGGGTGGGGAGGGCGGGATGGCCTAGAAGGTTTAATGTGGTCATATAAATCGTTCCCGAGATGATCGAGCTAGTAGTACCTTAATAGTGCTTTGTTACCGGAACATACCGGATCTATATCCGGCAAAGGGCCATCAACATCGGTAACACTCCCCAAAGTCTTCGGGGAGTGTCTTTATCGTTAATACAACAACAACAACTAAGCATGTACTCTTAGACTGAATGAATTAAATAAATAAATGCGCGCACAAAGAAATGACTAGTAATTCAGATAGATATTATTGACAGGTTGACTTAGCACATTTTTTTTAACAGCTGACGATTTAGCACATTTACACATCATTGCCCACAGCACGTAAAAATTAAAAACTTAAATATTTTTTTTGTGATCGATGTATTTTGAATTCAGCTTTAAAACTGCATTAAAATACAATTTTTGAAAAAAAGTGACTTAGCACATTTTCACATTAAGCTAACGATATATATATTGTTTAAACACATTCGCTGTCTTTTAATAAACATATTGTAACGAATCTGCCGCAAATCCTCTTATTTGCAATCCTCTGCTAAGTTCGAATCACTAAACTGTTGAATAAATAACTCCAATATTGAACAATGGAGAAATGGCCTTTATTAAAGTACTTCACAATAACACTTATACTTTGCTACTCGCTGGCTTAATAACCAAACTGATTGATAGCTCAAATGAAACTCTACTATTCAAAATAATTCTGCTAAAGCTCGCTAGATAGCTCTTAATTGAAATCTCAAATCAAACTGAATTACTTCTTACTCGCCTGCCCCGCTTTTATAGTTTACGCTGCATACTTCTAGGCTCTTCGATTTCCAGAAGTTACTAGTTAGTTTCGGCTACCAAATCGCCAGCCACAATACGTGCACAAATTATTGCTCTCTCTTGTGACAACTCAGAGAAGATATATGCATGTGTTTGTGCATTGCCGCTCCGCTGCTCGTATACGTACATATGTGTAGACGCAATTATTTATTCGTTTATGTAGATACATAATGATTGAATTATTGATGTGAATGTTTGTAGTTTACAGTCTCTCGTACATACATAGGCGTATAAGTAAATGCATCTGTGTGTGACATCTTTCGGCTGCCTTATATATGTGTATACATGATTTGATTATTGACGTAAATACTGTTTATCGTGGCCTTGGCATCGCCTTAGTGATGGTATAACTTAGTGATGTTAATATCCGTGACACTGCCCTCCACCTAAGTCTGATCGTCCCGGTCAGACAAATCTCTCGATCTAAACGCTGCTAATCTCTCCAAATGAACCACTTTCATTTTGGTTCGTGGTTTGTCTGCGGTACACTACATCGTTGATCCGTTTTACAACTTTGCATGGGCCTTCCCAGTTACACTGCAATTTCGGGGACAAACTTTTTTTTCGTTGTGGGAATGTGTCCGAATTAATTGCTTTATCGTACCTCGCTTTCATCTTGTCACTCATAATCTTTGCTCGTTGCCTTACCAGATCATGTATCTCTCTCAGCTCTTCTTCCAAGACACTAGTGGATTTCTTGACATTCCTCTCTGCATCGGCATCTATCCCATACTTCAAATCAGCTGGCAGTCGAAGGTCATTGCCAAAAATTACCTTTGCGGGAGTTTGGCCCGTTGTGTCATGTACTGCCGATCGGTAGGCCATCAGGAATAATGATAAGTGTGTATCCCAGTCCTTATGGTACTTGTCTACTACTTTCCTTAAATGCTCCTCCAATGTTCTATTGAAGCGTTCCACCATACCATCGGACTGAGGATGCAATGCAGTTGTCCGTGTTTTTCGAATGCCCAACTTCTTGCACATTTCTTGGAACACAGCTGATTCAAAATTCCTGCCTTGGTCAGAATGTAACTCCATTGGTACACCTTACCTTGCAACCCATTCGTTTTTAACCACTTCTGCTACTGTTTCTGCTTCTTGGTTTGGGATTGGGTATACCTCTGGCCATTTACTGAAATAATCCATAACCACCAGTACGTAATTGTTTCCGCGGTTGCTAGTAGGGAATGGACCTGCGACATCCATGGCGATCCTTTCAAAAGTGCACCTGAAATATACTGCTTCATCTGGCCATGACTTCGGGTTTTGGGCCCTTTCGCTCTGTTGCATACCTCGCAGTTGGCAATCCACTCGGTGACCGACTGACGGCAACCAACCCAATAGAATCTCTGCTTAATTTTTTCGAGTGTCTTCGTGATTCCAAGATGACCTCCACTTGGACCATTGTGCAGCTCGCTGAGCACGTCAGGAATCCTCTTCCTGGGAACAACTATCAGTTTCTTCTTGCATTGACCATCCTCACTCTCCCATACTCGATGCAAGCAACCGGATATCAATTCTAAACTGTTCCACTGTGCCCAATATGATTTCGCAATGGGACTCTCTGCTGACATCTCCTCTCTGTTTGGTCTTTCGTTTCGTTCGAGCCCTTGCATAACATGTGACAGATCTGTATCTTCTAGCTGACACTTTCTTAGTTGTTCCTTGTCCCATTCATCCGTACACGTTATAGTCATTAGCCGGACATCAATAATGGCTTCTTTAGCCTCGGCCTTTGAGCAGTGCTTGCATTACATACTACATGGTCTTCGTGACATTGCATCAGCATTTCCATGGGTACTACCTTTTCGATGCTCAATGGAAAAGTCATAGCTTTGTAGTCGCTCGATCCACCGTGCCAATTGTCCTTCCGGATTACGGAACTGCAGAAGCCATTTCAACGCTGCGTGATCTGTCCTGGCACGGAATCGCTGGCCGTAGAGGTATTTGTGAAAATGTTTAATGCACTCTACCAATGCCGACAGCTCTCTCCGTGTAACGCAATAGTTCCTCTCTGGTTTTCCAATTGAACGGCTGTAATATGCAACTACCTTCTCTTGTCCATCGACCAGTTGTGATAAAACGCCTCCTATAGCATATCTGCTCGCATCTGTATCTAGAATAAACGTTGCTCCTTGAATCGGGTATGCCAACATTGGGGCAGTGCACAACCGCTCTTTCAATGTTTGGAAAGCTACTTCTTGGTCCTTCTTCCATTCAAAAGCTTTATTTTTCCTTGTTAGCTCGTGGAGACTATGGGCTGCGCTGGCAAAATTTGGTACAAATCGGCGGTAATATGTGCACAACCCAAGGAAACTTCTCAATTCATGCAGATTCTGTGGTCTTGGCCAATCCTTTACTGCCTCTATCTTTTCATTCGCTGTACAGACACCTTCTGTCGTTACCTTGTGGCCCAAATAATTTACTTCCTTTTTAAACAGCGTACACTTTTTGGGACTTAACTTCAGACCAGCGCCAGCTATTCTCTGGAAAACTTCCTCCAAGTTTTTAAGATGTTCATCAAAACTCTTGCCCAATACGATGATGTCGTCCAGGTACACTAAGCATGTTTTCCAATGCAGTCCTTTCAGTACCTGGTCCATGAGTCTCTCAAAAGTAGCTGGTGCATTACAAAGTCCAAAAGGCATCACTGTAAATTGCCAAAGATCATCACCGACACTGAAGGCTGTTTTCTCTTTATCTTCCTCCTTCACCTCAACTTGCCAGTAGCCGCTTTTCAAGTAAAGTGTGGAAAACCATTTCGTACCAGATAGCGAGTCCAGAGTGTCGTCAATTCTTGGTAACGGGTAGCTATCCTTTTTCGTAACGTCATTCAACTTTCGGTAGTCCACGCAAAACCTCATTTTTCCATCCTTCTTCTTTACAAGTACTACCGGTGAGCTCCATGGACTAGCTGATGGTTCGATGACGCCGCTGTCACTCATTTCTTGTATGATTTGACTCACAACTTCCCGCTTCGCCAGTGGAACACTACGTGGAGCTTGACGGATCGGCCTCGCATCTCCAGTGTCAATTTGATGTTTCACAACATTGGTGCGGCCTGGTTTGGAACCATCCTGGTCAAATATGTTCGCGTATTTTATGAGCAGTTGTTTTGCCTTACTCTGATAGGCTTCCTCTAGCCCATGCGTCCATGCCGTGATATCATTTGAAAGATCAGTATTACTAGATGAAACGTATTCCTGGAGCTGTTCACAGTTAACAACTACTTCGGCCTCTTGGCATCTTCCCAAAATAGCTCCTTTGGTCAAATTGAATGGTGACTTGAACTCATTGAGTACTCTTACCAGAATACGTCCATCTTGTTTTGTCATAGCCAGGGTTTTTCCTACAAGTATATTCAGTGCTGATTTATTTGCTGCTTCGACAACCCACAATTTGTTTGTCCCACAATCTCCATCTACCTTTGCCCAGATGACTGCTTCTGATTTTGGTGGTATTTGCTGACTCTCTTCCACCAGCACTCGTTTACTGCTGTAGCCTCTCTCGTAGCCGAAATTAAGTGGCACATCCATGTTCTTATATCGCATCGTCTTGCTTTGCATATCGATCTTGATGCCTTGGTTGATTAAGAAGTCCACTCCAATTATGATTTCATCAACAATACCTGCCACCATAAAATTGTGAAGTACCGTGACGTTCCCAATTGCTACTTCACATTCTACTTCTCCAATTACCTGGGTGTCCTCTCCCATGGCTGTACGTAATCTTGCTCCAAGCAATGGTCTTATCTTCTTGTTGACTAAATCTGATCGAATGATGGAATGGGATGCACCCGTATCTACAGTCAGTAAACGTTCCTTTCCATCCACATGTCCTCGGACAGTAAGATTGCTTGACCTTCTCCCAATTTGCGAGATAGAGATTATGGGGCATTCAATTGAGGGAGCCAGCTGTCGCCCCTTGCGGCTGACTCGCTTTAGTTTAACGATTGAGTGGATTTGGAGATTTGCTCGTCTCCTTCAACTCTGCGTTTACGGCCACCCACATTGTTGGAACTATTGGAATTGCTACTGCAATGACGTGCAATGTGACCTGGGTTACCGCACTTGAAACATTTCATAACTCCGGCATTTTTCTGTTGTGATCCCTTCAGAGCTTCCAAAATTGTATCTACCCACTCCGGCCTTTCTACTTCCACACGATGAGCTTTGTATGCTGGTTTACTCAATAATGACGCCGTTTCCTGAGTCAATGCCTGGGATACCGTTTCAGAAAATGTTTGCTTTGGGTTCGCGTATGTGGCTTGCTTCGTTTCGACGTCCCGTATGCCATTTATAAAGCTCTGAATCTTCACTCTTTCCGTGTATTCCACGGGTGCATCCGCATTTGCAAGATGAGCCAATCTTTCAATGTCCGAAGCAAACTCCTGCAAAGTCTCGTTAGCTTTTTGGTAGCGGTTTTGCAATTCTATTTGAAATATCTGTTTCCTGTGTTCGCTTCCGTATCGCCGTTCTACAGCAGCCATCAATGCGTCATAACTGTTCCGTTCGTACTCTGGAATAGTCTGTAAGATTTCCGCGGCAGGCCCTTTCAGTGCCACGAACAGAGCTGCAACTTTATCTTCAGCATTCCATTGGTTCACTGCTGCGGTCTTCTCAAACTGTAGCTTAAAGACCTGAAAAGGAACAGAACCGTCAAAGGATGGTGTCTTTACCTTTGGATTACTAGTTGAAACTGCTGGGCGATTTAGTTGCAACTGCTCGATACGTCCTCTCAAAGCATCCACCTCGGCCTCGATTTTTTCTTCAAACTGTTCAATTTTTGTATCTTGCGCCTCCAACTTCGAGGAAATACGTCCTTCTTGCTCTTCCAGTTGAGCAGAGATCTGCGATGATATCTGTGCTGAAATTTGAGCCGACATTTCGGATATCCGTGCCTCTTGTGCTTCCATCTTCGATGTAATCTGTGTCGACATTTCTGACATACGCGTTTCTTGTGCTTCAATCTTCGATGTTATTCGTGTCTCTTGGGATGACATATAAGTTTTTTGTTCTTCTAGTTGAGATGACATATACGTTTTCTGTTCTTCTAGTTGAGATGACATATACGTTTTCTGTTCTTCTAGTTGTGATGACATGTTGGTGGATATTTGTGATGACATTTCTGTTATACGTGCCTCTTGCGCTTCCATCTTGGATGTTACTGTCGATGTTTGAGCAGTTATTGCAGCCAATATCATGTTCAAGTCTGTGCTGGTAATTGTCTGCGATGTTACGTTTTTCTCTTCAATTTTTGTTGTTGTCTCGTCCCCATCAGGATAAAATACATACTCGTCCACATCAATTCCTTCTGCTTCCATTGCCTCTCGTAGTTCAAGTTTAACGCCGCTTGTATTCAATCCACGGCTCTCCAACTCCTTCTTTAGTTGCTGGATCTTCAATTCACTGAACTTTGCCATGTCCTTGTTTTCCTCTGGAATTTATTCAACAATTCCTCTTCTGACACCAATTGTAACGAATCTGCTGCAAATCCTCTTATTTGCAATCCTCTGCTAAGTTCGAATCACTAAACTGTTGAATAAATAACTCCAATATTGAACAATGGAAAAATGGCTTTTATTAAAGTACTTCACAATAACACTTATACTTTGCTACTCGCTGGCTTAATAACCAAACTGATTGATAGCTCCAATGAAACTCTACTATTCAAAATAATTCTGCTAAAGCTCGCTAGATAGCTCTTAATTGAAATCTCAAATCATACTGAATTACTTCTTACTCGCCTGCCCCGCTTTTATAGTTTACGCTGCATACTTCTAGGCTCTTCGATTTCCAGAAGTTACTAGTTAGTTTCGGCTACCAAATCGCCAGCCACAATACGTGCACAAATAATTGCTCTCTCTTGTGACAACTCAGATAAGATATATGCATGTGTTTGTGCATTGCCGCTCCGCTGCTCGTATACGTACATATGTGTAGACGCAATTATTTATTCGTTTATGTATATACATAATGATTGAATTATTGATGTGAATGTTTGTAGTTTACAGTCTCTCGTGCATACATATGCGTATAAGTAAATGCATCTGTGTGTGACATCTTTCGGCTGCCTTATATATGTGTATACATGATTTGATTATTGACGTAAATACTGCTTATCGTGGCCTTGGCATCGCCTTAGTGATGGTATAACTTAGTGATGTTAATATCCGTGACAATATGTATATATTGGCCTAGAGCTCAAACACATCTTGAATATATTAACTAAAAGGCCGAAATACAAGAAAGTAATTTTGTCACATTTTGTAAGATTTCTCTAACATCTCCAAGAATTAATTAACAAAATGCCCTCTTTCTGACAACATATAAGTTTTGTTCGTTGGCTAAACAGAAATAAAGTTATAGGCCAGTATATGGATCAACTAATGGAAGAGAGGTAATGGACGTGACATATTTGAGACACCAATAGAAAATGTTATCCAAAGTTTCCGGGAAAAATTTTAGTAAACAGACCTATTTAACATCTGAAAGCTGTTTTTAATTTCAAGTCGACGTTTGCTTATCAGGAAAATAATAAGGATAAGGGCAGGACCAATTTATAGAACCTCCGTTTTCCAAAGTTTTTTTAATGCTAAATAAAAGTCTACACAAAATTTTATTAAAAGAAAAAATATAGATCTGTGTTTAACAGCGCAACAATATAAAGAAAAGGCATCATATTTTAAAATCCAAATTTACCAAACCGATGAAGCCGTTCTTTGAAATCATGTTTCTCTGGCAGGATGAGGGAAAAGAATAAACTAATTGAGTTCCACATCATACACATATTTGACCTTTAATACCAAGTGCTAGAAATAAAGTCTGACCACTTTTGATTTTCGGTTCGTGATGGAGCTTATTTGGGAATTACCCACATACAAATAAACAAACCATTGCAAAGAAATTTTGTTTTGAAAAAGTATAGCAAAATGCGTCAATTGATTTTGCTAGAATATGAATAAATACATTTGGTTTGTTAATTTTTTTGTTCATTTGTTCAGCTAATTAAAGCAAACAAAAAACAATTAAGGTTGTCTTAAGTTTGGGTGTAACCAAATATTATATATTCAGCGTGAATTTGAATTGTATAGTTCATTTCGGATAAATTATTTTTTCAAACTTTGTTACGAAACTTGATAAGTGAAATAGTATTGATACAAAACTAATTTTCTTATTATTCTAGTCCACGACCCTTTTAAACACCTTTTATATAAAAGTGGGCGTGGCTTTTAACCGATCCCGTCCATTTTTCCTAGAAATATTTCATGCTATAAATAATATGTGTACCACATCTTATTACGATCCTTTAATTTTTCTTCGAGTTATGGCACCCGAAACATAGAAAATTGTTTGGTCATAAAAAGGGCGGTACCAAAAAAATTAATTTTTTTCCATTTTCTGGTTATAATTTCACTTGGAGAATGAAATACAATTGATATAAAGGTCTTTTTTGCAATGATGTAGCTTATTTTATTCGTCCGCGACCCTTTTTAAAATCTTTTATATAAGAATGGGCGTGGTCCTCACACCGATCTCGTTCATTTTTCCTCGAATCATTCTCTATAAAAAAGTCGGATTTTGTTATGATAGGTTTCACATTTTTTGGTTTTATGATTATTAACACTTGTAAAATTGATTTTATCACAAGTGGCGGTGCACGCCCATTTTCAAAAAAAAACATCAAAAGTCCTAATATCGGTCCACACATTAAATTTTAACATTTTAGAGAAATTATTTGCCAAATAATCAGGTTTTATGTGTTTTCCAAAATGGTATATATGTAAAAAGTGGGCGTGGTTACCATCCGACTTCCCTCATTTTTAATAGCGATGGGATATGAGCGCCAAGAAACCTATAAACCAAATTGCGATATTTTATTTTCAATATTTACGCAAGTTATCGTGTGCACCGACAGATGGACGGACGGGCGGATGGACGGACATGGCTAAATCAACTCTTTTTTCATCCTCAGCATTTTGATATATGGAAGTCTGTTTTTATCTCGATTCGTTTATGCCCGTTATGTTACCAAAGTTAATAGATTCTATGGGCAAAGCGCGCGGAGTATAACAACGACCTTGAGTAGGTTTAACCTAAGTTTGTATGTAATTTTGTTATTTCAAATTCCTGAAATCTTATTTTTATTTACACAACCCAATTGGGTATAAATAGTGCCCACAAAATGAATCTCCATGTACTTGATACTTTAAAAGTGGTAGAAAAGGTTTTAAATTGAAATGAATATACGAAATAATATCGCGCTGCTATTTTCCCTGCTTGGTTGCGTTTTAAGCTATACAAATGGACAATTTCGCATTATAGATGGCGAAGTAACAGATGTAAAGAGAAGAGCACATTCAGCAGCTATATTTCAAACTGGTCTCTATATATGTTTTGGTTCCATAGTCGCTTGTAAATTGGTGGTTACAGCTTCGCATTGCGTAAAAGGTAAACATCCGATTATTCTCGCCGTTCAGGCTGGTCTAACCGATATAACCAAAATAGGAGGACAACGACGCTATGTATGGGATGTACATTATTATTGTGAAGATAATCCAGAAATGCAATTTATGAATATAGCTATACTTCAATTGACTGAATCCTTTAAACTGAATGGTGCAGTACAAGTAATAGAACTTTGCAATGATCGATTAGTACCGGGCTCATGGATGGAAATTATTGGATGGGATCATGTAAAAAAAGTACCTCCTTCTCATCTTCTCAAAACTAAGTTGGTGGAAATAAAAAAATGTGAGAATGAAAATAAAAATTTATCAATACCGGAAAATTTAGCAGAAATAACCGTTTATGCTGGACCTCAGGGAGATATGTGGTTTGGAGATTCTGGAGCAGCAGGCGTTATGAATGAACGACTTTGTGCGGTGGCACAAGGTAGGAGTAGAGTCGCCAGTGATCCGGGTATATATTTAGATCTAACAAATGAAAAAGTTCGAAACTTCATAACAACCACGATGCACAATGTAGAGCTAAATACCGAAGTAATAAGTGATAGCGAATAGTTAGTTTAGGTTAGGTCATGATGCAATAAACCAGGCACGTGAAATCAATATTACAATAAAAAGAAAACAAAAAAATTTTGTGCATTTCCTTTATATAAATGGACAAAAATCAGCGAAAATGAAATTGTAAAAATATTTATGAGAAATAAAAATATAATCTCGTCATCGACTAAATCGCGTTGTGTACAGACGTCTAACAAAGTGCTCAGTTTAGTTATTGTACTATAACAGTAACGTGTTTACTATTTTTTCTTTTGCTCTACCGTTCGCATATATATCATTCGACTATTTCCACCAATCACAAGCGTAGGAAATTAAACAACAAAATGCCGCCTGATCCTCCGGACAGAGGCGCAAACAGATTTTCTATTCTAAGTGATCAAAGTGACTCCTTTGACTACACCACTTCCTTTCCCGACCTTACCCATAAGAAAACATCCCTTATCCATCCTAAATACCTAATCCTTTCCGCACCTGATAACAGTTTTTCAAAACTCAGCCCATTTATAATAAAAAAATGTATTGACGCAATATCAACACAGCATCAAGCAACTGAGAGATGGTTCCCTGCTCGTCCTAGCCAGAAACGAAAGAGTCGCCGAAAAATTCCTAAAAACCAAAACCTTAACTAATTCCTGTCCAGTTACAGTTAAACTGCATGAAACCCTCAACACCGTAAAAGGCACTGTGTATGCACCCTGCCTAATCAACGTGAAAGAAGAAAAGATCGTACAAGAACTCAAAAGCCAAGGAGTATCAAACGTTTATAAATTCAGCACCACACAAGATGGTAAAACTACACCCACGGGCAAAATGGTTCTCTCTTTTGACCTCTATCATATCCCAAAAACCCTCGATGTAGCCTGGTACAAAGTCAAGGTCAGACCATACTTCCCCAA
Organism: Eurosta solidaginis; assembly: GCF_040869045.1. NCBI lineage: Eukaryota > Metazoa > Arthropoda > Insecta > Diptera > Tephritidae > Eurosta > Eurosta solidaginis. The sequence continues at coordinate 30,833,086 of NC_090320.1, forward strand.
CCCAATGCGCTGTCGCAACTGTCAACGCTTAGGACACACAAAAACCCGCTGTTCCTTCGCCGCAACCTGCGATGGTTGCAACCTACCTCCACACCACCGAGCAATTGCACTCGACATCTATGCACCAACTGCGGAGAGGCTCACCCATTATCCGACAAAAACTGTCCGAGATACAAGCAAATGAAAGAAGTGCTACAAATTGAAACTATCCACAAATGCACACTAGGAGAAGCTTTCAAAAAATACAACCTAAATAATCCGTCCAATGACACATCCAAACGCTCATATGCAACTACAACAAAAGATTCCGAAAGAACAACCAACAACACCATGCAAAAAACAACAACGCCAATCAACGCTAACAAGGCAGCAACCGCTGCTGATCATCTAAAACGCCCAGCTTCCCCCTCTATATCCAACTCAGACAAAATGGCAAAAACAACTACAACCAACAACTTTCAATCCTTCTCCAACAACAAAACTAATCACAGCACCGAAAACCTAAACAAAAACACAAATAAAACAAACTCAATCACATCCCCATTAACCAACATCACACAACATCTAATCTCAAATAACAGTTACTACATCCCAACAGCGGATAACAACTCAATGCACACAGATTCAGATAACTAGCTTATATTCCTAAACGCCGAGTTACGACTAATTAAGCTAATACAAAAAATACGTATGCTAAGTAAATTCAATATTTTGCAGTGGAACATGAACGGTTTCACTAACAACAGTATTGACCTTGAGCTTCTCAGAAACGAACATCAACCACAACTAATATCAATCCAAGAAACCCACTGCCGCACTGGCTTCACCCCTATACCTCCAAAGAACTACACAGCCTACTTCACCAACCACAACACAAACACTTATGCCAAGCAAGGAGTTGGGGTGCTAATTAAAAGCAACATTCCATACACACAAATCATCAACACATCTTCCATTCAAAACATATGTATAGAAATCCAACTAAACTTAAAATTCACAATAATATCAATATATATACCGCCGGATCAAACATTCACCACTCAAGACATTGATGACTTATTCCAAAATATACACAGCCCGGCTATATTAGTTGGGGATGTAAACAGTTGGAACACTTTGTGGGGCTCACAAACGAATAACGCCAGAGGTCTCACCTTCGAAGCTGGAATATCAAGGCACAACCTATGTATACTCAATGACATGCAACCAACACATCTCTCCACACACGGATCGCTTACCCACGTCGACATTGCCTGCTGCTCCACAGCACTCTTCCCAATAACATCAAGTCTGACCCTAGACGATCTACACCATAGCGACCACTTCCCTATTAAAACCACATTAACACTCTACAGTCAACATCAAGAAAAACCATTCATAGCCAAATTTAAACTACAGGAAGCCGACTGAGAAAATTTCGCAAAAACCACAGAAGAAGAGCTTGGGAAAAGAACATTTACCACCCAAACAAATAGAGACGCTGCTTCGCTTACCAAATTTATCCGCATTGGTGCAAACAAACATATCCCCCAAACCTACCCAATAAAAAGCAAAAAATCCGTATTCTGGTGGAACAGCCATCTTGCCGCGCTGCGTCTGGAGAAGGTGTCAAATTGGAAAACATACAAACGAACCCCCACAACCGAAAACCTTATCCGTTTCAAAATATCTAACGCCAAATTCCGGAGGGAAGCAAAAGCCGCTAAAGCCCAAAGCTTCCAACAATTTTCCAGCACGATCAACCGCGAAACCCCCATTGGCAAAATATGGAGCCAGATAAAAATCATTTACAACAGAAACACAGACACTTCAATCACTGCAATAAAAAATAACAATATAACCTTAATCGAGCCAAATAACATCGCAAACCACTTCGCCACACATTGGACAGAATTCTCCTCCGACAACAATTTTTCTTCAGCCTTCAAAGCAGCTAAGCACCGGGCAAGCCATACACCAGCAACAAATCCAGCAAATTTACAAGCAAAGATGCTAGAGACAGCTATCACCTTATCGGAACTCAAACAAGCAATCAACAGTGCAAAAGGTGACACTCCCGGGGCGGACCGTATGTCGTACAAAATGATAAAGGTTACTTCAGATTTGACGCAACACAAAATACTCAACTTATACAACAATATATTTAGCACCGGAGTAATCCCACACCAATGGAAAACAGCAATTGTAGTTCCTATACTTAAACAATCCAACGACGCAACAAAAACCTCCAGTTATCGGCCTATTTCCTTACTACCGTGCCTTGCCAAAATTTTAGAAAAAATTATCGCCAAAATACTTTCATGGTTCCTAGAAAAAAAAACTAATAGCACCAAACCAAGTCGCCTACAAAGCCAGGAGTGGGTGCACCGACGCACTTCTCCACATCGACTTGTACGCTTCCAAAGCTCTATCATCTAGGACTCACGTCTCCATTCTTTCAATCGACTTTGAAAAAGCATTCGATCGAATAGGTTGCGCATGTCGTCATCGACACTCTAAAATCCTGGGGGATTGGGGGCAAAATATTAACATACATTACATCCTTTTTAACGAACCGTCGGTTCAAAGTCAAAGTCAACAACACATACTCTGATACCCAACCACTGCACAATGGCATCCCTCAAGGCCCTCCACTATCCGTAACACTTTTCCAAATAGCCTTCAATCGCACTAGCACCATTATTCATAACTACAAGCTCTTAGATCACTGCATATACGCAGATGACTTATACATACTAGCAAAAAGAAATAATAACAGTGACAACAACACATTATTCAGCAACGTGGTAAATGAAATATGCAACTGGGCAAACACAGCGGGCGCAAACATCAACTTTTCCAAATGCGGAATTCTACACATCTGCCGAAAACACAACTGCCACCCAGCCGATGTGACAATTAACTCTCATTGCATACCTCCCCCTGTGGGTTAGGGGTTAGAATATGCCCACGGTAGGTATACCGGTCGTAAAAGGCGACCATAATACCATGGGTACCCAATCCATGAGTAAGGTGTTTTACTCGAAAGGTAGCAGGGTGGACGCGGTGTATCACTCTGTGGGACCCTAGGCAAGGTCTTTATAAAAACTGCTACCGCGGGAGCAGGAGAAGCCAGTGTGATCTGGTGCACTGCATCGAACGATGCTTTGTACTCAGGTCTCACCTCCTGTCCTGGGATGGCCCCCTTGTGGGAGCATCGCGGTGGCTGTGGTTTCAAATAGAGTTCACTTATGACACATGCTCTGAGTAGACTTGTTTTCCCTTGGGGCGCGCAAACCCAAGGGAATTCGGTCTCATGCTTGCCACGGCAGTCCCAATTTCATTGAGAAACTGACCCTGAGGGGCAGATGATAGGTTGGTCACATCCCTTAATTTGTGACAAATTGCTGCAAATAAGTTGACGAAAGATGGTGAAGGAACGCATGTCTATCGTCAGCCGAAAAATAATCGATAAATGTACGAGTGGGCCGGTGCTCATTTCGTCTTTTGAGATGTTTGAGGCTGCTTTAGACTGCGTAAGCGAATAGGAGGCGTTCGCTGTGTGGATGGCCACATCCTATATGTGGCAAGATTTGACGTTGTCAAATCACTGCAGTGTGGCGGACTGCAATGCAAGGATGTTGCTGGGGCAGGTACTCGGTACTTACAGGTCTGTGAGCGGAAAAGGTTGGCCACATCCCTTAATTGTGGTAGGAGTTTATTTGGAGGCATATCGATGCATAATTGTTGCATAATTGAGTGGAAATTGGGGAGAAATTAGTAGCAAAAATGGAAGCCAATAGTAGACAATATGGCACACAATGTTTGTCAACGTAGTGTGGCCTCAAGCGATGTCGAGGGGCATTGTTGAGGCGGGCACTCGGCACTCACAGGTCTGTGTGCGGAAAAGGTTGGTCACATCCCTTGATTTTAATTGTGATGGAGTTTTAAGACGGAGCATAATTGGATGCCAAGCTCACTTTGTTTGTCAACGTAGTGCGGCCCTTTAAGCAATATCTAAGCAAAACCAAGCTCCGTCGTTAACAATGTATTTATACATTGTTGTAACACTGCAGAACAGAAAAGGTTGGTCACATTCCTAAATTGCGACAAAAACACAATATCTCAATCTGGTTAACTTGTTAATCAGATATCGAGATATCAAAATCAATGAAAGAGGGACTCTGAGGCAAGCACGGAACTCGCGGTAGAGTTGCCGTGCAACCGGGTGCCATTACCCGAAAATGGAAGAGGAGGATGGATAGTCCTCCTCGGCCAAACCAAGGCTGGTTGACTTGAAACCCCAGCTCACCGATTTGGTACCAACTTGTTGGGCCGAAGATCAACGGACATTGATCTGTGTTTTACACCGGAGGTAAGTCTTCACGACAGGGACTCCCGTAATGCACGTTCTTTCGTCTCATTGCATACCATACGTCGAAAGACTAAAAATTCTTGGCATAATGTTTAGCAAAAACTACAAATGGAGCAACCACTGCATATACCTAAAAAATTCGCTCACAACTAGAATCAACCTAATTCGGTATCTAGCAGGTAGAAGCTTTACTCACATCAACACCCTAATATACTTAGTCAAAACACTCGTTTTGAGCAAAATAGACTACGGGCTATTCCTATACGGAAACAGCCCAAAAACTACCCTAAACATCATTAAACCACTATACCACCAAGCGGTTAGGAGCAGCATATACGCCTTCGTCACCACCCCTGTAAACAACATGCTAACCGAATCAGGGCTCCCATCACTAGAGGAAAGAATAGCGGAAAACAGGCTCAGACTTCTCTCAAAAATACTTTTCGAACAACAATCTATACTTGACAGCGATACAAAAAAAGCCATTACATGTATAAATACCCCAAAAGTCCTATCGGCAATACTCAACATAATTCACGAAAATCAAAACATCATAAATCACACCTACAAACAGTATATCAAAAAGCATCCACCATGGCTTTTTAACACAAACTCATGCAACACAGAGCTTACAAAACACAAAAAAGACAACACCCCCAACACCGTATATGTACAACTATTCAAAGAAAAACTATCCCAATTTGAAACCCAACAATACGAAATTTTCTTCACAGATGCCTCAAAAGGAGAATGCGAAATCGCCTACGCCATAGTAAACTCCAAAGGTCAAACGATATCATACCACATAATGCAACCCACCGCATCGATATTTACGGCCGAAGCCGCTGGGATTCTCGAAGCCCTTGAAATGGCTCAAAACTACAAGAAAAAAGCCGTAATATTCAGCGATAGTCTTTCAGTCATAGAAGCTGTAAAAACAACACCAACACCAACTGGAACACAATAAACGCCATCCGAGACATTCTGCACCAGTCTCCCCAAACCCAGCTCTTCTGGATACCAGGACACGTAGGCATAACTGGGAACGAAAAAGCAGACATCGCAGCGAGGTCTGCCTGCAAAACCCCAACAACTACAAGCACCATCGTGGAGAGATTGGACTTCTTGAGATTCAGTCTTAAACAACACCAAGCCAAACTTAACGAACAGAGAGCACTCATTCCACATTATCATTATTTTACCATAAACCCTAATAAAACACCAGCAATATATCCCACTAAATTAGAAAAGAATAAAATCGTCACATTTTCACGCCTACGCCTCGGCCACACAAACGCAACACACTCACACCTGCTTAACACACAAAACAGCGGCAACTGTCTACACTGCAACACTCGCCTCACTGTCAGCCACCTACTACTGGAATGTCCAATCTACCAAAACCAACGAACTTCCAACCTAAATAATCAAAACCCCATCAACCTACTGAAATCTCCAACTACGGAACACATCAACACTGTCTACAGCTACATCCGGGCCATCAACACAAAAATATAACCCTTTTTTACTTTACCGATACAGCCAATAGCCCTGGCAGCTAGCGCTGTAACTCAATTAAATTTTATAATTTATTATAAATTTAATTTTAAAAAAATAAAAAAAAAATAAATAAAAATATAAAAGTGGGGCAACACATTACTTGGATTGGAATGTTGGTAGAAAAGGATCAATCAGTCAATTCATAGCGCTCCAATTTCTTATTTTTATATTTAACCGTGCGCTACCTAACGCAATTTTTTTCTACTTTTGTTGCATTGTCTCGTTGTCTCGTTGTCTTAACCTATCTGTGAAGTTTCACGTTTGTAGCCAATGAGAAGTTACTTAAAAATCGATCGCAAGATTCCCTTCGTTCCGTAGAATTTTTCTAAATAGCTCGATTCGTGCACCCCCTATAGAAACTTTTAAGCTATTGCATATATTTTATCGCGGGCTTGGCGACTAAATAAAAAACGTAACGGATATTTGTCAAAAAAGGTTCGAAAAAGGTTCGGTGTTAGCAACAGGCCAAATACATAAAATTGTTAAAGTTAAAAATAAAGTTAAAGTTAAAGTGATTGTTAAAGTTAAAGTTAAAGTTAAAGTTAAAAATAAAGTTAAAGTTTAAGTTAACAAGTAAGGAGGGTTAAGTTCGGGTGTAACCGAACATTACATACTCAGTTCAGAGCTATGGTGACAACATAAGGGAAAATAACCATGTAGGAAAATTAACCGAGGGAAACCCTGGAATGTGTTTGTATGACATGTCTATCAAATGAAAGGCACTAAAGAGTATTTTATGAGGGAGTGGGCCATAGTTCTATAGGTGGACGCCATTTAGGGATATCGCCATAAAGGTGGATCAGGGTTGACTCTAGAATTTATTTGCACGATATCGGTATCAAATGAAAGGTGTTAAAGAGTATTTTAAAAGGGAGTAATCCTTAGTTCCATAGGTGGACAGCGTTTCGAGATATCGCCATAAAGGTGGACCAGGGGTGACCCTAGAATTTGTTTGTACGATATGGGTATCAAATTAAAGGTATTAATGAGGGTTTTAAAAGGGAGTGGTGGTAGTTGTATAGGTGGTCGCCTTTTCAGAGATATCGCCATAAAGGTGGACCAGGGGTGACTCTAGAATGCGTTTGTACAATATGGGTATCAAACGAAAGGTGTTAATGAGTATTTTAAAAGGGAGTTGGCCTTAGTTCTATAGGTAGAAGCCGTTTCGAAATATCGCCATAAAGGTGGACCAGGGGTGACTCTAGAATGTGTTTGTACGATATGGGTATAAAATTAAAGGTATTAATTAGGGTTTTAAAAGGGAGTGGTGGTAGTTGTATAGGTGGTCGCCTTTTCGAGATATCGCCATAAAGGTGGACCAGGGGTGACTCTAGAATATGTTTGTACGATATGGGTATCAAATGAAAGGTGTTAAAGAGTATTTTAAAAGGGCGTGGGGCTTAGTTCTATAGGTGGACGCCTTTTCGAGATATCGCCATAAAGGTGGACCAGGGGTGACTCTAGAATGTGTTTGTACGATATTGGTATCAAATTAAAGGTATTAATGAGAGTTTTAAAAGGGAGTGGTGGTAGTTGTATATGTGAAAGCGTTTTCCAGATATCGACCAAAATGTGGACCAGGGTGACCCAGAACATCATCTGTTGGATACCGCTAATTTATTTATATATGTAATACCTGCCAAGATTTCAAGGGTTTTTTATTTCGCACTGCAGAACTTTTTCATTTTCTTTCACTTAATAGGGTAGGTGTCACAACCGTTTTACAAAGTTTTTTCTAAAGTTATATTTCGCGTCAATAAACCAATCCAATTACAATGTTTCATCCCTTTTTTCGTATTTGGTATAGAATTATGGCATTTTTTTTTTCATTTTTCGTAATTTTCGATATCGAAAAAGTGGGCGTGGTCATAGTCAGATTTTATATACCAAGATAAAGTGAGTTCAGATACGTACGTGAACTAAGTTCAGTAAAGATATGTCGATTTTTGCTCAAGTTATCGTGTTAAGGGCCAAGCGGAAGGACAGACGGTCGACTGTGTATAAAAACTCGGCGTGGCTTCAACCGATTTCGCCCAATTCACAGAAAACAGTTAACGTCATAAAATCTATGCCTATTTCAAAAGGATTGGTAAATTTTTGTTCGACTTATGGCATTAAAAGTATCCTAGACAAATTAAATGAAAAAAGGCGGAGCCACGCCCATTTTGAAATTTTCTTTTATTTTTGTATTTTGTTGCACCACATCATTACTGGAGTTGAATGTTGACATAATTTACTTATATACTGTAAAGATATTAAATTTCTTGTTAAAATTTTACTTTAAAAAAAATTTTTTTTAAAAGTGGGCGTGGTCCTTCTCCGATTTTACTAATTTTTATTAAGCATACATATAGTAATAGGAGTAACGTTCCTGCCAAATTTCATCATTATATGTTCAACGACTGCCAAATTACAGCTTGAAAAAGTTTTAAATTACCTTCTTTTAAAAGTGGGCGGTGCCACGCCCAGTGTCATAAATTTTACTAATTTTCTATTTTGCGTCATAAGTTCAACCTACCTATTTAATCGCTTTATCTGTGTTTGGTAATGAATTATCGCACTTTTTCGGTTTTTCGAAATTTTCGATATCGAAAAAGTGGGCGTGGTTATAGTCCGATATCGTTCATTTTAAATAGCGATCTGAGATGAGTGCCCATGAACTTACATACCAAATTTCATTAAGATACCTCAAAATTTACTCAAGTTATCGTGTTTACGGACGGACGGACGGACGGACGGACATGGCTCAATCAAATTTTTTTCGATCCTGATGATTTTGATATATGAAGGTCTATATCTATCTCGAATCCTTTATACCTGTACAACCAACCGTTATCCAATCAAACTTAATATACTCTCAACTGAGTATAAAAATAAAGTTAAAGTTAAAGTGAATGTTAAAGTTAAAGTTAAAAATAAAGTTAAAGTTAAAGTTAAAGTGAAAGTTAAAGTTAAAGTGAATGTTAAAGTTAAAATGAAAGTTAAAGTGAATGTTAAAGTTAAAGTGAAAGTTAAAGTTAAAGTTAAGGTTAAAGTTAAAGTCAACGTTAAAGTTAAAGTTAAAGTGGAAGTTAAAGTTAAAGTGAATGTTAAAGTTAAAGTTAAAAAAAAAGTCAAAGTTAAAGTGAAAGTTAAAGTTAAAGTTAAAGTGAATGTTAAAGTTAAAGTGAAAGTTAAAGTGAAAGTGAAAGTTAAAGTTAAAGTGAATGTTAAAGTTAAAGTGAAAGTTAAAGTTAAAGTTAAAGTGAATGTTAAAGTTAAAGTGAAAGTGAATGTTAAAGTTAAAGTGAAAGTTAAAGTTAAAGTGAATGTTAAAGTTAAAGTTAAAGTGAATGTTAAAGTTAAAGTGAAAGTTAAAGTGAATGTTAAAGTTAAGTTAAAGTTAAACTCAAAGTTAAAGTCAAAGTTATAGTTAAAGTTAAAGTGGAAGTTAAAGTTAAAGTGATCGAAATACTCGCAATCAGATCGATCACGTTGTGATAGACGGACGGCATGCCTCCAGTGTTTTAGATGTGCGCACGATCCGAGGACCTAACATCGACTCGGACCATTATGTCGTTCCAGCCAAAATACGCACCCGCCTTAACGCGGCTATAACCAAGGAACAAAAAATACAAGGAAAGCTAGACGTCGAAAAGCTTCAATCACAACAGACTGCCAATGATTTCGCAACTCGACTCTCACACCTGCTTTCTGAGAGCACAACTCATCCTGAAGGAATACAGGAGCAGTGGGAGCATATCTCCAAAGCACTTCGTACTGCCGCCGAGGAAAAAATTGGTTACCGGCGGCCACGAAAAACAACTGGTATGATGAGGAATGCCGCGTTGCAACCGAAAGAAAAGACGCTGCCTACAGGGCTGCGTTAAAAGCGAGCGCGACAAAAGGAATGTGTGAACGCTATCGTGAGTTGAAAAGGGAATCGAGACACCTTTTCAGGAAGAAAAAAGCAGAAGCAGAAAGGCGTGGGTGCGAGGAGCTTGAGCTGCTAGCCACCAGGTATAACGCCCGAAAATTCTACCAAAAAATACGGCGACAGACGGAAGGTTTTAAGACCGGGGCAAACTCCTGTAGGAATGAAAACGGCGACCTTGTAACTGATGTCCAGAGAGTGCTTAGATTATGGAGGGAATACTTCTCTGCTCTCCTAAATGGAGGCAGCAATTCATCGCGCAGAGATGAAGGACCCGATCCCGCAATCGACGATGATGGAATATATGTCCCCCCGCCCAATTATGACGAAGTTAGAATAGCAATAACCAGATTGAAAAACAACAAGGCCGTGGGCGCTGATGGATTGCCTGCGGAGCTATTCAAGTTCGGCGGCGAGGAGTTGGTAAGGCGCATGCAGCAGCTTCTTAGCAAAATATGGGCGGACGAAAGCATGCCCGACGGTTGGAATCTAAGTGTTCTTTGCCCAGTCCACAAGAAGGGGGATACTGCAAAATGCACCAACTATCGTGGAATCAGCCTTCTTAATATCGCATATAAGGTCCTTTCAAGTGTATTGTGCGAAAGATTGAAGCCCACTATCGTGGAATCAGCCTTCTTAATATCGCATATAAGGTCCTTTCAAGTGTATTGTGCGAAAGATTGAAGCCCACCGTGAACCGGCTGATTGGACCTTATCAGTGCGGCTTCAGACCTGGTAAATCTACCATCAACCAGATTTTCACAATGCGCCAAATCTTGGAAAAAACCCGTGAAAAGAGAATCGACACACATCGCCTCTTCGTCGACTTTAAAGTCGCCTTCGACAACACGAAAAGGAGCTGCCTATATGCCGCTATGTCTGAATTTGGTTTCCCCGCAAAACTTATACGGCTGTGCAAAATGACGTTGAGCAACACCATCAGCTCAGTCAGAATTGGGAAGGACCTCTCCGAGCCGTTCGAAACTAAACGAGGTTTCAGACAGGGTGACCCCCTATCGTGCGATTTCTTTAATTTGATGCTGGAGAAAATTATACTAGCTGCAGAACTTAACCGCACTGGAACAATATACTATAAAAGCGTGCAATTACTGGCATATGCTGATGACATTGATATCATCGGCCTAAACACCCGCGCTGTTAGTTCTGCTTACTCGAAACTGGAAAAAGAAGCGGTAAAGATGGGTTTGATGGTGAATGAGGACAAAACGAAGTACCTGCTGTCATCGAGCAAAGAGTCAGCGCATATGCGCCTTGGCAACCACGCTACTGTTGGCAGCCATAATTTCGAAATAGTAAAATACTTCGTTTATTTGGGAACCAGCATCAACACTAGCAACAACATCAGCACTGAAATCCAGCGAAGAATCAGTCTTGCCAATAAATGCTACTTTGGACTAGGTGGGCAATTGAAAAGTAAAGTCCTCTCTCGGCGAACGAAAATCATACTCTACAAGTCACTTATCGTACCCGTCCTGCTGTATGGGGCAGAAGCATGGACCATGACAACAGCAGATGAAGTGGCTTTGGGAGTGTTCGAGAGAAAAGTTCTTCGAAAGATTTATGAACCTCTACGCGTTGGCGATGGCGAGTACCGAAGAAGATTTAATGATGAGCTGTACGAGCTATACGCAGACATCAACATAGTCCAGCGAATTAAAACGCAGCGGCTGCGCTGGCTAAGCCATGTTATGCGAATGAAAGATGATGCTCCGGCCAAGAAAGTGTTTCTATTGGAACCCGCCTATGGAAGCAGAGGTAGAGGGCGGCCCCCACTAAGGTGGAAGGACCAGGTGGAAAACGATTTAAACTCCCTTGGTGTGACCAATTGGCGCCGGTTGGCGGAGCGAAGGAGCGACTGGCGCGCCTTGTTGGACGGCCATAACCGTTTAGACGGTTAATCGCCAATTAATGCCCCTATTACGGTATACAACTCAACTTAGTTGGGTTGTAATTAAAACAACTCAACTTTCAGACAACTCAACTCCTGTTTGGTATTACGAATTACAACTTATTTCAGGTGAAGTTAATTTGGTGCTGCCAACCTAAGAAAGTGATGATTTGACAGATACAGAGAACAGCTGATCAATTTGTGGCGAAAATTTAAGCATTTGCAAAAGTGATTTTGTTATTACAAGATATTATATGATATGAAATCTATTTTATAATGGCGAAAATGTTGGTGATTAACATGTCGCGAATACGGAAAATATTCGCGTGATCATTCCAATCCCTTGGAACTTCCTAGCAGCAAGTAAGAAAATGTTTAAGTGACAAATGATGAGCTTCAAATGAAGTTATTTTGCAGATTTGAAATGAACCTTTTTGCTCATTACTAAACAAAATTAAGGACCATTTCCGCAAACGCTTTCGAGGAAAGGCTGTACCACTATTTTAAAATTATACGCCACACTCAGATTCCTTGCTGATGTCAGCTATCAAAAATGCTGTGGAAATGATTTTGGTGTTGGACTGGTTTTAGATATTATTGAGGAGCATGTTTGTGCGCGGTGGATTAAAACCCAAACAGCAAAAATTGTATTTTACTCTAAAACAGGATTCCCAGGATTAGTGATTAGTACCAATGGGACTCACGTTCGCATAATTCCACCTATTTTGGCTGCATCCGAACTGCGGCCAGCCTCGTCCAACTTCGGAATGTCGCTCCATAAAGTCAAAAAGTGATTCAATGTAATCCTTCGTTTAAACGTTGTTTTTCTATAAATGTCTACAAAATTGTTGATTATTGTTTGATTAAAAAAGGTTAAACTACCAGCTTTAATTTTTTTGTTTTTTGGTAACGTTTTATGAGCCCGTGCACCATCTAACTCTTATCAAAGGTGGTATCAAAAGACGCGTTTCGTTTTTAGGATTCGAAAGCGGAAATTAAAAATTTTATTTCTGTCGAAAAATATTCACAAAAACCCACAAAATGGCCCGAGGGTCCGAAATATGAGGCCCGATCGATAGTTTTTTGCGCACAGAATACCATTCTGCGTTGGCGGCCTTTGGCCGCGATTTGTAAATATAACCCTGGGTGAGTCCAACACCTTTCTGCATGGGTGTGTGCAAAAAATTTGGCAAAATACAACAACCAGATGAAAATTTTAACCGAAATGAATGTTTTCGACTTCTTAAATCGGAGGTGGAAACGCGTCTTTTGATACCAACTTTGAAAATTTTTGTTAAAAATTAGGTGATGAAACGTCTTGTAAAATGTTACCTTTTTTCAAAACAACTGCAAAATTGTATGAGACAACTGCTAGTAATCAGTTGTAAGATTTTGACGTCTTTGACAACTACACCAACACAAGGTTGTAAACGGTAATGCCGCAAAAAGTTGTTAAGACTAGACAACTCAACCGACATTTTTTTTGACAGGTTGGGTTGTAATCTGTAATACCAAATTGCGAAATTTCAACCCAACCAGAGTTGAGTTGTAAACGGTAATAGGGGCATAAGTAAGTAAGTAAAGTTAAAGTTAAAGTGAAAGTTAAAGTGAATGTTAAATTTGAAGTTAAAGTGAATGTTAAAGTTAAAGTGAAAGTTAAAGTGAATGTTAAAGTTAAGGTTAAAGTTAAAGTCAAAGTTAAAGTTATAGTTAAAGTTAAACTGGAAGTTAAAGTTAAAGTTAAAGTCAAAGTTAAAGTTAAAGTTAAACTGGAAGTTAAAGTTAAAGTGAATGTTAAAGTTAAAATGAAAGTTTTTTTTTTTTTGTTTCGTGGAAGGAGGAAATGCTTTAGGCACTGACCGGGATATTTAAGCCTCACTGCGATACTTTCCGAGTGTAGGACTCCCTTCTTCCATGAAGGCCTACCCACTAAAACCTAACCTCCCACGGCCCGCGCAAGACCCCGTACCTGGGACCGCGTTTAGCATTACTTCGGGTACGGGTGCGCCTACGTGAGCTCTATGGCTACTCTCACACTAATGGGCTAGGCATCGGTCTTCTCGTTTACTGATAAGTATATGCCTCACATATGTGCTGACCGTATCCCATGTTATTGATGACACTGCCCGGTGATAGGTCGCCAAGTGTCTTTTCTACCCTCCTTCGCTGATCGGAGAAGTGCCTGCATTCGAAGAAGGTGTGGCGTGCATCGTCTATTTTCCCACAGTACAGGCAGCTCGGGTTATCAAACTTACCCATTCTGTGTAGGTATTTGCGGAAGTAGCCGTGTCCCGTTAGAAACTGGGTCAGGTAAAAGTCTACCTCTCCGTGCGGTCGCTTCAACCATGGATTCAGTTCAGAGATTAGTTCCCTAGCCCACTTTCCTACGATGCTGTTGCTCCACCAGCTGTTGCTTGCCAGCGTCGGATCGATTCTTCTCGCGCCTGCATGGCAACAGCAGCTCTACTTGCTTGCAATCCGTTGTCGTATATTGCTTTTCTTTCCTCAACGAGAAGATATATCGGTATGGTTCCCGCAACGACCAGGACAGCTTCAGCTGATACCGTGCGTTAAGCCGAACATATTCGCAGCGCCCCTCTGCATTGGACCGAGGTTAGGGCGACTCGGTTCTTCCGGTATTTCTTTGCGTTCGCCCAGATTTCTGCACCATATAAGAGTATATAATCCGAGTCTGATGCAAGCACCACCTGTGTTTGCCATTAATCTACTCAAATGCACTATTATGCGCGCAGCTCTTTCGCAGGCCCCTCTGATGTGGTCCGAAAAGTTGAGTTTGCTGTCTAACCTCACTCCCAGATATTTCGTTGAAGCGAGTGTTTCTATTGGCTGGTCCGCAACCATCATGTTCCTGGTAGTGGGAATACGTCTCTTTGTAAGGATGACGATCTCCGTTTTTGCTGTTGCTAACTGGAGACCGTGCTCAGCCATCCACCTATTTACATTACGCATGACCTGGTTTAATTTTAGCTGTGCCAGCTCGCAGCTTGGTGCTGTTATCACAGCTGCCACGTCGTCTGCAAAGGCAACGAGGAAGGTGCTTTCTGCATGTCTAATCGAAGAAGACTGTCGTAAGTTATATTCCAGAGATCGGGACCTAGTACCGAACCCTGGGCTGCTCCACCTATTATTTTTACCTTTTTTTGACCGTGAGTGGCTTCATATATTAGATACCTCTCTCTTAAGTAGTCCCTTAAAATTTCTAACAAATATTGCGGTACTTTGAAGGTGCTTTCCAGTGCCTCAAGCATGTCCTCCCACCTAGCTGAGTTAAAGCGTTTTTGACGTCCAGCGTGACCTGCAACACTATAGGTATTGCTCTGTGGCACGTTGTATCGGCTTTCTTGACTGCGTCTATAACTTCTGCTATGGCATCTGTTTAGGCCAACAGCCCAAACTCAAAACATAAAAGGTCGCCCTCGCACTTTTTCTTATATTGTTAACAGTGCCAGTCAAACTGTTTATGTTAACCATACAAATGAACATCGCTGGAATAAATAAACAGTTTGACTGGCAAGCGGTATTAACCTGTTATACATTTTTTACTTCACTTGTTTTCATACATCAAGGAGAAAGGACATATACCGCCGCAGTTCCAGCTTCACCAACTAAAAGGTAATCTAAAATTGTAAATATATTAATTTTGTGCACAATCTTTATGTTAAATAAAGATATTATATTAATTAAATTCTAATACCAAACTTTTCTTGTTCTTTTCTACACTATATCTTGACCGGCACCATCCCTAAGCTGTGGCCCGGCCAAGACATTGGTCCATTCAATACGTTTTTTCACAGCGACCATTTTGCGAAACAACAACACACAGTGTTTAATATATTTAATTGCATGTCAATAGCAGCAGCAATATCAACTTAAACAACACAGGAACTAACAATCCATTTGTTTATATATTATTGGACCCACTGCATCAAAAACGACATCTACAAATATTAAAATGTACGTGGTATATTTCAGTGGTACACATTCAAATAAAATTAGTGAAAGTGAAAAGTGCGCGAGTGATATTGTGAAAAAATTAAATACAAAGTTTGTTTTGTACAAATAGCCCATTTGTCCATCAAGTATTGCTTGCCGCCGACGGTAACTAATATTTGACACGGCTTAAGGGTCTTCGCTGTTGCTTTATTGCACACAATTATTTGTACAAACAGTGTTTGGGAATAATTTAATAGAAAAGTACAAGTAATTTTTCAAAAATAAATTAATTCAATATACATTTATATGACTTGCACTGCTCTGTTATTAACAGCCCACAACAACAACACTGCACTGTGTAATTAACCTCGCTTTTGGGTTTGGTTCATCACAGTTGAATTTAAGAAAAATTAGTTTCACAAAAATCACTCAGCTTCACATTCAATTCACTTTTAAAACAAAACAATTTAATTTGAGCATTTATTTAGTGGCCGGAGCATGTTTCCTCCAACTCTTGCTCAGTTTTTCACTTGCGTTTGTTTTAAATCAATACTGTGATACATACATATATACACGCACACGTACATAAATATAGTTGGTTGGCGAGCAATTACTTTTGGTTCTAACACGTATATTTATACGTATATACATATATATTTATTTCATACAGTCCACTGGTTTTATCACTCTTAAAATTATTAAATTTGAGTTTATTTGTTTCAAAATAAATATTTACGTTTGTAATTTTACACAAAATTTGTCAGAAATTAATTTAATTTGTTGGGTTGATTTTGTTGGTCGAAAGCGTTAACTAATTTATATTAGCATTTTGGGGTATTCCAAAGACACTGACTCTGTGTATTTAATATTTTTGGAAATATTCATTGTTTCTAATTTTTAAAAAAAATTTCCAATATGGAAGCATATAACCGCCTAGCAGACACCGCAATTGAATTCGACATCGAATTCTTAAACAAACCCACAAGCGAGCACTCCAAAAATTCGCTGAAAATTCAGCAGCAGGAGTTGAAGTCCATGTGGGATAAAGCCAAAGCTGCTTTCGATGATCTGCTAGTGGCCGAGGACATTACCGCAAAAGACGTTACTGCAATTAGAAAGAAAAATAAATCATGCTATACCGTTTTTGTGCGGTGCATGACAAAAATTAATGACCTGGCGGAAAAATTTGAGAAGGGAGAGAAGGAGAACGATGCTGCCTTCACGCCACGCAACTTGCACTTAGCACCTTGTTTTGCCGATATATTCAAAGGTGATTATTTGTCATGGCCAACTTTTCGTGACATGTTCACGGCCATTTATATTCTAAATAAAAGCCTGTCGCCAGTACAAAAATTATACTATCTTATACAAAAAACCCAAGGTGAAGCCAGAGAAATCGTTAAGAAATGCGAATTGACGAATGATGGTTTTGATATAGCTTGGAAAAATTTGTGCGACAGGTATGAAAATAAGAGAATATTAGTCAACACCCAATTAAAGATTCTTTTTAACCTTCAATCAGTCGAAACTGAATGCGGTAATTCAATAAAAAGATTACAAAGGCACATAAATAATTGCATATCCTCGTTAGTAAGTCATCATATTGACATATCTAATTGTGATCCAATTATTACATACTTATATTCAACTAAGCTTCCTGATGTGACCCTTTCGCTATGGGAACAGTCCGTAGAAAACAAGACAGAAACTTCCAAGTGGGCGGATATGGACCGATTTCTGACAAATCATTTTCAAACGTTAGAATCAGTCTCAGGTTTAAGAGGTACAAAGAGTACAAAACCTCAAAAGGTCCAAACCTCAAAGCAGGCCTCTGAACATCCCCCAAAGAAACTTGGCGCTTTCCAAGCAAGTGTAGCTAAAGGCACTTGTAAAATGTGTCAAAGCAATGATCACAAAATTTATGCGTGTCCAAAGTTCAATTGCAGCAACTGCCATTTAAGACATAATAGCCTTCTGCATTTACAGACAAGTAAGGCAAAACCTACACAGGGAAATCATTTTGCAGATTTATCGGATGAGCAACCGTGCACTTCAAGGCAAGCTCAATCTCAAAACGAATCTGCAAAACAAAAAAAGCAGAAAGATAAAACTACTGTAAAATCTAATTTTATTAATACTACTAGCTCGCGTCACCATTCATTATAATGGTACAGATTTTTCGGCCAGAGCTCTCATAGATTCGGGATCTGAATGCTCTTTTATCACTGAAAGACTCAGACGAAGAATCAACCTGCCAACTCGAAAGATGCATGCTCAAGTTTCGGGCATCAATAATTCAGTTTCTGCGCAGGTAAAAGAGGCATGCGCCATTCAGTTGGGGTCCCCAGTTGACCCACTAATTTCTATTGACGCCTTAGTTCTAGTTCTACCACATTTAACAGGTAATTTGCCAACATGCGATGTTAGTGCATTAACACA
Source organism: Eurosta solidaginis (assembly GCF_040869045.1). Lineage (NCBI taxonomy): Eukaryota > Metazoa > Arthropoda > Insecta > Diptera > Tephritidae > Eurosta > Eurosta solidaginis. The sequence continues at coordinate 30,851,215 of NC_090320.1, forward strand.
AAAAGCATTTCCTGATCTAGTGCTTGCGGATAAACGTTTCTTCGTGAATGAGCCAGTTGATCTTGTTCTGGGCGGGGATATTTATCCGCAAATCATATTAGACGGTATCAAAAAAATATTCTTAGCACTCTTTTAGCTCAAGAAACTCTTTGGTTGGATACTGACTGGTCGTGCTGATGCAGCCAGTCCAACCAATCATAATCGAGTATCCTTTTACAATGAAGTGGCTTTAGACAAGCAGCTAATGTCATTTTGGGAGCTCGAAGACACGCCGAAAGCTAAAGCCTCCACATTAGAAGATACATTTTGTGAGGAATTGTATCAACCTACAACGCAGCGGAATTCTGACGGAAGATACATTGTGTCGCTTCCGTTCAGGTCAGAATTCCCAGGAGAAATGAATCTAGGACCATCGTTAAGAATAGCGTGCTCCCAATTTTATAAAAATGAAACCCGACTTAGAAAAAATCTAGATTTACTGAAAGAGTACAATAGAGTCATACTAGAATACGAGACTATGGGGCATGTGTCAAAATTAAAATCAATTCAATCGGCCAATGCAGTCGATAATTACTATTTACCACATCATGCAGTAATAAAAGAAGAAAGCATCTCTACCAAAGTTAGAGTTGTTTTCAATGCTTCATCACGCTCTTCGAATGGTGTCAGCCTGAACGATGTACTTCTTCCTGGTCCTGTGCTTCAGGCTGATCTACCAACATTAATTCTTCGCTGGCGACTTTTCAGATACGTCTTCAATAGCGATATTGAGAAGATGTATAGGCAAATCCTAGTAGATCATAATCATACCAGATACCAAAGAATAGTTTTCCGCTCAAGTCCAGATAATCAAATCAGTCTGTATGAGCTCAAAACAGTGACATTTGGTATCAATTGTGCTCCTTATCTAGCAATAAGGACTTTACTTAAACTGGCTGATGATTCCGAAAAATCTCATCCAATCGGCTCAAATATCCTACGAAAAAATATTGTAACGAATTTGCTTGCAAATCCTCTTATTTGCAATCCTCTGCTAAGTTCGTATCGCTAAACTGTTGAATGAATAACTCCAATATTGAATAATGGAAAAATGGCCTTTATTAAAGTACTTCACAATAACACTTATACTTTGCTACTCGCTGGCTTAATAACCAAACTGATTGATAACTCAAATTAAACTCTACTATTGGCCGCCAGATCGCGTGCTTAATCAATAACTGATTGATTGCTCAACTCAAACTGAATTTCTTCTTACTCGCCTGCCCCGCTTTTATAGTTTACGCTGCATACTTCTAGGCTCTTACATTTCCAGAACTTACCAACTATATTCGTGTGTGTATAGTTCTCATATAGTTTCAACTTGTTTACAATTGTCTACTTTTTAGCGCTTCTCAGATGTACATATGTGAGTTTGTAGTTTACAGTCTCCCGCACACACTTAAGCGTATAAGTAAATTCATCTGTGTGTGACATCTCATCTCTCGGTGCCTTGTATGTAAATGTTGCTCGTCGGAATGTGTACATATGTGTAGACGCAATTATTGATTCGTTTATGTAGATACATAATGATTGAATTATTGATGTGAATTCACGTCACTGCTTAGCATCGGCCTGGAGATGGCAGCACTCCTTAGTTTTGCTAATATTCGTAACACTGCCCTCCACCTAAGTCTGATCGTCCCGATCAGACAAATCTCCCAATCTAAACGCCGCTAGCATCTCTAAATGTACCACTCTTCTAATCCGTGGTTTCCCAGTGGTTTGTATGCGGTAGATGGTATCACTGATCTTCTTCACAACTTTGTACGGGCCTTCCCAACTGCACCGAAATTGGGCTGGAACACCTTTCCGTCGGTGAGGGTTGTTTAACAGTACCAAATCTCCATTCCGGAAACCTTCCGAATTATTTTCCCTGTCGTACCTGTGTTCCATCTTACTACTCATTATTCTGGATCGTTTCTCTCGCACTCTGTTGCTTGGCCAATGAAGAACTACTTTGTAGAGCTTGTTCTTGACGGATTGGCTTCACATACTCAGTATCGTTCCGACGTTTCCCAACAAAAGTGCGCGCTGGCTTGAAACCATCCTTGCTTTCTTTCTGAAAAATTCTTTCAGTCATTTTAGTGCGTCCATTAGGGTTTGTTGATGCCGGTCTTTTCCTCGGGGGTACTTTTAATTTCGCTTTATTTGGCACATTCGATCCATCAACCTTTGCTCGATCTACTTTCCTTGACTTTCGTGGTCTCTGTCGAATCTCCTCCACCAGCACTCGCTTACTGCTGAACCCTTTTTCCAAACTGAAGTTAAGTGGCACATCTTGGTTCTCATAATGCATCACCCTTCTCTGCATATCGATCTTGATGTCATGGTCAACCAAGAAATCCACTCCCAATATAACTTCATCAACAATTTCCGCCACAACAAAATTGTGTAGAACCATGACCTTCCCAATCAATACTTCACATATCACTTCTCCCTGAACTTGGTTATACTCGCCAGTGACCGTACGCAACTTTGCTCCAGGTAACGGTTTTACTCTCCTGTTGACCAAGTCAGATCGGATCAAGGAATGAGATGCGCCCGTATCTACAGTCAGTATTCGTTCGTTGCCATCCACATTTCCTCTGACGGTAAGACTGCTCGATTTTCTACCAATTTGCGACACAGATATCACAGGGCATTCAATAGCTGGATCTAGCTCTCTACCTCTTACTCGCTCTTGCTCATCTCCTCCAGCTTTGCGTTTACGCCCACCCACATTGTTGGAACTATTAAGGCCAAGATCGCAATGACGTGCAATGTGACCGGATTTCCCGCATTTGAAGCATTTGATAACTTTTTCACTCCGCTTTTGCGATCCTTTCAGCGCCTCCAATATTGCGTCTACCCACTCTGGCCTTTCTACTTCCACACGGCGTGCTTTGAAAACTGGCTTACACAGAAGCGACGCTGTTTCCTGAATCAGTGCTTGTGACACCGTTTCTGCGAATGTTGGCTTTGGGTTTGCGTATGTGGCTCGCTTCGTTTCGACGTCCCGTATGCCATTTATAAAGCTCTGAATCTTCACTCTTTCCGTGTATTCCACGGGTGCATCCGCATTTGCAAGATGAGCCAATCTTTCAATGTCCGAAGCAAACTCCTGCAAAGTCTCGTTAGCTTTTTGGTAGCGGTTTTGCAATTCTATTTGAAATATCTGTTTCCTGTGTTCGCTTCCGTATCGCCGTTCTACAGCAGCCATCAATGCGTCATAACTGTTCAGTTCGTACTCTGGAATAGTCTGTAAGATTTCAGCAGCTGGTCCTTTCAATGCTACGAAGAGTGCGGCAACTTTATCTTCCACATTCCAGTTGTTCACTGCTGCGGTCTT